>NC_065580.1:174541976-175154007 GCF_024542745.1 Macaca thibetana thibetana | reverse complement strand
ACAGGTGTGAACCACCACGCCTGGCCTACTTTCAATATTTTATTAACGATTTACAAAACCATGAATGCATGCTTTACATTATTTAATTCTGCTATCTCAAAAATGAATCTATAACATGTAGGAATCTACAAAAATTACAATAGTATTGTTGAGAAACTAACTACTTATTCCAAACTCCCTACCCCCCATTCTGCGATACTTTTATTTTCCTTGTTAAAACTCTCACATTGTAGAAAGTGTGGACTCAGCTTAGGGCCTAGTTAATGCCAGTGATGAAGAAGAAATTCAGTAAATTTTAGTTAAAATTCTGTATACTTATATTTTGATGCTGGTTGTTCAGCTTGGGCAAATATATTATTAATTTATTTATTAATGGTCTTATAATGATTGTAATAGCGATTGCTCGCCAGATCACCAAATATGGAGTATTATTGTCTAACATAAATGGTAATTTTGAAATATATAATATGTATTTGTATAAATATGTTCAATACAGTTGAGTACATGGTAGCGGTTTTTAAATGTAAAGAATAATAAAACAAAAAATGACATATGAATATTTACGTCTTCAGGAAAATGTGAAAAACAATAAATATGGTTAGACATATGTCTTAGTTTATGCTATTATAAAAAAAATCCATAGAATGGGTGGCTTCACCCAGATAAATTCATTTCTCATAGTTCTGAAGGCTGGGAAGTCAAAGGTCAAAGTGACAGCAAGTCTGTTGTCTAATGAAGACACTCTTCCTGATTTTCAGATAGCCCTCTCTTCATAGTATTCTCATATGGCAGAAAGCAGAGAGTTAGAGCAAGCTCTCAGGTTTGTTCTTATGAAGACACTAATCTAATTCATGAGAGCTCCACCTTCACAACTTAAATACCTCCCAAAGTCCCCACCTCCTAATATCACATCAGGAATTAGGACTTAAACATATGAATTTTGAGGGACACAGACATTGTCCATAATACTAGAGCCCTGGCTGCCCAAAATTTATATCCTTGTATGCCAAATACATTTATTTTATCCTAATAAACTCCAAAGTCTTAATTCATTCCAACATCAACTATAAAGGGTAAAGTCCAAAGTCTTATCGGAACGTCATCTAAATTAGATAGAGATAGTACTTGGAAGGAGATTCATTCTAAGACAAAATTCTCATAGCTGGCCTGTGAAACCAAATGAGTTATGTGTTTCAAAAATATAATTGCAGGACAAACATAGAGAAGACATTTCCATTTTGAAAGGGAGAGATAGGAAAAAAAGGAAGGGATAATGTGTCCCAAGCAATTCTCAAATGTAGCAAGGAAAACTCTATGATTTCTTAAGGCTTGAGAACAATCTCCTTTGGCCTGATATTTTACCTTCATACCCAGTGGGGTAGTACTGTTATCCCCACAGCTCAGTGCCACATGCTGTGGCAATCTGTAGCGGGCCCACCCATGCCGAGGCTCTTCTGAGTAGGAGGTCATGCTCCAGGGATATGCAGGCTGGCTTTGCCTCCGCAATTTCTTTAGGAAGCCTTCTGCCCTGTTAAAAGTTAGACAGTGTCCCTAATGATCTCTGAATCGCTTTCAGTGATTCTTCTTCGCTTTTCTTGAAGAACAGCACACATTTCTTGAAGAAGAGCACACATTTACAGTCTTGCTTCATTACATCTCATTTTCCGTGTTTCCTTTAGTCCTAGTGTTTTGCTGGAATCATGCTATCTCTATTCTCGGCTTCTATCGAGAGAGCCGGGAGTTTCTGGTTCACCCCCACACTAATCTCCTTAACAAATGGTTGGTTTGCCGCACCATTACTGTCCTCCTCCAAACAAGCATTCATTCACATTATGTGTGTGTATATATATACACATGTACACACACATATACACATATATACACACGTATATGTGTATATGCTTTAAATGTTTTAAATATTTAAGTCCTGGGTTTTCTTTCTTTTTTTTTTTTTTGGCTTAACAATTTCTTCTCCAAGTCATTTATCTCTTTTTTCATTTTATTGTAAACAGTCAGGTGAAATGATACCATTCCTTAAACATTTTGGTTAGAAATGCTTTGAGTTAAATATTCAATATCGTAATTTATATGTTCTACCTTCTACAAAACATTACTACACAAATACAGTTCAGCCAAGTTCTTTGCCACTTTATATCACAGATTATTTATCTGCTTTCTAATGACATCTTGCTTATTCCCATTTCAGACATCATTAGAATGACCCTTATAACCCACATTTCTACTAACATTCTGTTCATGGTTACTTATGTGTTTTCTAAGAAGATTAACACTTTCTCGACAACTCCACTCTTCCCTTTCCGAGCTCTAACCAGAATTGCCTTTAGAAGCGTCCTCCATGGCAGTATTAGCTTCTTTTAGCATTTACTCAGAATGCTTCCAGTTTCTGTCCATAACCTAGTTCCAAAGCTACATTTATATTTTGAGGTATTTGTTACACCACCATCCCACTTTCGGTACTAATTTCTCTCTTAGTCATTCAGTCCATAGCATTATCTGAATATAAAACTAATACACTCAATTTAAGATGCTGTGACAAATGGAGTAATATAGTCTTATAAGCTGAAATTGTTATCTCATAAATACGAGTTAAATACTCAAATATTTAAGTATGTTGAACATTAAAAAAATAAATGTATTTTTGTTAGATCACACTATGATTAAGAATAATTCAATATATGAGAAAAACAATGTTAAAGTAACTATAAATCCCATCCTTCAGGTCCAAACCATCATGAGCATTAGGTAAAACTCATTTCTAACATTTTCTATAGCTATTACAGATAGAAGCATTGATAGGATAAGAAAAAGAAAGAAAAGTTTTACTTAAAACAGATTGCTACTTTGTGTGATGTGTTCCAATCTAGTTATTATATTTCTTAGATCCTAGAAGAAGAAATGGAAGTGTACGCAAAGCAAGTGTTTTTAATAATGTTTAATTACTGAATAGTTATTAATGACATTAAAAACCCCACAACACTGCAAGTGAATAGAAACAAATATGAAAAACTTAATACATTAAGCAAATTAAATACTGGTACTTTCTTTCACTCTTAGATTCATGTAAACTTATGTTTCTCATTACTCTAATTAACAGTACTCTTAAAACAATGAAATTTATAGTGATACTGCCTCTGGAATTGATGTGGGTGAAAGAAACATTGGTTTTAGAGTGAGACAATTGTTGAGTTCTAAACTGTCTCCAACACTTTCTCTATTGTCCATGGACTATTTTAAACACTTCAACCATAGTTTATTTATTTTGTTTCTGATATAGGATAATGAATTACAATCACTTTTTTTTTTCAGTTTTAAGAATTACAAAAATAACAATCCTATTACTTCTTTATAAAAATAACTGAATGAGTGTCTCTCCAGGGAGGTGCATCCTGAGACTTAGAAGAAGAGGACTTACTTGAATACAGACATCATAAATTAATTATGATTTTCTTAATGAAAATTGACTCATAGAATCATTATATGTGAAATATGCATCTTTATTTGATGAATTATTATTCAAACTACCTCTGAAACATTTAATAAACTATTTTTAAATTTTGAACAGTAAAATTTGAATTCAATCAGTATATTAAGAATTTATAATTAGCATATAAGAAAAGAAAGTCCTTCTAGAATAAATTAAATGAATATTTGAAATAAACAATTTTAAAATAAGACATAAGACCTTATATAAGCTTTCATAAATAAACACAGAGATATATCATTCTGTAGGGAATCAGAGTTTCTTCAGAAACAGATTTCACACTGTTAATTTAGTCAGGAGCATCAGGCAACTTGATAGGATGGTGTCCCAAAATGACATCTCGAATAACAATTGAAAGCCATTTAAATAATCACTGAATTTTTTGATGATATAAAATGTACTTCATAATTATCTGTTATTTATCCAAGAAGATAAAAAGAAAAAATTCAATGAAGAATCTTTATGAAGGATAGAATCCAACCCAATATTGAGAAAGAAATTCATTACCTAAATGGCTAATTTTTAATGGACTGCAGCTTGTATTTTATGTTTTCCTTATAATAGATTAGAAATAAATATTTTTATATTAACAAAATGTATTGCTAAAAACAGTACATGAAAAAATCAGCTTAACAAATATTGAATCATAAACACCATTTGGTTTATAGTTTTATATATTCTAACAAATAGCATTGTACGTGCTGACTTTTACCGATTTTCTTTTATGAAATGATGAGCATAATCTCCTTAATGTAAAATAATATTTCGGCCAGACCGAGTCCTCTTATTGAACAGTGGTTAAGCTAAAATGCATTTATTTAGGGTCATAAAAGGTTAGTCACACATATCCTGAAAGATTTGTTGTCTGATTCTTCCTTTGCAAATTCTTGGGTTCACTCACTAGAAACTTTAGGGATAACTTGATTATTAGAGTTGCAAATACTCATAGCTGAGTTCAACAATACATTTTTTATCTACTATTTTCATGAAATTGCAAAGTGCCAAGCATCTGCAATAAAAATAACAACAAAACTTGTGAGACATTTTCCTTAAAAAAAAAAAAAAAGCAAAACAACATATTAGGTTATAACATATCATTGGGGAAGCAGGGCTTGAGTAAGAATTTGAGAAAAGTTTCGAAATTGAGAAAGGAATAGTGGGAGTGGGGGTGATAAGGGAGAATGTTGATGCTCTAAGGTTAAGATAGTGTCTATGGGGGCATAAATATCACTGTTTGATTAGCATGGAAGGTTTTCACAGGAAAGAGTAAGAAGAGAATTTAGAATGGGAGCAGGTCGTGCAGGTCATGAAAAGAGCAAGGTATCCAAGAATGATGACATAGCCCGAGTATTTGGGGCAATTATTCTAGTAAATTTGTGAAGTATATATAGTGAATATTAGTAGCAGACTATTCTTTATGTGAACAGATGATTGAGTACAGGTTCAAGGATCGTTTCTGGACTTCATTACCTCTCACAATGGAGCAAAGCAAAGCCACTTATCCCAGGAAGTTTTACTACTTAGTGACTTTGAATAAATACCAATATTAATTCATATTTCATTAAGCAATTATATTAATTATGTTTGTATCTCATCAGATATATGTAGTATATTCTCTTGTTATGTAACTCAGAAAATTTCTTAAATGTCTACTTTCTACATCTCCTGTCTGTAAGATGAGTTTAACAATATTACTAAAAGAATTTTGAAAAGTAATTAACACTAAGAAAAAAATACATATTTTTACTTTAAAATACTTGAGATTTTTAATTTTATGGTCATTAATCTATTTTAAATAGTATGGTATTAAATCATTTAAAATAACAGCATAATAGAGTGATTTCAAATTTTCTAGAAACATACTCAATATGTGAAAATAAAATTTCTGTTATATCTGCATGAGTGCTGTGCCTTAGAATAATAATGTGCTATACTAAAAATGCTATTTTTATTGTCCTAAAATATTGACATACTTTATCTATTTTCTTTCCTTTAAAATAATGTAGGACAGAAAATGTAATGCTTTTAGAAGCCCTCAAATAAAATAAACCAAACTAAATAAACTCTTTCACCATTTTTTTTTTTATACAGGGGAGAATGCTATAATTAGGATGATCAGTTGCAGACTTTTTAATGCGTTTACACCTGTGTGTATACATATTGGAATAGAATCTCCCAAAGGGAAAACATTTTGAACATTTTGATCTGTTTTATTCAGTTCGCATTTCTAATTTCTTTAAGCATGTTAAATTACTCTCTCTATATATATATTTGAGTCTAATGATAAGGACACAGAGTATAAAATCTCCTCAGATATAGAGCATCCCATCATGAGTGGAAAATACTAAGAGCACATTTGTAATTCAGTGAATCATTGCATTGTATTTTTGAAAGAAATGGTCTTAAAAATGTGAGGAATAAGCAGCAATATTTAGAGGGTACAGCCTGTGGGCAAAAAGCAATCTGCTTAGAAACAGAAGGTATCCTTTTACACATGGTATAGAAAGGAAAGAAGGAAGCAAAAGATGAAAATTAAGGGATGTAAAACATGATAAAAATGGAAGAAAACCAACTCCCAGTACTAGCAAATAATGAATTTACACTTCAATTTAGCAAAAAAAAAAAAAAAAGATAAATATATTATAGGATCCAAACATATACCTTACCCAAAATAATGACAAAAATTAAAAAAAAAATAAACAAGGACTATAACTGAATGCAAAACAATAGCAATCGATATAAATTTAACATTGGTAATAGAACCAATGAAGACAAAAAGGTAAATCGATTCAAGTAACTTCTGGATATAGTGCTCTGATTATTCCCTTGGAAGATTGCATCAGAGGAAAAAATAAACTGCTGAGTTATCTTGAATCTTAACTAGTAGAACTGTTAGTAATTTTGTTTAGAACTGGGATATCATGAGTTTTTATAAGCTCATAAATTATTCATGTGTATGTAGACATATATTTGCATACATTATATATTAATACATATATAACTACATATATGTATAATATGTGTTAGTTATAAACCATGACTGAAAAAATATTTTATTAGAACTTGTTAATGATTCAAAAGGCAATCTGAGAAATTTTAGAAAGCATAGTTGAGATTCAAAATTCATTGTGCTCCAACTTCTGAATTTCTCCAACACAATATTGAAACCTGAAATTTAAAGTGACTGGACTTTAGTCACCCAACTAATTAGTGGCTGTGTTGAGGTTTCATTTTTTTGTGTTTTTTTTTTTCTGGCTGCTTCACAGTGAAGATTTAAGATTTAAACTAACAAGATATGAGAAGATTAAAATCTTCTTGTTTTTTTCAAAACAGAGTCTTGCTCTGTCACCAGGCTGAAGTGCAGTGGTGCGATTACAACTCATTGCAACCTTGACCTTCAAGGGGCAGATGATCCTCCACCTCAGCCTCCTGGGGTAGCTGAAACTATAGGTGTACACCACCACACCCAGGTAATTTTTTGCAGAGATGCAGTTTTGTCATGTTGTCCAGTCTGCTCTGGAACTCCTGGGCTCAAGCAATCTGCTTGCCTTGGGCCTCCCAAAGTGTTGAGAATATTGTTGTAAACCACTGCACCCAGCCAGTAGATTAAAATCTTAAGAAAATAATCAGAACATCACATAATCAAAGCCATTCCCTTTCATCTTTTCTGAGATTGTGCTGTTGTATAATTGTTAATAAATCCTACTCTATACAAATTGATTAAAATTTTCATTTTTAAGATGTAGGGATAGAATATTTGCTCTCCAAAAGAACACAGTAAAAGTCATTCATTCCTAAGAGAAATCAAAAAAAAAAAAAAAAAAAAAAAAAACTGAATATAGGCAAGCAACATTATTTTACTATACAAAATAAATTGGTTTGAAACAAGTATTTTGATGAGAGGTTTTGTGGAGCAAGCAACATTATTCGCTTTTAAAAAATGCCTATTCATGGTTCCATCTACAAACTTACTCCTTTTAGAATTGTTAATTTGGCATTGTGATAAGACAAGCTGTGAGATTCACCACATTTAAAATTAAATGCCAAAAAGAAAAAGAATGATTTTGCAGTGTATTTGAAATGAGGAACATGAGCATGAATTACAAAATGTTGAAAATATTTCATTGCACATTTTGTTGGCTACGTTGTACTTCTTAGCTGTAGAAGCCATAGAAACTTACTTATGTTCTTATTTCTAAAAGAATTATAAATATAATTGTATTTTTAAAAAATTTAAACAGAATTGTGTAGTCATTATTATGTAGTTTTAAAGTATATATGATTATTAAGTTAGAGTAGATACACTGTAAAAGGCAAGGAAGTCAAATTGCTTCTCTTTGCAGATGACATAATCTTATATATAGAAGAAAAAACTGAGGACTTCACCAGAAAACTTAGAACTCATAAACTCAGTAAAGTTACAGGATACAAAATTAACGTAGAAAAGTCAGTAATATTTCTGTAAAACAAATAACAAACTAGCTGAAAAAGAAATCAAGAAAACAGTCCTATTTACCGTGGCTACATATATTAAATAGGAATAAATTTAACCATGAATATGAAAGACTTCTGCAATAAAAACTAGAAAATGCTAACAAAAGAAATTGAAAAGGACACAGACGAATCGAAAGACATCTCATGCTCCTGCATTGGAAGAATTAATATTCCTAAAATGTCCATACGACTCAAAGCAAACTATAGATGCAATGCAATCCCTATCAGAATACCAAAGACATGATTCACAGAAATAGAAAAAAAATCCTAAAATTTATTTGCACCACAAAACAACCTGAAAAGCCAAACCAATCCTGAGCAAAAAGAACAAAACTTAGGCATCACACCAACTGACTTCAAAATATACTGCAAGGCTATAATAACGAAATCAGCATAATACTGGCGTAAAAACAGACACATAGCTCAGTGGGGCAGACTCAGTGGGGCAGATAACCATAAATAAATCCACATATTCATGGTCAACTGATTTTTGACAAAGTTACTTAAAATATATGTTAGGGATAGGATACCCTCTTTAGTAAATCGTGCTGGGAAAACTGGATATCCATATACGGAAGTATTAAAATGAATCTCTATCTCTCATAATATAAAAAAATCAACTGAAAATGGATTAAAGACTTAAATGTTAAGTCTCAAAACTATAAAAATACTAGAAGAAATGCTTTAGGACACTGATGTTGGCAAACGTTTTAAGGTTAAGACCCTGCAAGCACAGGCAACAACAACAACAAAATAGACAAATAGAACTCTATTAAACTACAAATCTTCAGCGTAGCACAGAAAACAATTAACAAAGCGAAGAGTTAACCTGCAGAATCATACGACATACTTGTAAACTATTTATTTGCATATATGGAAACATAACAAACATCAGTATAAAGGCACTAATAGCCAGAATATGTAAGAACTCAGACAACTCAAGAGAAAAAAAAACAGATACTGCGTTAAAAAGTGGACAAAAGATCTGAATAGAATTTCTCAAATGAAAATATACAAATTGACAATAGCAATATTAAAAAATTTAATATCAATATTCATCAGGGAAATGAAAATCAAAACAAACACAATATAACACACCAGTTAGAATGGTCATATCAAAAACACAAAAAATAACAAACACTAGCAATGATGGGGAGAAAGGGAAACTCTTATATATTATTGGTGGGAATGTAAACTTGTACAGTCATTTGGAAAACAGTGTGGAGGTTTCTCAACAACTAAAAATAGAACTACAATATGATACAGAAATTCCACTATTGGGTAGTGATCCAAAAGAAAGGAAATCCATATAACAAACTGATAATTGTATCTTATGTTTATGGTAGCACTGTTCACAATGGTCAAAATATAGAAGCAACCAAAGTGTACCTCAGTTAAGAAAATGTGGTATATATACACAATGTAATATTATTCAGTCACAGAAAAACACGGAATTCTGTTATTTGCAGCAACATAGATGAAACTGGAAGTCCTTATGCTAAATGAAATAAGTGAGGTAAAGAGAGACAAACTTTGCATATTCTTAATCTTATGTGGGAACCAAAATAGTTGACCTCATATAGGCAGAGAGTAGAATGATGTTTATCAGAGACTGGGAAGTATGGAAGATAGGGGTTTGTTCACATCAAAAAGTGGGCAAAGGATATGCACAGACACTTCTCAAAAGAAGACATTTATGCAGCCAACAAACATATGAAAAAAAGCTCATCATTACTGGGCATTAGAGAAATGCAAATCAAAATCACAATGATATTCCATCTCATGCCAGTTAGAATGGCAATCATTAAAAAATCAGGAAACAACAGATACTGGAGAGGATGAGGAGAAATTGGAAAGTTTTTACACCGTTGGTGGGAGTGTAAATTAGTTCAACCGTTGAGTATGGCAGTGTGGCGATTCCTCAAGGATCTAGAACCAGAAACACCATTTGACCCAACAATCCCATTACTGGGTATATATCCAAAGGATTATAAATCATTCTCCTATGAAGATACACACAGACGTATGTTTATTATGGCATTGTTCACAATAGCAAAGACTTGGAATCAACCCAAATGTCATCAGTGATAGACTGGATATAGAAAATGTGGCATATATACACCATGGAATACTATGCAGCCATAAGAAAAGAATGAGTTCATGTCCTTTGCAGGGACATAGATGAAGCTGGAAACCATCATTCTCAGCAAAGTATCACAAGAACAAGAAACCAAACACTGCATGTTCTCATTCATAAGTGGGAGTTGAACAATGGGAACACATGGACACAGGGAGGGGAACATCACACACTGGGGCCTGTCAGTGGGTGGGCGGCAAGGGGAGGGATAGCATTAGGAGAAATACCTAATGTAGATGAGGGGTTCATGGGTGCAGCAAACCACCAGGGCACGTGTATACCTATGTAACAAACCTGCACGTTCTGCACATGTACCCCAGAACTTAAAGTATCATAAAACAATCAATCAATCAATCAATAAGATAGGGTTTGGCTAATGGGTGTAATCATAGTTCGAAGGAATAAATTCTAGTGTTCAATAGCACAATAGGGTGACTATAGTTAACAATAATTTATTGTGTTTTTATTTATTTATTTTTCTTTAACTTTTAAGTTCAGGGGTATCCATGCAGGTTGTGCAGTTTTGCTATATAAGTAAACGTGTGCCATGGTGATTTGCTGCACAGATCAAAATAGCTGGAGCCAGAAATTTGAAATGTTCCCAACACAAAAGATAAACGTTTGCAGTGAATTTGCTAAATACTCTGAATTGACCATTACACATTGTATACATATATCAGATTACACATGTACCACATAAATATGTATAACTATTATGTATCATCAAACATGAAAAAAGGACACGTTGTCACAAAACATATTATGAATGGGCCTTATTTGCCCAAATATAACTATATTATTTTAAATGTGAATAACAGAAAAAAAGCAAATTTGCAACCCAAATTCACTTTTGTTACCTTTCCTGGTAAACTTTAACAGAATTTTCATACCTTCATATGGATAAGGAAAAAGAAATGAAATATAGACTTGGGAAATTGATAGATGGATTATTAATTTAGAATGAAAACAAAAACAAATCTGCTTGGATGATGAAGCAAAAGATGCTTATGGAAGTATTGGGATAAATTGGGATAATGTGTAACGTTCTCATTTTAGTTACACTGTTCTGATACCAGTTCAATTGAACTTAAAATCCATTTCCCATCTCTTTGTCCTTCCTATTAGTACACTACAGGTAGCTTAGCTCAGAAATACCAGACATTTTAACAAATCCCAGACATTTAATTTTAGTTGCTGATTACTGAAAACTGTTCTAGAAAACTGTATATCATTCAACCTTTTGAACTAGGTTACTACAGCACAGGAATTAACCACAAAATATTGTTGAAGTTTTACAAAAATAAACTGCAAAGTCTAGTACTACATGCATACACTATTTCAAGTTTTCATGCCATTTAAAGGCCAAGAAGGAGCTAAAAGTCACTTTTTGTTACTGATGTTCCACAATGCGGCAAAAGCCATGAATCAGAACAGAGAGCAAAAATTCAGCTAAATGTTAGGAAGAAGAGTTTCTCCTACTTCTTTTTAGGGTCATTATCTTTTCTTTGCTTTTCTGATGTGATGCATTCTCGATTTTCCTCTGATTTCTCTGGCAGATAATCCTTTCATGTTGACACTTTCTTCTATATGTCACATCTGAATATTGGAATTCCTTCTAAGCTTCTTCTTTTCTCTTTCCCTTCAGCAATTAATACATTTCTATGCCTTTAAATTATATGTAAATACTGGATATTTATGTATTTACATTTGGACATCTTACAGCTATCTTACATTTAGCACTCTCAAATCGAACTCACAAACCGGTTCCAAAACTGGTCCTGCCTGGGCCTCCAAAAATAAAACCACGTTCCCCCTATTAGAGATCAAATAGCATCTTTACATATCTTCTTAATTTTATCTCTGGTCTTTTATATCTGTACTATATGTCATCCATAGATATCCTTAAAACATTAACTGGGCCATGCCACTCTGGTGAAGAAAAATCATTAAACTTTCCACTGACTCCAAATGAACTCCAACCTCCTCACTATGATCTAGAAGCTATGTTTGATCTGAGCCCTATATACCTTTCCAAACATGCATTGCTCCACTGTCCCTTGCTCTCATGACATTTTAAGCCCAGCAGCCTTCTTTGACTTCCTAAAACACTGAGAGCTATCCTGGTCAGAGTTGTTACCTGTGCCTTTTCTTTTGCCTGGAATATTTCCATAGGTTTTAGCAATGCTGATTTGTTTACCCTTTGGGTTCACAGTTAAATATTACCATGTCAGAGAAATTTCCTTTTAAATTGCACCAATTCAGAAGCCACCATTCTACTTTACCTTTGTAATCTACTTGTATTCTATCAAGGAACTTATTACAATTTATTGTTTGCCTTCCTAATTCTAAGTTCTACGAGGAGTAGTAGAACTGCTGACTCCCTAGTAAATTTCCAGTACTTAGAACAGTTTCTCACCCACTGTTATGGACAAAATAAATGTCTGTAAAAGTCTCACAGTTATTGTGGACATTTGTTAATGTTTAACTTTTGTTGTTGTGGACATTTGTTAATTTTTAACTTTTGTTCAACATTGTCCAACCCCAAATCTTCAATAATATATTCATTTTATTTGTTTTTTTCTTTTCTTTCTTTTCTTTTTCTTTTTTTTCTTTCTTTCCTTTTTTTTAAGAAACTACCTCTGTTCTATTCGATAAAGTCTCAAGGGACTGTTAATCAGAAGATCTTTACTTCTTGTAGCCAAGGGGTAGACACATAACAGGAGTTAGGGTAATCAAATGCTCCCTTTCTGGTGTTTATATCTTCAGCAAAATGACAAGCTGAAAATAATATTCACTTTCTTTGGTAACATTCTTATGAAATTGCTTAGTACTTCCTCCTTCATAGGTTACTGTAATTACCCTGGTTTTTCTTCACATCCTGGTGGTTTTATCCTTTGAGTTTTTTGAACATTGCAATGTCCCGCATTTACCTTCCTTTGTGGATTTTATTAACCAAATCAGTTGAGATTATTTTTACTCATAACAGAAAACCCAATGAAAATGGCTTTACCAGAAAGAAACATTTATTCTCTCACTTTAAATATGGTTCTGAGATAATGAAGCTCCAGGTTTAGTTTAATGGCTCAGTGCTACCATCAAAGACCAAAGTATTTTCTATCTTTCTCTTCTACCATCCTCACGTTATTTAGCTCTCCTTGAGGTTATAGCAACAACAGATATTATATCTTCATTCCCAACACTACAAAAAAATATGTAAAATTTATATTTTATATTTTAAGAGCAAGGAAACCTTTCTCCAAATTCCCGTGATTACAGTAATTGAATTTCTCTCACATTTTATTGGCCAATATTGGATCACCCATTCTTTTCTTAGTCTGTTTTCTGATTCTAACAGAATGCCACGGACTGGATGATTTATAAGGAAAATAAAACTATTTCTCATCGTTTCAGAGGCTGGAGCATCCAAGAGCATGCCTGCAGCATTGGAGAGCAGCCTCATGATGCATCATAGCATGGCAGAGGAACAAGCAAGCAAGCCACGCTCGTCCTTTTTATTAGAAACCCGTTCCTGTGATAATTAACCCACTCTAACAGTAACAGCACTAACCCATTTACAAAAATGGAACCCTCATGACCTAATCACTGGTTAAAGGTTCTGCTTTTTAATATTATTACAATGTCAATTCAATTTCAACATGAATATTGGAACAGACATTCGAACCACAGCAATTTCTAAGTCAGTCAATTCATGAGAAAATGACTAATTTAATTTACTTAAAATAACCAAACTGTAGTTCAACAAAATTGTTCATTAGGGTTAAGGAATAATGTGAAGAGATGAAAAATAAACTTTTTGAAAAAAAAAATCTCCCCATAGATTTTAAAACACAGCTCCTTTCCAAGGTTTTATAACTCAATCAACATAAATGGAACTTCTCAGTTTACAGGGGTTGAAAGCATTGAATGGTGGTACATAATACTGAAATACCATGGATAAATCAAGTGATATAATTACTAGTTCCAATTTTTTAAATCAAATGCAAGACATTTGATGAGTTATTTAATCCTTTGGTTGTTTCAGTGTTCTGATTTGGAAAATAAGATGGCACTAGAAATTTTGTCAGTGTTCTTTCACTTATAAAATTCTCTAAATATAGAGCTCAATCCTGTACTAAACTATGTACTGGTCCATTAATAATTTTTAAATTGATTTTCTTGTTTATTCTGTCTTGGGTCTCAACATTAAATTCAATTAAAAATGTAAAATCCTTGTGTCCATTCATAGCCATGGATTACATGGTGACTTATTCCAGCTCTTTCTTTTTATAATTGAAAAAAACTGTATATAGGAAAAAGAGCCAAATAGATAAAAGGGCTTTATCAACACACGGCTACTGCAAAATTAGTGTTTAGACAGCAGAAAATCTAAAAACCGATGACATGCTAAACCTAGAGAAGATTTCTTTATTCTGAAAGGCAAAATATGTTGCTCTTATTTATGCCCTAAAAAAAAAAAAAAAAAAGGTGTTTTTTACAACGTTGGAAGATGAATTGATAGGAAAAAAAAGCATCTTACTTATTTACAAGGCTATTTCTCCATGAATTGCCTTTCAGGAAGCTTTCTCTAATCATTCAAATAGACTTCATTCTCTGACTATGTCTCATGCCTGATTTGAAGTTGAAATTAAAGATTGAGGTTTATCCCTATTTTGATTAATACAATCATGTTAAATAATTTGGACTATGTTGCACAAGTTTTTGAGTTAGGAAATGAATAGATATTAAATAAGATAATTAAGATTATTTGGTACTTTCCAGAATTAATGATTCTTGCTTTGCTTTGTCTTAATGTAAAAACTCTTTGAAGTTATATTCACATTTGTTGTAAGGTTCAATTTTAAATCCATATAATCACCCTCAAGGTTTTGATTAGTAAAGTTAAAAATGTATCAAAACAAAGTAACTAACTATACTTTCACAGGTTTACAATTAAGTAAGAAAGAAAACTGAAAATAGGATTTTAAAAAGTATCTGCTGGTTGAACAATCACCTTTATCAGAGAAGAGGATAAAGAAAATGCACCAAGGAACGTTTTGGGGATGCTTGTCATTATTAGATGTAGGGAGTTATGCAAATTGATTATATGAATGCAATTGGGGTTTCAATGAAAAACAGAGGATTTGACAGATTAATTTATAAAAATCGCTAATACTTTTAACTTCATCAGCATTAATAGTTGAAACATCACAACAGCCTTATGAGTTCATATTGCTCCAAAGGATAAGGTTGCCCATCCAGAGAATAGATGATGAAACAGAAATTTGCACCATTTTTGCCTGAATCTCATGCCTACTCAGCCTTTAATTGGTGCACTAAACTGCTTCACAGGAACATTAAGAACGCAAAACAGGAGACTTCTTGAAAGAGGAAGGCATTTGCAAAATATTTGTGTAGTACTGAATAGTCTATTCTCTTGGGCTTCCATGTCACCCCTTGACTTTAACTTGTCATAGTTATCAAGAAAGACTCATGTTGTCAAAATTATGTTGCAGAAATAAAGAATCCTATTGGAGAACGGGTGAAATGTGATGTCCTAAAAGTCAACTAAAGAGTGCATTTATTTAAAAAGTCATTGACAATAGACATAGACAAAAATTGGACTGGATGATCACTGAAAATGACTGTTGGATGAGTAATTAGAAGATCATTGATTACTTTCAGCACAGCTTTTTGAGATAGTATTAGTGGAGCCATAAACTTAACGTTTTATGAAATAAAGAGAACAATCTAGAAAGAGAATAAAACCTAGTTTAAATGAAAGTATTTATGCCAATTAAATTTTTGAATTGTTATTCAAAGAAAGAATAATTGCAAATTGAATAACACAAGATGCACAAGAGATCAAATTGGATTATGAAGGACATAGGAATAGTGTGTAGATAAGACGCAATTCTTGAGGAGTATGGATGAAACAATTCCACTGTACATGTAGAAGAGAATATAACTGGTGGGAATTCAAAAAAATTAAATGAGAAAAAAGAAAAATTGAAAAAAAAAACTTCTATAAGATGAACGCAGACTTCACAGTAAAGTGGTTGTATAGTCATTAGTCACTTGAAGGAGAAGGGAGTGTGAGTGTATTTTGAACAGTATAGAGGTCTGAAAGAGTTACGTGGAACAGTCAAGAACCAACCAATTAAAGAAAAGCATTTTTAAGCAGTTTTAGCAATCAGCTTGATATATGGACTTAGGGTCTCGAAAAATAATGCTAGGTTTCTCTTAATTTCATTGTAAATTGTGGAAATTTAACTCTATACAATTGTAGAGAAAAAAAGGAATATAAAATGTGATTAGGACTCAGTTGGACAGCCCCCTCTAGAGAGTTTAATACAGAAAATATTTCCAGATGACAAAGGAAGCTTTTGTTCCATTTATCCTGCTGATTGATAAATGAATACATTAATGCTGGTTTTAATGGTCTATCCCAAAATATTTCACTTGCCTTGGTTCACAGTGGACCCTTCTAGGTGACTCAAAAGCTAGAGTCAACATGAACTACTTGAGATGGCCTCATTTGCTCCAAAATAGCAAGCACTTGTTCCTGCCATTCACGTCATCTAAAAGCCTCTTCCTACACAATACACCCATGAAACAGCAATTAATCTTTCAAGAACTACCTTAGACAACCTCTTTTTTTGAAGCTTTGTTGATTGACCAAACAGATATAATTTCTCTTTTGTATATTCACTTCACTTTTTTCTTCATTTATGGTAATTGTCATTCTAAACCCTGGGGTTTAGTGATGTATGGCTCTGTTTCTCTCCACCTCCTAACCTATTCCATGTTGCTAAACAATGCGCAGTGAAGTATCTTGATCACCTTTGAATCCTAAATAAATACTTTCTGAATTATTTTCTCTATGTAACTAAACATTTTTCTAACACATTTAGCTAACACTAATTTGTTTCTCATTTATTTTCTGTCTCCCTGAACTTTTTATTCTGTTTACTCATTTGATTACCTAATGAATATGCTAAACATGAAGAAAAAAATGCATGTTCTATGGTGGTAATGTCTTTTTCCAAATGCTAATAAAATTTGTTTAAATGCTCTTATCAACTTTTTAATGGATTTCCCAAAAGTTTTTAATTTAGGTAACCAAGCTTTAATTGGAATCAAAAGTATTTTACATATATTTTCTGAATTACCATGTATTTAACAAATATTAAAGGAAAACTATTGAAAATAGTTTATGGATCGAAATCTTAGAAGCTTGACACCTTTTTATTCACTTCCCAGATGTTTTTTAAAGTAGATTAAAAAGGTTGCTATGTAACATGAAAAAAAATTACCGTCTAAAATCTAATGATGATGCAACAAGATTCTAAATCAACAATCTGCAGTCTCACGTGATACCAATGCCGTATTTTAAATTACCTCTTAAGGCCAAAGAAAAAGTATTTCACAACTT
The DNA here is from genome assembly GCF_024542745.1 of Macaca thibetana thibetana. Taxonomy (NCBI): domain Eukaryota; kingdom Metazoa; phylum Chordata; class Mammalia; order Primates; family Cercopithecidae; genus Macaca; species Macaca thibetana. The sequence continues at coordinate 175,136,442 of NC_065580.1, read as the reverse complement.
CTCAAAATCTAATACATAACTGTATTTGGATGCTAGTTTTTCAAAGAATAAAGAGGTAAACATCAGAATGTGATTTTTAAACATTTCTAAAACTTCTTAACAAAAATTTTCTCTAATGTTTTTTAAAGTCACACATACCTAAGACATTTTTTTTCTAGTTTGGAACATCATATTATAAAGGTATTCATATATTCAAAGCTAGGATTGTGTTATCATGTTATATTTTTTCACTACTTTAAAATAAGAAATATTATCAATTATATGTGCCTATCACAACATTTTATTCTGTTTTCTGATGGTGTTTTTTTCCTTAACTCTCACTTGGCTTGTTTGTATAGAAAGCACAAGAAAATATTAGAACATATTTGAGACAAATTATGTTTCATAATAATTTTAGATCCTTGCTTCTAAGGGGCCTAAAATATTTGGAAGAGTGTGCCATTTTTTGTGAGAAAGCTTGATTGTGATTGCTGAAACTCCCTTTATTTTATTTCTAGGGGTCTATAAAGCTTTTAATTCATACTTGATTGTTTATTATTAGGTTACCTTATCAGCAATGCTCAGATCTTAATGTTGGCAGTATCCTTCTTTAGTATTGACACTAAGATATGAAGAATTGCTAGACCAACCTGTACAGCAAACATGCTTTTCACATGTTCCATTTGGTCTTTCTGGTCAAAGACGAGAAAACAGACCACTTGTAAATCAAGAGTAGGAATTACATGCATACCTCGTTATGTAGTGAGGCTCCACTGGGAAGTAAAGGAGAACTCACTAGTTTCATAGAGATGTGACATGGGTGGAAAATAATTGATTGAAACAAAAGACTTACATTTATGTTTCATTTGTCTATTTTTGTCCATTGAAGCTTACTTTCATTTATTTATTTATTTATTTATTTATTTATTTATTTATTATACTTTAAGTTCTGGGATACACGTGCAGAACATGCAGGCATGTTACATGGGTATACACGTGCCATGGTGGTTTGCTGCACCCATCAACCCGCCGTCTACATTAGGTATTTCTCCTAATGCTATCTCTCCGCTTGCCCCCCACTCCCTGTGTCCATGTGTTCTCACTTTTCAGATAGACTTAACAACACACACAGAGGGATTTTAGTGAGGATAAAAAGTAAAGTAAAACAGTGCTCTCTAAAGTATCAAAATGAAATAAAATGGTATCTTATTATAACACACAAGGTATCAGTAAAAAGGTACTTTCCATTATTTAATTAAATATTTAAATATTTAACAATATCTGTAAGCTTTATATTTTCAAAAAGTTCTAGGAAAGTTGGTGATCAAGGATCCACTAAATGGATCCCAGTTTTTTGTAACCTGTTCCATTTTCAGGATTTCTTTTCCCACACATACCTATTGTACAATCTTAGACACTAATAGACTTATGCTCAGATATTTTTGATTATTTCCTTGGTAATAATGAAAGAGCAACACTTTCTGATATCAGTATTCATGGAATCATCGATTCATTTATTTAGCCATTCATTTTTTTGTTTGATAAATGCTTACTCTAGACCAGGCACGGGGATGAGCCTTAGGAAATTTGCAGAGATGAGCAAAGCCTGTGAAGTAATCGGGGTTCTTTTTACTATATCAATATTTACTCCATTGGAAATAAGAAAGAGTGTTTGAGAAAGGAGTGAGAACAGGGTTCAAGTCGAGTATTTTTTGCTGAGTGACTCTGAGGAACCCTCCTGCGATCTTTACTATTTGATTTGTAACTTGTTTAAATTATACTGAAAACTTAAAATTCAGCAAATGCAGTTCCTGAAGTATACAGCGATCATTTTGAAATGTGTAGTCTCTTTCTATTGTGAACGGTTATTAGAAGACATTGTTTTATATTAGCATTCCACGACAAGTGTCTTTATCAGTCATAATGATTGTGATTACTAATCCTAAAGTCAGACGGATAATTATTATATATTGGATTATCTATTTAACCAAAATAGAATTTAACGTCCTCTCCATCGGACCTACGAAAAAGTAAATGTTAACCATTTGGGGTTTCTCACCACAACACAGGTTTGTGAAACATTATTAAGTTCCTATCAATTGCAAAAGCTTCAAAGTACTTCAAAAATATCGATTATATCTGCAGGTAAATTCAGGCATGGCCTGAGAGGATTTGAGGTAAATTAGCAATAGTGTTGGTTGCATGAAAATGTGGCTTGAATAAAAAAAATTCTATATTAGCTGTGTGGATAAGTATACTCAATATTAATTTTTTATATATGGTAAAATGATCACAACTAAGGTTAATATTTGTTCACTTTTTAATGAAAAAATATGTTTCTATTAAAATCAATAATTATTTTTTAAAAAATAGTTTATACTTTTATGTAAAATGATTAGGAAGACCTAACCACCCTTAACATCAAAGCGAGTAATATCTGAACAACCTTATAATGCTATACTTGCTAAAATATCATTGGCATTTGATTGAATGCAGAGCCTTTTATACTGTTTTTTATTATATGGTTAATACATCAATTATTAACTGATATTTAACATTGCTAACAGAATAGTCTACAAAAGCAAAAGTAAAATGGTAAATTGGCTTAAACATATTTCTTAAATATAATGATGTATATTCAATATTTTAAAAATAATTATAATCATACAGCAAGGAGATATAAACCATTTTTTTGTAATTGACATTTTACTGAGTTTCTTATTAATTTGAAAACTATTTTGATAATGTCATAAATTTATTTTCCATGTTTAAACATTTATATGTTAATACTGTACACATTTATAGTTGCAGAAGTATTTGTAGTTATTGAAAATTAGAAAATTAATTTTCTGCTTTTTTTTATATTCCAGGTCAGTTATTATGCAAAATGAAAATGTAATAGTGTTGCTTTCCTAAGGTTGAAAGCACACAGTATGTACTCTTTGTTTGTAAGATATATTGATTAATGAAACGAAGATAAGTTTGTCACCCATGTAAAAACAATTGCTTTCACCAAACTGGAAATCTGAAATAGAACATGGCTACACTAAATAATTCTAATTTAATTATTCCTAGTATACTTAAACTGCTAAAAAACAAAGCAAAGGTTTCAACTTTTTGGTAGAAAAAAATGTTTTTTAAATCTAGGTTTTATTTATAATGCAGTTATAGATAAGGCAAAATGGATGACTTTCACCTCCCAGCCAAGGCTAAACATGCAGTAGTAAAGACTGATTTTATGTTAAAACTAATTAGAAATGATCTCATCAAAATCATTCTTGCCTTTTTGTTTTTAATCTCTGAGCTGGTAATTACCCTTTAATCAAGTTGACAATACTAGAGGCTGTAATGAAGATGAAAGTGACACATTTTTAAATTTTTAATGTTACTTTTTTCTTTTAATTTTATAATTAGACAGGTCTCATCTTTGAAAGTGATAAATCTGCTTTATAGTTAAGAAGCTAATAAAGACTGTAGGGAAAAATGTTATCATGATTTATATACATTTTCTAGTAGTTTACATGAGAGAATAATATTCATGTTTAATGTAAAAATGAAATTTAATATCAAAGTGATCTATATGTACATTTCAAAGAACAAAAGTAAAAATTAAATAAAGGTTAATTGAGTATGAAGTACATTTATAACTTCTTTTAATTATTCTCTCTTTCATTGAAAAAATACTAAGCACCTATCAGATTTTATGTATCTTTTTTTGAAATTATACCTATAATAGTAATGAGACAAAGTCACAGTTCCTTTACAAGCCTTCTATTCTGGTGAACTGAGACAAATACTAAACAAACAAATCTTAAGACTGACAGAAAATTAAAACAGAGCAAGGTGATAGAGTCATAGTGGATACTTTTAATTAGCAGTTGAACAAGCTGTCATGAACATCTTAAGGGTAAGAAGAAAAGACGCAATTGAAAGCTATGCATTCTGCAGATTTATATTTAGAACTAAAACACTAAAGCAGAAACCAGATTGCCACTTTCCATGGTGCTGTTATACTGGTAGGTAGGGCAGATCATGCAATGTTTAATCCAAGTTTGCGTTTTATTCCAGGTATAAAGAAATGCCATCAGCAAGTTTCAGATAATGGAGTAAGACAATCGGGACCAGCTCATGCTAGTCGCTGCATAAACAGCGGACTTTAGACCAATAAAATTAAAAAACGGGATAAATATTAAGAGATTATTACAATAGTTTTGCTGACACATGCTTTATTTCAGATTGAAGCAGTAGAAATGAAAAGCAGTGTGTAGAGTTACCATGTATTTTTTTGGTGACATTATTAAGGTATTGGTAAATTGGTTTTAGGAGTTCAAAAAAAATGACTTTTAGGTTTTTCTTTTAGAAGGAATTTAAAATTTTTTGCTTTGCCTTGTTTTGTTTTCAGTACAAGTTGGAGGTGCACCTTAGATTGGCAAAAGGAGATAACAATTATTAATATAACAGGAATAAGTTATGATAGAAAGAGCAATTGGTGGACAGATGGTAGTCAAAGAGAAAGCAACAGTTTTACATCCTAAAAAGGCATCTCAGTATTTTGATTAAGAATGTTTTAAACTTTATTGATGTGTAATATATATTTGGAAAAGTTTGCATATTATTAGGAATAAGTTTTTATAAATTAGGCCCTCTTTTCCAGCATACGAATCAAGAAATGGAACAGTACAAGGGCCCCCAAAGCTCTTTTGCTGTTCCTTTCCAGTACTTACTTCTCACTCCCAGCTCAAGAGTTATAAATTATCTTATCTTCTTACAGCATAAGATAGTTGTGCCTGTGTTCAAACTTTATACAGTAGGAATCACACTCTATTCTTTTTGTATCTTATTTTACTCAACATCATGTTCAAAGATTTATGTGCATTATGTTGTACCTTATCTACCCAGAGTTTAAAGTAAAACGCATAATTGTTTACAAGAGTAGAATTTTCTTTTTATAAAGACATGGATTTGAGTGTAAGTCAGTAATAGAAAATACGAATATTGAGTTGATAAAATCAAGTAATTTTTCAAAAGTTTCAGAAAGCTGCTTACATTTCCTATTTTTCTTTCACTTATATATTACCATGTGTCCACTTATACTCCCCAAATTTTCAACTGTAACAACCAATATATATATATTATTCAGTAGATAGATCTATTACAAAATTCAAAGAAATAAATTTATGAAAATGAAACAGATAATTACATGCATATATTTTACAGTTAATTTAATTATATTAAATGTATACCAGAATATAATTCTAAGATTTATTAAACTCATCTTTGAAGGTTTTTGTGAAGGTTTGGTTATTTTCTGCATCAATTATCATGTGTGGCAACTCTATGTCTATCTTCATATTTAGCCTGTGAGGAACCATTTGAAATCACATTTCTTTTTTTCTGTTCATTCTTATGGAAAAATTTCGATGGAATTAACACATCATTTTCACATTGAAACATCCAATGAGTTCATTTTGCCCACTGTCCAGATAAAGCTAATTTATCAAGACAGGGGAATTGGAATAGAGAAAGATTTTAACACACATGGAGCTGGCTATGTTGGAGAAGAGGGCTTTACCGTTACTCAAATCTGCCTCTCCAAAAATTTGGAGGCTAGAATTTTTCATGAAAATTTTGGTGGCAGGGGTCTAGGGAATGGGTGCTGCTGACTGGTTGGAAAATGCAATCATAGGGGTGTGGAAAAGGGTCCTTGTGTGCTGATTCTTCTTCTGGGTAGGGGCCACAGGACCTGTTGAGTCAAAAGTTGTGGGTTTGGATGGGGTTATCAGTCTTCAGAAATGCAAAAGTCTAAAAGACATCTCAAAAGGCTAATCTTAGGTTCTTCAATAGTGATGTTACCTGTAGGAGAAATTGAGAAAGTTGCCAATCTTGTGACCTCCAGGAATAACATCTAGTAATTATTTACATCTACTCCTTTGCAGAGTTCAGGCTCCTCTCTAGACCTGGTGGACCTCCTTTCATTTTACAAAGATGGTTTAGTTTTGGGGAAGCGCTGTTATCATTTAAACTACAAACTACATTTCTCCCAAAGTTAGCTTGGCCTAAGGTCAGGAATGACAAAGGGCAGTTTGGAGGTTAAAGGCAAGAGAGGGGTTGGTTTGATCAGATCCCTCTCACTGTCATAATTTTCTCATTGTTATAATTTTTGCAAAGGCAATTGCAATGGTTATAAATGTAAAGACTGGTTTATTAATATGCACATGGTGTTAATTATTATATTTATAATTATTATTTCTTTAGAATATATGTCTGTTTCTTCTCATAATTTATTTTTTTAAAATTAATTCAAAGATCTTCTTAACTGATATATTCTATGCTGTTTATATAGAATAGACTAGACCCGCTATTCCTAAAGCAATACATTTTCTGTTTCTGTTACCTGCCTACTTGGCTGACTATGGGACATCTTGAACTAAGTATGGAAAACAACAAAAATTTTTACCCATAAAAATATGGATGTATTCTAAGGAATGTAGAACCCTGAAAATGTTAATTACATTAATATATATGTTTATATAACCATATATATGTTATTTTCTTATTCATCAAATCTCTTTAAAATATAATAAGTTTTAATTAGCTGTTTTAAAAATAATAATAGTAAGAATACAATGTGGAGTAAATAATATACATTGATGCATAAGTAAAATGTAAGATAATGAAAGCATAAAAAGGACAGGAGAGAAGAAATTGAAGGACTTATGTTCCATGTGAAGTTGTTTAGTATCAATTAAAGGTAGACCATGACAAGTTATAAGTACATCATAAACCCTAAAACAAGCACTGAAATAAGAAAATAGTTATAGTTAAAAAAGCAAGAGAGAAACATGTATTTAAATTTGCTCCTTTTCTACTTATCCTAGTTTGTCTGTCAACTCCTTTATCTATCTCTATCTAAAAACATCTAACACAAAACTTCAAAGCTATTGTCGGAGGCAGTCAAACCACAGTGACTCCAACCTGAATAGGGACTGGGTAAAATAAGACTGAGATCTACTGGGCTGCATTTACAGGAGGTTAGCCATTCTAAATCACAGGATGAAATAGAAGGTTGGCACAAGGTACAGATTACAAAGACCTTGCTGATAAAAGGATGTGTTAAAGGAGCTGTTTGAAACCCACCAAAACCAAGATGGCAACAAAAGTGACCTCTGGTCGTCCTCACTGCTCTTTATATGTCAATTATAATGTGTTAACATGCTTAAAGACACTCCCACTGTCATGCGAGCTCCATGTGAAGAGACCATCAAACAGGCTTTGTGTGAGCAATAAAGCTTTTTAATCACCTGAGTGCAGGCAGGCTGAGTCTGAAAAGAGAGTCAGCAAAGGGAGATAAGGGTGGGGCCGTTTTATAGGATTTGGGTAGGTAAGGGAAAATTACAGTCAAAACGGGGGTTGTTCTCTGGTGGGCAGGAGTGGGGGTCACAAGGTGCTCAGTGTGGGAGCTTTTTGAGCCAGGATGAGCCAGGAAAAGGACTTTCACAAGGTAATGTCATCACTTAAGGCAAGGACCGGCCATTTTCACTACTTTTGTGGGGAATGTCATCAGTTAAGGTGGGGCAGGGCATTTGCACTTCTTTTGTGATTCTTCAGTTACTTCAGGCCATCTGGGCATATACATGCAAGTCACAGGGGATGTGATGGCTTGGCTTGGGCTCAGAGGCCTGACACCCACCAATGCCATTGCAGTTTACAATGCCATGGCAGCATCAGGAAGTTCCCCTATATGTTCTAGAAAGGGGAGGATCCCTCAATTCCAGGAATATTCCATCCCTTTCCCAGAAAACTCATGAATAATCCACCCTTTGTTTAGCATATAATCAAGAAGTAACTATAAGTGTAATCAGTTGAGCAGCCCATGTCACTGCTCTGCCTATGGAGTAGCCATTCTTTTGTTTCTTTCCTTTCTTAATGAACTTACTTTCACATTATTCTATGGATTTGCCCCGAATCCTTTCTTTCTTGCACGGGGCTCAAGAAACCTGTCCTGGGGTCTAGATAGGGACCCCTTTTGAGCAACACTCAATGAGCAGTGGTTCATTTTATATTAATTACAATACACTAACAGACATTCCCACCAGCTCCGTGACAGTTTACAAATGCCAGGGAAATGGTTGGAAGTCACCCTATGTAGTCTTAAGAGGAGAGTTTTATTTGTGTCCATGTGAAGAGACCACCGAACAGGCTTTGTGTGAGCAATAAAGCTTTTTAATCACCTGGGTGCAGGTACGCTGAGTCTGAAAAGAGTCAGCAAGGGAGGTACGGGTGGGGCCGTTTTACAGGATTTGGGTAGGTAAAGGAAAATTACAGTCAAAGGGGGTTGTTCTCTGGCGGGCAGGGGCAGGGGTCACAAGGTGCTCAGTGGGAGAGCGTTTGAGCCAGGATGAGCCAGGAAAAGGAATTTCACAAGGTAATGTCATCAGTTAAGGCAGGGACCCGCCATTTTCACTTATTTTGTGGTGGAATGTCATCAGTTAAGGCAGGAACAGGCTATTTTCACTTCGTTTGTGATTCTTCAGTTACTTCAGGCCATCTGGATGCATACTGCAGGTCACAAGGGATATGATGGCTTAGCTTGGGCTCAGAGGCCTGACACAGAGGAGCCCTCAGTTCCAGGAAATCTCTGCCTCTTCCCCAGAAGACTCTTGAACAATCCACCCTTTGTTTAGCATATAATCAAGAAATAACTCTGCCTACGGAGTAGCCATTGTTTTGTTTCTTTACTTCTCTAATAAATTTGCTTTCACTTTACTCTGTGGACTTGCCCTGATTTCTTTCTTGCGTGAGGCCCAAGAACCCTCTCTTGGGGTCTGGATCAGTGAGACAGTCAATTATTAAGGGTTCCCAGAGAATATCTGACCGGCCTGCAAACTAGTTGGAATTAACACTGGGGTGGAAACTGGCCCGTCATCTTCCTGGGTGGAACCTGAGATTCAATTTGTGAGATGGGAAACCGATACTAGCAGAACTCTCGCTCTGATGTGTGTCCCTGTTTTCTTTTCATTTTTCCTTTTTGCCCAATACATTCCATTTTTCTCACCCTTCAAATTGTCTGCAAGCCTAATTTTTCATGGTCCTATGACAAGGATTCTGTCTTTAGCTAAACTAAGAAAAAGTCCTACAACATCTTCACGGCTTTCTGCTAACACTGTCAGCTTGGCTTTAATATGTGAAACTTGTTTGAAGTTTCAAAGTGGGGGGCTGAAGGAAATCAAAATGTTTTACCTCAAAATATATTTCTTTGACATATTTGAAAATGGTTTACATTTGGTTACCAGACAGAAGTAGCCTTAAGTGGGGAAAATTTGCATCTGTAGAGAATCTCTGTTAAGACAGCCACGCCACCACCACTTTCTATACCTTTCTCCAATCCAAGAGCAATTCAGAGTCTGGTACTTTTAAAAGACTGAAAAGAAACATTGACCATCTATTCTTTCCAAAAAAGTCTTACTCTACATAACAAAGCTGCCTACCAAGGCCATAACAAAGTTGCTAGTCAAGCTTCTTCTCCCCTTTCCAAAACATGTTTTATCAGAGCCTAAGTCGTCGTTCTTTCTGTAATCTCAATATGGTATATAAGTTTCTGTAACTCAGTAGGAAGTTGAGTCTTCATTCTGAAGGCTCCCGTGTATGCACATTAAATAAATTTGTATGCTTTTTCTCCCACTAAAAATAAATAATAAACAAATAAATGAATAAAATAAAATAGAAATAAAATAAAATAGAAATAATTGATTCAAGTAAGATTTTTTTGAGGAAAAATGGAAGAAAGCCACATAGTACCAATTTTTAAAATAGAAAGATGACAGAATTAAACTCACCATATCATAAAGAGTATAAATATCTCACTTAAAAGGCAGATTGTCAGATAGAATAAAAAAGACAAGACCAAACTACATGTTGCTACAAGAAAAGGGCTTGAAATTTAAAGAAATAAATGTTTTACAATGAAGAAAGAAAAACTACACCTTATAACAGAAAGTATACACTAGTTAAACATGAAATAATTACATAAAAATTATAATTTATCACAAATTCAAATTTCACTTGATGTTCCTTTCTTGTTTTTATTATTTTTATAATCTAGGATCACAAATTTTAAGAATCTGAAATTTTCTACAATGATAAAGAGGAAAACAATTGGAATTCCCCATGTATGATTTGATAACACTCACTAAGTATTTATTGAAATGTCACATCATTAGTTGATATAAGGCTTTCAAGAAAAAAGCAAGCTAGTAAGGTATTTTTGTAACTTAACTTTCAGACAGTTTACAATTAAAGTTAGTGAATGACTAAAGACACCAATTCATATCAATTTCTTTTTAATTTTTAGTGATTTTGTCATTCTGAATAAGCTGTGGGCTAGGTAACATGTGTTAAGTAAAACTAGGAAATTCATAAACAAATGCTCTTCTAAAGACAGAAAGTGCTGTCAGATTAGTGAGGGGCCCCAGCAAGTTAGCAAGATTTCCAATAGCATGACTTTGGCTTGGCAGTGAAATAAAGATATGCTCAAATTGCTATAAAAACCCAGAGGAAGGGTGATGATCCCAAATTCAGAGAAGCAATAATGGGTTTCCAGATTGAGTGACATGTACAGTGAGTTCTAAAGAGTGAAAGCCACATAGAAAATCTTGACAGAGGAAAAGTGCACATTAGAGAGCGGAAAAGATTTGTGCCAAAAACTAGATATAAAATAAAGCAGACTTTGTGGGTCTGAGGAGTGGGAAATTGTTCAGTGTGAGTGGAACACAATCTGATAAATGAGGTGGCAGCGTTCACTGACCTGATCATGAAGTTTTTTGTGTGCCATAGTACTTTTTATGTCTTCTCTTTATTTGCATTTTTTTCTATTTTGAACTTCATTTAATCTTCTCAGATTTTAAAGGTGCCAGTGGAGAAAAGTATGGGTATATCATTCCAAATACGTTGTTCTTTTTTTTCCACTACTCACTGCGCAATCCTGACAGTCACTTGACCTATCCAAGGTTCGGATACTTTATCTTTTAAATGAACACACACACACACACACACACACACACATATATATATACACCTGCCAACAATACAGAAAAATCATTAATTGAAGCATGAGAAAGCACTCTAGAGACAGCAAAATGATGCATAGGCGTAAATGAGTATTAATATTACTGCTAATGTTTTTTACTAAATAATTACATATTTTTTGACAAACCAGAAATGTCAATTGGAATAAATGAGACACAAAGCAAGGAGCAAGTTTTCAAATCTTTTAAAATGATACGTCACATAGTATTTGTGTTTCCTAAATAACTGCCACAAAATTTTATAGAGCTAAAGAGCATTTTAGGGTGGCTTATGTTACTTTAAATTGCCTGTTGTCAAGGTAACCGGTTCCTTGATATTTCTGGTAGAAAGGATCTCTCCAAATCACAGTGAGACTCTCCATAGGTGTAAGTCATATAACCACCTGCTACATTATAGGTCTGTTGATTCTGTCCTCCAAAGGAACAGTTATTGTTTAACGTTTAAATAGTTATTGTTTGTTAAATTGTGTGACTTTTGCTTAGCAGTAAGATATGCTCAGATTGTTGTAAAAACCCACAATGAAAGCAATAATCCCAAATTGGGAAAAGCAATAATGGATTTCCAGATTGAGTGACATGTAAGGTGAGTTCTAAAGAATAAGAGTCGTGTAGAAAATCTCCACAGGGGAAAAGTTATGCGACGATTTGTAATGGTTTTATTTTGTGTATAGGAAAATAGATTTTGGTTAAGATGATGAAGACATGACTATGATCACATAATAGATATCTTTTAATACAAAGTTTTTTTGTTTTTTTTTGTTGTTGTTGTTGAGACGGAGTCTCGCTCTATCGCCCAGGCTGGAGTGCAGTAGCCGGATCTCAGCTCACTGCAAGCTCTGCCTCCCAGGTTTACGCCATTCTCCTGCCTCAGCCTTCCGAGTAGCTGGGACTACAGGCGCCCGCCACCTAGCCCGGCTAGTTTTTTGTTTTTTTTTTAGTAGAGACAGGGTTTCACCGTGTTAGCCAGGATGGTCTCGATCTCCTGACCTCGTGATCCACCCGTCTCGGCCTCCCAAAGTGCTGGGATTACAGGCTTGAGCCACCGTGCCCGGCCACAAAGTTATTTTTGATACAAATAGAAATAATACAAAAGAAAACCTGGAAAAAGTAGTGCTGTGATAGATGATAGTCACAAACTGCGCATAACTAGATTCATTTTAGTCAGGTAACCCAGTAGTAAACTACCAAGAAAGGTAATTCCTGGCAATTATTTGGTAGGAATATTTGGAATTATAGATGTATACTTTCCTCCACTGACACCTTTAAAATTTGAGGAAATTGGCCGGGCCTGGTGGCACTTGCTTGTAATCTCAGCACTTTGGAAGGTCGAGGTGGGCAGATCACGAGGTCAAGAGATGCAGACCATCCTGGCCAACGTGGTGAAAACCTGTCTCTACTAAAAATACAAAAAATTGCTGGGAGTGGTGGGGCACACCTGTAGTCCCAGCTACTCAGGAGGCTGAGGCAGGAGAATCACTTGAACAGGGAGGTGGAGGTTGCAGCAAGCTGAGGCTGTGCCACTGCACTTAAGCCTGGTGACAGAGCAAGACTCTATCTCAAAACAAAACAAAAGAAACAAACAAAAAACAAATTGAGGAAATTATATGACATGCAAAATAAGAAAAATACAAGTAAAAAGATTCATGATCTGGTCACTGAATGATACAACCTCATTTGTCGGAATCGGTTCCACTTTTGCATTGAACTATTCGCTACTCCTTAGGCCCACAAAATCAGCTTGATTTTACACTCAGTTATTGACACAATTTTTGACACGATTCCTTGCTGCTCTCTGATAAGCACTTTTCTTTTGTTAAGCAATAAATACACTTGGAAATTTGTGCTTTCAATAACTGGATGTATTTTTGAAGTTTTAGAAGAAATCAGTTTTTGGATGGAAATTTGTAAGTAAACAACCACCTTCTCAGGGTGGTTTTAAAACTGTTTTTAAAATACTTGTAAGCAATTAAAAGATGGGTTCTTATTAAAAGGTAGGATCTGTTTCCCGACCACTTGAATCTGGGAGGGCTTACACATGCCCTGATCAACAGAGTATAACAGAATGGGTATTTTGTGATTTCTGAGGTTAAATGATTCCACTTTCATCTGCTTTTCTTTGGTCACTGAACTTCAGAGTCCTGATCTGTTATATAATTTGTGTGACCACCATGAGGTCACCATACTGCGCTGAAGCACAGTCCCATTGGACTTTTAAAATTCACCATTTGTGTAATGATGTGGAAAATGTATTAATGTGTAAATATTTGTAAATTATCAGTAAACATATTTCTCACAAGGGTAATTAACCATCATGAACATTAACAATGTTTTTACTGTAAGAAAAGTATATTTAAAAATTATAGGCGGGCCCTTCATCCTTATATGGAAGCCTACAGAGGGGTAGGAGGAAAGCATGAGATTGGCTTTATGTGTAAATTTCAGATAACTTTTAACAACATATTCTCTGCCATTTTATATTGATTTTGTAAAAATGGATACAGCTCATTGTGGATATTTTGAACAGAGTCCATGGTTTTCACATCAAAGTATAGTCACATTGACAAAATAAAATAAGCATGAGTAGTCATAAGGCTAAAAAGGTGACTTCTTATCAATTAATTGAAGAAGAAATTCCATTTTAGTCTAATTAATATTTTGGTCACTTTTATTGGCTACTTAAGTAAAATGAAAGGCTTGTTTTAATAATTGTAATGTGGAGGATGTTTTACAAACTGTTAATTTTTCCTTGTTCACATAATTTAAGTGAATATACAGTTTTAACTCCAGTTCTAGTAAATTCTCTTTGGCATGATTTTGATCATCAATGAACTTACCATTAGGGTCTCATTAATGTCTTAGGGAAAGCACATGCCATGAAAAATCCCCTGAGATTTTACAGTGAACATCTTTGCCTTTTAATCCTAAACATCTATTGCTTTATCTGAGCCTGAGCTCTACATCAGTGTTCATGAAATGATTGGGTTAGAGTAAATTATCTTGAAAAATCTTTTCCAGATCAGTAAAATTATTCCAAGAATGACTTCACCTTTGATCTCTTTTGAACAGAACCATTTTTTGGAGAATATCTGATTCAAACTATTGATCTGATGATCACTACACTATAATTACACATTTTATTTTTGATATTCTGCCTTTCCATATTACAAATTATTTCATTTAATTTTGGTCTTTTATATTCAGAACAATATCTAAAAAAGATTTATGAATGAGCCAGCACTAACAATGAAACCACCCAAAGGGTTCATCTTGCCCACTGCTCAGATCCCCAATTTATAAAGACAGGGGAATTGCAATAGAGAAAGAGTTTAATACAGGTAGAGCCATCTAAATGGGAGACCGGAGTTTTATTTTTACACAGTTAAGCCTCCCTCAAAATTTACAGGCTACAGTTTATCAAGGGTACTTTGGTGGGCAAGGGCCTCGGGAATGGGAGCTGTTGGTTGGTTGGGGATGCAATCACAGGGGTGTGGAACATGGTCCTGATGCACTGAGTTGGCCTCCGGATGCAGGCCTCAGAGGAGTCGCTGCTGGTCCAGGTGGGGCCATCAGGTCATCAGAAATGCAAAAGTCTGAAAAGACATCTCAAAAGGATAATCTTAGATTCTACAATAGTGATGATATTTACAGGAATAATTGGAGAAGTTACAAATTTTCTGACCTCCAGAATAATGGTTACTAATCATTTAACTATACCTACCTCTTAGCAGAATTCAGGACCCTCTCATCTTCCTGACCTGGTGGTCTTTCATTAATTAGTTTTACAAAAATGGTTTAGTTTTGGAAAGGGTTATTATCAACTATAAACTAAATTTCTCCCAGAGTTAGCTTGACCTACACACAAGAATGACCAAGGGCAATTTGGAGGTTAGCAAGTTGGTGTTGGTTAGAACAGATCTGTTTTGATGTCATAATCTTCTCACTGTTATAATTTTTGCAAACGTGGTTTCAATACGGCTGTGCAAATCAATGTTTTATGGTCAAAATGTCCAGCCACTTTAAGCACATTGACATACATCAGTGGCTTTCAGCTTTTTCCCCATTTTAACTGAGCCAAACCAATTTTCTTATCAGGGTAGCAAAATGACTAGAGCATTTGTTATGCCGTGTGGTTTAAAAAATGGTATGTTGGTTTCTTACTTAGAATATGGTATTATAAATAAAAATATTTTACCTTGTTTTCCAAAAAAATAAATAAATCTCATTTGAGATTACAAAAATCAACGTATTTTTTTAAAGCACTTAATAGATGGAAAGTTGATTTACTCATATTCATGTGCTCACTCAAGAGGCAAAATAATTATATAAGCATTCAGTATGTGGCATTACTCCAAGAAAAGTGAAGAAATGCAGGCAAAAATAATTTAAGAAAATGAATTAAGATTTGTAATGGCCTGCATATTTTCTCTATCTATCATTTCTGAATTTAGGATTTTAATGAATAAAATAAATTTAAATGAAAAGGGGATCCATGCCTCAATGTAGCCACTACATGATTCTTTAGGTGTAAATCCTATCTCCACAATCATCTTTGAACATTTGCCTTCACCATGCTTCACATTAATTAAAGGACTCACAAGCATTTAACAGGTTGCTATTTTAATTCTTTCAACATGATCACTTCTCAAGGCTGGATATTTTTACATTCAAAGATTCTTAATTTTCATTAATAGGAGTGGGGGTAATAGATTACACTTAATAGGGCAGCTGCTTAGAATTTTCTTTATGTAGAGCAGCATAAGAAGATCACCAGTATAAGAAGATCACATGTATTTTGCAGTGGGCTGCCACTAGTTCATTCCTGACCTGTTTGATTAGAAATCGGAAAGGGCACCTGTGTGAGCAGAAGTAACCTGCTGGGAGCCATAGCTTGATAAGCAGAGTGTGGGCTGAATTTCAGTCTCAAATTACCTCCTTATTTGGGTCCTTTCTCTATAAATAACTTTTGTAACCTACAAAATATTCCTTAGAATAACAATAGCTCAGCAATTTTCACAGAATAAGTTCAGAGACTAGCTCTGCTATTTACTCACTTGGTAACTTAGCCTCTGCACCTCTGAAATTCTGTAAAATATTACAAAGTTTCAGAATTGCAATAGAACTCAGTGGTAATTTATAAGACAGATTCTAACTGGATGATTGAATATAAAGGTGTGCACATACATTGGGATACATTAAATGGTATTGATTATTATTGTAACTGTTGTACCACTGTAATACCAAATTGAGAAAAATTACAATTTATTCAGTAAACTAAATAAAATTAAAATGAATTAAATACATAAGACTTTCCATCTTAAAGATATTAGAAGTTAGATTGCTCTAATAACAATTAGAAAGAGCTAGGAATTGAGAGCTAAGGTACATGTGACATTGTTTATCTTCATTAAGAAAAAACTGTTTATTACCAATCAACTACATGTATGATTATGTTTACTTATATTCTAGGAAAACAAAAGCAAAAATATACCTAAAACTTGTAAGGACAAACTTTTTAAAACCAATATTTTTAAAAGAGTACTGAAATATTTATTGTTATGTTTCTCCTTCATATTACTAAAATAGTAGAGCTGGTAACCTACCCTTACCACTTTACTCATACTCCACCATGAAGTAAGCTTCAGTTTTTAATAATTCAGTAATTAAGACATGGAAACTTATATTTAAAATGCCAAAAAGACAAGGAGGCTATATTCCTTATATGTGATTTCACATCACCAAAGGTGATTAAGAATGCCTTCAAAGTGTTTTACTCATGGCAAACAGATGAAGATGCTGGGCTGAAATCTCCAAGCACTGGTTTCCTCGGTCATCATATGAGTGTTATACCTGAAAATGCAGTTCTTCATTCATGCAAGATGCATCATTTTACCAGGACAACACTAGTTAAATAGAGTATACCTTATTTCCTCTTTTCTAAGGTGTACATTTTTTCTCAATTTCACATTTCTGATATGGTGGTTTACCACATAATCACTGCCTACATTTTGATGAGGTTTTCTCCAAAAGCCATTGTGGACCTACAGGTACAGTTTACATTCCAGGAATTAATGTGTTGTCTCCTCCTCCTCCTCTTCCTCCCAGAATTCTACTTTCCGTGTGAATCCTCGTGAAAAGGGGCCAGCATGGATACATTACTCAGTGCACTCATGTAACAAACCTGTACATGTATCCCCTGTATATAAAATAAAAGTTGAAATTATTTTTAAAAAATTAGTCAAAGGTGTTCTGGAAAACCGAGAGTAGAGGATACATAAGTAGTGATTGATAAAAAGAAGTTGGGCTGCAAAGTTATGCTTGGAGTAAAATGTGAGCCACCTTGGATATTGTAGATTTTTAACTTGATTTGGAGGATGATAGGAGGGATGTACAAATGAGATTTCACAGACTGAGAGATCTATAGACTGTTAAGCAGCAAACAGATGCAAGGGGTGGGAAGAGGGACAGTCAGCAGTCCACAGGATTGTGGAGTGACTGTTAACACGTGCCTGCAAAGAGACCAGACCCACTGTCAATCCTGACTCCTCCCCTATTGGTTCTGCAGTTATGAACAAGTTACTTCCTTTCTCTGAGCCTCAGTTAACCATCTGTAAAATGGGAAAAATAACATCTACTTTGTAATTTTGTTAGAAAGACTTGGGTATCAAGCTCTTAGCAGATAATAAGCATATGACGCATGGTAGCAAAACCAAAATTAAGGAGAGTTCACTGAATAATTGGGTCTCAGCTGCTCACCAGCTTCTCTGGAAAGCCTGTTACCTACTTTGTGCTTGAGGGTGTACGGCTTCCCCCATGTTTGGTATACTCTGAAAAAAAAAATAATTAAATTAGAAGAGTTTGTTTCCTGTTTGCTGTGGTGGGTTCAAGGGTATTGGTAAATTCCCCCTGTGAAAGGCTTTCACTATGAGCTATCTTTGAACATCTACCCATGCAGTCATTCCACGTGGCAAGGACGACTACACAGCACTTACTTCAGGGCCTTGCCTGGGGACCGAAACAAACTGTAGGGAAGGAGGAAAACCAATTAACTGCCCATTTAAGGTAAAAATAATGGAAAGAAAGCCACCTCAAGTAACTGTACGTGAGTTGGCCTTTAACACACTGACCAGGGTGTCATGTCTTCAAGAGACATTGACATCTCTGTAGGTTCATGCCTTTTCCAGATTTGATGTGGCAAATAAATGCATAGTAGAGCTTACTATGTGTGATTTCCTTTATATGCTGTGATTATGTGTTCAACAAATTGCATCAAGACTGTAAAGGTTTTGTTGTGAAATCCAGCAACATTAATGCATTAAGTCAAGTTTCATAATGTGCTTCCTACAACAACCTCTGAAAACTCTCCACAGAGGTACATTCCAAATCTCCATAGATAAATCAAAATGGATTCATCTCAATGGAATTATGCTAAGTAAAAAATCTCAATATCAGAAACAAATTATACATGATTCTGTTATATAACATTGTCAAAATGATAAAACTGTGTGGAGATGGAGAATAGAATAGTGGTTGATATGGCTTAGGGGAGAGTGCACAGGGATATGGGTTTGGCTATAAAGAGGTAGCACAAAGAATTTTTGTGGTGATGAAACACTTTTTTATCTTGACTAAGTGGTCATTATAGTAATCTGCACATATGAGAAAACCACAAATACATAAAAACTCACACAAATGAGTGTATGTCAACCTTAAAATATCAAAGTGCATTCTCTGGATTGTACAAGGACTAATTTTATAAATTTCATATGGTACTATAATTACATGTTACCATTGGAGGACATGAAGTTAAGACTACACCAGATCTCACTACCTTATTTGTGCATCTGCCTGTGAACCTACACATATTTCACAATAAAAACTGTAAAAAAGTAGTGACATAGCTATAGATTCTGTTTATTTATAAGTTTAGATAGAAAGATAGACATAGGTACACAAATTTAACTTAGTGACAAATTAAACTTTAAAAAGATATTCAGTACTAGCTGAAAAAAATTCAAAGAGAAATAATTAAATTACATTGTATGTACAGAGGAAAAAATACAAAAAGGCCATCAAATTTCAGAAAATTGTTTTATTATTTAGTGCAGTTTCAACAAAATACCCATAGGATTCCTTGTGACATTTTCATATTGATTATGAAATGTATACAAGAATTAAGGGCCAAGAATACCACAAATCCTATGAAATAAGAATATATTGGGTAATTTGCTATTCTGTAAAGCCAAACAAATAAGTTAATGTGCTATTAAACAGAAATAAACAAACTGATCAATGGAATAAAAGAGCTATAAAACCACAAAGAAATAAAAATTATGTATGACATTTGGCATTTTAGGTCACTGGGGAAATTATAGACTTTATAGACTTATTTTAGTAGAGATTCTAAAACAATCATAGAAAATAAATTATCCTTACAGAAAATAAACTGCATTGACCATCCTTAGAGAAAATAAGTTAAATTGGTTTTCCAGCCTCATAGTGTGCACAATTGATTTTCAAAGCATGGTGCCTAGTCCAGAGCATCGATATAAACTGAGAACATGTTAGAATCTATAATCTTGGGCCCAACCTCAGAATGGCTGAATCACAAACTCTTCGAGTTGGGACAGCAATTCATGTTATAATGAACCATCTAAGTGATACAGATGCACAATGGGATGTGAGAACAACCTTTGTAACCAGAAATCCATCACTTGAGAATCAAACAATTAGAAGTAAGAAACAGATCTCTAAATATTTTCAAAGAGTATATTAGGTATTTTTCTGATGTTGGGATCTGAGTAAATTTATTAAGCAAGAATTTCTTAAATAAATACAAATTCTGTTAACCATAAAATAAAAGACTAACAAAGTTTACTACATAGAAACTAAGAATTCATTTTATGAAAAGAAAGTAAAACAAGACTAAACTTTAAAAAGATTTTCCATAATTGCCAAAATGTTAATGTTTAGAGTATATAAGGAACTTCTATAAATCAATATGAAAAACACAAGCAAGGCAAGAGAAAAATGGGGAAAAGATATAGCAGCAAAAAAAAGAAAACACATGTTGAGTAAACATAAGAACAGATGCTCAACCTCATTAGTAATCGGGAAAATGTAAATTAAGCCACAGTGTGATACTATTTCACACCTACTTGATTGGAACCATCTAAGAAATATAATAATACTAATTGATTACTTTGAATTTAAAGAGACTCATATATACTTTTTGTAGAAGTGCTAAGTTAAATCTCTCTTGAAAACAATTTTAACATTGATATCCCCTTGTTCTATCAACAATAAATTAATTCCATATGAAATTTAAAGTATGTTTTTCTAATTCTGTGAAGAATGTCAATGGTAGTTTGACGGGAATAGCATTGAATCTGTAAATGACTTTGGGCAGTATGGTCATTTTCACGATACTGATTATTACTATCCATAAGGACAGAAAGTTTTTCCATTTGTTTGTGTCCTCTCTTATTTTGTTGAGCAGTGGTTTGCAGTTCTCCTTGAAGAGGTCCTTCACATCCCTTGTAAGCTGTACTCCTAGGTATTTTATTCTCTTCGTAGTGATTGTGAATGAGAGTTCATTCATGATTTGGCTCTCTGCTTGTCTGTTGTTGGTGTAAAAGAATGTTTGTGATTTTTGCACATTGATTTTGTATCCTGAGACTTTCTGAAGTTGCTTATCAGTTTAAGGAGGTTTTAGGCTGAGATGATAATGTATTCTAAAGAAAAAATCATGTTGTCTGCAGGATGATTTGACTTATTCCCTTCCCATCTGAATACTCTTTATTTCTTTCTCTTGCCTTATTGCTCTGGCCAGAACTTAAAACACTATGTTGAATATGAGTAGTGAAAGAGGGCATCCTTGTCTTGTACCAGTTTTCAAAGGGTATGCTACCAGCTTTTGTCCATTCAATAAGATATTGCCTGTGAGTTTGTCATAAATAGCTCTTATTATTTTGATATATGTTTCATCAATACCTAGTTTATTGAGAGTTTTTGACATGAAGGGATGTTGAATTTTATCAAAGGCCGTTTCTGCATCTGTTGAGATAATCATATGGTTTCTGTCTTTGGTTCTGTTTACGGGATAGATTATGTTTATTGATTTGCATATGTTGAACCAGACTTGCATCCCAAGGATGAAGCCTACTTGATTGTCATGGGTAAGTTTTTTGATGTGCTGCTGGGTTCAGTTTGCCAGTATTTGATTGAAAATTTTTGCATCAATGTTCATCAGGAATATTAGTCTGAAGTTATATTTTTGTGTGTGCGTATCTGCCAGGTTTTGGTAACAGGATGATGCTGGCTTTATAAAATGAGTTAGGGAGGAGTTTCTCCTTTTCAATTGTTTGGAATAGTTTCAGAAGGAATGGTACCAGTTCCTCCTTGTACCTCTGGTAGAATTTGGTTATGAATTCACCTGGCCCCGGGTTTTTTTTTGTTGGTAAGCTATTAATTACTGTCTCAGTTTCAGAACCTGTTATTGGTCTATTCAGGGATTCGACTTCTTCCTGGTTTAGTCTTGGAGGAATGTACATGTCCAGGAATTTATCTACTTCTTTAAGATTTTCTGGTTTACTTGCATAGAGGTGTTTATAATATTCTCTGATGGTAGTTCATATTTCTGTGAGGTCAGTGGTGATATCCCCTCCACCATTTTTTACTGTGTCTACTTGAATCTTCTCTCTTATCTTCTTTATTAGCCTAGCTAGTGGTCTATCTATTTTGTTAAATTTTTCAAAAAACCAAATCCTGGATTCATTGAATTTTTGGAGGGTTTTTCATATATGTCTCCTTCAGCTTTGCTCTGATCTTAGTTATTTCTTGCCTTCTGCTAGCTTTTGTATTAGTTTTCTCTTGCTTCTCTACCTCTTTTAATTATGATGTTAGGGTGTCGATCTGAGATCTTTCTGGCTTTCTGATGTGGACATTTAGTGCTGTAAATGACCAGTTAACACTGTTATAGCTGTGTCCCAGATATTCTGGCATGCTGTCTCTTTGTTTTCATTGATTTCAAAGAATTTCTTGATTTCTGCCTTAATTTCATTGTTTACCCAGTAGTCATTCAGGAGCAGGTTGCTCAATTTCCATCTAATTGTGTAGTTTTGGGTGAGCATCTTAATCCCAAGTTCTAATTAGATTGCACTGTGGTCTGAGAGACTGTTATGATTTCTGTTCTTTTGCATTTGCTGAGGAGTGTTTTACTTCCAATTATGTGGCTGATTTTAGATTAATTGCCATGTGGCAACGAGAAGAATGTATATTCTGTTGATTTGGAGTGGACAGTTCTGTAGATTTTGGAGTGGAGAGTTCTGTAGATGTCTATAGAGCTGAGTTCAAGTCCTGAATATCCTCGTTAATTTTCTGACTCGTTGATCTGTCTAACACTGACAGTGGGATGCTACAGTCTCCCACTATTATTGTGTGGGAGTCTAAGTCTCTTTGTATGTACCTAAGAACTTGTTTTATGAATCTGGGTGCTCCTGTATTGGGTGCACATATATTTAGAATAGTTAGCTCTTGTTGTTGAATTGTTCTCTTTATCATAATGCCCTTCTTTGTCTTTTTTGATCTTTGTTGGTTTAAAGTCTGTTTTGACAGTGACTAGGATTGCAACCCCTGCTGTTTTCTTGTTTGTTTTTTGCTTAATAAATTTTCCTCTATCCCTTTGTTCTGACCCTATGTGTGTCTTTGCACATGAAATGAGTCTCCTGAATACAACACACCAATGGCCTTGACTCTTTATCCAATTCGACAGTCTGTGTCTTTTAATTGAGGCATTTAGCCCATTTATATTTAAGGTTAGTATTGTTGTGTGAATTCGATCCTGTCATCATGATGCTCTCTGGTTATTTTACACACTAGTTGATGCAGTTTCTTCATAGTGTCATTGGTCTTTATATTTTGGTGTGTTTTTGCAGTGGCTGGTACTGGTTTTTCCTTTCCATAATTAGTGCTTCTTTCAGGGGCTGTTCCAAGTCAAGCCTGGTGGTAATGAAATCCCTCAGCTTGTTCTTGTCTGAAAAGGATTTTCTTTCTCCTTTGCTCATGAAGATTAGTTTGGATGGATATGAAATTCTGGGTTGAAAATTCTTTTCTTTAAGAATATTGAATATTGGCCCCCAATCTCTTCTGGCTTGCAGAGTTCCTGCTGAGAAGTCCACTGTTAGTCTGATGGGCTTTTCTTTGTAAATGACCTGGCTTTTCTCTCTGGCTGCCCTTAACATTTTTTCCTTCATTTCGACCTTGGAGAATCTGATGATAACGTGTCTTGGGGTTCATCTTCTCATGGGGTATCTTAGTGGTGTTCTCTGTATTTCCTGAATTTGCATATTGGCCTGTCTTGCTAGGCTGGGGAAGTTCTCCTGGATAATATCCTGAAGTGTGTTTTCCAGCTTGTTTCCATTCTCCCTGTCTTCTTCAGGTACTCCAATCAATTGTAGGTTCAGTCTTTTTATGAAGTCCCATATTTCTTGGAGGCTTTGTTCATTCATTTTTATTCTTTTTCTCTAATCTTTTTTGCATGTCTTATATTAGCAATGTGCTCTTCAAACTCTTACATCCTTTCTTCTGCTTCATCCATTCAGCTATTGATACTTGCATATGCTTCATGAAGTTCTCATGCTATGTGTTTCATCATCTTCAGGTCATTTATGTTCCTCTCTAAACTGGTTATTCTAGATAGCAGCTCCTCTAACCTTTTATCAAGGTTCTTAGCTTCCTTGCATTGGGTTAGCTCATGCTCCTTTAGCTCAGGGTAGTATTTTATTACCCATCTTGTGAAACCTACTTCTGTCTATTCGTCTATCTCACCCTCCGTCCAATTCTGTGATCTTGCTGGAGAGACATTGTGATCATTTGGAGGAGAAAAGACACTCTCGCCTTTTGGGTTTTCAGCTTTTTTTGTTGTTGATTCTTTCTCATCTTTGTGAGTTTGTCTAGTTTCGATCTTTGTGGCTGCCAACGCTTTGATGGTTTTTTTTTGGGGGGGGGGCTTTTATCTTGTCGTTGATGCTGTTATTGTTGCTTTCTGTTTGTTTGTTTTTCTTTCAATGGTCATGTCTCTCTTCTGTAGGGCTGCTGGGTTTGCTGGGGGTTCGCTTCAGGCTCTATTCACCTGGTTCACTCTCACTCCTGGAGATGTCACTCAAGGTGGCTGGAGAACAGCAAAGATGAGTGCCTGCTCCTTCTTCTGGGATCTCTGACCTCGAGGGCCACCAACCTGATGCCAGTAGGATCGCTTCTTTATAGGATGTCTGACAACCCCTGTCAGAGGGTCTTACCCAGTTGGGTGAAATGGGAAACAGGACATGTTTAACGAAGCCCCTTGACTGTCCCTTGGTGGAGGGGGTGTGCTTTGCTGGGGGGAAACCCACTCGTCTAAGCTGCCCCTATTCCTCAGAACTACTGGGAGGAAAGGCTAAGTCTCCTGGCCCACAGAGTCTGTGGCCACCCATCCCCTAATGGATCAGGCCCAGGGAAATCCGGGTTCTGTCCCTGAGCCTCTGGCTGGAGTTACAGGAGTCCTTGCATGGAAGCCCCGCCCAGTGAGGAAGAACGAGACAGGGTCAGGCCTGAAGAGGCAATCTGGCTGCAGTCTTCCACAGCTGGTGTGTTGGGCTGTGGGGGACACGTCTTAGAACCAAGCCGTCCAGCTTCCCTGGCTCCAGCAGCAGAAAATCACAACCTGGAGCTATAGAGATGAATGCCACCCTTCCCGTGCCCAGGGAGCTTAGCGTTTTAGGAAATTGTGAGTCCCAATGCTGACTGCTGCCCCTTCCCCAAGAAGCTGAAATGGCTTAGACAGCAAGTAGCTGTAGCTGTGGTGCTGGTCGCCTCTCTCCCTGGGAGCTCAGTAGGCTTAAGAATATTCCAGCTGAGAGGCTGTTGATAATCTGCATGGCTCCCTGGCGTGGGTTTGTGAGTGGGATCTTCTGCTCCATGGTTTACATAGTTCTGTGGTAAAGCATGGTTTCCCAGGCTGGGTAGCACACTCACTCACCACCTCCCTTGGCTGGGTGATGGGGGCTCCCCTGACCACGTGACTCTCAGGTGGGCTGCTACACCAATCTACAGTGTGTAGATTAATTAATAGATTGACTCTATTAATCAATCTATTAATCCTATAATACTCTTCCTTCCTCTCTGTGGATGGTGCCAGCTTCCTAGTCAGTTCTGATGAGAACCTGGATACCTTGGTTGCTGGTGAAGGATTCACATGCTTATTACGGTTCTTTTCGATGGGAGCCTCTGATTGCCGCTATTTCTAGTTGGCCATCGTTATCCCCTGCCCCTGCAATATGACACATTTAACTGTAATGATATTAGCAGATGGAGACTTAGATAATCTTGGTTACCAAGAACCCAGACATTTCAGGGATAAGGTTCAGTTTTAATCTACTAGGGAAGCCACTATTTAGTTGCTCAGAAGTGAGTTCAGCAGAAGTATTTGGTGCTTGAAAATGGAATCTAGATTCAAAGAGAATAAGAGGGATGACACATATATTTGTTATAGCCTTGGTACCAACCAAAGCAGCATTGACTCTAGATCCTCACATTCATGTTCCTTTTATTACATTTCACAGCAATTGTGAAGAGTAATGTTACTAATAAAGAAGTTAATCTAAGCATTGTAGGGGAGGAAATGTAAGGATGTCTTGGACCCCAGTCAGAGCCACTTCACTGAGCCGTTGTGCCCCTTCTCTGTTTGCTTTGATTGGTGGCTCACAGTTGTCTCTATTAGTTATGGCTCTGAGGGCAGCCAGTCATCCAGTGTCCCTCTGACTGGCACAGAGGTACAAAGGCTGGTGATGTGCCCTCAAAGATGTTCCAATATTATGGTGCCATTCATGCTCCAGTTACCCTATGAAACTGGGCCACTTCTTGTCTCTAATTAAGATCTCATTCTTTCTTAGTTGTCTAGCCAGTCAGTTTCTCTATTCCGCTTCTAAGAATGCTACCTGAAGAATTACCTTTACAAGAATTCCTCCCTTAGACTTTCCTTGCAAGGGGCCTCAATTGAGTCAATGTTCATATTCCTAAATCATCTCAGATCCCCTGTGATGCTGCATATCTGAAATTGTACATGACCTACAAAGATATGAAAGAAAACTTATCTCAATACTGCAGTATTGGGGCAAGACGTTTTGCCCTCAAAGTTTAGAAAGATTGCCCAACTGTGTTATGAGGTTTATTTCTGTCACAAAGTAGTCTTACATTAATCTGACTTTTCTTACTCTGGCTTTTATTTCTCTATGCTTTTCTTTGATTCAAGTTTGCCAGTGCCATCAAGGTATAGAAATTGCTGTTGTTTTTGTCTTGCGCTGCTTTGTTTTTATTTCTTTTCTTTGAATATGCATCTACCTTTCTAAGTGCATTCATGAGACTTTTTACCATTTTCCTAGTCCATAAGTAGTTTTATTTTAATTAGTGGAGAATTGGTGTTTATTTTCTAAAATCAACAAAGATTATCTATTAATCCTATAATAGGTTATCATTAACTTTCCATTATATCATTGCTTAATTATTTCATTTTTGTTTATATATTCCCTATCTTCTATAGCAAAACTACCTTAAAGATTGTTAAGTTATTACTCATCCAATTTTATATAGCCTCTATCTTAATCTAAACTAGTGTTTAAAACCCTTTAGTTTTCATGACAGTAATTCTGTGTTCTACGTATCTTACATTAATCATAGCTATCATATTTTTAAAAAGGTAGTTGTGGCTGGATGCAGTGGCTTACGCCTGTAATCCCAGCACTTTGGGAGGCCGAGGCGGGTGAATCCTGAGCTCAGGAGATCGAGATCATTCTGGCTAACACGGTGAAACCCCATCTCTACTAAAAATACAACAAATTAGGCAGGCATGGTGGCACCCGCCTGTAATCCCAGCTACTTGGGAGGCTGAGGCAGGAGAATCACTTGAACCCGGGAGGTGGAGGTTGCGGTGAGCTGAGATCGCACCACTGCACCCCAGCCTGGGTGACAGAGTGAGACTGTCTCAACAACAACAACAAAAAAATAAGTTATTTATAATTTTCTGATCTTATTTTATAAGGAGAGGTAAAAATAGTGTGCTTTTCTTTACCTCCTGAGTCTAGGCCAATCTAAGAAAAAGGTAGATACGCTCACATGGAACTACAATATAAGCATTGGCACTGAAAGTGGCATTAGTAAAGAACATTTAAACCTGTGGTCAAAGTGCTTGCAAACTCTCCATCTCTAGCAATGCCCGCAATACCAGTCTCAAGACCAGGATATCATACCTAGGAAAATGCACATTTTCAGGCTTGATGTATTTAGCTAGACTTGTTGTTAAACAGGGTAGAACAATAAAATGAGAACATGAATGATTCAGTAACACTTGCAACTTACAATACATTACTTCTACCCAATCAAGAAGAGTTAAGAAATGCATGCCATTCACCAACATGATGAATAGGCACAGCAAACAGGTGGAAATGTTTCTCGAGATGTAGTCCCTCCACATGCAAAGTGGAGTTTATGTAAATGTAAATCTCTTGCAGCAATCTTCCTTTATTCATTAATATTGACAAGACATTTCTAAAACTGTCTCTGAAATATTGTGTATATCATGTCTAGACATAATAATTTTAACTGTTTCTTTTTTTATAGTTTTTTTTTTTCACTGAGACGGCCCATGTTTGAATATTTTCATATATTTATCTCTGAAAGAAGTTAATTTTACAAGATTCATCATCTTGAAATATGTATTCTCTTGTTACAATTTCTGCTTACTTCTCTGGTTTATTATGAAACTTGAAAACATAAGTGGATAAACAATCTCCAATGTGCACCACCTGTGGAATTATTTCCTTCCCTAAAATACTTCTTCCCCAAAGTCAGTTTCATTGGTCAAGACTATGCATTTCCACTCTCGTTCTTCACAATATACTTCTCTGCACTGTATTTTCAGGAAATTGCAGTGTTTGGATTAATCTAGAAAGAAAAGATGCTAATAATATTAGGAGGGCTTCAAAAAGTATAACTATACTCTCCCCATTTTTCTGAAAACATTTGTTTCCTACTCTTTGTAGTGGGTGTTATTTTAAGTTATAAAATATATTGAAATTAGTCAGGCATGGTGATGTGCACCCGTAGTCCCATTCACTTGGGAGGCTGAGGCAGGAGAATCGCTTGAACCCAGGAGGTGGAGGCAGCAGTGAGTCAAGTTGGTGCCACTGCAGTCCAGACTTAGAGATCGGAGTGAAACCTTGCCTCAAAAAAGAAAAGAAAAAAGATATTAGTCATTGCAAGAATTTCATTTAAAAGTAAGCCCTTTTTATACGACCTTTTTATAGGTATTCATACGCATTTTAGTTTTTTGGTTTGTTTGTTGAGAAAGTGTCTTGCTCTGTCACTCAGGCTGGAGTACAATGGCATGATCTTGGCTCGCTGCAACCTCCGCTTCCTGGGGTTCAAGCAATTCTCCTGCCTCAGCCTCCTGACTAGCTGAGATTACAGGTGCCCGCCACCATGCCTGGCTAATTTTTTGTAGTTTTAGTAGAGATGGGGTTTCACCATTTTGGTCAGGCTGGTCTCGAACTCCTGACCTCCTGTGATCCACCTGTTTCAGCCTCTCAAAGTGCTGGGATTACAGGCGTGAGTCACTGTGCCTGGCCATTTTAAGTTGATTTTTATATTTCTGTTTAAATTATTATGTTTTTTAAATTGGAAAAGAAAATGAAACTTAAAAAAATATATATATATTTAAAGACTCTTCTATGACCACAGAGTCAAGTATAAATCCAGCACTCTGATTGAGGCAATCGAATCCAGAGATCTGATTTTAGAAAGCTATGCTTTAAAATGCTATGTTGTCGTCTTTCTTTTCTCTTGGGCTCTCTCTCATTCTTTCTCTCTCTCTTTCTAATTCTATCCTTTGCCTTCCCACTTACCAATCTATCTACATATCTTGTATCTATTCTTCTATCCATCCAATCAACTGATATATCTATCTTTTATATATGTGTACTTTTTTTTCTTGTTTCATACTCACCTGATGAAAGGGATGCAATAGTTGAGCAATATAAGTGAAATAACATTGTCGCAGACTTTTATTGAATGGATATTGTGTTGTGAGAATTACAAGAGTATGGAAAAGGCCATACACAAAATCTAGAACAGTTGCCTGTGTTTAGAAAAGAATACATTTCCTTGTAATTGTGATCATTCTAAAGCAACATTTCACACACACATACTCAAGAGCAAACTTTCACCCGTGCAATGTTTGATGTACAAGCATATAAAAGTTACCTGTATAACAAATGTTTTCATCCAAGGAGAAAGTCTACCAGCACACTTGAAATATGGTCTACACAAGTGAAATGTACAATACATACATGTTAGTTGAATTAGCACTCATAGAAAGCATATATACTACAAATTAGAGTAAATGAAATAAATGTCATACAGCAAGTAACGTCAAATACATTGGTCTGAATGATTTCGATATGTCTGGTTCAACTTTGTTTACTTGTGTTGGTTTTAACTATAAATCCCAAAATAAATTTGCCTATTACTCACTGATTTGATGGAAATTGTAAATTGCTTATTTAAGGACATTAAAAATTCTCTTTAGCAGTACTCCCTCTTTATTTTTTACTGTAAAGTTGTGTTAATTTCAGAGAAGTTAACATTACCAACGAAACAACTATTTTAATTAATATAAGGTAAACATTACTATAGATAAGCTGTATATCTATATATGTGGTCGTATAATGTGTGTTGTTATGCACATACAGATGTGTATATATTTATATATTATATATATATGATGCTAACTCTAGCCTTATAAACCTTTTTACATTTCAAACAAAAATCATAAGGTATACTTGATGTAACTTGACATTTTATTTCAGAAAAAAATTATAAAAAGAAAAGAAATCCCTAAAAGAGAAGGAATACCAAGAAAGACTCAACTGCTGAAGTAGGTCAAGGGCAATTAAATTGCCTGCTTAATATGCCTGCTCACAATTCGATGATTTCTGTAAATTATATTTTTACAAAGTCCCTTTGAAAATATTGTTCTTTTGCTTTGATAAGCTTTTAAGACACATTCACACACGTCTTATTACCTGTCAGCCATTTTCCTTCATTATAAATGTCATTTTGTTAGGGTCTTGATTTAATTATAGGCTCTTATTTGCTAGGACAACTGACCAACTGAAGAATCCCTGCTGCTTTATTCAATAGAAGTAGCTCCTGGAGTTTTGGCTTTAATTCACTCCATTTTCCCTAGTTCATAAAGTGTGAAAATTTATATTTTATTCAGTATTTTTCTTGGCTCTCTGATTGAATCAGTTTCCAAGGAATGAGACATATGTGTGAGTTATATCTCCTTTACAAATATTCTTTCTTGCAAGGAATTACTTTTTAATTGCCAATATGGAGATTGTCAAGGCTAAGTACTCATGTATGCCTATTGTGAAAATCTGTTTTATTGAATGGCCTTAAATCTTAATGTTTCTTGTTATAAAAATCCATAAGGAAAGAATATTGCAAAAGATTTTTAAAATTTTTTAAATGTGTATATTTGTAAGGTTAATTTAATTAATTGTTGTCAGTAAAATAATCTTGACACCTAAAGGACTTTTTAATAAACTTGTTGACAGAGTTGTTTCTTCTGCTATGCAGCCTGTCTTCTGCACCGTATTGATTTTAAGGTCCTTAGGTGTGGGAATTTGTTTTGGACAATATTGGATAGAAGGCCCTTGAAGAGTATAATAGGGGTGTGTGGTGGGGGAAAATTAGTATTTCACTTTTCTTAATAACCATTGTTGGACCATGTACCCAAGCACTACAACAATGGTTCTGCATCCACAGCCCACAATGGGATTCAACCTATGAACTTTGTAGGGGAACAAAAAAAGTTAAATCTTTATGTTCACTAATGTATCTAACTGAAATTTAGTACATCTTAGACAGACGTAAACAATACAAAGTAGTATTAGAGTGACTGGCCTATCTTGTCACCAATTAAAATTTTGTATATTTTCATATCACATTACCTTGCTGCAGATATATTGAAATATGTTGACTGGAGAAGAATTCTCTGGGTGACCTTAGACCAACCCATTTCTCCCCATTTTCTCACTTACTCAAGAACGATTGTAGCATGTGCTGTGAATGCAATGTCCTGAGATAAGAAAGAACTGTCTGGAACAGCCTGGTCTCTTTCCCAGTCCTTCCCTAGAAACAGAATGTCCTTCAATGCCTTAACTCAGTGATCCATGGAACTCTGGGGTTATAAAACCCATTATGTGCTGGTTTCCAAGGTCTCTCAGCCATGGTACAATTAAGGTATGCACAGATAAGATTCTACCCACCCTGGGCAGCTTTCCTGAGCCATGGCAGGCTAGCTTACAAGCAATACTAGGCTTCTGTTGTCTCTTTCTGTCTATTTATAAGTAATACATCTACTTCCTATAACTCATGATGTATAGGTGTTCTATCACATCAAACGAAAGCAAGTTGGGAACCAGTGCAGAGTGAACCTGCTTCACATTTACAAGCAAAACTACCACGATATTTTGCTACTTATGAGTCCAGCCTTAAGATTTAATCATTTGATGTATCAATATGATCACATACATAACTGAATTTTATAGTCTCTATAGTTTGACTAATGTGTTTCAAAATAATTAAATTTATTTGTAATCCTAAGTATTTTATTTTACAAATGTATAAAAATTATAGTGAGCACACAGGCAACAAAGGTAAAAATAGGCTAATGAGGCCTCCACAAACTTAAAAGTTTTCATTTGTCAAAGGATATCATGAACAGAGTAAAAAGAGAACCCATGAAGTGGGAGAAAATATTTGCAAATCACATAACTGATAAGAGGTTAATATCTAGCATATGTAAAGAACTCCTACAATTCAAGAACAAAAGTTCAAGTAATCCAATTAAAAGTGGGCAAGAAACTTGGATAAGCATTTCTCCAAAGATGATATGCAAAGTCGAGCAAACATGAAAAGATCCTCAGTATCACTAATCATCGGAGAAATTCATTTTGTTGTGAGATATCACCACACATCCATTGGGATAGAAACTATCGAAAACAAACAAAACCAGGAAGTAACATGTGTGTTAGCAGGGATATGGACAAGTTGAAACCCTTGTGCATTGTTGGTTGGATTGTACAATGGTGCAAACGTTATGGAGAACAGTACTGACTTCCTTCAAAAAATTACAAATGTCAATATCGTATGATATTCAGCGATCACACTTCTGGGTATTTACCCCCAAAAAAGTGAGGTTCTCAAAGAGATCTTTGTACGTGTATGTTCATAGCAACACTATTTACAGTGTAGATATAGAAAGCATAATAGTTGTTACCAGGGGCTGGGGACAGGGGGAAAGGAGTTTCGTTGTTTAATCCATACAGAGTTTCAATTCTACATGATAAAAACATTCTGGAGATCTCAACACTACTAAACTGTACATTTAAAAGTGGAAAATTGTATGATACGTATGTTTTACTTCAGTAAAAATCATATACTGAGAACGAGTCTGTAAGCTTCACTGGATTTTCCCAGTCTTTAGTGTGAAAATGGTTACAAATCCCTACACTAGAGGAATATTGGAGAAGCCTGATTTGCCCCTTCATACTGATTCTCTCAGAGCAATTTATTAATTTGTAATCTTTTGAGATGAATCATCATGCAATTCTTCAGTTTATGAAAGTATCTCTGCACAGCCTAGCATTTTGAAAGGAAAATAAAATAATAAATAGTGTTCCTAGCCAACAGTTACCTGAATTTAGTTGAGACTGCCATGTGTACATATTTGAAAAAGATTTGGGAATAATCAGAAAGAAAACCCTCTATCTCCTTCCTCACAAATTATCTACAGCTCCTAGTATTTTCTTCATAATTTCCAGATTTACATAAAAATTATGAAAATCTAGTTAACTAACCTTTAAAGGAGAATAAGATCTTATCTTGTAGACAATAAGTGCCAGATATGGAGATAAATGATCTGATTATCTTATTAGAATTGAATTTTTGTGGCTGAGGTTTTGAATAAACCAAGACTTACAATATTCCTGTAGCCTATAAAGCACGTTGACTACTGATTCTTTCCTGCTTCTGAAAAAGGCACAAATTGAGAGGGAAGTTTATATGTTCCATCTTAGATACAAGCAATAACTTGCCATATAAGAGAGACTGATGGTAATTATCTCCACATCCCTACAGCACTATTATTAATGATAATGGTGACTCAAATTGGAAGCCCTTTGAATATGAGTAAGTGGTTGTAAAAGCTGAAATTTCTACCTAATGAATTCACATGTAATCACTTACACTTACAGAACTTTCCAAAGGATGGAACTGGCCATTGCAGAGAATTTATTCAATTGGATTTGGCTTTTTGATTTTATGTTTGAGAACTAATTTTGTATAGAAGTGCTCATTAAAAGAAAAGTTAACAGAATAATATACTGGAGACATTTCTGGAAAAATAATATATAATCATAAGTAGTCTTTTGCCTCTTGTTTTATTATGGCCATTCTAGTGTTTGAGAGATGGTGTTTTCTTGTTTTCATGTGCATTTTCATAGTGGATAGTGATGTTGGGCATTTTTTATATGATTATTAGCCATATATAAGTTTTCTTTGAAGAAAGAGATATTCAAATCCACTATACTTTTTAATTTATTTTCTTTTACTTTTTTAAAATTAGGGATTTTCTATTCATATTATGATTTGAAATCATTCAGGACTTTGTTTCTTTCGATGTTTATAATTCTTTAACCATTTCAGAACTGACTGATGCATTTATAATGCTACAACAGAATCTTATTAGGTGATTGTATTGCGTATACGGTGGCCATAACAAAGTACCACAGACAGAGTAGTTTAAACAACAGGAATTTTTCATCACAATTCCGGAGGCAGGAAGTCTGAGATGAAGGTGTGGGGAGGGTTGGTTTCTTCTGAGGCCTCCCTTCTTGGCTTGTAGGTGGCCATCTTGTCCCTGTGATTTATTTTGTTAGTGATTGCTCTAGGAACAACAATACGAACCTGAAATTACAGCATTCAATTTAAGAATAATAGTAGCTTTAATTCTTTAAGCTATAGAGAATTTGCTTCAATACAGCTCCATTTCATCTTCCTCACCTTTTGGCTATGATTGTGACACACAGGTATATCTCTGAGATATTGAGGCTTTGGTTGGACACCACTGCAATATAGATATCACAATAAAGCATGTCACACCAAGGTTTTTGTTTTTTAGTGCACATCAAAGTTATTTTTACATTATAATGTATTCTATTAACTATGCAAGCATTATATCCAGAACAATCAATGTACATACCTTAATTGAAAAATATTTTATTGCTAAAAAATCTCTTACTTTGTGCAGACACACAAATCTCTTACTTGGTGCAGACACACAAAATAAGCACATGCTATCGGAAAATTGTGTTGATAGACTTGCTCTCCACAAGTTTGCCATAAACTTTCAACTTGTGGAAAAAACAACACACAATATATTTAAAACACAACAAAACATAGCACAATATGAGTTATGCCTGTGCATTGCATCTATGTATGTTATAAACTTATTTTTAAAATAAGTATTTTATACAATTTAATATTTATAAAGAATGTAAAAGAAGTATATGGACTTATATATTTACCTAAATATTTGTATTTTTGGTGCTTACTCTGTATTTGCATATACTTGTATTATTACCTGGTGATAATATTTCCCAATTTGTTGAATACCTTTGGTTGATTTTAATAGCCCTGAAATGATTCCTAAAATGATAACATTTTAAAATAAGTTTTTATTGGACCTAGGTTATAAATAGTGATGAATATTTATCTTGGAATTCTTAAGGAAATGTGAAATATTCCCTAAGAAATAAATGAAATTTATTTCCCATGTAGAACAAAATATGTTAATACCATAACCACAAAGGTATACATGGATAGTGTTATTGTCAATAGTGCCACCATTTACAATACAGTCTTAATGTAGTAGGATTTGCATTTATTCTAGCAATGGTGATTGTATTCTCTCACTGAAGTATTTAAACAAAGGGGGCCTTCATCCCTGGTGTCTACTTTTGATGTGTCACTTCTCAGAGGCAAAACGTTTTACCTGTAGTACAGAGATATGGATGACTAACTTGAAGAGTTAAGAAACAAAAGTGGAAATCTTTCCTCTAACCAGACCCAAGGTTATTTGATAGTGGCACATGTTAGAGAAAGAAATGAGCTCACTAAAAAAATGCCAATCTATTTTCAAAAACATAAAGTGTGAGTTATTTTAGTGAAGCTTATTGTGCAAAAATGCTTAGTAACATGAATACTTAGTAGTACATTCTTTCAAATGTATTGTGCTATTAAATGTAACAGATTAGAATCATAATTTCTACATATCATTAAAAAGCAGCTGTTGTATTTATTTTCCGACACCAAATTCTTCTCATAAATATACAACATTTATTTAAAATCTGGCATACTTATTCAGAAACTGTTCATTGCATCATTAATTTTCAAACTATAACCTGAAGGTTATCAGATTTTTCATCATTACTATTGTGAATGTTATGTTTAGAAAAGTCATATGTCGAAAACATTTTATAAATGTAGATGGTGCCTGAAGATTATAAGAAATATATTGTGACCAAAACTTTAGCATCTTAAGGATCTATGTTATTACCTATCATCAATTTCAAGTAACAATTGAATTAATAAATAAAATTAAAAGAAACATGTTACTGAGATATGACTACAACAAAAGATTCCATTTTAGAGGGGAAGTTGAGTGTAAGTAATTGCTGGACAGCAGACTGTGTTCTCTCCTACAGAAATTATCTTTAACAGGCAGGAATTTCTCAGTGATCAAGAATAGTTTCCACATAGAGTAGCCACAAAAGGAAAGCACAGCTCATTAAAATATTAATAACATAATAAGAGGCAAATGTATTCATGAGAATATTAAAAATGTGAAACAATAGCATTTTTACATGCAGATCAGTGTTTACATCCAAATAAGCCTAATCATGTGTTAAATATTGTAAAATATATTTAAGTAATAGACATATGAGCATTAAAAAGTGAGATAATGTCAGAAATTGGCAAATAACTTGATCATATAGAGATAATAAACCAGGGTAAGTCTGAGAGATATTTGGAAAGCAGTTCATAGTCCAATCTGATTTCTACTTTTTGGAAACTCAGTTTGTCAGCTTTCTGGGTATTGACAGAAAAGGGGGAGAGTAGAATTCAGGAGAGCAGACAGAAGACCACTGGGATAGACAAGAGGCAATCTTGCTTAAATTTAGGATTGCAGGTGGAGAAAAACGGTTGGATTGAAAATATGACTTTGAATATAGAACTTTCTGATAGGTTAAATACTGGGACTTATATCACAGTATTAGAAAAAGAAAGGTGTCGTGACAGAATCATAGGTTTTTGGTTTTAGCCACAGGGTCAACTGATGGTATCAGTTGCTACAACAGAAAATACCAAAGAACAAGACAGACTAGGGAGAAAAGATTCTAAGCCAATTGTTATTGCCTTGTTAACTTTGAGATGCTTCTTGGCATCTAAACTGAAATTTTGAAGATTTTTAAAGATATTTAAGCTGCGTTTATGGAAGAGGTGTATGCACCAGTGGCTTTATATTTAAAGACATGAAGAGATATGGGGTCATACTGAGAGTGAATGTATTTAGAGAAGAGCAAAGGACTGAGTCTTGTGTCGCATTATTTAACCACTCACCAATTGGTTAAAAAATGAGAATTCACCAAAGGAGAGTGGGGAAGACATTTAAAGGTCATCATTGACCTTCCCTCAAGGAACATACATTTATAAAGACAGATATATGCTTTCATTACTATAATAGGAGGAAGTTTTGATAAGTGTATCAGTTGCTGTATGTAAAAATAAAGTCCTACTACATTCAGATAAGAAACATGGCCAGGCAAGATGGCTTATGCCTTTAATCTCAGCTGTTTGGGAAGCCAAGTGGAAAGATTGCTTGAGGCCAGGAGTTCAAGACCAATCTGGATAACATAAGAAGATCCTGTCTCTATAAAAAAATTAAAAATTGGCTGAGCATGATGGCATATGCCTGTAGTTGTAAATACTCTTGAGGCTGATGTGAGAGGATTGTTGATGTTTGAGACTGCAGTGAGCTAGGATTACACTATTACACTCCAGTTTGGACAACAAAGGCAGATCTTGTCGCTGAAACAACCACCAAAAGAAAACAAAAAGAAAAAAGAAAAGAAAGATAACTTTTAGCCAGGGATAATTTAGAGTTTTCTTGAAATTTCTGCTCCATCCTTTCTCTTCTTTCAAATAATCTGTTCTTTCAAGAGTTTCAAATGAATGAACAATGTGTCAATGAATGCACCACTGTCCCTCATAATCTCCTTTCTCCCTTCAGTGTTGGCTGGTGCAGTGTAGTTACTTCTTACACATGGTCAAGCCAGTCATTGACTAGACAGTGTCCTGTGGCTTTGCATGGAAATAAATTAAGATATATCCCAGTTAACTGAACCAATGAGTAAAACAGAATGATGAAGAAAAGTAAAGTACAGTGGATTTATGTTAATTTCAGATGTTGGTGTTATATTGCATGGTCTCCTCCTGTTGTTTTCAGGAGTACCCTGATTCCTACCTTTTCTCTGTCTGGCTTTTCATTTATTTCTGTAACTCTATGACATCTGTCTGCCTCTCTATGTCTTCTTTTCTTCGTTGGATAATTTGACGTTCTATATCCCCTATATCAAAATGAATCCAGTCATGAACAGGGATGAAAACAAATCTTATTAAAGAAAAAACAATTGAGCTGGGACATAAAGATTGAATAAAATTTTAGCTTGCAAATATCATGATGTATAAATTACTTCATCCTATCTCATGATGACACTTTGGATTTACACAATTTTTTAAACTCTGGCAGAAGATTAGATAATCATTTAAGTCAGATGGTCAGATTCTAGTTTAGACACCCGGGTAAAAATAAACCCTCTAAGCCTCTCTTTTCAGTCAAATAAGTTAGACTTAAAATGTCAGAATGTATTTTGTTCCTAGTCAAGTGCTTCAATCATTACCACTCATCACATCTACCACTATGTAAATCTACTCATCTCTTCACTTGCATAAGTTCCTTATACGCAAATTGATTTGTATTTATTTCATTCATAAAAAAGTTACTTTCACTCATTTTCTGCCTAGAATAATTCGCACTATAACCCATGTTGATCTACCGTTATTTCTGCAAATATTATATGCAGGCATTTCTCTTTCAGACACTCGGCCCTGATGCTTTCTTTGTAGGGGTTTTCCTTTTTCCTCTTGGATTTTCACTAAAAGTAGTTATAATATTGGCTGTGTTCTTATTTGTCTGTGCCACTTCCAGATCATCAATCCATGATTCTTTCTTTATTAATATGTATACTTCATATCTTGTGTCTCACCCTTTTAAATTACCTTAGCCATCTATTGTCTTGTATGACCCTGTCAAGATGTATACATAAAGATGTATAAGCTTTTTCTTTACACGACCCTGGAAATCATCTTCAGTGATGTTAACATCTATATCGAGGATTCTTCTAAGTCTTTGATTTTAAGATTCTTCAAACTTTTTAAGAGGACAGAATTTTATCCTCCTTCTAGATCATCATGATTTTAACTGTTACATGGCAAATTATGTCTCATTCCTCTTTTTCCTACAATATTAATACTATCTGTCATATCCCTTATTCCAACTCCTACCTATACACTAAACTTGCTTTTGTTTCAAAATGATTCACTAATCAATCATATTCTCTGACTTTGCCAATGATTTTAGGCCACTTATTCATTGGGTTTTTTCCTAAGTTGCATAGACATTAAAATATAAATGCTAAGTAAAAGAGTATGAAAAAAAAAAAAGCTCTATGGAGAAAAATTGTCCTAATACAATCAAACCTATGCTTTTTCAATGCAGACAGGCCAGTTCCAAAAAAACATCTGAAGCTTGTTTTAGCTTTCATTCTTCTTGTGGTAAGAATACCTCAAAGAAGATGAAAAAGATCCTCAAATCAATGAATCCAAGGAAATAATTTCGTAAGTTGCAAGATACTGTGTCTTCTGTACATAATACATCAAAAGTACAAGGTTTTTCTAGGGATAAACTGGAGCTGTCTTCAGAGCTAGGCTTCTTCATCAGGGATGCCTGAATATCTCACATGGACAAAGTAGAATACCAGAGGGACACTTGGTTTTGTGCCTGTAGCAGGTATTTTTTTATCTAGCTATACTTTATTCCAAACTCCATATATTCACTCATCTCTGTGTCTCGACTTCTGTTGACCAGTGGAACTTCTTGTGAGGATAGATATATTTTACATCTTCACTGTACTGTGGTAACCACCAGGCCAATATGGCCATTAAATGCAGCTAGTGGACTGAACAACTGGATTTTTGGTTTTATTTAACTTAAACTCAAATAGCCACATGTAGCTAGCAGTTGCAGTAGACAGAAAAGCTCTAGAGGTATTCATTTGAATTTTTTTGACATAAATGAGGACTTTAAAAACACGCTCAGTGCTACCAGATGTTATTTTTTCTGCCAGGCATTTTACGCCTTCACCTATATATGTGGCCTTTTGTATTTTCTAACAAGTTCAGATCTTGTCTATCAAAAACAAGCAAAAATAATCAACAATAAAAAATTCAACTTTACCTTGACTCTGCTTTTAGCAGTATTCTTTCTTTCTTTTTTTTTTTTAACTTTTCAGTTCCAGGTTACAAGTGCAGATTTGTTACACAGGGAAACTTGTGTCATGGGTGTTTGTTGAACAGATTATTTCGTCACTCAGGTATTAATCCCAGTACTCATTAGTTATTTTTCCTAATCCTCTCCCTCCTCCCACTCTTCACCCTCTTAAAGGCTCCAGTATGTGGAGGCTTTGTGTGTTCATGTGTTCTCATCATTTAGCCCCGACTTGTAAGTGGGAAAATGTGGTATTTGGTTTTCTGTTCCAGTGTTAGTTTGCTAAGGGTAATGACTTCTGGCTCCATCCATGTCTCTGCAAAAGATATAATATCGGCTGGGCGTGGTGGCTCACGCCTGTAATCCCAGCACTTTGGGAGGCTGAGGTGGGCAGATCACCTGAGGTCGGGAATTCGACACCAGCCTGGCCAGTGTGGAGAAATCCCGTCTCTACTAAAAATACAAAAATTAGCCGGGTGTGGTAGCACATGCCTGTGGTCCCAGCTGCTCAGGAGGCTGAGGCAGGAGAGTCACTTGAACCTAGGAGGCAGAGGTTGTGGTGAGCCAATATCATGCTGCTGTACTCCAGCCTGGGTGACACAGCGAGACTCCATCTCAAAAAAAAAAAAAAAAAAAAAACACGTCATATCATTCTTTTCATGGCTGCATAGTATTCCACGGTGTATATATTCTTACTTTCTGGTGCAACTTTTAAAAAATTTGACTTCTGACCAAATCTTTATCACACTGCAATCTGGATTTTACACTAGTGTATTTTGTATTTCTAAAATATCTTAGAATTTATTTGTA
The DNA here is from genome assembly GCF_024542745.1 of Macaca thibetana thibetana. Taxonomy (NCBI): domain Eukaryota; kingdom Metazoa; phylum Chordata; class Mammalia; order Primates; family Cercopithecidae; genus Macaca; species Macaca thibetana. The sequence goes on along the minus strand of NC_065580.1, from coordinate 175,095,804 downwards.
TAATATATTGGCAATCTAGATGAATGAGATGAATGAGATATTGTTTATGCCTCTGAAGAGGAAAGTGGTGATCTAAAGAGATAAGACAAATTTCCTTGGGACTCCATATGTTTGATTTTGAGTATCTGATATTATTACTATTCTGTGAAATCTAAGTCTGTCTTAAATTCTGTGTCAGCTTCTGAGCATTGAACTTTTATTCTTTTTGTTACATATCTTAATGTTACTTTGAAAGATGTTAGATATAAAATATTTACAGTTATTATGACTTACTTTTGTATTATGAATACTGATTATGCATAATAAAAAGGGTGGTATAGAACTTAATATTTTACCTCAAATTCATAATATCATGAAATCTTGAATACAACATGTAAGCTAAAGGATTTGTTATTTAGTTCTTAATGTATGTTGATATGATTACAATAGGCATCCCAACCCATCAATGATAGGCTTAATAAAGAAAACATGATATATATACACCATGGAATACTATGCAGCCATAAAAAGGAATGAGATCATGGTCTTTGCAGGGATATGGATGAAGCTGGAAGGCATCATCCTCAGCGAGCTAACACAGAAACAGAAAAATCAAACACCACGTGTTCTCACTCGTAAGTGGGAGTTGAACATTGAGAACACATGGACACTGAGGGGAACAACACACACCAGGACCTGTGGGGGTTGGGTGGTGAGGGGAGGGGAACGTAAAGAATGGGTCGATAGGTGCAGCAAACCACCATGGCACACGTATACCTGTGTAACAAACCTGCACTTTCTGCACACGTATCCCGGTTTTTAATTTTAGAAGAAATCAAGAAAAAACAATAATGAAAAATGAAAATTAAAAAAAAATCATAACAAAATTTAAAATTAACCTTGAATAGACAAAGTAAAGCATTCCAAGCCGAGAAAACGGCATAGAGACATGAGGATAGGAGAAGTATATATATGTGTGTGTATATATATATACACACTCACATACACACACACACACACACATATATAGTGGAAGTTTATGCATATGAGCAACATGAAAATTAGACTTGAAAGATACCTTTGCAAATTTAAGACCCAATTAGTACTTTTTAAATTTCCTAAGTTTAATATGAAAATTATTAATTATGTTATTCTATGTAGAATAAGAGGCAGATTTTAAATCAGAAGGACTGGATCTGAGTCTTGGGTATGTTTTGATTAGTTGTATAATTGCCATTTCCTCATTAGCAAAATATAAACTATAATAATGTCTGGCAAACCCATGTTGCATTATTGCTGCCAGGATCATATTGCTGTGGGGTTGAGGTGCAATGTGCATCTCCTCCTCTTTGATGATTTCACTGATAGTGTGGATTTAAACATCTCTAACAAACTGGGAAACGTAGTAAGGCTTTATATAGATGGCACTACTCCCCATACCTCCTAAAATGTTTTCTTGATACTTTTTGGAGAGAGAAATTGGGCCTGATGCTGAAGGAGAACTCTTCTATCCAATGCAAGTCCACTTACATGAACAGCTAAATAAATGGATGGGATTCTTAAGGACTGTATGTAGAGAGCAAGGTTAACCAATCTGTGCTTGCTGCATGAGGTCAGAAAATGCAAAAAGAGAATAAGGAAATTTAAGCTGGGTCCTTCCCTTTAATTCAGAGTTTCTTCCCACTTTTCAGTGAATAATCAATGATGAGTGTTAGGCTGTTTATTCAGATACCCTCATGCCATTGCAGAAGCTAGTAGAGGAAGAATACAAGGAAAAAGGTGTCTCCCAGCCTGTGGAAAGAGGATGGCTATTTCATCCACTAAAGGTATTAAGCAGAGATGTGAGTGAAAGATTCTGTCATTCCCAAATATGGCTAAAATAATGTAAAATTCTAGACATTTAAAAGTACTAAGATATTCATTTATTATTTGATAATACATAATCAAGAAGAAATATATATCATATCATAGAAAGAAGAAATTGTACTTACCTCTTAAAAGAAGGGCTAGAAAATATCTTGAAAAACAGGCAAAGTTATATCGCAGGGACAAACATGAGAAAATCCGAATGGAAAGCACTGGCTTGTAAGCACACCAGTTCAAGTATTCACTTTTCCCCAACATACATGGATGACATTTGCTAAGTCAATCAGTGCTCTGAGTTTTAATTTTTTGTTATTAAAATGAGAGTATTATACATTACTATATCTGAGTATCAATCTCTCTCTGTTTCCATTGAAAATCCCTAAGCTTGCAGCTGTTTCAATAGCTGAAAATGTCTCCAAGTACCCTAAATAATGACAAATATTTGATTAAGCAGTAGAGATCACACCGCATATTTCTCTTTCTTCTATTTCTGCAATAAGAACATGTTTGTTAATGACTATGGGCAATCTTGAAGAGAAAAGAAGTTAGTAGAAGGAAAACTGCAGAAACAAGCAAGACAGAAAAAAATGTAGACAAAGTCGATACTACTGGTGACAATGGGAAAGGGAGTATGGCCTAAAACTTTTCTTTATATCACCAGTTGACAGCACTGCTTTGTGCAACCCAGTAAGACTTTAGAAATGAAGAAATTAATATCTATTTTTGTAACTTCTAATATCTATAATATAATTTATAATATCTATTTTTATAATTTTTATAAATTCTTGATATTACCTATTTTATGTAGCGTAAGAATCTATACAGCAGGTTCTCAAATATCTCCAAGTAACTGGGTTTTCTCCCACATCCCAATGGTGTACACTTTAAGTGAATTTGTATGTCTACATCGTCCCAGTAGGAGTGAATGTCTGTGTGTGTGTACCTGAGATGAGATGATGTCTTGTCCAATGCTGGTTTCTACCTTGTATCCTGAGCTGTTGGGATAGGCTTCTGCGACCCGTGACCCTGAAGCAGAATAAGTGGATTGAATAAAGGCCATGATGGATACAATGACTGTAAAATAAAAATTTGTAAAGTAGATTATAAGTACACGAGTGCACTCTAATAAACAAGGTAGAATCAAAGCGCACAGTGAACCCACCGCGTTTGTGATTATTTTTGAATTGAGTGCTGGCAGGAGATGCTCCTGATAATTTTCATTTTCCAAACATTTATTCTTGGTTTTAACCCACCCCCACTAAAACCACAGTCATTGACTGATTCACTGAACACTGGGTAAATAATTATCATACTTGTTTGTATTAACCTTTCTTAAGTATAAATAGCTCACTTTCATTTTACACTTTATATTGGGAGGGCTGGTGGTATTTATTTAAAAGTCTGGGGATGTTTTTGTGACCACAGACATGCTGTAAGGTCTTAACTCTTGTTTATATCTATTAACTTAATGGTAAAATTGGTTTTCTTATATGTCATTTTGCTTAAAGCTGTGGTTTCCAAAAAACTATGGATGATGTTAACTGAGGACTTAATGTATTTCAACACTGCCTGGGTACAGATGTTGAAGTTGAGTGAGTGGGGATTATACAAAACTAATACAAAAGCTATAAATTCAGTGTTCAACATAAATTGGCTGGGCGAGGTGGTTCATGCCTGTAATCCCAGTATTTGGGAGGCCGAGGCAGGAGAATCGCTTTGAGCTCAGGAGTTCAAAACGAGCCTGGCCAAAGTGCCAAAACCCTGTTAGTTCATTTTCATACTGCTATAAAGCACTGCCTGAGACTGGGTAATTTATAAAGGAAAGAGATTTAATTGACTCACAGTTCAGCATGGATCAGGAGCCTCAGGTAACTTACAATCATGGCAGAAGGCTAAGGGGAATCAAGGCACCTTCTTCACAAGGCAGCAGGAAGGAGACTCGCCGAGTGAAGGGAGAAGAGGCCCTTATAAAACCATCAGAATTCATGAGAACTCACTTACTATCACAAGGCCAGCATAAGAACAGCATACAGGAAACTGTCCCCATGATTCAATTACCTTCACCTGGTCTGTCCCTTGACATGTGGGGATTATGGGGACTACAATTCAAGATGAAATTTGGGTGGGAACATAAAGCCTCATCATATCACCCTGTCTCTACAAGAATTCAAAAATTAGCCAGTTGTGGTGGTGCGAGCCTGTGGTCCCAACTACTAGGGAGGCTGAGGCTAGAGAATCACTTGTGCCCCGGAAGTGGAGGTTGCAGTGAGCTGAGGTCACACCATTGCACTCCAGCCTTGGACCCTGTCTCAAAACAAACAAACAAACAAACAAACAAACAAAACCCACACACACATGAAGTCACCGGAAAAACTGGATGCTATGTAAATTTCAAGTCACTTGCTAATTTTTTCTATAATTTATTTGTTATAAGTGATACAAAATCATCAAAAGTATGTTTGCCAGATTTGACTTCCTGGTCATTTTATTGTAAATATTCAGAAATGATTTCCCTGTTTACTAAATCTCATGCAATCATTCAACTTATTAAAATAACAAATCTTGAATGCATGCAATATGGTAAACATTTTGTATGTTACTTAGGGCATACAGACAGCAGATTTCATTAGTGGCAGAGAAAGAAATAGAATAAAAGGGAACAAAACTTGACAATGCAGGAAACCCAGATTATATCCTTTATGATCACTAGTCCAAAAAATGTCCAAATCTGAAGATTCCATTGAAAATCTTTTATTAATTAGATGTGGAGAATCAGTTAAATGTGTAAAAAACACAGAATTTTCAATATGACCAGTTTATGTTGCTAAACCTATTCTTTTTTTTTTTGAGACGGAGTCTCGCGCTGTCACCCAGGCTGGAGCGCAGTGGCCGGATCTCAGCTCACTGCAAGCTCCGCCGCCCGGGTTCACGCCATTCTCCTGCCTCAGCCTCCCGAGTAGCTGGGACTACAGGCGTCCGCCACCTCGGCCGGCTAGTTTTTTGTATTTTTTAGTAGAGACGGGGTTTCACCGTGTTAACCAGGATGGTCTCGATCTCCTGACCTCGTGATCCGCCCGTCTCCTGACCTCGTGATCCGCCCGTCTCGGCCTCCCAAAGTGCTGGGATTACAGGCTTGAGCCACCGCGCCCGGCCCGCTAAACCTATTCTTATAGCTGAGTTTAGTTCTTCTTGGAGAAATGACCTGAGGGCCCAAAATTGTATCTCAGTGAACTACAAAATTGTTATTGTTGCCCAAAGTGTTATAGTATCACATTTTCATGTTAAAATTTCTTCTTTTGGAAGATATTTGTTCCCTGTTACCTCTTAAATGTTCTATTAACATGACTCTCTTTTTAAAATTAATCACAGTTCAAAATCCTGCACCTGGTTAGATTTATTAGATTAACAAAATATCTTATTTTAACGTGAGCAAATTAGCTCAGAGTCTCTTTTTCAATCTTTTCACTGATTGATTGCTTAAATCTAATTACAGAGCTATGCCTTTACTTGGCATGACCATATAAAAGCTTATCCTGAACCCCTTAACAAATATATCCAATATATAATGACCATAAAATATCACCCATTTCCTGTGACCTTACCTTTTGCATGGCAGATCAGGAGGTAGAAATAAATAATATAATGAGACTAGAGTCCTCGTTAAGTAAAGGTACAGTTCACTTTATTCAATTTTCATATGCATTTATACAAAGTCATGTGAAAATGAGAACCGCCAAATCTTAGTTTCATTGTTTTTGCATACAGCATTTCTGTTCATATATAGAAGGAGCTCCTGATTTTAAAAATACTCCATGTAATTAGCAGGCATTTAATCACACTCATACATAAAGTATGAGTAAGTAATTGAATAAACACCAAAGTTAGGTGTAGTGGGTTGAGATTCCACTTGTCAGCTATAACAGAGAAAGCCTATGATATTTCATGATAAATTGGCACGTACTGTCTTGTGTTTTGGGGGCCAGGAATCCTTTGTCATTACAGGGGTCTGCTGCTTGAAGGATTATCTGATAGACTGGTGAGCAAAACAGACATACAATATTAGAAACCATAGCTACGTTTGCAGCTGCTAAGATTTCCTTTAAAGGTAAATGGGTTTCTCATCTCCCATATAAACTCCCTAGAGAACTATCATATTTAAATTTTTGTATTTTATAAATTGCTACGTCAAATTTCAATTTAACAAGATTTTTAATATACCTCACCGAATATTTTACTCTAGTGACGCCAATAAAGAGCAATATGATCATTTGAATGAAGAAGACTGTTTTTCCACTTAAGCTTTCTACTTGTATCTAGTTTTTTCATTTTATATTATTTGACCATAAAATTATTTAATAACCCTCAATAGCCTTCAAGGGAAAGTTGAAACTTCTAAATTAGTGCTTATGGTGAATAGTGATGTGACATCTACCCAATTCTAGTTTAAATTCTACTATTCACTCTCTTTCTCAGGAATAAGTGTACCACTTACTCTAAAGAAAGCAATCAACTTATGCTTACTTGAATGTAAATGGTCATTTACATTTATCCATAGCTTAACTTCTATCATACGTAACTATTAAGGACATGCCTGGCACCAAATTAAAATAAGTTTTTGGCCGGGCGCGGTGGCTCACGCCTGTAATCCCAGCACTTTGGGAGGCCGAGGCGGGCGGATCACAAGGTCAGGAAATCGAGACCACGGTGAAACCCCGTCTCTACTAAAAATACAAAAAAAAATTAGCCGGGCGCAGTGGCGGGCGCCTGTAGTCCCAGCTACTCAGGAGGCTGAGGCAGGAGAATGGCGTAAACCCAGGAGGCGGAGCTTGCAGTGAGCCGAGATCGCGCCACTGCACTCCAGCCTGGGGGACAGAGCGAGACTCCGTCTCAAAAAAAAAAAACAAAAAAAAACCAAAAATAAAAAAATAAAAAAATAAAATAAGTTTTTGGGGTGCCGTGGCTCATGCCTGAAATCCTAGCATTTTGGAAGGCCAAGGCAGGAGAATCACTTGAGTCCAGGGATTTGAGACCAGCCTGGGCAACATAATGAGATCTCATCTCTATGAAAAAATTTACAAAATCTTCACCTGTTGTGCTGATGAACTTCAGGCTGAGGCCCTGGAAAGGAAAACCAGATCTGAGGGATCCAAAGTCAGGCAATAGACACAAGGTAATGGGCAGGACCAATTCCTGCTGACCAAAGTCCCCACCACACAGAAAGAGGCCATGCTCCATAGCATAAATGAGACCTAGGAAACTCAAAGGTTGTCAACAGCAGGGAAAGATGGAGGTGTAGGTGAGGGCAGATAATTCCTATTCTCTACGCTTTCCCTGCTTTATAGGTGCATGCTGCATTGGCACCCATGGGCAGCATCAGCCAATGTCACCCAGACACAGGGAGAAAAAGATGGAAGAGAAAGGGAGGACATTTGGTTTCTCTCTCCACACCCCAAGTTTTGCTGAAAGAATGAAGGGAAGCGAGGGGTGCCGCTATTCCCTGTCCTCACCACCCCCAGCTTGTACTCTTCTGGAATATATTGTGAACCATTGGGACTGCTTCGGCCCTCAGAATCTGGAGGAAAAAACGTCTTATAGTTCTCTGACCAAAGATTTGGCCAAATTATGATTTACAGCAAGGACTGGCTTGGCCTCAGGAAGGAGCCATTTATTTCAATACCATCCTGCCATTGGACGTTTTCTGTAAACATGAGGACTACTCGTTTGAGGCCCCATATGTGCAGGCTTTCTATATCTTGCAGGACAATCTTGACCTTTGCTGAAGTGCCCTCCTGTTTGCCACTTCAGGAGAGGCTACCAGGGACAATCTCAAGGAACTGTAAAAAGAAACCCCAGAGGTTCCCCCAGCAGAGGAGTCAGCTCCCTCCATCCCTGCTCCTTCAGGTCCTCCCCAACTTCCCTATCCAGCTTCAGTCTCTCACATTTCCTCTCCTAGAACTTCTCACTCTAGACAAGCCCCAGTCTTACTCTTGCCTATCCAATAGATGCCTGGTGAATTTGGCCCCAGTAAGGTCCAGACTCCTTCTCTCTACAGGACTTAAAGCAAATTAAGGGGAATATTGACAAGTTTTTAGATGACCCTGACAGATACATAGAGACTTTCCAGGATTTCACCCAAAGATCTGAACTCTCCTGGAAAGAAGTTATGTCAATTGTGAATCAGACCCTGGTGGATACTGAAAAGCAAGCCACTTTGCAAGTGACAGAGAGATTTGGGGAGGAGCTTTGTGTCACATATAGCATCAGGGAAGAGGGTGAACATTATCTAACTGGAAGAGAAGCAGTACCAGTGAATGACCCTGGATGGGATCCCAATGATGAGATGAGAGGCTGGAATAGGAGACACTTTCAGGTGTGCATAATGGGGGCTTACCTAAAACCAGGATCAAGTCTCTCAATTACGCCAAGTTGTCCATGATCAATCAGGGATTTGATGAAAATCCCACTGCCTTCTTGGAAAGGCTAAGAGAGGGCTTGGTAAAGCACGCCTCTCTGTCTCCTGATTCAGTTGAGGGACATCAAATCCTAAAGAATAAGTTGATTACTCAGGCAGCCCCTGGTATCAGGAAGAAACTGAGGAAACAGGCCCTGGGACGAGATAGTACTTCAGAGAACCTTCTGAAAGTGGTCACCTTGGTTTTTTTATAATAGGTCACTGGAATAGATTCTTGAATTTATTATACCTGAGTAAAGGCCTGGGAAATGGATGGAACCACTTCTGTCAACTCAGAAGAGCACCTAAAGTACCAATGTGAAGAGATCAGGGACCTCAAGCTAAAAATCACAAAAGTTAACTGTTAATAATTAACCTCCCATGGATGTCCTCTATATAGTTTTGGCTCTGCTTGCTGTTCTTACCTTTGTTCTGTTTTATACCATGGGGCACAATAGTGTTTTCAGAATAATCAGTATATTTCACTTCTCATTTCTGTAATTGTTGGCACTAAATTCTTTCCTTGTCCAACACACATGTTTAACCCATGCATACGTAACTTTATAAAATTTGTTTTGTTTCTTCTCTCACACCGAGAGGCTGTCTAACTCCAAACGGTCAGGTAACCAGAGCGTCGGACAATGGCTCCCCTTTGCCAGGAACCCTTAGGTAAAACTCTGGAAGGAATCTGACCGCCATTTTCCCCAAAACAACATCCCCTGTCAGCAGGAAGTAGCTAGGACCCATCATTATCCATATTCTAACAGCAGTTAGATGTGCCTCTTCAGAGTGCGGAAAAGATACAGGAGGAGGGCAGGGAAGTGCTGGGTAGAGAAGGGAGGAGTCTCTGGTGACAGCGCCACCCTGGGGCCTGTGCCTGCTGACCTAAGTGAAAACAGGCACTCCTGTTCTCACGTCTGAATGTTGCATTTTCCAAGATCACTCTGGCCTGCCAAGCCCTCCATATTGTGCCGGTATAAACCCGAGACCTTAGCAGGCATACACACAAGTGACTGAACATCAAGAGGAGCAGAGGAACAGGGCAGCAGGAAATGGCAGAGAGCGGCAGAGAATGGCAGACAGTGGCAGAGGAAGGAGGGAAGAGGTGTTTTGAATGTCGAGAGAAGTTCAGCCATTCTTGAGGAAGATTACCTCCCCCCAACACCACCTTCCCACTCCAGATCCCCAAAGCTACCTCCGCTACTCAATAAAGTCTCCACATTCATCACCTTTCACACAGTTCATGTGAGCTGATTCGTGCCGGATGCCGGACAAAAATCTGGGCAGGAAGTGGTTAATACTTAGCCGCCCCTGGGCAGCAAGGCTTGTAACACACACCCACTTGGGCTTTGGCATCTATCCTTCTGCATGCTCCCCCTTCCCTTAGGAGTTTGAGGTTCAGGGCAATCCAACAGGTGAGCCACACCCCTGTCGCACGTCCTGTGAGGGGAATCAAGGAACTCTACCGGTTCATTATGCATACTTTAAATCATATAGCTCAGCTATTGAATTAAATTAAATGACACATGTTTTGGTTTGTATTTATTAGTGTTAAATTTTAATTGTATGATCTCAAGGACAATTTGTTATATATTTTTTAACATTTTGATTATGGAAATGCTAAATTAGCTGATCTATTTTCAATGTTAATTAATATGATCAATATCAAACTATCTACTGATGGTCTCCGCCATTTTTAGAGGACAAATCTAACCCCCTAAGACTCAATAGGTAGATATTTATATTTTAATTAGAAAAAAAATCCAAATTACTGTCTAAACAATAGACAGACCATAATTGGATTATTTTGCTGTATTAGAAGCAATTTCAGTTTATGATCTTACTAAAGAAAAATAACCTATTGCTAGGATTTAAGTTGTAAAAATGCAATATATGGTTATCTCTATTTAATGATTATTAATTTTATAAATAATATTTATATTAATATGTAAGCCATGATGTTTAAATTTAAGTAAAGAAAGAAACTATATTACTGGTGTACTAGTTAGGGTTCTCCAGAGGAACAGAACTAATAGGATATATGTATATATGAAAGGGAGTTTATTAAGGAGAATTGACTCACATGATCACAAAGTAAGTCCCATGATAGGTCGTCTGAAAGTTGAGGAGCAAGAAAGCCAGTGATGGATCAGTCCAAGTCCCAAAACCTTAAAAGTAGGGAAGCCAACACTGCAGCCTTCAGTCTGCGGCCAAAGGTCCAAGAGTTTCTGGCAAACCACTAGTGTAAGGCAAAGAGTCCTAAAGCTGAAGGACTTGGAGTCTGATGTGCAAAGGCAGGAGACATCCAGCATGAGAGAAAGATGAAGGCCAGAAGACTCAATAAGCCTGTTCTTTCATCTTCTCCTGCCTGCTTTTTTCTAGCAATACTGGCAGCTGGTTAGATGGTGCCCACCCAGACTGAGGATGGGTCTGCCTCTTCCAGTCCATTGACTTAGATGTTAATCTCCTTAGGCAACAGCCTCACAGTCACACCCAGGACCAATACTTAGCATCCATCAATCCAATCAAGTTGATGATCAATATTAACTATCACAACTGGGTTGATGTAATATGTAGAATATTTGATCATTTAGGCTACTGACAGAATTTGTGCTGTGTCAGAAACTGATCAATCAATTGGGAAAAAGAATAACAAATTTTGCAAAACTTTTAAAAATAATAATTGATAATCATATAAATTATATATGATAATTTATTAATAATAAATTATATATGATAAATTATATCCCAATCTTGTTTTTCTTAGAATAATAAAATATATGGCATGCTTAGTATCAGTTTCCTATTTGTGAAATATGGAGGTAGATTAATTTAGTACTTCAATTTCTTTTACTTTTAGTACCCTTATTCCAAACTGTATATGGTTATATTTATATAAGTAATCATTAAAAATTAAAACATTTTGAAATTGTTATATATAATTATAATTTAATTTATAATATATAATATGATATAACATATTACATGTACATTTAAAAATGTATCAATCATTTTATAAATAAAATTATATGTTTCACTATGACACAGTACAGGAAACCTTAGAAGATTTTTCACTAAATTACAAATGCTGTTTTTTTGATATTTTATTATTCAATACTAAATTCATATTTCATGGGTTGCCTTATAGTGAGCAATCATTGTCTAAATGCACAGCCAATCAGGTTTCCGCCAGCATGAACAGTATGAGTGAATGTATACAAGTTAACACTGATTGATGGTTCCCTAAAGCAAGGGTTGACTAACTACGGCTAGTGTAAGCCAGATCATGTCTGCTACCTGGTTTTGCAAATCAAGTTTTATTGAAACACAACTATGCCCAGTTACATGCCTATTGTCTAAGATGCCTTTCACACTACAATGGCAAAATTGTAGCGGTTTCAAAGGACCATATTGCCCGCAAAGTCCATAATGTAAGATGCTTGTCAACTCCTTTGAGAATAATGAAGAACTAAACAAACACAGAAAACAGTAACATTGAACAACAATAAGCAAAATGCCAGTGAGCATGAGTAACAACTAGAAATTGAGAAATGAATAAGATTGTGCATTTTGTATAAAGGGTTTTTCTGAATTGAGTAAATTAAGTAGATTTCACCTGTAGAGTTACATAAATAAAAATTAAATATAAATATATGTGTATAACATCAATTTAATAAACAGTTTGGGTCTGTGAGCTTTTTCCCATTGTCCATGGGCTGGAACAAGCTTAGAGTAAAATAGTTGCAGAACTATCCATGAGGCTTGATGGTTAAACACTATGGCCAGCACAAAAGCGGTTGGGCATTGGTAATGGACACATCAAATTTAGCCAAATGATTAAATTATGTAAAACAGTGTAAGCCCCAAGAACTTTGAAACTGTAAATGTCAAGAAATGGCCCTGGCAATAGTTGTGGGTTCTTTAGGGCTTTTAATGACTTTCATCAAGGGTAGCTCAAGCTCAACAAGTAAGGTCTTCTGTTGCTGAGCAGAAGCAACAGTTTCTGTTGTTTTAATTAACCCCATTGTTTTTTGTTATAGATCTCTTGACAACAGTTTGATTTAAGAGTTGCACAGGGCCTAGCGTTGAGGGTCCAACATCCACACTATTGGCATCCTTTGTTAAGTAGGAGGAAGAAATTTGAAGCTAATAGAATCCAATGAGATCTATTGTGAGTTCATTCTGTAATCTATTTGCATTATTTTATTTATATTTATATGATACTGTTTTATTATTTTTATTTATTATATCTACATAAATTATATATTATATAAATTATATATATAATTTATTATTATTACATTTTAATTATATTATTTCCTTGCTTCTATATTGGGACTCTAATAATGAATGATGTCCTGTAAAGTTATTCTTATTGAAAGGCCACATTAGTTTGGGTTTCTAAATTTTTTATTAACCATCAACTCTGTTTGTGGAGTCCAAACTATGAATAACAAAGCACAGAGCAGTAGAGAAAAGAGAAAAGGGTTCATCCCCTTCCACTATCCAGTAGACACTGTGGCCCAGGGAAAGGCAGTGATTATTCTTTAAAAATTTAGTGGTCCTCTTAGATAAGACGATAATACTTATTTCATGATTTTTGAATAGTCTTTTGCTTTGACCACCTATAATATATGAGAAAAAATAAAATAATAAGGAAAAGAATAGACTAAAACATGGAAAGTGATTTGCTTTTTAGTGGAACTGACATATCATTTTTATGCAAATGTGTCTTCCCTCTTTCTATTCTGTGAGCTTTTTCTCTCACAAAAAGATTTTTAGACTAATTGTTGTATCTGCCACTTGCTAAATCTGTTTTCTAAATTACAAATTCAGCCTTTGCTGCGGGTGTGCTGCCAGCCACTTCTTTCACAGAAGATCTTTGTACTAATGGTTTTATTTGCTGCTTGCTAAATCTGTTTGCTAAATATACCTTTCATTGAAATAACACCAAAACCTACTCAGGAAGCAATTAGCAGGTATTGACTTTTTTTTTTTTTTTTTTTGTAAAAAAGCAGAGCTTGTATACTTTAGATTGTGTAGGAGGGCCTGAAAGAAAGATGTACAAATAATGTATCAGTCAAGGGATTACAGGACTTTTAGAAGGACATAATGTTACTTCACGAATGCATCTTCCAAGAGTTTACCAAAAGTAGGTTCCATACTCATATGCCTAAAACATGTAAGTATGGTATGAGACTTTTTATGTGCTATTATCAAAAATAAATTTTTAAAATATGTGTTCTGAATCTTAATGTTTTGCCAAGGTTTTAAGTTTTCATGGATTTTCTTCTCTGAATCTTCATTAGAATTTGCTGAATATACTATAGTTTTGCCTCAGAAACAGACATATAAAGCACGATCCTTCTAATGGTTAAAAAAGACATAAAATTAACCAAAGGAAAAATGAGATTTTATTATCATTATAGTATATTACCATGTTGAATTTGAAATTTATAAACTAATACCAATTTTCTCTCTTTAAAAATAATATGTATAAAATTATTCATTTTTAATTGGTTAAAATCTCAGGAAAACAATCACTACCAACAAACTAAAAGAAATTTAGGGGATTGGTGAATATATGTGAAGCGAATTTTATATGGTTTTAAAATGAGGCTCTCGTTTCTGCCACAGGCACAGTTGAGATTCTGAATTAACCATGTGATTTACTCGACTGTGTTGATACTTCTGTAGTGCTTCATGTAATGAAATTTACAAATAATGTGAATTTTCTCATTCCAACTTTATTTTACCAATAGCAGAAAATTTTCTAAATTTCAAGATAAAAACAGACTTCTAATGTTCTAGATTCTCTTTCCCAATGGAAATTGGTTCAATTTTTTTTTTTTTTTTTTTTTTTTTTTTTGAGACGGAGTCTCGCTCTGTGTGCAGTGGCCAGATCTCAGCTCACTGCAAGCTTTTAAACTTGTTTACAATGCTAATTTTTTGTGTTTAAACGGGGGTTTCGCCGTGTTAGCCAGGATGGTCTCGATCTCCTGATCTTGTGATTTCTCGGCCTCCCAAAGTTTGGGATTACAAAACCATATGGACCCGGCTGTTTACAATGTTGTTTTAAACCTGTTTAAAATTTTAAAACCATATGGACAATGGTTTTACTCTTAGACTTTTAAACAGTACAGTTTTATCATGGATTCCCAATGTATGGTGACAACTTCTATCACAAAATAGTCTATATCTAAATAGAAACTGATAAAAATGGAATAAAACTTTCTCTATTAGAGTGTGTTTCCTTGAAGCATGTTTGGCAACATAAATGTTAGAAATATCAGTTAATCAGTGAATATTAATTTTAAGCTATTTATTATATATCCGTACTTTGGGTCGTATAAAGAAGAAATATGTCTATTATTTTAGAAACAATATCAATAAATAGTTATGGTGGACAGATTAACAATAAATCTGGCCCTGAATGGTACTAGAAATGTGAATATTTTATTGATGCTTAAGAAAAGAAAGGCAGTATAAATAACAATGTTTTAATTTTATTTCTGATAAAATATCTGAAAATGGTAATTATTTAACTTAGAGCAATCAAAATAAGAATATTGCTTACTCTGCAATATTCTCCATTGCAATTTTAGAATGATCCAATAAACACAAACATACTTACATGTGTATGTGTATATACATACATATAATTTTCCACCTAATTTGCAGTTTATTTTACTAAAATATAAATAAATATTTT
This sequence comes from Macaca thibetana thibetana, assembly GCF_024542745.1. Taxonomy (NCBI): domain Eukaryota; kingdom Metazoa; phylum Chordata; class Mammalia; order Primates; family Cercopithecidae; genus Macaca; species Macaca thibetana. The sequence continues at coordinate 175,080,796 of NC_065580.1, read as the reverse complement.
TAAACATGATATTCTATACACAAATGCTAATTTAAAAAGAAATTAAGTGACAAAATTGAAATGTAGTTTTTAGTTGTGAATTAAAATATAAACTGTTTAATATTATTAGTAAAATATTATTGTTCCTGTTTTTTATGGAGCATACGATGATGCAGCTTCAGTTTATTTAATATTCTTTTTTTTTTTGCTGATTTTTATCCATATATATATTATTGAATTTTTAATTTTTTTTGAAACAACATCTCACTCTGTCAGCCAGGCTAGATTACAGTGGCTCAATCTCAGCTCACTGCAACCTACACCTCCTGGGTTCAAGGGATTCTCTTGCCTCTGCCTCCTGAGTAGCTAGGATTACAGGCGTGCATCACCACACTTCGCTAATTTTTGTATTTTTAGTAGAGACAGGTTTCACCATATTGTCTAGGCTAATCTCAGTCTCCTGACCACAGGTGATCTGTCTGCCTCAGCCTCTCAAAGTACTGGGATTACAGGCGTGAGCCACGATGACTGACCAAGACATTGATTTTTTTATTAAATTAACCTTACCAGGACTTAAGGATGCCATCTTGTCATTTATTCTAAATGACAAAAATAATTGTATGTATGATTTGTTGCTCCTCGGTATTTATTTTTATTGATACAAAATTTTTACTTTTCTTATTAAATTAAAGAGAATTCAATAACTATAAAGAGTATATAGTTATGAGCATATCAATATTTCTCTTATGTGTATTTATAATGTATTAAATTATTAAATCATAAAATAATAGTCCCTAAAAATCTTTTTATTCCAAATTTTTATTGTAAAATATATTTCAATTTTGACCTGCTCTACTGTCAGTTTAGTAAAACTATCTAGAAAAACACAGCAACTCAATATTTGGCACACCTAATTGCCTTGTATTCTTTTTCTTTTTGGTTTGGTTTTGTGTTGTCTTCCATTCACGTGCTCTGTTTGAAATTCTTTCCTCCTTTGTAATCTGTAATAGAATCCTTCACTTGATTTTTATTCTAAATTGATAACAAGCTGGATTTCAGTTTCATTTGTGAAGTATGCACATCCTAAATATAAATGTTTTTTAAGTTGTCTCATTAAAAAAATATTTTAAAGCTAGTCCCTAGAAATCACATCTGTGAGAATTTTCTATACAGATGCTTATATATTCTAAGTCTTCCGTATTTTTGCTCATGTCTCTGTAATCCAGTCCCATATTAGCAATAGCCTGTAGGTATATTCACATGCTTACTTTAGACTTAATATGCTCAAAATAGAAACTAGTCATTTCTTCAACAACTCCTATAGACATACTTATTTAAGTCATCACTAGCATTAACATATAAATCCATCTTTCTGTCTGATTGTTGCAGCACTTAGATCACTTCAAGGTCTGGATGTGTTGACTACTTTATCTTTTAACAATGACTATTTTTTCTAACTTTTGTATATAACACGTCTTAGATTTTAGAAGGAAAATTATGTGCAAATGAACAGTGGAGAATGAGGTAAACATTTATATTTTGAAATGGGTCTGCCCTTTCTTTTGTCAAGTCGTACCTGTAAAGTATTTAGTCACTGTTGTCAGGAGTTGAGTTGGATTTGAATTTTGTTGTGGCTACATTTATTACCTTTATACTGAGATGTCAATTTCCTTTCATTTTGGTCAGCTGGTACCATATACTGGATGTGGGATCTGGGGTGTTGAAGAGATTTTTGTGTTCCTAATCTACTTTCCTTTTTCTATAATTTCTGAGCAAGCCTGTGCCACAGGGAGTTTTTCTGTATCATTTTGTCCCTTCCACAATAAACAGTAGACTGTCATTTCTGTTAATGGGTGCAGGTGTCAAAGTGGAGGTAGGGTTGGTTCTGTCTTGCACTTCATCAGCCTCATGGACTTGGCCTTTGGAAATGGAGCTTTTTCCAAAGACCGCCATTATCTGCCTTGTGTCTGAGAGAACGTTGGGTAGGAAACAGTTTTCACAACTTACCATGGCAATACTGATCTCTGTTTGAATCAGTGCTTTGAATCAATCAACACCAGTAGTCTTCTTGTTCTCCACCAGAGACTGCCACATTTTGGGTCTGTTCCTCCCTCAGAAGGAGTGTACCATTGCCCGGGACTAGGGCTAAGATTGCAGTTTCCTACTTCTTTCCCAGTGATATTGCTTATTAGTTTGTGCAAAGCTTGTTGTGACAGCAGAGGTAATTTGTTATCTCTTCCCCCAGAGGTAGATGACTTCTGCTTCTACCTAGAGGCAGTGGATCTATTCGATAACACTGGGAGCAGAACTGTTTCCTGCCCATAATACAGCTGTTTATGGCATTTACTTTTCTATGAGAGAAAAGTTCCAGAACATGGTCAGGGCTTCATGTCACTGTGCACGTTAGTCAGAGTTTTATGCCTTTGTCCAACCAAAGGGTCCTCTCTCAGCTCTTTGCCTGGCCTGTAGTTTATCTCATGAGTACCTAGAGGTGAAAAAGACCTCACAAGCTAGTGTAAACTCCATTGTGTCTAAGGCTCCCACTACACTCTCTTACTTGACAACATTTGACCCTTAAGAATTTGTAAAATTTTCATTGTTTTCTTCCTTCACATTTCTAGAGCATGAAACTCTAAAGAAAGAAGCACAAAGTCCATGGTACAATGCTCCATCCTGTGTTTCCTTGGAGAGGCTTGGCCCCTTGGTTCACCTGGTAACCTTGGAACCACAGTTTCCTGACTGATGCGCTTGAGAAATGTTAGGATTCTGTTGACCACCCTGTTGCTTTTTGTTTGATTGTTTATTTGCTTGCTTTAGGGTGGAAGCAATGTCTACTTGTGGCTTTCCACCTTCTAAGTGGAAGCAGAACTTGGTTGCGAGTAATTCATTTAGGAGGTAATTCCTGCAAACAATGTTGAGCGAATGGGAAAGTGAGCAGCCAGTAGAAGGCAATACAAATTGCATCAGAGAACAGGTTGTAACTGTATAACTAGAAACCTCTAGGAGATTGTGTAGTGCTTGTCTCAGAGCATTCTTACCTGAAAATAAAAAATCTGGGGTACTCATCCACTCAGTATTTTCTCCATCGCTTCCACCTTCATCAATGTATTTCTAAGATTATTCTGAAAGGCAAGTTATTTATTGGAAATTACGAATTTACCTTCCTACCATTTATCTGGCTGAGTCTGATTACTTTGACCTTCTGCTTTTCTTCAAAACTGTTATAATTTTCATAATTCTAACCAATTTATATATTTCAACATATCTTAGTGTGACAGGAATTTTTGAGAAATTAATTTTAATAAGCATATATCAAATTTATTTTGCATTTATATATTTTATAATATGAAGTTAATGTTTATTTTGTTTTATAATGAATGATTTATAGAATTCTGGGAGTATGAATGGATTCTCGTGGTAATTTACATATCTCTGATGTATTAATCACCTATGTGTATCAGCCCTCAGAATATGATACAAACCTCACAGCTATCATGATGATTGTTATTACAAAAAAAGGAAAATAAAAACAGATAAGTGTTGGTAAGGAAGTGGAGAAATTGGAACCCTTATACACTGTTGTGGGAATGTAAAATGGCGCAGCCACTATAAAAAACAGTGTAAGCTTCTTCAAAAAACTAAAAACAGAACAACCATATAATCCAGCTATCCCACTTCTGTATATATAGTCAAAGTAATTGAAACCAGGATTTCATAGAGCTACCCACATTCTCGTATTCCTTGCACATTATTCACAATAGTCAAGATGCAGAAAAATACCCTGAATATCCATCAGTGGACGAATATAAATAAAATGTGGTAGACATGATAGGGGATATCATCCAGCCTTAACAAAGAAGGAAATTCAGCCCTACGTGACAGCATGGGTGAACCTGGAGGACACTGTGCTAAGTGAAATAAGCCAGTTACAGAAGGACAAATACTGCATGACTCCAGTTATGTGAGAAATCTGAAATAGTTAAACTGATAAACACAGAATGAGTTTATGGTTGTCAAGGGTTTGTGGGAGGAAACCTGTTGCTCAACAGGTATAAAGATTCAGTTATAGAAGATGTGTAAGTTTAAAAGATCTACTGTACAATATTGTGCCTGTTAACAATACTGTTAAAAAAATTGTTGAGGGTATATCTCATGTTAAGTGTTCTTACCACAATAAAATAAATTAACTCTAAAGATGGTTGAGCCCGGAGCGAAGAAACATACAATGATAATGTCTGGAAGCATTTAATAAATTAGGGAGTGTCAGAGAGGTATGTGGAGGTAGAGAAGATGACATAGATTAATTATTTGTCTTAATTTGATGATGAAATAGTGGTCATGAAATAACGCTAGTGAGAAAGTAAGATAACAAATCTACCTCACAGTCCTGAGGTGTAAGAGAGAGGGAATAAGGAATATCATTTAGGAGGACTTCAAAAAAAAAAAAGCTTCCTTGGAGAAGAGCTAAGCTTCAGTTAAGGTAAACTGGCAGAGAACAGCAGTTTAAAATAACAGTTTAAGGCCAGGAGCGGTGGCTCACACTTGTAATCCCAGGCCGCCTTGGAGAGGGGGTGCGGGGGGTGGCGGTGTCACCTGAGGTCAGGAGTTTGAGACCAGCCTGGTCAACATGTTGAAACCCTCTCTACCAAAAAAATACAAAAATTAGCCTGATGTGGTGGTGGGCACCTGTAATCCCAGCCACTCCAGAGGATGAGGCAGAAGAATCACTTGAGCCCGGGAGACAGAGGGTGCAGCGAGCGGAGGTCGCGCCGCTGTACTTCAGCCTGGGAGACAGAGCGAGACTCTCAAAAATACATAAATAAATAAATAAAATGACAGTTTAAGATATTACCATATTTCCTAGATAAGAAGCACCAGTTACAAAGGCCACAGTTAAAGAATTCCCACTGTAGGAAGATGGAGATAAAATGAAGGAACAACTAGAAACGGGAGAAGATAGTAACTGGAAATGCTAATACAGTGGACCATAGATCTGTATCTCTGCATGTATGCTTTGTTCTTTGTATTGTACTTTAAGAAGTCACAAATAGTATTCAAGTTGTAAGAATATTAATCATCTTAGCAAAAGAGTCTTGCAGTACCGGGATTTATGACAACAAAGAAACACACAGGGGAGGTTAATCCAGTTGGTATGCATAAGAAGTTTATAAAAATTAAATTCATAATTGTATAGTTTCGAACACTGTGATAATAAAATTTGTACACATATAAGAGAAAATCAGATGAGAATAGAGCCATGACAAGGCTGAATATGTAGTAAATAAAGTTGTCTATGGTAACATGTATTACATGTATAACATGTCTACATCTATTAAAATAAAATTATTTCAAACAAAATGAACAGATACCTCCCTGGAAACTTCCCCCGAGGGGAGTACTGGTGGGAATCTAGAGGAATCTGAAATGAGAACAAAACAGAGAACGATTTATCATTATTACTTTTATCTATTTGAATGACTTTGTAGAACCACATATTTTTGTCTGATAACACCAGAGAAACTGAAAAGTTTCTTCCAAGTTTTCTGGTAATGACCATGAACTTAATAAACTATGTAGTGACACATATTTGTATTTTGAACTATTTCTTACTAGTTAATACCACTTCTTGCAGAATGTTGTGTAATGGTTTAGAGAGAAAAAGCCTTTTTGTGACTTCTGCTAGTTGAGCTTGGATTCAAGCGTTCAAGTCATCCAACCTCTTATTTTCTCTTTCCATGTTATTGCCTATGAAAGATATGTTATTATTTCTTCTGATGCCCAAATAGCAGATCTATGCATATAGTGCAGTGTTAACTGATTCAGGTAGCTTTCCATCTCAGCATATTAGTAACACTTCAGGGAGTAGGAGAATATGGAGTTCTTTTTGACGGTACATGTGTGTTAAATTGATATTGTTCTGGTAATGGCACACTATAGCTGTGAACTCTGTCGACATTACCCTCTTCCATCAAGAATGGATGACACTATTCACAGATGAAAGTGAAAGGATCAAAGCCATGATATATTTGGACCCAGTAGTCTCTTGAAAAAGGCAGGATAGAGGTCAGAACACTTATTTCAATTGAGCAAAGTCTACATTTTTGGAACACTGCTATAAGTCAGATGTCATATCAGTAACTATCTTGAAAGAAGTGTGGAAATGTATAACAGCTATGAAAAGGGACATTGGTATTAAAGGAAATATTTAGAAACATGTGCCTGAGATACTGTTGTCTTTAGTTTTGAAAAATTGCTGAAGTAAAATTAAAGTAACTACCTACCTAAGTGAGCAGAATTTTGAAAAAGAGGGGTCTCTATCGTTACATAATAAATTAAGGGAAAGCACTAAATGGGAGCTAGAAGGTAGAAAATGTTATCAATATATTTGAATCTTCTAAGTAGAAATAAAAATCAATTAATCATATTTTAACAAACCAATTAAAGTAAACGCCAAAGGAAAAAACATGCGTTTAAATTTTTAAAGGCAAGCTTTTGACAAAACTCCCTATATAGGTTATACTTTTTTAAAAAAAAGCCACAATGTAAAACGACATTGACAGCCAAAACACATATATTTTAACACGTAAATAAATACATTACCCATTTCAACAGTGATATACCAAAGAAAGAACTCATTAGCCACTTGTTTCATAGAATAGTTGAACATGTTAAAATGCTATCATTCCATATTTGCAAGTTGGTCTGTAGAAATATACTGAAGATTTTTTGAAAAGAAGATTGAATTTAATTCAAATAACTCATTTTAATTTAAATGAAACTAATATAAATCAATCATTATAAACCCGACTGAAATTTCACTGCTAACCATGCTCATAATTCAACTTACATTTAATTTAGGAGAAATAATAGCCAAATTTATGGTTATTTAAAAAACCCAGAGTTTAATATATCATAGAATACACAAAAATATTTTTCTTTTGCACTCATTATATGACTAAACAAAATTTATACAGAATATTTCTTTAGTTCTTTATTTTCTTTTAGTGCAATTTTCATATTTGTTTCACTGATTTGTACTGCGTTTACCAAAGGATAAGCTGTTTTTGAAGTGCAAACCATTTACCATTAGTTTTGGAATCAAGAAAATTAAATCTCACCCCCTTCACTGTATTTGTATTAATTTATCCACAGTTGAAATTGATGTAAAAAATTACAAAGTTGCAAGTCAGACACGGGCCATGCATGCCTGTAGATCCAGCTACTCTGGAGTCTGAGGCAGGAGACTTGAGCCCAGGAGTTTGGAGCTGTAGTGTGTTATCATTGTGCCTGTAAACAGCCACTCCACTCCAACCTGGACAATATCGCAAGAATCTGTGTCAAAATAACAAAGATACAATTCCTTACAAATAATTTACAATATCATGATTTCTCCAAATTTTACATAAGACTTAGAGCTAACTTGAGTTAAAGGTAGCAAACAGTTATATCATAACTCATTTTCATGAAGCTTTAGGACTTCATCCTTTTATCACTGCTATAATTTTAATTGTAAGTCATTTTTTGAATAATACAGTATACCTGCTTATTGAGTTTCCCTGTGTTAGCCAGGATGGTCTGGATCTCCTGACCTCGTGATCTGCCCAACTCGGCCTCCCAAAGTGCTGGGATTACAGGTGTGAGCCACTGCGCCTGGCCCCATGATCACTTAGATATCACTAAGAAGACTAAGCCATTTTTTTTTAAATTAGGATAGAAATATTTAATGAAATGTGACAGTATGGGAGCTGAGCGAGCCACGCTCCTCTGAGGTTATGTCTGGCACATCCTCTGACTGAGTATCAGAGTTTTCCAGGTCATGCTGGGTATGAGAGCATTCCAGTTTCTGGATGCTCTTAGGCTGGGCCAGGCTGATGTCCCAGAGTTTGCTGGCCAGGCAGTCTTTCTGTTCACAGCTTGAATCCCTGTGGGGGGATCCTCTTCACCACCTCCATCACCACTACCTTCTTCTTTGTCCAGTTTTCTTCTGAGTCTTCCCCAAATCACTCTTAGATATTCCAGTCACAGCAATACATTACGGGCCAAACTCACATCAGATCGGTATTCACGTCAAAATACACCTCATTTCTCGATACCAGTTTTTACCTTAATTGATTTGTGCTGCTCTACCAAAATATAAGAGACTGGGTAAGTTATCAATAATAGAAATTGTTTCTCCCATTTTTGGAAAGTTCAAGATCAATACCAGGCATTTGGTGTCTGATGAGGGACTTACTGATGCATCCTTACATGCCAGAAGGCAGAAGGGCTAAAAGAAGGCCACACTCTTCCTCAAGCCTTTTTGAGGATACTAAATCTCATCCATGAAGGCAGAGCCTTCACGACTTAACCACCTCCCAAAAGGCCCCAACACTCAATACTTCTACCATGAGAATTAAGTTCAGTATTAACTTAAGAAGGGACAACATCGTTCACACCATAGCTCTCATTATTGTAGGGCAGAGTTGGAAGGTAGGGCTATGACCACAGGCTCTGCCAGAGCAGGGGTCTGGGGTAAAAACACCAAACCCAGAAACAACTTTCTCTGACAGGAAAAGAAAAATAGCAAAGCAATACTTAATGCTACATTTTTCAAGCATGCAAAAATAAAACATCTAGGGACAACTTACAAGTTTGCAGGAAATTATCATTTTTAAGAAAAGTTTCATTTTGTCTTCTTAAAAAGAGAAAATTAAAGCTCCTATGTCAATTCAAACAATACAAACTAACAGGCAGAAAAAGAACCCAGATGTGAGAAGGAATGCAAATCACCACACTAAAAAGCTGAGAAATTACTCAGCAGGATCCAAAAATAATTAGAATCTGAGTGAACATATTGGTAAAATATTAAAAGTGCTTTGAAAACTTTTAAGTGACATTGTATTTAGAAGGAAATTTCTTCTTGGACAGTATGATGAGACTTTTTTGAAAACAGATCACCAGTAGGGGTTGACAGCTACTGCAACATTTATTTTTCTTTAAAAAAAAAAAAAAAAAAACAGAAGTAAAAAGTGAGGTTTCTGTAAAAATGAGTCCTAATAAATAGAAGTATGTCATTGCATTGGGGTGCTGTCTACACTGGAATTCAAGGACAGAAAAACCAGAAACATATGACGCAAACATGCTTCTTTATTCAAATTCTAGACTTATAAAAACCAAATAAACAAAAACAAAGTAAAGCAAACAAACAAACAAAAACTTCAAAGTATGGGTTCCTTTGGAAAGAGTTCAAGAAATTTGCTGCTGCTTCCAATTTAACAGAAAGCTTTTTTAAAAAAAGACTCTTTTATTTGATGGAGCATTAAAATAAACAATAATTCTTGTCTAGGTGTATGAACACCTATGAAGATTTCAGTTATACTAAAATCTTCCAATTTTAGTGCAAGAATTATCTTTCAATTTTGCTAGTGGATTAAAAATCAGAATGATATTATAACTTGAACTAATATTTTTAAAACGTGATAACATGTATTTCCTTATTAATGAAGATTTAAAACTGTAAGTTGTTTGTTTTTTTTTTATTTACAATTTTTAGGAGAGGCAAAAATTCAAAAAACTATCAAGTAAGAAACCAAATCAGAGGAAAAAAATCAACTGGATTGAGCAGAACTATGTGTCCTAAGCTGGGGGAAAAAAAATAACGTGAAACACAGGCTGGTAACAATAGTCTACAGATAGATATTAGAGAACCTAAGAAAACCCATTATTGACCCCAATGGACAACAGACAATGAAATTGCAATGGCGTCTGTTGGTACTTAAAAGCTTTGGTGGTCTTCTGAACATTGAAGTTTAAAAATTTAAATGCAATATAGCCCATGCATGCTTAACTTTCCTCCCTCCCAATTCCACTCTGCTTCCTCCATACTTCTAAATCTCCAAGGTGCAGTCACCTAAAAGAGTTACCATGTCAATTTTTCTTTATCTCTTCTCGGGATACTTTTGCTGATATTGCCAGAAAAGCTAGATAGAGTGACCTCAGCACTGCTCTTCTAAATAATGTTGCTTCTTGCGGCCTCCTGAAGCCTCCACAAACATGTGCCAGAGGTACTTTACGCTAACACTTCACTGCTAAGGTATGGAGAATCTGGTGTCAACTTGTCTAGTTAAGCGAAAGGAGAGGTGGCCCTAAATTTCAAATACATCTGCGTGAACACTGTTTCTGTTTGTAAAAGCTTACAATCTGAGACAAAGAAAGGGATTCATCTTGAGTAGTTGGTGGACCAATCCACAAACTGTCATAACCCCAAATTCATCACAGCTGGTATGTCAACATTTTGGCAGATGCTTAGACTTCTTGCCAAGGAACCCTTTCTCATTTCCCATGCATCCATATATCCCTGTGTTCTGTAATCAGGTTGTTGACACAAGACTAGTGCTTCATTTCAAACTTGCATTACATTAGCTTTATTGTCTTTGAAGCTGCCTAACAGCCATTTGTTTTTAAAATCTAAGCTAACACAGAATAAAAATATCTCATTCTTTTAGGTTACTGCACCCAAAAACTTTGATTATAATGCCTGGGTTATGATTATTAGTCAGTGTAATTCAACTGGATTTAATAACCAGAAATATCTAGGAAGCAAATGCCTTTTTTTTTTCCTTGCTGTAAGACCTGATAAGATAGCATTGCAGCACAAATCAGTATGAATATTCTGAAGCTGTTTATATATACAAAACTTAATCAACTGCTTATTGTGTGTGAGCAGTTTATAATATATTTTGTCTGCAAGTTTATTCGGGGCAGGCATAATATCAATTTTTATAACTGTGAAATCTACAAAGCTTGCCACAAGGTAGTAAAAATAAAGTTTTCAAAACTTAAGTTGCTACCAGTATTAGTTTTAATAAGTTCATACCAATGAATTGATGTTCGCTTTGAGCAGAGTTCACATAATTATCAACGGTGAGCAAATACAGTGCATTATAGGCTATGGATTTATTTGTTCAACATAACAAGACCAGTGGGGATAGAATAATGGATTCCAGTTAGTCATCATTGGCTTCAGTGCTTGTTGACATATTACCAATCTGATTTTATCTGTCCATCCCCGTTTTGAAGCAAATTCTCTATTATTACTTTATATGATTTTTCTCCATGTCCAACATTTTCTAATTACCTCATAAACATATTTTTACACTTGTTTTTGTTCCAGGTTATAAACTGAGGCATACATTGCATGAGGTTGGTATGTCTTTAAATTTCTTCTAATTAATAGGATTTCCCACTTTATAATCTTCATGTCACTTTTTGTGCAGGAAACCTATCTTAGATTCTTAATTTGGTAATTTGGGTCATTGTGGTGCCCCACATATTTTCATCCTCACGATTCTGCTAAGTAACTTTGAACCTAAAGGCTATGTTATAGTCTGGCCCAATTCATTGAGAAAAATAAATGTGTACACCATCTCGTAACCCTTCTATTGTATCATCCAGTAGCCATATACTGTCTTATCATCTTGATTTCAGTGCTGCTATATGTATCAGTAAGTTTAGATGTGATCAGCTTGATTTGCTGAATATTTCCCCGTTAATATTTCACCCACAAGTTTAACAATGATTGACAATAGTTGCCTAGATATATTATTTAATTAACATTTGCAAAGCATAACTAATTTTATCATTTTAAAAAAATGTATTACTTAGAAGTCTTCAGTAAAGAAATTTCTGTAATCATCTGTTTAATTATTTTGAAATAAAATTTTATAAGGAAGGTAGAATAAATTATTGTTTCTTTCTTTGTATGAATATCCAGAATAATTTACTAGACTCCTATGAATCTCCAAAAGTGACAAATTAGTTTTTATAAGTATAATTAAAATAGCTTAGTTTTCTTTACATGTATATTTGATGCATTTCAATCCATTATAGGCATTAATTTTTGCTGTTCAAATTCTGTGAAGCAGAGTTTTTTAGATGGCTCCCTCTGAGATTCCTGCATCCTGATATACATGTACCATATGATCTCCTCCCCTTGAGTGTGGTTGGGACCCGTAGACATATGGAATAGCAAACATAATGTGACAAATGGAATTTCGCAGATGTAATTAAGTTCCATAACTAGTTGACTGAGTTCAATCCCAAGTGGGCCACATCTAATCAGGTGACTCCTAAAAGGCAACCAGCAGCAATAGACACTATGTGACTGAGCTGGAAGAAAGCAAAGAACCATGTTGCAATTTAATTATAATGAAGATGTGACAAAATGGGAGAAGGTTTTAATGCCTGAGAGCATTTCTCCAGTGAATAACCAGTAAGAAAACAAGGACACAATTTCTAAAATAAGCAAGTGAATTCTGCCAGTCAGTGAACTTGCAAGAAATTATCAAGGCTATGACAGGATCTGGGACCCAGTAAGCATCTTGGTTTCTGCCCGGTGAGGACTTCTAGCTGGGGTCACAACTAAGCTATGCTTAGATTCCTGAGCCACAGAAACTGTGAGTTTTTTTTTTTTTTAAAGGGGTTAAGCCACAAAACTTGTGGTAAATTGTTACATAGCAAATAGAAAATGAATACATACTACCCTTCTTGCTTTCTCAGGCAAAAATATCACAGACTTTTTTTTACATTTCCTGTGCCAATAAATATCAGATATATTTGGAAGGAACTCTGCTTCGTTCAAGAGGGAAATAAAATTTAAAAATATCAATCAAAGCACCACGAGTTCTGATTGTTACTAGATTGGTATTGTTTATATAGAATTTTCAATGGACAGACCCAAGAAATTGGTATTGTTTTAATACATAAAATGAAATCAAGAATTCAAACTGATATTTTAGTAAAAACTTAGGATTGCTAAAGTTTAATTTGACTTCTTTTACATTACAGTTTGATATCTTTTTACTTGGAAACTCTATTTCTTGACATAATAATTTATTTGTTTTAACCGAACATCTCTATAAAGGTTTCAATATAAAAATATCAATATTATTATCTTAGTCCATTTTCTTTTCCTATAATATAATATCACAGACTGGGTAATTTATAAAGAAAAGAAGTTTATCAGCCTCACATTTCTGGGCACTGGGAAGTCCAAGAGCATGGCACCAATAACTGGCAAGGATCATCCATGGCAGAAGAGTAAAGCAGAAATCGTGCATGAAACAGAGACAGAAGTAAGCTGAATTCATCTATGTTATCAGGAACCCATTCCTACAATAACTAACACATTTTTGTGCTAAGGGCATTAATTCATTGATGAGCAAGAATCCCCTATGGTCCAATTGCTTTCCAAAGGCCCAAGTTCTTAATATTTTCACAGTGAAAACCACCAAATTGCCAACACTTAAACTTTTGGGGGACACGTTCATACCATAGCGTTCTGTCCATGGCTCCCCAAATTTATGTTCTTCTCACATGCAAAATACATTTATTGCATCTCAATACTCTTTAGTCTCAACTTGTTCCAGCACCAACTCAAAAGGCCAAAGTACAAAGTACTATTAAATCAGGTATGGGTTGGGCTTAAAGAACAATTTGTCTCAAGGCAAATTATTCCAGCTGTGGGACCGTGAATGAAGGCAAGTTACCTAATCCCAAAATACAACGAGGAGACATGCATAAGATTGGCATTCCCTTTCCAAAAGGGAGAACAAGGCAAGAATAAGGAAGTAACTGGTCCCAACCAAGACCAAAACCCAACAGGCAAAGCAATATTAAGTCTTAAAGCTGTAGAATAATCAACTTTGACTTCATGTTCTTCATCCTAGGTACACTGGGGCAGGAGTTAGTTCCCTAAGATCTTCAACAACCCTGTCCTTAAGGCTTTTCTGGGCTCAGCTCATACTTCAGCTTTCCCAAGCTACAATGGCATGCTGGCAGCTCTAAGGTTTTGTAATCTTGGGGGTGGTCACACTTCCACAACTCTACTAGGCACTGCCCTAGTGGGGACTCTCTGATCTTACATTTATATTCCTCATTGCCCTAGTAGTGACTATTTGTGGTGCTACTGTTTCTTTTTTTATTATTATTATACTTTAAGTTCTGGGATACCTGTGCAGGACGTGCAGGTTTGTTACATAGGTATACACGTGTCATGGTAGTTTTTTGCACCCACCAACCCGTCAACTACATTAGATATTTTTCCTAATGCTATCCCTCCTCTAGCCCCCACCCCTCGTACAGCAAGTTTCTGCCTAGGCATCTAGGTGGTCTTCAGCATCCTTTAAAATGTAGGGTGAAGGAAGACATGCCTATGCAGCATACCTGCAGAATAAGCACACTGTGGATGCTGCTAAGACTTACCACATACACCCTCTGGAGTGGCAGCTGAACCACACCTGAGCCAGCTTGAGCCCCAGCTGGGGTGGCCGAGGCACTCCACACTGGAATGTGGGGAGGATAGCTCCAAGGCAGCCCTGGGAAACAAAACTTGTGGAGGGCACCCAAGGCCTATCTCTGGAAACCAGTTCACCCTTCTAGAGCTCTGGGCCAGTGGTCGGAGGGGAAATCGCAAAATCTCTGAAATTGCCTTTGGATCCTTTCTCTCATCTTCTTGATGAATATTGGGGACCTCACAAATCCTAAAAACACTGAAAATTTTCCATCGACCTAGAAACACTTGAAGAATTCTCGGCATAAAAACTGGCATTGATCACCAAATAAGCAACTGTATAATTATGACAAAATGATGTGGATAATGATGATGCAATATTGCATACGATGCTCTGACAATTTAGGTAAAATATAACTGTCAATATATAAAGGAGAATAGAGGAGGACTATGGAAAGTAGAATAAGCTGTTGATTGTCTGACACAGACTTAGTATAAAATATGTTTTAAATTTCATGTTAAATGAGGAAAAGAGAGAACAAAAGAAACTAGATAATTTCAATCTTACTCAAAGTAAGAAAACAACAGACTGTGTTAAAAGCAAGAATTATATGGATATTATATTAAGGTATTAGGATATATGCAACAGTCAAAACAAATATGGAAACATCTCTAAATTCCAAACAAAATATAAAAAATGAAAATATAAAAATCCCCAAAATTAAAGCAATAAAAACAGAACACACAGTGGGAAAGAGTTATATAGATGCACTAAGGAAAACAAAACAAAGATGAAACACTATTTTTGTCCCATTAGTCAAGTACCTGAGGTTTTTACTCATGTACTTTTAAAAAGATCAGATTGGTTAGCCAAGTAAAATCAAAGTCTGTGATAAAGTCTAGAAGATTCCAGCCAGGTGTGGTGGCTCACAGCTACAATCCCAGCATTTTGGGAGGCTGAGGTGGGTGGCTCGCTTAAGCCCAGGAGTTAGAGACCAGCCCAGGCAACATGGTGAAACCCCGTCTCTACAAAAAAGACAAAATTAGCTGAGTGTGGTGGTACATGCCTGTGGTCCCCAATACTCGGGAGGCTGAGGCAGGTGGATCATGGCTGCAGTGAGCCATGATGGTGCCATTGTACTCCAGCCCCAGCAACAGAGCAAGACCCTGTCTCAAAGAAAAGAATATTTGAAATGTTTTCTTGTTCTGTGAAGAGTGATGGTGGTATTTTGATGGGACTTGCATTGAATTCATGGATTGCTTTTGGCAGTATGGTCATTTTCAGGATGTTGATCCTGCCCATCCATGAGCATGGGATACGTTTCCATTTGTTTTTGTCATCTGTGATTTTCTTCATCAGTGTTTTCTGGTTTTCCTTGTAGAGGACATTTGCCTCCTTGGTTAGGTATATTTATAAGTATTTTATTTTATTTTGTTGCAGCTATTATGAAAGGAGTTGTGTTCTTGATTTAGTTCTCAACTTGATTACTGTTGGGGTATAGGGGAGCTACTGATTTGTGTACATTGATGTTGTATCTTAAAACTTTGCTGAATTATTTTATCAGTTATAGGATGTTTTTGGAGGATTCTTTATGGTTTTCTGGGTATGCAGCCATGTCATCAGCAGACAGCGATGGTTTGACTTCCTCTTTATCAATTTGGATGCCTTTTGTCTCTTTCTCTTGTCTGATTGCTTTGGCTAGGACTTCCAGTAATATGTTGAATGGTGGTGGTGAAAATGGGCATCCTTGTCTTGCTCTGGTTCTCAGGTGGAATGCTTTCAACTTTTCCCCATTTAGTGTTATGTTGGCTGTGAGTTAGATGTTTTTATTACATCGAGGTATGTCCCTTGTATGCAGATTTTGCTGAGAGTTTTAATCATAAAGGGATGCTGGATTTATCTAGAATGTACAACGAACTTAAACAAATTAGCAAAAAAAACCAAAACAAAAACAATCACATCAAAAAGGGGGCTAAGGACATGAACAGACAATTCTTGAAGAAGATATACAAATGGCCAACAAACATGGTACATTACTAAGGATCAGGGAAATGCAAATCAAAACCACAGTGCAATGCCACTTTACTCCTGCAAGAATGGTCATAATCAAAAGAGTTAAAAAATAATAATTTATATGTTGGTGTGGATTTGGTGAAAAGGGAACACTGCTGCTGGGAATGTAAACTAGTACAACCACTATGGAAAAGTGTGTGGAGTTTCCTTAAAGAACTAAAAGTAGAACTATCATTTGATTTAGCAATCCCATTACTGGGTATCTACCCAGATGAAAAGAAGTCATTATATGAAAAGATACTTGCACACGTATGTTTATAGCAGCACAATTCACAATTGTAAAAATGTGGAACCAACCCAAATGCCCATCAATCCATGAGTGGATAAAGAAACTGTGGTGTATACATATTATGGAATATTACTTAGCCAATTATCTCTCATAATATAAAAAAGTGTACAAGAGTTAATATTATTAAAAAGATATAAAAACATAAACACCACTGTAAAAAGAATATGTCTTTTTGAGATCTGTGGGTTGTATCTTACTTGCAAGCAAGCAAGTTTGTTTCATGGACATTTGTGGGAGACATAGAGTTGAAAGTCAGAATGAAAAATCTATTCATTATGTACAGCAAGCAGCAGCAAGACTATCACTATGTTCTCATGCTGGACCTCAAAACCACAATTTTCTTTTTTTCTTTTTTTTTTTTTTTGAGGCGGAGTCTCGCTCTGTCGCCCAGGCTGGAGTGCAGTGGCCGGATCTCAGCTCACTGCAAGCTCCACCTCCCGGGTTCACGCCATTCTCCTGCCTCAGCCTCCCGAGTAGCTGGGACTACAGGCGCCCGCCACCTCGCCCGCCTAGTTTTTTGTATTTTTTAGTAGAGACGGGGTTTCACCGTGTTAGCCAGGATGGTCTCGATCTCCTGACCTCGTGATCCGCCCGTCTCGGCCTCCCAAAGTGCTGGGATTACAGGCTTGAGCCACCGCGCCCGGCAAAACCACAATTTTCACAAGGTAAAATGATGCATACAAACATTGTTAAAGGATCAGCTGTATACCAGACTCTGAACCCCAAAACAGATAATACATCTTTTAATACGCGTTATATCATTAAAACTGATTGCATATTAGGTAACAAAAAAGCAGAATGAGATCTTGTAAAATATATAAAGAGCAATTCAAGCTGTTATATAATCAAACTAAAACTTAACCAAATTTGAAAACAAACGGCCTTTTCATTTGGAAAGTAAAATTATAAAAAACCATTAAGTAGCCCTTGGGGCAAAAAAAAGGCATTTTAAAATTTGTTAATGTTGTGAACGTAAAGGTAAAAACATCACATATAGGAACCAATTGGAATATGGCTGGAACAATTTTCGGAGAAATATTAATAACCTATATAATGCTTACGTAAATTCAAATTTTATAATGAAAATGTAATTCAACCTAATCATTAAAAAAGAGAACAAAGTAAATCAAACCAAGACAAAAGTTAATTACATTAAAAATTAATCAAATATAATGGTCAAAATTAATGAAACAGAAAATACTACTTAGACAAGAAGCCAACCAAAAAATTGCAAAATCTTTCTCGCTTATTTTTAAATATTATTTGTTTATTTAGTTTGAGATGTCGTCTTGCTCTGTTTCCCAGGCTTGTCTTGAAATCCTTAGCTCAAGAGATTCTCAGCCTCTCAAGTAACAGGAATTACAGACATGAGACACAATGCCTGACTCTAAAATTGCAAAATTTTAATAAATAAATACACGATACACTCCTAAAAAGAATAAATGTAGAATTTTAAAAATAAAATAAAACATGTCTAGAGAATATTAACAATGTAAGGAAAAATCAGTTCTCACTCCTAATAATAAATAACACATCACTTTTTCTACTCTGTGCACACTTTTCTTACTGAAACAATACACACACACACACTTCCGTATATATATGAAAAGGAAATGGAAAAACAAGGTATTGGAAACAGGAGCGAAGACTTTCCTTGTTGTAAAGTATTGAAGACCTTGTCTGAGTTTTTTTTGTTCTAGGGCTTTATGGAATGATGAATTTAAGGATGATGAACTAGAATATCCATAGAAAAAAATTTAATCAGCAAAGCATTAAGGCTGCTTTGTGGTTATTTTTGACCTCACAGAATGAAATGTTTGAGCAAAGAAATGACTTAAAGATGGAATTTTTAATTAAAAGGGATGCAGAGTAGAAAGATTGGAAAATTTGCAGCATCCCCTCAATATTTAGTTAGAAGCATAAGAAGAAACCTATTTCATGGTTGTGATACTTCCTCACACATCTGTCAACTTGTGCAGGTTTTATATGCACGGTTCAGTTCATCCACTGCAGTTCATGGAAACTCATTTTCACTTAGTTTACAATATATGTGTCTTTTTTAAAAAATTCAGAGTTGCTCTTTTACTATAAGGAAAGTCAAGAAAGTTAAAAACACCACAGAGGCACCTCCGTCTTTCACATTAATTATTACTACTTAATTCAGTGAGTTTTTGAATAATTCTAACCCAAAATTTACTATTATTTTGGCTAAGCATTCCTCCTTAAAGCTCAACTATTTCACTGGATATTATTTTTATCTATCTCAAATATATTAATCCTGCAGAACATTTTTAATTGTCTATGCATGCAGGCTAGTGTGTATAGTTTTATGTGTGCATGTATATATCAAACAATGTTTAATCCTTTTTTTAAACATTGCCATTAAGTAGGTTTCAAAGTTGATTATTTTCACTTAATATATTCAAGATATCAGCCCCCTAATATTCAGCTTAATGAATCTGTACTTAGTCTAACTAGTTTTTCTTTCTGATTTATCCATATATTCTCTTTAACTGTATTTCAGACTTTCTCTTGTTTTTTTCTTTTTTGGTGTTTTGTAGAATTACTGTGAGCATCTAGGGTTTTTTTTCAATCCTACTTAGTTTTTACTTAATTTGTATTTTTAAATCTTCTAGATTTCAAGATTTGTTCCTTTCAATAATTAAATAAAATTCAAAACCATTTTTTCTGATATTTTCTGTCTCCTTTTTTTCTATTATCTGCTTTTAATTTATTTTACAATTCTGTTACATTTTTATAGAATGAACATTAAACGTATTTTAGATTATCTCACTCTATTATAAATTTTATGGGAGTTTAGCTTCCATTTACAAGTGAGAAAATGTGACACTTGGTGTTCTGTTTACGCATTAATGTGTTTAAGATAATGGCATCAGTGTTGTAGCAAAGGACATGATTTTGTTATTTAGTTATGGCTGCATAATATTCTGCGGTGTATATATACCACATTTTCTTCACTCAATCCATTGTTGATGCAAAATAGGTTTTTTCTATGTCTTTGCGATTGTGGATAGTGCTGCAGTAAACAAATGAATGCAGGTGTCTGTTTGGTAGAGTGATTTATTTTCCTCTGGGTATATACCTATTGATGGGACTCCTATGTCTGTTGGTACTTTTATTTTCTACTCTTTCAGAAATCTCCATACTGCTTTTCACAGGGGCTGAACTAATTTATTACATTCCCACCAAAAGCCTATAAGCATTCCCTTTACTCTGCAGCCTCATCAACATCTGTTATTTTTTAACTTTTTGGCAATAGTCGTTCTGACTCATGTGAGACGATATCTCATTTTGGTTTTGATTTGTATTTCTCTGATGACTAGCATTGTGGAGCATTTATTCCTGTATTTGTTGACCGCTTGTATGTCTTCTTTTAAGAAGTGTCGTTCATATCTTTTGCACACTTTTAATAGGGTCGTTTTTTTCTTCTTGATTTATTTAAGTTTCTTATAGATTCTGGATATTAGTCCTTGGTAAAATGCATAGTTTGCAAATATTTTCTTCAATTTCACAAATTGTCTGTTACTCTGTTGACAGCTTATTTTGCTATGCAGAGGCTCTTCAGTTTAATTAGGCTCAACTTGTCAATTTTTGTTTTTATTGCCAATGCTTCTGAGCATTTAGTTATAAATTATTTGTCTAGGCTGATGTCCAGAATATTTTCTACATTTTGTTTTCATATTTAATGTTTGAAGTCTTACATTTAAGTCTTTAATTCATATTAATTTACATATATGGTGAGAGGTAGCTGCATATTGTTAGCCAGTATTTTAACACAGTTTTTTACTGGACAGTACTTTTCCCCTTCCTTATTTTTGCTTACTTTGTAAAAGATCAGTTGGTTGTAGGTGTGTGACTTTATTTCTGAGTTCTCTATTCTGTTTCATTGGTCTCTGTATCTATTTCTGTACAGCACCATGCTATTATGGTTAGTGTAGCCTTATGGTATAGATTGAAGTCAAGCAATGTGATGACTCAGGCTTTGTTCTTTTTAGTTAGAATTGCTGTGGATATTCAGGCTCAGTTTTTGTGTGTTCCATATGAATTTTAAAATAGTCTTTTTCTAATTCTGTGAAAAATAACATGGATAATTTGCTACAAATAGCATTGAATCTGTAGATAGATTTTGGGTGGTATGAAAAATTTAATGATATTCATTCTTCCAATCCATGAACATGGAATATTTTTCCATTTCTTTGTGTCATTTATGATTTCTTTGAGCAATGTTTTGTAGTTCTTTCTGAATAGATTTTTCATTTCCTTGGTTAGATGCATACTTAGGCATTTTACATTTTTGTGGCCATTGTAAATGGGACTGTGCTCTTGATTTGGCTCACAGCTTGAACAATATTGGTAGAGAAAAATACTACTGTTTTTTTGTATGCAAATTCTGTGTCCTGAAAGTTTACTGAAGTCATTTATCAGGTCTTGGAGGCTTTTGGTGGAGTCTTTAGGGTTTTCTGCATATAGAATAATATTATTAGTGAAGAGAGATAATTTGATTTCCTCTTTTCCTATCTGGATTCCTTTTGTTTCTTTCTCTTGCCCAGTTGCTCTGCCTAGTACTGTGATGAATGAGTGGTGAGACTAAATGTCCTTGTCTTTTTCCAGTTCTTAGGGGAAATGATTCCATTCAGTATGATATTGGCTGCAGGTTTTTTACAGATGGTTGTTATTATTTTCAAGTATGTTCCTTTGAGGCCTAATTTTTTGAGGCCTAATTTTTTGAGGATTTTGAATTTTATAGAATGTTTCTTCTGTGTGTATTGAGACAATCATGTGGTTTTTGTTTTCAATATTATTTATTTGCTGAATCACATTTATGGATTTGTATATGTTGAATCAACCTTCTATCCCAGGAATGAAGCTTACTTTGTCTAGATAAATTAATTATTTGGATTGCTGCTGGATTCTGTTTGCTAGTATTCTGTTAAGGATTTTTGCAACTATTTTTATCATAAATATTGGCATGAAAATTTCATTTTTTTGTTGTGTCTTTGCCAGATTTTGGTATCAGGATGATACTGGTTTCGTAAAATGAGTTAGGGAGAAATTCCTTCTCTTTGATTTTTTTTTTTTTTTTTCTTGGTGGAGGGATAGCTTCTGTAGGTTTTATACAAATTTTTTGTACATCTGGTAGAATTCAGCCACGAATTTGTCTTTTCCAGAACTTTTATTGGTTGGTAGTTTTTTAAAATACTGATTCAATTTCAGGACTTGCTATTGATTGGTTCAGGTTGCTTTAAACTCACAACAATAGAAAAAGGAGAAATAAGGGAATTATATATTCAGTAAGAATAATGAACTATTCTAACTATATATGCAGCCAACATAGGAACACCCAGATTCATAAAACAATTACTTTTAAATTTAGGAAAAGCCTTAGAAAGCCAAACAGTAATAGTGGAGGACTTCAACACCACATCTACAGCACTAGACAGATCAGCAAGGCAGAATACTAACAGAGAAATTCTGGACTTAAATTTGATGCTGGAATAATTAGACCTAATAGACCTCTATAGAATACCCAACAACCACAGAATATACATTTTTCTCATATGCACATGGAATATACTCTATGATCAACTACATGCTTGGCCATAAAGCAAGTCTTAATAAATTCAAGAAAATATAAACCATATTAGGCATATTCTCAAACCACAGTGAAATACAAATAGAAACCAATACTAAGAAAAACTCTCAAAACTACACAATTATGTAGAAAGTAAGTAACTTTTGGATAAACAATGAATTAACACAAAAATCAAAGCTTATTTGAAACAAATGAAAATAGAGACAGAACATACCAAAATCTCTGGGATACAGCTAAAGCAGTCTTAAGAGAAGAGTTTGTAGCACTAAATGCCTACATCAAGAAGATAAAAGACCTCAGACTAACAATCTAACATCACACCTAAAGGAAGTAGAAAAACAAGATCAAACAAATCCTAAAACTAGCAGAAGAAAAGTAATACCTGAATCAGAGCAGAACTAAATGAAAATGCACCTTAAGCACCATATAAAGGTCAATAAAACGAAAACTTGGTTCTTTGAAAGGATAAACATGGTAGACGGACTGTGAGCTAGATTAACATAGAAAAAAGAGATGATCTAAATAAGCATCATCAGAAATGACAAAGGAGACATTACTACTGACCCCACAGAAATACAAAAGATCCTCAGAGACTATTATGAATGCCTCTGTGCACACAAACCAGAAAATCTGTAGAAAATGGATAAATTCTTGAAAGCACACAATCACCCAAGATTGAGTCAGCAAGAAAATGCACAAATCTCAATTGTCCAGCATTACTAATTTTTTTAGACTCATATACCCAATTTCTTACTCTCAGATCAAAACATGAAAGCTTTTCAGACTCCAGAGTGTTTCCTTGTGTTCCTTCTGTCAATATCTGAACAAAGAAAGCCACTTTCTTGAATTTTGTTATTATAGATTAGTTTTTTCAGGTCTTGACCTTTATATAACTAGATCAAACAATATGATTATCATTAATTTTGCCAACAATATGTCACAAATTTTTTTTATCTTTTTGTCTTTTTTTTTTTTTGCTTATTATTATGCCTGAGATAATCTATTTTGTTGTATTCATCAGTGTTTCATTATTTTGGATTGTTCTTTAGTATCTATTATATAATTTTATAAAATTTATTTAATGTAATGGACATTTTGATACATATATATGTATCAGAATAATAAATGGATATACAAACACACACACACCACTCAGAGCATTATGACTACAGGTTATTATGAGAACTATTACTAATTCAAGATCACAAATTCCTCATGAGATTCTTTTCTGCAAATAACATCTGGTTCGGAACCACAACAAAATTACTGTCCCCTTCTATGTGAAGTTTATTGTTAATTATAAATTTATCTCTTTGGGTTTCAAGCTACATACAGACATAGGCAATTGGAGTCTACATCCTAGTGTTTCCCCTTTGTCTCAGACCACTTCCAGCTACCCACATGGAAGCTAATATTTTTGGTCCTTCAGCAGATATATTCAGACCAAATTTCAGCTTTGGCACTACACTATCTCACAAGGTTCTGACTTTTACTTCATTTATGACTTCTATACTTTAATTTTCAGGAAAATCAGTGTTTAAATTGTAAACACAATTGTATTTTATTTCAGTTGGGAGCATTTGCCTGGGATGCCTATCTAAAATATTGCTGATAATTAGAAACTTTAATGACTGTTTACAGAAAACTTTCTGAGAAATGAAAAGTAAAGGATTGAAAACTACTTTTGGTAGATATAGAAGGGAAATAAATATGAAAATCAAAATATAATTGAATATTTTCATATGTGTTATATTTGATCTATCAAAGACTTCTCAGAAGAATATCCATACATAGTATTAAGAGTGAACATATGGTGAATGACTAAGAATATAGCTATTTTATGAAATAAAATATATACCAAAACATATTATAGTCATATTATAGTCATAGTAGAGGAGAGAGCTCAAAATAACACTTACTTTTTCTTATGTTTTGTATATAATGCACCTATGTATAAAATATGCATATATTTTGCATATACTTTAAGAAGTCTTATTTTTATGCATTCTTTTTCATTTAGTTATGAGTGGAATAAAAATTATTTAATTCTATAATATTAATTATGGTAAAGATTCATTTTTCTTTTCATCATGTATGCTCTAAAACTAAATTTGTAATAGTATCAAAATAAAAGTAGAAAAAAGTGTTTCTTCTCCCTTCTTTCATTTTTCTTTGATTTTAAATGTTTTTCTTTAAGATTGAGTATGTATTTCCCTATAGGCATACTACAACAAGAGATGAAGCAGCAATACGATCATACTATTGATCAAATCTTTTGATCATATCTATTGTGTTTCTGTTTTTCCTTTTTTGCAAAATTCTTAACTCTCCTATGACTTCATGTAAATTGATTTAAGTATATTGTCATACAAGATTGTTCAAATGGAGATAAATATTGCAAACAGTATTTATCTTGACATATCTAATGCCTCTTTTAAAGGACTGCTTCAAGGTGTACAAATAATGTTATCTATATAAATGTTAAAGTATACCTAATTCCTCTATTAAATATAGTGTAATGATTTTGCAATAACATATCAAGTAGACAGTTTTAAAAATGTTAACTGCACATCATTTCTAAAATACCTGTAACATGTAGAGTTAACAATCACTGAAATAACTTTGGATCTAAGCCTACTTGTTTGATGTTAGTACCAAACAATAAAGAAATGCCAAGATTATTATTGGTTTTACTATAAAAATGTGTAGCAAGTATTAATTTTTCATTATTTTAGTGGTGCTTTCTTAGAAATGCTTGCTCCCATCGTACATGAGGATCACAACTTGGTGGAGTGCAGTGGCTTCTGCCTGTAATCCCAACACTTTCTGAGGATGAGAAGGGAGGATTGCTTGAGTCCAGAAGTTCAAGACTAGCCTGGGCAAGAGAGGAAAACCCCCCATTTCCAAAAAAAGAAAAAATTAAAACATTAGCTGGACACAAAGATATGTGGCTGTAGTTCCAACTACTCAGGAGGCTGAGGTGGGAGGATCCCTTGAGCTCGGGAGTTTCAGAATGCAGTACACTGTGATTACACCACTTCTCTTAAACCTGGATCTGGATGAGAGAGGAAGACCCTGTCTTTCTCTCTCTCAAAAAAATTACATTTTGGTATAAAGACAGATTATTTTAGATCAAAATCTGTTGACAAATTTATTTGGCGTAATTTCTTTGTTTGCTGGATGTACTGTTGTTTTCAAACAAATCATTAAGGTGGAAAAAAATAAATATGAATTTTTTTTCTAACTGAACCTAATGTATATAGTTAAGCAGCTCTCTCTCCTTGTAGCAGAAGTCTGAATGTTATTTAGTACATATTTCTCAAACTACTCAAGAACTGGTATTACTTTAACACTGCTCTCTCTGGAATTGCGTTCAAAATCTAGTTTATGTGATTGGTTCCATGGCATCAATGCTTGCAATTAATTTTAGTCTTATTCTTGATGTGGCTCAATTTATGTTTGCCATTTTAATATTTTTTCATTATATTTAATGTCTTTTTTATGCCTTTGTTTTCCTTTACTATCTTCTTTGTCATTAAATATTTTATATGGTAACATTTAGTAGTATTTATAGAATAACATTTCAGTATCATTTACATTTTGAAGTTTTAAATTTTAAAGTATTATAGAAACATAATAGTTATATTTATTCATAGGGTACATGTTATGTTTTGATACAAGCATTCAATGTGTAATGATCAAATTAGAGTAATGAGGATTTCCATCACCTCATTGGACATTAAGGTTGATTCCAGACCTTTGCTATTGTGTACAGTGCTACGATAAACATGCGAGTGCAGCTGTCTCTTCAAGGTACTGCTTTTCTTCATTTTGGACATACACACAGGAGTAAGGTGGTTATTGTCAGTGCCTGTTTCCTTGCATTATACAGCCACTAAAGCCTCTGCTCAGGTTTTGTAAATATTATTTTCATTTATCTTATAAATTGCCAGGTGTTGCCACTTATTTAGTAAAGGTTAGGGTTCAGCCAGTGATCAGAAGTTGTGATTGAATCCTGTGAGCCAAAAAGGCCCCAACCCTTTGCCGATACAGGTGTATTGGATGGTAAGTTCATTGAAGACTTTGACAATTTACAAGATAGTGCCATCATTTTTTCCATCTTTTACATTTACTAGATTTGTGTTCAGTACAGGATGAACTACCCAGTAAGTTTCTTTCTTATCTCTCCTGAGCTTGTGTGAAGCCTTTAACACACACACAGGTGTCCAACAAAGGATAGAACTATATCATGGTTCACTTGTCTGCTTAGTTGCCTAACATCTCCCTATGAAATTTGCGGCAGGTCTGCTAAGCTTTTGCTTTGCCCAGCCAGTATGGAGATATTAGCTTACCTGCAAAGTTGGCCTTCCATGATTATTTCCACAGGAATCACTATTTTTGTTTACAATATTGCTGAGCATGGGATTTTCCATCCTTTCCATCCTTTGCCTTCCACTTAGCCTACTCTAGACGCAAGACTGCCATCACTATGTTACTGACCTGCTGTACTTAAATACAAACCACGGATCAGAGAGTGGGTGAACGTATAAGGAGCCAAAGGTGAAAATATCTCAGACGCCTAATGGTTTTACAGAGGTTCAAGAGATAATCTTGAGCAAATGCATTTTAATGTTGTGTATGCCTTTCGTCTTTTTCAGAAACATTAAATGATAGTTTTTGAGAATCTTATTTATTATTTTTTTGAAAAAAAGATGTACCTCAATTTTATCATACTAAAATTTTGTTGGATAAATTTTTATTAGCCTGTATTTTTTCTTTTATATTCTGCAGAAATATCAAATGGACCTTCATCATCAATAGTACCTGTATTTCCATCATCTTCACAGCTCTTGGTGTCTAATATATCTAATACTTATTGATGTATTCTGAGAGTATAGAAAATAAATTACAATTTAGCTATTCAAACTAACCAGCTATTTCTTGCAAACTATTAAAAATAGTGTCTGAAATATATCATCCTAGGCAACTCATATTTGTATCTAGAAAATTTATATCTAAATAACTTCAGGAAACAGGAGACAGTTTGAAAATGAGAAGCACTGACCCAAAGCAATACACGTTGGTCATAAAATACCAGTGAGTGATTTTGTTAATAATTCTAGTATCGTAGTTTTCAAATGTACTTGAAAGATGATTAAAAAAATCCTTTGTTCCATTATTCTTATATAATAAATGATGTAATGAACAACACCAGCTAGTATCATCGTAAGAGAAAATTCAATTAAACAAATGCTTTCCAAAATGACTTTTTGACTCAACTGTGATAAATTTGGGTTCTCTTAATGATGTAAGAGTTTTGACACAAATCAGCATATGCAAACTGAGTAACCTGAGAATCATTAATAAAAGGGGATTAAGATAATAGCAGAGTCCAGGGAAACTGCAAGGACAGTTTAGTAACTCAGCAGTAGGCCTAAAGGTTAAGGCAGGGGTAAGTTACCTAAACTACATAAAGATACCTGCCTGGTGACAGCTTTCTGTCTGGAATTCTGAATTTTCATGGAGAGAGCCAGGATCATGAATACAGAAAAAAAAGAAGAGAACTTATATAAAAATTCCAATTTTCTACTAAATAATGGTACATATTGTGTGTGTGTGTGTGTGTGTGTGTGTATATATTGAGTACAACATGTTTAATACATGTAAACTTATATAGCATTCAGGGGGAAAAGTGAAATGAATTTTAATTAACAAATTTTATTTTCTTGAAGCAGTTTCAGATTCACAGAAAAATTGAGTACAGAGGGTTCCCATATACACCCCGTCTCCACAAATACACAACCTGCCTTACTGTCAACATACTATGACACCTAATAAATTTATCACAATCAAGAAATCTGTATTGGCACATTATTTTCACATGCAGTTTATAGTTCATTTTAGGATTCACTCTTAGTTTTGTACATTCTATTCATTTTCACAAATGTATATTGACATGTTTCTACCATCGTTTTGTCACACAGAATAGTTTCTCTTCCCTAAAAATCCTCCTCTCCACCTATGTATCCCTCCCTTCACCCTAACTATGGTAGTTTTTTAATGTCTTCATAGGTTCACCTTTTCTCGAACACCATATAGTTGGAGTCATATAGTATGTAGCCTTTTTAGATTGATTCCATTCACTAAATTAAATGCATTAAATTTTTTTCAATGTCATTTGATATCTTGACAGCTCATTTCTTTGGGCACTGAATAATACTCCATTGCCTGGAGGTACCAGGATTTCTTCATCTATTCACCTGCTGAACGACATCTTGATTGCTTCCGAGTTTTGGCAATTGTGAATAAAGCTGCTATAAACATTTATATGCAGATTTTGTGCAGAGATAATTTTCAATTCATTTTTGTAAATACCAAGGAGCATGACTGGTGGATCATATGGTTAGAACATGTTTAGCTTTATAAAACATTTTCAAAATGTCTTCAAAGGTAGCTGGATCATTTTGTACTCCCACCATCAATAATTGAGAGTTCTTGTTGCTTCACATCCTGATCAACAATTAGTGTTTTCAGTGTTTCAGATTTTGTTCATTCTAATAGATGTGTAGTGGTATCTTGTTTTTTTGTTTTTTTTTTTTTTAATTTGAAATTTGAAATGGCTCAAGCCTGTAATCCCCATATTGGGAGGACGAGACGGGCGGAGATGTAGACCATCCTGGCGAACATGGTGAAACCCCGTCTTTTCATATGTTTACTTGTGATCTGTATATCTTGTTTAAACCGGGGGGCGGAGCTTGCAGTGAGGAGATTGCACTTCAGGTTAAATAAATTTGAAATTCCCTAATGCCATATTATGTTTAGTTTCATATTACTTGTGGCTGTTATCTTTTTTATTGTTCAGGTTATTTGCTTTTTTTTTTTTTTTTTTTTGTTTTTTTTTTTTTTTTTTTTTGTATATTTTGAATAGCAGTCCTTTAACAGATGTGTCGTTTTTCAAATATTTTTTCCAGATTGTGGCTTGTCTTACTCTCTTGAGAAATGTTGTTTTTAAAATTTAAAACATCTGAAGTTCTATTTTCTCAAAATAATAATTTATTCTAGTTATGCACATTCTTTTTCATTTCTATTCTCCAATAGCCAGTGTCCAACTCATTATTATTTTTTCCTAGGACTAGTTCTTTAAATCAAGACCTGTAGAGAAAAGTATTTTGAAGAAGTCAAAGAGAGCTCCTTTTTTTCTGTTTATTATGCTTGGATTCTTAACAGAAATAAAAGAACAATATTCAACACAAATGCTTCCTGATGATCTTTTGAAATAATTTTAGAAATTCCTTTAAAATAACATATGTTAAAGAAAAAAATCATATTTTAATATTCACTGAAGACCCTAATATTCCTTTTTTGGGCTTCAAAATTATATGTGTAAATGGCAAGAATAGTTTCTGAAAATGACAAATGGATATGTTTTAGAGGTCATTATATATATATATTATATATATATATATATACTGTATTTGGAGGCATGAAAATATTTATTTGTAAGCAAATACATGCAAGAATAATTTAGTGACATTTAGCTACCTTCGCGTTCAATAAACCATAGCAATTACTCCATCACAAGATTTAATAACTATAGTACAAGCCAAAGGTTCTGTATGGTCAATTAAACACTAAATGAATAATAGAATTTTTAAAAAGTTTCACACCTTTCTGAGGTAACAGAATATAAACAGTAACCTGCAACCCCCCAATTTTCCTAATAAAGCATTTTGTCTGAATTTGTACAAATAAACCTAAAATGTAAACATAGGTGAAGTTTTTCATTGTGAGCTATCTATTATAATATTCTTGCCATTCTGCAGTCATCTTAGTGTTAAATTCTAGGAAATATGAGTTGTTATTTATTTTCTAACAGTGTTTATTTTTGATTCCTAATTACTCTTGTGTTTTCTTATAATAGCTTCCCATGGTTATGTTATCTGTAAGTAGTGAGATGTGATCAAAAAAGTTTGATTACAATACAAATGTAAAATGTGATCTGGATTAACTTAACATTTCAATGTATGTGTTATTTGTTATAGAAATAAAAGTCAAAGCTAATGGGGATAGCATTATATAGAGTTAGTAGGATGAAATAAATCATACGGACTACTTAAGCTGTAGCCTGTATCAGTGTTGTACATTAAATGGTATATAACTTTTATGCCACTGATATAGTTTGGATGTTCTTACCGTCCAAATGTTGAAATGGGTTAACCAGTGTTGGAAGTGGGTCTAGTGGATGGTGTTTGTGTCATGAGAGCAGATCCCTCATGAGTGGCTTGGTGCCCACCATTGTAATGAGTTCACATGAGATCTGGTTGTTAAAGAGTCTGGAGACTTCCCTCTTCTCTCTCTTGCTTCCCCTCTCACCATGTATCATGCTTGCTCCCCTTCATATTGTGTCATGAGTAAAACCTTCCTGAGGCCTCACCAGAAGCTGAAGAGATGCTTGTGTCATGGTTGTATGGCCTGCAGAATCATGAGCCAAATAAACCCATTTTCTCTATGAATTTCCCAGCTTTAGGTATTCCTTTACAGCAACACAAAATGGATTAACACAGCTACTACATGTGATGGTTGTTTATCAGTCTAAAATTCACTGACCTATTGACAGCATCTGCAAACCTTGAGATTTTTCTTCTCTCTCCCTTTCACCATTTAGTTTCCAAGAGACCACACTCTCTTGCTTAACCTTAATATTTACAGCCCGTACTCTTCCCTCACATTAGCCTCTTTACTCTCCTTTATCTCTGTGAATCCTAATAGTCAAGTGTCTCATCAGTAATTCCATATACAACGACTCCCTAATTGATCTCATTTTCTCTTGTTGCTTTATAAAGCATCTGCATGCTGATTTCATTGAAAGGTAATTCTCCATGAATAATTTTCACCTTTAGTTATAGTCTGGGCTTTCTGAGAAAAGAGCATTGATAAATTTGGCTTAAAGATGATTCAGTAGTAAACATGTTATGTGTGGTAGGTGGAATAATACCAAAAATGTCAGTTTGCTATTCTTGGTAATTTGTAAATTTTTTGTATTACATAACGAAAGGAAAATTAAAATGAGATTGACATTACTAATCAGATGATCTCAAAATACAGAGATAATCCTGTACTATTTGGGTGGGCTCAGTATAATCTTGAGGGTCTGCAAATGTTGAAATGGTTTGAATTTGTGTCCCCACCCAAATCTCATACTGAATTGTAATCCCCAGTGTTAGAGGAGGGGCCTGGTCTAAGGTAATTGGATCTTGGGGGAGAATTTCCCCTTTGCTATTCTCATGATAGTGAGTGAGTTCTCACAAAATCTCATTCTTTAAGTATGTAGCAACACTCCCTTCCACAACCTTCACTCCCTTGCTCCTTCAGCCATGGAGGATGTGCTTGCTTACCCTTCACCTTTTGCCACGACTAAATTTTCTGAGGTCTCCTTAGCCATGTTTCCTGTACAGCCTGTGGAATTGTCAGCCAACTAAACTTCTTTTTCTAAATATATACATTACCAAGCATCAGGTAGTCTTATTGGCAATTCAAGAATAAACTAATACAGAAAATTGGTACTGGGAAGTGAGGCATTGCTATGGAGATACCAGAAAATGTGGTAGCAGCTTTGGAACTAGGTAACGAGCAGTAGTTGGAACAGCTTGGAGGGCTCAGAAGAAGTCAGGAGGATGAGCAAAAGTTTGGAACTTCCTAGAGACTTCTTAAATTGTTGTGACCAAAATGTTTATAGTGCTATGGATGATGAATTCCAGGCTAAGGTGGTCTCAGATGGAGATGAAGAACTTATTGGGAATTGGAGTAAAGATCACTTTTGTTATATATTAGCAAAGAGACTGGTGACATAGTGCCCCTGCTCTAGGGATCTGTGAACTTGAGAGAGATGGTTTAGGGTATCTGGCAGAATAAATTTTTAAGCAGCAAAGCATTCAAAAAGTGTCTTGGCTGCTTCTAACAGCATATGCTCATATCCATGAGCAAAGATATGATCTGAACCTGAAATTTATATTTAAAAAATAAGCAGAGCCTAAAAATTTGGCAAATTAACAGCATGACCATTTGCTAGAAAATAAAAACCCATTTTCTGGGGAGGAATTCAAGCTTGCCTTAGAAATTTGCATAAGTAAAGAGGAGCCAAATGTTAATAACCAAGAAAATGGGAAGGCATTTTAGAGACCTTCAGGGAAGACCCTAGTATCACAGACCTGGAGGCCTAAGTGGGAAGAATCATTTTGTGGGCTGGACCCAGGAACACACTGCCCTGTGCATCCTTAGGAAACTGCTCCTTATGTCCCAACCACTTTAGCTACAGCCATGTATAAAAGAACCCCAGAAAAATGTCAGGCTGCTGCTCCATTTGTTGCCAAACATAAACCTTGGTAGACTTCTATGTGGTGTTAAGCCCGAGGGTGCACAGAGGGCAAAAGTTGAGGCTTGGGAGCCTCTTCCTGGATTTCAGAGGATGTGTGAATATGCCTAGATATCCAGGCAGAAGGCTGGTACAGAGATGGAGCTCTCATAGAAATCCCCTGCAAGGGCAGTGCAGAAAGAATATGTGGGTTTGGAGACCCTACACAGAGTTTACACTGGGGCACCAACTAGTGGAGTTGTGAAAACAAGGCCATTGTCCTTCAGATCCTAGAATTATAGATGCACTGGCAGCTTGAACTTTGTGCTTGGAAAACCTACAGACACTCAACATCAACCCTTGAAAGCAGCTGTGGGATCCGAGCCCTACAGAGCCACAGGAGTAGAGCAACCCAAAGCTTTGGGAGCCCATCCCTTGCATTAGTGTTGCCTGGATGTGATGACACATGGGGTCAAAGAAGATCATTTTGGAGCTTTAGGATTTAATAACTGCCTTGTTGGTGTTTGGACTTGTGTGGGGCCTGTAGCCCATTTGTTTTGGCTGATTTCTGCCTTTCAAAATGGGTGTATTTACCCAATACTTGCACCCCCATTGTATCTTTGAAGTAACTAACTTGTTTTTGATTTTACAGGCTCATAGGTGGAAGGAACTTGCCTTGTCTCAGATGAGACTTTGGACTGTGAACTTTTAAGTTAATGCTGAAATGAGTTAAGATGTGTGGGACTGTTGAGAAGGGATGATTGTATTTTGTAATGTGAGAAAGACATGAGATTTAGGAGGAGTCAGTGGTAGAATGATATGATTTGGATTTGTGTCACCTCCCAAATTTCATGTTACATTGTAAGCCCCAATGTTAGAGTTGGGCCTTGTGGGAGGTGATTGGATCATGAAGGCAGATTTCCCCTTTGATACTGTTCTTGTGATAGTAAGTAAATTATCATGAGATCAGGTTGTTTAAAAGTGTGTAGGACCTCCCGCCCCTCTCTCTTCCTCCTGTGAGATGTACCTACTTCCCCTTCACCTTCTGTCATGATTGCAAATAAGTTTCCTGA
Source organism: Macaca thibetana thibetana (assembly GCF_024542745.1). Classification (NCBI taxonomy): domain Eukaryota; kingdom Metazoa; phylum Chordata; class Mammalia; order Primates; family Cercopithecidae; genus Macaca; species Macaca thibetana. The sequence continues at coordinate 175,047,147 of NC_065580.1, read as the reverse complement.
GACCTCCCTAGCCATGTTTCCTGTACAACTTGCAAAACTGTGTCAATTAAACTTCTTTTTGTTAAAAATAAATTATCCAGCCTTAGGTAGTTATTTATAGCAATGTATGAAAAGACTAATATAATTGTGTAAAAGAAAGACATAAAAGTCAGTGTTAGGCAACATGGCCAAATAGGAACACGTCCTGTCTGCAGCTGCCAGTGAGACCAACACAAAAGGCTAGTGATTTCTGCATTTTCAACTGAGGTACCCAGTTCATCTCATTGGGACTCATTAGGCAGTGAGTGCAGCCTATGGCAGGCAAGTAGAAGCAGGGTGAGGCACTGCCTCACCCAGAAAGTGCAAGGAGCCAGGGGCTTCCCTCCCCCAGCCAAGGGAAGCTGTGAGGGACTGTGCTATCCAGCCCAGATACTACACTTTTCCCATGGTTTTTGCCATTTGCAGACCAGGAGATTTCCTTGTGTTCCTACACCACCAGAGACCTGGGTTTCAATCAAAAAACAGGGCAGTTGTTTGGGCAGCCACCAAGCTACCTGCATGAGTTTTTCCTTTTTCATACCTCAGTGGTGCCTGGAACCCCAGCAAGAGAGAACAGTTTACTCCCCTGGAAAGGAGGCTGAAGCCAGGGAACCAGTGGGACTCAGCAGGTCCCACTCCCATAGAGCCCAGCAAGTTAAGAACCACTGGCTTGAAATTTTCATTGCCAGCACAGTAGTCTGAAGTTGATCTGGGATGATCTAGCTTGGTCGGGGAAGGGGTGTCTGCCATTACTGAGGCTTGAAGTAGGCAGTTTTCCCGTGACAATGTTAAGGAGGACGGGAAGTTTGGACTGGGCAGAACTCAACCCAGTGCAGCAAGCAGCTGTGGCCAGACTGCCACTCTACATTCCTCCTCAATGGGCAGGGCATCTCTGAAATAAAGGCAGCAGTCCCAGTCAGGGGTTTATAGATAAAACTTCCATCCCTGGGTCAGAGCACCTAGGGGAAGGAGTGGCTGTGGGTGCAGTTTCAGCAGACTTAAACGTTTCTGACTGTCAACTCTGAAGACAGCAGCAGATCCTGACAAGGAGGATTCTCCCAGCACAGTGCTTGAGCTCTGCTAAGGGACAGACTGCCTCAAGTGGATCCCTAACACCCATGGCTCCTGACTGGGAGAAACCTCCCAGCAGGGGTGGACAGACACCTCATATGGGAGAGCTCACCGGCATCAGGCCGGTGACCCTCTGGGATGAAGCTTCCAGAGGAAGGAGCAGGCAGCAATCTCTGCTGTTCTGCAGCCTCTGCTGGTGATACCCAGGCAAATAGGGTCTCGAGTGGACCTCCAGCAAACTCCAGCAGACCTGCAAAAGCGGGGCTTGACTGTTAGAAGAAAATCTAACAAACAGAAAGCAATAACATCAACATCAACCAAAAGGACCACCATACAAAAACCCCACCCAAAGGTCATCAGCCTCAAATATCAAAGGCAGATAAATACACAAAGGTGAGGAAAAACCAACAAAAAAAAAGCAGAAAATTCCAAACTCCAGAATGCCTCTTCTCCTCCAAATGATAACAACTCCTCTCCAGCAAGGGCATAAAACTGGATAGAGAATGAGTTTGAAGAATTGACAGAAGTACACTTCAGAAGGTGGGTAATAATGAACTCTTCCGAGCTAAAGGAGCACATTCTAACCCAATGCAAGGAAGCTAAAAACCTTGATAAAAGGTTACAGGAGCTGCTAACTAGAATAACCAGTTTAAAGAAGAACATAAATGACCTGATGTACCTGAAAACTACATCACAGCAGAACTTTGTGAAGCATACACAAGTATCAATAGCCAAATTGATCAAGTGGAAAAAAGGATATCAGAGATTGAAGGTCAACTTACTGAAATAAAGTGAGAAGACAAATTAGAAAAAAAAAAAAGGGAACAAACAAAGTCTCCAAGAAATATGGGACTATGTGAAAAGACCAAACCTAAGATTGATTGGTGTACCTGAAAGTGATGGGGAGAATGTAACCAAGCTGCAAAACACACTTCAGGATACTATCCAGGAAGACTTCCCCAACCTAGCAAGACAGGTCAACATTCAAATTCAGCAAATACAGAAAATACCAGTAAGATACTCCTCAAGAAGAGAAACCCCAAGATATAATTGTCAGATTCTTCAAGGTTGAAACGAAGGAAAAAATGTTAACGGCAGCCATGGAGAAAGGTCAGATTGCCCAAAACGGGAAGCCCATCAGCCTCTTTGCAGAAATCCTGCAAGCCAGTGGAGAGTGGGGTCCAATATTCAACATTCTTAATGAAAATAATTTTCAATTCAGAATTTCATATCCAGCCAAACTAAGCCTCAAAAGCCAAGGAGAAATAAAATCCTTTACAGACAAGCAAATGCTGAGGGATTTTGTCACCACCAGGCCTGCCTTACAAGAGTTCCTGAAGGAAGTACCAGTACCAGCCACTGCAAAAAAATACCCAAATATAAAGACCGTTGACACTATGAAGAAACTGCATCAACCAATGTGCAAAACAACCAACTCGTGTCAGGATAACAGGATCAAAATCACACATAACAATATTAACCTTAAATGTAAATGGGCTAAATGCCCCAGTGAAAAGACACAGACTGGCAAATTGGATAAAGAGTCAAGACCCATCAGTGTGCTGTATTCAGGAGACCCATCTGATGTGCAAAGACACATATAGGCTCAAAAAAAAAGGATAGAGGAATATTTACCAAGCAAATGGAAAGAAAAAAAAATCATAATTTCTGATAAAACAGACTTTAAACCAACAAAGATGACAAAAGACAAAGAAAGGCATTACATAACGGTAAAGGGATCAATGCAACAAGAAGAGCTAACTATTCTAAATACATATGCACCCAACACAGGAGCACCATCATTCATAAAACAAGTTCTTAGAGACCTCCAAAAAACTTAGATCCCACACAATAATAGTAGGAGACTTTAACACCCCATTGTCAATATTAGACAGATCATTGTGACAGAAAATTAACAAGTATATTCAGGACTTAAACCCAGCTCTAGACTAAAAAGACCTAATAGACATCTTCAGAATTCTCCATCCCAAATCAACAGAATATACATTCTTCTTAGCACCACATCACACTTATTCTAAAATTGACCACATAATTGGAAGTAAAACACTCCTCAGCAACTGCAAAGGAACTGAAATCATAACAAAAAGTCTCTCAGACCTCAATGCAATTAAATTAGAACTCAGGAGTAAGAAACTCACTCAAAACTGCACAACTACATGGAAACTGAACAACCTTCTCCTGAATGACTACTGGGTAAATAACGAAATCAAGGCAGAAATCAAAAAGTTCTTTGAAACCAATGAGAACAAAGAGACAATGTACCTGAATCTCTGGGACACAGCTAAAGCAGCGTTTAGAGGGAAATTTATAGCACTACATGCCCACATCAGAAAGCGGGACGGATGTGAAATAGAACACCTGACTGTCACAATTAAAACAGCTAGGGAAGCAAGAGAAAACAAATTCAAAAGCCAGCAGAAGACAAGAAATAACCAGATCAGAGCAGAATTGAAGGAGAGAGAGACACATACACAAAAAAACCCTTCAAAAAATCAATGAATCCAGGAGCTAATTTTTTGAAAAAATTAATGAAATAGATACACTGCTAGCTGGACTAATAAAGAAAAGAGAGAAGAATCAAAAAGTCAAAATAAAAAATGATAACAGATATATCACCACTGATACCCCAGAAATACAAACTACCATCAGAGAATACTATGCTAATAAACTAGAAGATCTAGAAGAAATGGATAAATTCCTGGACACATACACCCTCCCAAGAATAACCAGGAAGAAGTCAAATACCTGAAGAGACCAATAACAAGTTCTGAAATTGAGGCAGTAATTAATAGCCTACCAATCAAAAGAAGCACAGGACCAGAGGATTCGCAGCCGAATTCTACCAGAGGTACAGAGTGGAGCTGGTACCATTCCTTTTGAAACTCTTCCAAACAATAGAAAAAGAGGTACTCCTCCCTAACTCATTTTCTGAGGCCAGCGTCATCCTCATACCAAAACCTGGCAGAGACACAACAAAAGAAGAAAATTTCAGGCCAATATTCCTGATGAACATCGATGCGAAAATACTCAGTAAAATACTAGCAAACCTTATCTAGCAGCACATCAAAAAGCTTATCCACCACAATCAAGTCAGCTTCATCCCTGGGATGCAAGACTGGTTCAACATATGTAAGTCAATAAATGAAATCTATCGCATAAACAGAACCAATGACAAAAACCACATGATTATCTCAATAGATGCAGAAAAAGCCTTCAATAATATTCAACACAACTTCATGCTAAAAACTCTCAATAAACTAGGTATTGATGGAACATATCTCAAAATAGTAACAGCTATTTATGACAAACCCATAGCCAATCTCATACTGAATGGACAGAACCTGGAAGCACTCTTTTTGAAAATCAGCATAAGACAAGGATGCCCTCTTACTAGTCTCACCACTCCTAGTCAACATAGTATTGGATGTTCTTGCCAGGGCAATCAGGCAAGAGAAAGAAATAAAGCGTATTCAAAAGGAAGAGAGGAAGTTAAATAGTCTCTGTTTACAGATGACATGATTCTATATTTAGAAAACCCATCGTATCAGCCCACAAAAATTCCTTAAGCTTCTAAACAACTTCAGCAAAGTCTCAGGATACAAAATCGATGTGTAAAAATCACAAGCATTCTTATACATCAATAATAGAAAGGCAGAAAGCTAAATGATAAGTGAACTACCCTACCATTCACAATTGCTACAAACAGAATAAAATACCTAGAAATACCACTTACAAGGGACGCAAATGACCTCTTCAAGGAGAACTACAAACCACTGCTTAATGAAACAAGAGAGGACAAAAACACATGGAAAAATAATTCCATACTCATGGATAGGAAGAAACAATATTATGAAAATGGTCATACTGCCCAAAGTAATTTATGAATTCAATGCTATTCCCATCAAGCTACCATTGACATTCTTCACAGAATTAGAAAAAAAAAAAATACTTTAAATTTCATATGGAACCAAAAAAGAGCCCATATAGGCAAGACAATCCTAAGCAAAAAGAATAAAGGTGGAGGCATCACACCACCTGACTTCAAACTATACTACAAGGCTATGGTAAACAAAACAGCATGATACTGGTACCAAAACAGATATATAGACTAATGGAACAGAACAGAGCCCTCAGAAATAATACCACACATCTACAGCCATCTGATCTTTGACAAACCTGAGAAAAACAAGAAATGGGGAAATTTGTTCAAAGTTGATAATAATTCCATTCTTCACCCCATTCTCTTGACGCTGCATGTGGCAACCTCATTTTGAAATTCAACATGAATTTGATTGCACCACTCTCTAACCAACTCTGGAAACAAGAACCTTGGGAAGAAGTCTGGACCCTGTTTTTCTTTTTAATTTCCCTCCCTCCCTTCCTCCCTTCCTCCCTTCCTTCCTTCCTTTTCTTTCTTTTCTTTCTATTATTTTGAGACAGAGTCTTTCTCTGTCACCCAGGCTGGAGTGCAGTGGTGTGATCTCGACACACTGGAACCTCCGCCTCCCAGGTTCAAGCAATTCTCCTGCCTCAGCCTCCCAAGTAGCTGGGACTACAGGCATCTGCCACCGTGACCAGCTAATTTTTTGCATTTTTAGTGGAGACGGGGTTTCACCTTGTTAGCCAGGATGGTCTCCATCTCCTGACCTCGTGATCTGCCTGCCTCAGTCTCCCAAAGTGCCCGTTTTTCTTTTAATCCCTACAAACAGAATGTGTATTATTTATTTTTACAAAGAAAACATTTGCTGATTCAGTTGTTTTTTTTTTTTTTTTTTTTTTTTTTTTTTTTTTGAGACAGAGTCTTGCTCTGTTGCCTAGGCTGGAGTGCAGTGGCCGGATCTCAGCTCACTGCAAGCTCCGCCTTTTAGACCATTCTCCTGCCTCAGCCTCCCGGTAGCTGGGACTACAGGCAGCCAGCCACCGCGCCCGGCTAGTTTTTTTTGTATTTTTTAGTAGAGACGGGGTTTCACCGTGTTAGCCAGGATGGTCTCGATCTCCTGACCTCGTGATCCGCCCGTCTCGGCCTCCCAAAGTGCTGGGATTACAGGCTTGAGCCACCGCGCCCGGCCTCAGTTGTTTATATTCATTTCATTCTGGCAATGGTTTTAAAATCTTTTAGTGGAATGAAGGCAGCCAACATTTTTCTCACTGGTTGCTCTGATCCTATATCCTTTTCTCTCTATTGTCTATGAATATTACTTCCAGAGTTATTTTTCTAGATGATTTCATGTCTTTCTACTGTTCAAGTTATCACAGAGGCTCCGATTGTTGGACTTTAGAATAATGTCTTATATCCTTAGCAGGAAGAATAAGGCTCAACTTATTTTTGCTCCAGCTTACATTTTTAGTCTTATCTTTTGTTGTATGCCACAAACTGAGTTTTTTTTTTTTTTTTTTTTTTTTTTTTGAGACGGAGTCTCGCTGTGTCGCCCAGGCTGGAGTGCAGTGGCGCGATCTCGGCTCACTGCAAGCTCCCGGGTTCACGCCATTCTCCTGCCTCAGCCTCCCGAGTAGCTGGGACTACAGGCGCCCGCCACCTCGCCCGGCTAGTTTTTTGTACTTTTTAGTAGAGACGGGGTTTCACCATGTTAGCTAGGATGGTCTCGATCTTCTAACCTCGTGATCCACCCGTCTTGGCCTCCCAAACTGCTGGGATTACAGGCTTGAGCCACCGCGCCCGGCCACACGAACTGAATTTTGTACACACCAAATCCATGTGTTGAAGCCCTAATATCCATGTGACTGTATTTGGAGATACGGCCTTTAAGGAGGTCCTTAAGTTAAAATTGGGTAATAGAGCAGGGCCTTAATCCATTAGGACTAATATCCTTATAAGAAGAGGAAGAGACATCTGGAGTATGCAAATAGAGTAAAGGCCACATGAAAACTTCTTGAGAAGTCTACTGTCTGTGAGCCAGGAAGAAAAAACAAAAGCCAATCTTGCCTGCACCTTAACCTTGGACTTTCAACTCCAGAGCCGTGAGAACATCATTTCTGTTGTATAAGCCACCTAGTCTGTGGTATTCTTTTATGACAGCATGAGCAGATAAATTCATCATTCTTCTTCCAAGCACCACCATATTGTACATAACTATATTTTCCACTTTAGCTAGGTAGTACTTGCTACTCTTTCCAACACATGTTCTGAGGTTTTGGAACTCTGTTTTTCCAGCACAATGATCCTTTTTAGCTGGTATTTCATAAAGGTCACCTTTCCTTTAAGCCTTCTGTAGAACATGTTTAGTACTCTTGCAAGCATTTTGTCATCAATTATGAGTCATTTCTGCAGATGTTTGTATTTCTCTTAAAACTAGGATTTACTTAGTCAAAGCGAATCAGAGTCAAATTGTCTTCACTTTTGTTTCAAAAGTGCCTAAGTATATGACCTGGAAAAAATAGATGCTCCACAAAATATCAGTTGACATAAAATGATCACAGAAGTACAGATAAATGAGTTACCAGAGTTCAGAGGACAGATATTGCCAGTTATCAGTGATCAAGAATGTGGCATCATTTTGGATCTATGATATTAAACATATTTAAAAGATAAAATACATTCAAATTAAACAAGGTAAAAGCAAAGGATTATGAAACTATGGTGCATGTCCAGAGAGGAAAAAACATACCCATTTTTGCATGATTGAAAATGAATGAAAAATTATACTTTTTCTGTGTCTTTCTCTCTCACTTGCTGTCACACAAACACATCAGGTTACTCAACTTAGCTATCTTATCCAATACGATAATATGATCAGGAATGTATTTAGGGTAAAGGAAGCCTAAATCTTGAATGAAAAAATTAAAAATAAGCATATATGAAATTTTGAATTAACAAGATATGTATATTACTTGACTTTCATTTATTTCATTGGAAAATCATTTCTTTGGTTAGACTATATGAGCTCTATATAAGGTTTAGGAGAAAGCATGATTATTTATTTGGGAAACCATATATTTAACTGTAAAAGATACTTTTCACAGAATAGTCTTCTTATGGTGTACTTCTTATGTTATCAGAAATATTTTGAATATTCAATACCATTTCTGCAAAAATTTGTGTGTTAAGTAGAACGTTGGGTAGAAACAGCCAAGGTCACGTGTGTGACCTCAACCTTTTATTTTACTTTACTTTTCTCTGTAATGGTGGTTAATGGGTATAAAAATGAATAGCATTATTACTCTTAATAATGAAATCAAGGCAGTTTGATAAGAATATGGAAATGCATGACATTTTGTGACAGACATTTTGTCTATGAGCCTTTATTCTTTTTATTTAAGTGAATGTATTACATTATTTGCATATTTAGTGTAAAGATAATAGGTTTTCTCTATGGTGAAACTCTTTTTGATAATTTATCCATAATTGAATGCAGCTCTTAGTTGGTATCTTGTGTGTAGGTAAGTTTGTGTAGTTTAGCATCCTTGTATTATATTGCATGGGTTACTGCTTCAAAAAATTATGCACCAAGGAGATAAATGTCAAGCTCAAAAAGTTCAAATTCTTAATTAAATCACCTGCCTTTTTTTCTCAGACACAGTGCATAGCAAATGGTCCAAATTTTAAGCAACACTGAGTTATTCTCTTCAATTTAACTAGCTTTATTTTAGCTGCAAAATCACTTATCTGATTATATCTTCTTAGACTTAAAAACTATTTAACAAAAGTGTATTGTGTGATACATTTATTTTTGGAATGTGTGATCACGGTCAGTGTTATGATATTTTGCAGTGTTTTCAGGGAAGTGTTGTATATTAACAATGATTGTATCCTTAAGTTGAATAATTGAATGATTGTCTTTTATAAATGATTTGGAAATGGTAAAATGAATGTGAGTTGACAGATACCAGTGATTTTAACAAGGCATTCAGAAACTACTCCATGTGATTTATGTAAGCTTTAATCCCTCAGTTTTAATGCGAGCTCAACTGATTGGCCACATATACTGAAGTCATTTATATATTGCAATCCCCCGGGATTCTAGAGTTTAAAAAAGATAGGATCGTTCTCTTAGTGATGGAAGGTTAAATCCTTTAGAGAATGTACAACAACTTTTTTAATAAGAGCAGTGATGACTACATCTAACCTACTTTGGAGTAAGCTGTTCCTATAGTCATTGAGTAAATTAAAATACATTTATGAATTTATGAGTTTTATCTAATACATGAAACAGATAATGAATACATTAAGTACATGTTGTCTCTATACAGTTGTCCCTTGATATCCATGGAAGATAGCTTCCAGGATCCCCCATGGATACTAAAATTCACAGATGTTCAAATCCTTTATATAAAATGATATCGCATTTGCATATAACCTATGCATATCCTCCATTATACTTTAAATAATCTCTGGACTACTTATAATACTTAATAAGATATAAACTCAATGTAAATAGTTGATAATTTGTATTGTTTAGGGATTAAGGGCTGGAACAAAATGTCTATACATGTTCAGTACAGACGCAACCACCTATCTTTTTTTTCCCTGAACATTTTCTATCCATGTGGTTTTGTGGTTGAATCCGTGGATTCATGGAGCCCATGGAGGGCTAACTGTATTGGCTTCCCTGTATCCTTTGAGAAACTGCTTCTCCTTTACTCCATATAATTAGGGTGAAGCCACGAGTCCTATGATCCTGCCTTTCATGTCGTAAAGATGCACATAAGACCTATGTTGGCCTATCTGTTAATTCCATCTCCTTAGATACGTGATTGTGTGGGGATAGGGATTAACAAGTGACTAAGCAAAGCCAGAATTCTTTCACTGATTAAGAATGCTAAAGACGTTGTCTGAATGAAGTGACAAATACCAGTTTTAAAATTTAGAACAAATTGCCTAAGAGGTTAGTATAGAACAAATCAGAGCTTATGGAGAGAGAAGTGTGAGGGTGTGAGAATATATGTGCAGTGATGTGTGTGCATGTGCATCTAGACTTGCGTGAGTTTGGCTGAAGGGTAAATATCTGATGATACTTTGTTCACACTGCTTGAACAAAATACCACAAGTTGGTAGCTTATAAATGACAGCAATTTATTTCTCAAAGTTCTGAAATCTGGGAAGTTCAAGATCAAGGTGCTGGTGAGTATTTATTCTTCATTGACAGAGACTTTTTGCCACGTTTTTACATAATGAAAAGGGCACACAAGCTTGCTTGGGCCTCTTTTATTAGATCACTAATATATGCATAAGGGATTCACCCTCGTGATCTAATCAAGTCCCAAAGGTCCTACCTCTTAATACTATCATACTGGGAATGAGGTTTCAACATAGGAATTTTGGGGTGATGCAAACATTCAGACCATAGTAACACTATTTGATTTTAATTCTGTTTTGGATTAATCCATTTCTTTTATTTTATTGTAGATTACTACAAGCTTAAGATGGGATCTGTCCTACTGATTGCTTATTAAGTGTACAGAATAATATTGCTGAGTGTAGGTATGATGTTTTTCAGCAGATCTCTAGAGCTTGTTCATCTTGCTTGACTAAAACTTTACACCTGTTGATTGGTACTCCCCATGTTTTCTTCCCCCAGCCCCTAGCAAACACCAATCTACTCTCAATTTGACTAATGTAGATACCACATATCAGTGAAATCACAACAAATTTGTCTTTTTGTAATGAACTTATTTCACTTATCATAGGATTTCAGGTTTATCCATTTTGTTGTCTATACAGAATATTTTCTTTTTTTGACTGAATAGTATTCTTTTGCAAACATATGCTACATTTTCTTTATCTTCTTATCTGTCAAGGGACATTTGGGGTGTTTCTATATCTTGGCTATGGTGCCTAATACTGTAATAAATGTGGGAGTACAGACATCTCTCCGAGATCTTGATTTTAATTCTTTTAGATAAATATTCAAAAGTGGGATTGCTGGATTATATAATAGGTCTATTTTATGGTTATGTGGAATATCCATATTGTTTTATATAGCTTCTGCACTATGTTGCCTTCTCACCAACAGTGTGCATGGGTTCTAGTTTCTCCACATCCTTAAAAATATTTGCTGAGTTTTTTTTTTTTTTTTTTTTTTTTTTTTTTACATAATAGCCTTCCTGACATATCTAAGGTGCTATGCCATTGAGATTTTTATTTGCATTTCCCTGATGATAGTGAGGTTGAACATTTTTTAATATACTTATTGGTCACTTGTATGTCTTCTTTGGAGACATGTCTGTTTGATCTTTTCCCTATTTTTAAAGCAGGTTACTGATTTATTTACTATTGCATTGTAGGAGTTCCTTACATACTTTGGAAATTAATTCCTTATTAGAAATATGATTGGCAAATATTTTACACCATTTCATACGTTGCCTTTTCACTCCACTGATTGCTTCCTTTCCTGTGCAGTGAATAAAGCCACTTCGATTTCCATTAATTAGTTAAGTTTTTGTTTTGTGTTTTACTTTAAATTTTTTAAAAGTTGGTTTAAATTTAATGTCTATTAATAGCAAGCTTTATTAATTTGAAATTGAACTCTCAACTCAATAAAATATTTTAAAGATTATCTGACAATTAAAATGCTGTAACAATAGTATTATTGTTTTTAACTACAACTATAATATATGAGTACCGTTTTTGTTTTTCTCCTAAATGTCATTGAAAAAAAGCAGAACATTTTTGCCTCAAAATGTATATGTATGTGTTCCTTCCTATAATAAAATAACACTTCAGAATAGCCAACTTTACCTTAAAGATTTTGTTCTAACTCTGTGTGTGTGCAATAAATACATCATTAAGAATTTATTATATACTAGATAGAGAAAGAGACTGAAAGCCAGCCAGCCAGACACAAGTTACAGCCTTCCTTTGTACTCAGGGAGTAGTTGAGGAAATGGTACAAAAAAAAGTAAGAAGGAATTCAATAAAAATAATTCAATAGACTAAATTTCTCGACAAGAGTGAAGACATAATTTGTGTTCAAAGGATTCCAAAAATATTGTGATAAACAACCATTGGCCACTTTAAGGGAGAAGCATTTTCTATTAGAGTGGTGACAGCCTCTAACAGTGCTTACATAAATAGCATACGATAGAAGGTAATTAAATATAGAAAAGCTTACACAAAACCCAGCTTCACTCAATGATAGACTGGATAAAGAAAATGTGGAACATATACACCCTGGAATACTACGTAGCCATTAAAAGCATGAGTTCATGTCCTTTGCAGGGACATGGATGAAGCTGGAAGCCATCATTCTCAGCAAACTACACAGGAACAGAAAACCAAAAACTCCTTGTTCTCACTCATAAGTGGGAGTTGAACAATGAGAACATGTGGACACAGGGAAGGGAACATCACACACTGGGGCCTGTTGGGGCGTGGGGGCAAGGAGAAGGAGAGCATTAGGACGATACCTAATGCATGCGGGGCTTAAAACCTAGATGGCAGGTTGATAGGTGCAGCAAATCACCATGGCACATGTATACCTATGTAACAAATATGAACATTCTGCATGTGTATCCCAGAGCTTAAAGTAAAATTTAAAAAAGAAAGAAAAATCTTCTTTGCCGGGGATTATCACTATATTTTTCACTGATTTGAGAGAAACATGCAGATTTCTGTCTTTGAATGAATACAATTGTGGGAAATCATGTTTATTTCCATCTCAAAAGTATAGTCCTCATGAACAGAGATATACCAAAGTCCTAAGAATGCCTCAGTGACCAGTAGGTGTCATTTAAGTTTGCAGTAGGTGCACAAGGAAGGTAAATCAATGATTTTTTTTTTTCTGTAAGGTTTAAGCAGATAAAGAAGAACTTTTGCAAAATGTCACTTGAAACTCAAGATAAAATAGAAACTTATAGATGGTTCTCAAGACATTGAGAGCAATGAAATAGTTTCTCCCTAAATCTCAAACAGTGTTTATTAAATATAAAAATAGAACAGTCAAAAGTCAGAACATTGTAAGATCTTCTTTTCACAAACTTGTTTTTTCTCTCTACATACCACACAAGCTTTACTTACTAAGCCAGAAACTGTGGAATTGTTTTCCCTTTTAAGTAAAAAAGTTAAATAGTTTTTACCTCAGAAATAACTTGTATTACTAGTGGTCTTCTACTATGTATTACATCATACACTCATTTATTTCTTTATATGGAATTTAGGATTTTAGCATCTACTGTATACAGTGTTCTTTTCTAGGCACCACAGGGCTATAGTTTTTGATACGTTTGACAAATCTTATGCCCTCATTGAAGATATACGCTAGTAATAATATAATAATAGCTATAACAAGCAGTGTTATGATATATATGCAAAAAAATTAACTTTATGATTATATTGCAATTCATCTTATTTTCATCTTAGTAACTACTTTGTATAGGTTATATAAACATGCATTATGTTTGTTATGAATGAGTAGCTTTGTAGCCTTGGTTAATGTTGATGATTTTAATATGGTAAGTATGGAAGTATTTTGAAAAAAAAAAGTAGTAATTGCTTGAAAAATATTTTAACTGCTATTATATGATAAAAACACAGTTGCACTGAAATATACTGTCATTATTCAATTTAATTGAGTGCATTTTAGGACCAGGTGCTTGCTTACCCTCCCATTTAATTGGGTACTTGTTTTTTCCACCTGAAAGATTTTTCTTCAAGTGCATTGCCAAGTACCCAATGTATTTTCAACTTACAGTCAGTTCTTGATTACCTCCTGGGATTACTCCATTATAGATTACCTGTAACAAACCTTGCTTTTCAGAACTTATTGACATTGCTATCTTCTACACTTCTAATTGAGTCATTTCATGACATTCAGGCTGTTTCTCCAACTAGTAAAGTCTGCTTTAAAAGTCAAACTAGTTTCTGACTGCATTTATACATTGTAAATTCCAACCAACCATCATAGTTGAATAAGTTTTTCAATTTAAATATTCAAAATTTTCAATGTATTAGGGAATATTTCCTTCTATCCAGGAAAATAAATTCAATAAATCAAAATGTTTAACGGCTATATTCAAATCTAAGTCATAACAAACCAGAAGCATGGCAATGACTGAGAGACATAAGATCATAAAAGTTGTATAGCTTTTCCTCATGTTGTTATGTTTGAAGAATGTGAGTGGATTGCAAGGGTACAGGGATCCATTCTTTGATTCTTCTCTCAAAGCATCTTTTCCACCAATTAGCTGGTTTTTAAAAACTAAATATTAAAGAAAAGAAACACTTTTCCTAATTATGTATAGCATTGTAATGCAAATTACTAATCTCAGAAATGAGTATTTCTGAGATCAGTAAATATGTAGGCAAAATTCTAAGCCTTTCTATATGGCACTCTTTAGAGAGAAGTAAGACACACATTTTCTCTCTTTGTTTTCATTAATCCATCTTCGAGGGTCAAGTCCTGTGGGTACAAATGAGTCCATGACATTTTTCATAGTCACTTGCTCACCTGATGCTAACCTCACCCTCTTCACTATTGAAATGCTATTTTTGTAATCCCACTCATAGCTCCATGCCTTATTTCTTAGCATCTCTGGAATTGTCTATATTTGCTCATGTACAAATCCTACAACATTGTTTCATACAGGCCTTACAACTGCATATTGATTATGCCTTTTCATGTTGTTTCTACATGTGCTGCCTTTTGTTAGAGGAATGTTTCTCTTCCTAAAGTGTTCTACACCCAATACTCTCAAAGTAGTAAGACCCAAAAACTAAACAGTGCTGTATTCCTATGAGTCATCACTGAACTGGGGCTGCATGGAAATAATCCACATGTAAGTCAAGTGGTCCTCTCCTATAGATTCAGTTAGATTCTTAAAGTCCATAAGAACAACATCTATAGCTTAAATTTAGGTAAGTAGATGCTCTGACAAAAATACTTAGGTAATTATATATTATATAAGTTATATATCAGTTATATATCAGATATATGTGATATAATATAAAATATGTATTTATTATATTATTCTATATGTGCATAACTACATAGAGACACAAGCATTCATACACATATACATGTATACACATAAATACACATATGAGTATAATGACATATACACATGTATGTGTATGTAATTATACACATATGTATCATATGTATAATTATGTATAATATGTATAATCACATATACACAAGTATGCATATGTAATTACGTATATTATATGTATAATTACATATATCCATGTATGTGTATGTAATTATGTATATTATGTAGGTATAATTACATATACCCATGTATGTGTATGTAATTATACACATATATGTATTTATGTGTATACATGTGTATGGGTATTAATGCTTGTGTCTCTATGTAGTTATGAACATATAGAATGATATAATAAATACATATTTTTATATATGCACTTCCAGTTCTAGCTCTCTTGCTTAAAATATCTTCCTCCATTTACCTCTTTCCTCTGTCACTTTACTGTAAGTGCCAAGAAAAAAATGAGCTGCATCTTCAACACTTGCTTGAAAATTTCCTCCAGTAAATATCCAAATTTATTGCTTATAAATTCTGCTTTCCACATATCTGTAGGTTGCACATTTGATTCTATCACAAGTAGGGTATCAAGAATTACAAATAGTAGGCATTTGACTTAAGAACTAGAAAGAAATCTAGGTTCAAGTTTCTAAGTCATTGATTACGGATAGAGTACATGAAGCAATTTTATTGAAATGAATTCCTTCAACATTAAAATAAATGTTGCAAAAAATTATCCTCACAAAATATATTTTTTGTGACTCTCTCCATTCTTCTAAAAAATTATCTAAACTTTTCTTGTCTTTGCTTATTATTGACTACATTTTCAACATTTTGTTAGGCGGTTAATATTTAAATATTTATTTACACTTTTTCTAGGAATGCTGTAAATATGCATGATGTCAATCAGTAGATAAACA
Organism: Macaca thibetana thibetana; assembly: GCF_024542745.1. Taxonomy (NCBI): domain Eukaryota; kingdom Metazoa; phylum Chordata; class Mammalia; order Primates; family Cercopithecidae; genus Macaca; species Macaca thibetana. The sequence goes on along the minus strand of NC_065580.1, from coordinate 175,031,176 downwards.
AAATAGAAGAAAAGAATGTGATCTGTCTATATCACTTAAATATGAGATACTTTGCATCATTATCTTAGCTTTTCCAATATGTGTAACTTTCAAGGAGAATTAAATAATGTTGGCATGAATAAAATATGAGTAGTGAACCTTTATACCCAGTCTAAATAGTTGAAAATTCAACACAAACTATTTTGAGTAACATTGAAAATTGCCTAAAAGTGTCTTTGGTAGACTTTTAATTTATCTATTAGTATCTATCTATCCACCTATCCTTTATCATTTATCTGCCTATCTTTCTATGATGTATCTATCTATATATTTTTGTATCCCTGTAGTATAAGTACATATAAGCTTACTGAAAGGAAGTGAGTAACACAACTGGGGGTATTTCTAGCCAAATAGAAATAAAAATCACAGAAAACTGGTTTTGTATTCCGTGTTTTTTTGAGATGGAGTTTCACTCTGTCGCCCCGGCTGGAGTTCAGTGGCAGGATCTCAGCTCACTGCCACTTCCACCTCCCAGGTTCCAGCGATTCTCCTGCCTCAGCCTCCTCAGTAGCTGGGATTATAGGTGCCCGCCACCACACTCAGCTAATTTTTTGTGTTTTTTAGTAGAGGTTTCACCATATTGGCCAGACTGGTCTTGAACTCCTGACCTCAAGTGGTTCACCCACCTCGGCTTCCCAAAGTGCTGGGATTACAGGCCTGAGTCACCACTGGTTTTGTATATCATCAAAAAAAAATTACATTTCGATAATGTAGTCATGCCATTCATTCAACCTTCTTTTTGCGGGGAGGAGGATAGGGATGGGGGATGTAGTCTCGCTCTGTCGCCCAGGCTGGAGTGCAGCTGCACGATCTCAGCTCACAGCAAGCTCCGCCTCCCGGGTTCCCGCCATTCTCCTGCCTCAGCCTCCTGAGTAGCTGGGGCTACAGGGGACCGCGACCTCGCCCCGGTAAGTTTTTTTTTTTTTTTTTTTTTTTCTAGTAGAGACGGGCTTTCACCGAGTTAACTAGGATGGTCTCCATCTCTTGACTTCGTGATCCGCCCACCTCGGCCTCCCAAAGTGCTGGGATCACAGGCGTGAGCCACTGCTCCCGGGCCACCATCATTCAGCTTTCTTATACTACAGTTTCCTCTTCCAAAAGCAAGGCAAATACCCACCTAATAGAATTATTTCAAATGTCGTATATTAAATACACAATGGTGTTCTTTTTTGTTCCTTGCTCTCTGTGTATATGTCCTGATTAGTTCTGTTTCCCTAATCCTTCAAACCTACCATCAAAGCATAAATAAATATGTAGCAAGATAATATTTTTACCTATAAAACAAAAGGTTCATTGCCCTTTGTGTTTGATTAATTTATTTATTCATCTAAGACATAATTTAGTAAACATATGTATATGCCACCATTATGGGTACTAGAAAAAAATAGTTTTAAATAAGAAAGACAAGACTATTTTTTTCTTTTTTCTTTTTCTTTTTCGTTTTTTTTTTTTTTTTTTTTTTTTTTTGAGACATAGTCTCTCTCTCTCACCCAGGCTGGAGTGCAGTGGCCGGATCTCGGCTCACTGCAAGCTCCGCCTCCCGGGTTTAGGCCATCCTCCTGCCTCAGCCTCCGGAGTAGCTGGGAATACAGGCCCCCACCACCCCGCCCTGTTAGTTTTTTGTATTTTTTAGTAGAGATGGGGTTTCACCGTGTTAACCAGGATGGTCTTGATCTCCTGACCTCGTGATTCGCCCGTCTCGGCCTCCCAAAGTGCTGGGATTACAGGCTTGAGCCACCGCGCCGGGCCAAGACTATTTTTTTCTAACAGAGCTTACTCACTGGAGGAGAATATGGATAATAAATAGACTATGAAATGAATTTAATTATAGTGGTAAGTACTCTAAATAAATCAAAGCATGGTAATGAGATAGAGAATCATGAAAGTCTATTTTATATGGTACTTAGGAGGGATATTTTCAATTAATTCCTATTAAGAAAGAGACCTGAATAAGTGGCGAGACAATTATGTGAATATTTGGAGAATAATTACCTAGGAAGAAAAAAAGTTGAGAAAGCCAAAATACCATTGATATTGTTGTATTACATCAGTTCGGTATGATTATAGAAATCAAAGTTTAATAACAGGGGAACTTGATAGAAAACGAAGCTGAGGAAACACATATAGATGGAATCCCGAAAGGCCTCATGTGAATTGTGGTAAGAATTTTAAATTGTATTTAATATTTAAGGTGCCAGAGTATTGAGACCAAATGACACACATGCACAAAATGAATTGTGTTTTAAAAACAATTTTCACTGCTGTGTGGAGAATGTAGAGAAAGAAGAGTAGAATCATGAAGACCACTCTGAAGCTTTTGCCATGGAATGCATTAAATTTGTTTGCTGGTGGATGAGAAAATAGACACATTTTCCCCCAAAATAAGTCACTTCACTATCATCGAACTGATAATAACGTTTTCATTAAAAATAGAAGGAAAAATATGGTCTCCCTCCACACTTAATGACTTCCCTTTGAAAAAAAATACAGCATAAAAGTCATTAGGCGTAGTGTTATAAAATGAATGATTATGGATAAAAGATTCAAGAATTATGGACATATTTCTATCCCAAAAGATAAAGGGTTTGCTAAGTTGACGGCGCTACCAGCTATGACGCTTTGCTCTTTCCTGTACACACTTTCACGTGTAACCTTACAGTGTGGTCTATAATGGGCAAGGCTTTCTGCACTGCCCCTTGATTCTAAGCTCAGTCACTTGATTAACATTTGTACAAATGTTAAGGGTATAAGTGCATTTAATTACACGGATATATTGCATAGTGGTGAAGTCCGGGCTTTTAATGTAACCATCACCCAAATAATGTACATAGTACCCATTAAGAAATTTTTTCTCCCTTACACCCGTCCAACACTGTCAATATTCTGAATCTCCAATGTCTATTATTCCACATGCTATGACCATGTGTACATATTATTTAACTCCCACTTATAAATGAGAACATACAGTATTTGGCTTTGTGTTTCTGAGTTGTTTCTTTAAGATGGTGGTCACCAGTTCCATCCATGTTACAACAAAAGACATAATTTTATGATTTTTATGGGTAAATCGTATGCCATCCATGTTGCTGCAAAAGACATAATTTTATGATTTTTATGGGTAAATAGTATTTCATTGTGCATCTGTATCACATTCACCTTGAAATGTTAGCAAGGATGACATAGAGACAAGGAAGAATACTTGAGTATTTCAGGTACTGCACTTTTCTTCCGCTATCAACATGAGGAGGACATGCTAGGCTAGTCCAAGGTAAAGTATTAGAAATATATGGGCCAGAGTCATGAGGCATTAGATTTCTTCACCAAAACTATCATAGATCAACACAAATCTAACCAATACCCAACAAGCAGATCCTCATAGCCAACCTAGCTTGTGTCAGCTAAAGCACTCAAATTCCTGAGCTAATACTAATGTCAATCAGGTTGTGTGACTGTAATGCAACATAATGGTCACAATATGTAACCTATAAAATAGTGTAGAGACGTGAAAAAACACCTTTACATAAGAAACTCTTCTGAAAGGACATTAATCCATTTTGAGGCTTGAGTCTTAGCATTTGGAAGTCTTCCGTATTAAAACTATCTTAACCATCATAGGCTTATGGATTAAATTAGCAAAGAAGAGTACTTTCCTATTTCCCACTTGGAACCCTAGAGAAAGTCATTTGCACAAAATGGGAGAGGTCTAAGTGACACAAAGGGGTTGGAAATTGCAGGACAGAAAATCCTTCAAGTTTGTTAACATTCTTCATTCCATACCCACCCTACTCTTCCGCCTCCATGACTGTCACTACCCTTCTGTTTTGTTTTTATAGGACCTGGGATGGGATTCTGAAATTACTGTAAGCCCCAATTCAAATCCACACACCCTCCAAAAAAATACATGAGAGAGAGCTTATAGTGTTGATGCAGTGAGTTACCTGAAGGTCTGTAGAAGTTTCCGTGGGGCTGAGAACAGAATGTAATCTTAAAAAGGAGATACTGTGCCAGCAAGGGAAGATACTTTGGGTACTCCAGCTGTAGATGCAGTAAGGATAGAGACATAGCACAGAGAAAAATATGCATGAACTAGAATGTACCTTTGGATTAAGGGAGCATTCAAAAATTCTGGAAGAAAGGGAGCATACAAAAATTCTGGAAGACTATATTTACCACTTAATAGACATAATCTTGTTCTTGTTTGTTCGACATGTATTTACTGATCACCTGGTATGTGCCAAACATTGGTCTAGACTCTGGGGATGCAGCAAGTAATTTTAAGAAGAGACAAAAGGAGAGACTGAGTAAATCTGTGAGTTACTGAAATAAATCAGAAGTGATTGTTAATTTACATGAATTTCACTAGGTATGGTGCTTGTTTTCTGGATACTGAGTGTGAATGGTAAATTATGAGAAAGTTAAACAGTTATGGAGAAAAAGAGTTTATTTCTACATATTTGAGTTGATGCTCTAAAACTGAAACCAATGCTAAGAATAAATGGCATATTTGATCCCTTTAATAATATCTATTATCATAATGGTGAATATTTTTATGTTAGTATGTTTATGAAAATATTTGGTTGCAAAGTAACTCAAGAAAAACAGCATGAATTTTCAGAATAAGAGAACATTGCCTAATAACAGAACGCATGATTTGATACAACTATCCTTATTTATTTATTTATTTATTTTCTTTGCTGTAATGGAAAAACAAAAATTAGCAACTTAATTCAAGAAAGTACTGAGTATTTGTTTCTTTCTTGTTATCTGTGAATGATAGCCTGAAATGTCAAAAGTGGTAATCATATGCAAAATAATATGACAACTTTACAAACATTTAAAATGCATTAAAGTCCATTAAAATCATGCTTTGGTTTCTGAAAGTACAAAATGTCTTTCCTAGAAATACTTGTATGTTGGACCTGGCAGAACTACAATTCTTTCACGTTTTAAATAAGAACAATGTAAAACAGGGCTGCAGCTGTCTCAGAGGAACCCTCAATGGTTTTTCTGCTTTTCCAGACTCTCACTTATGTAACTGTAACAGCTATTGCCAACAGAGAAACTCCAGGAAAACATTACAAACCATTAAACAATAAGGGTTTCTGAGCTGTTATCTTCTTCCACTAACGGGAATATAAGGTTTGAGAATAAACTGAAGAAGTCAAATAGCCAGATTCATTCAAAACAGAGCATGAAAAAAAAATCAGAGGAATTTAGAACGTAGAGCTATATCTCTAGCAGCTTCAGATCAACAAATACATAAACTTTTCATACAGTAACCTAAACAATGGATTGACTCAGGCATACCATAAATAGATAATCTAGGACTTGTTTATTCAACATGTATTTACTGATCACTTGTATGTGCAAAGTATTGATCCAGATTCTGGGGATGCAGCAAATAATTTTTTAAAAGAGACAAAATTTTACTCTTTTGGGTGTGAAAAGATAGTATTTTCTTTCATCATTTTTTCCTTTTCTTCATTTATTCAACAAATACGTAATGAAGACCAATGATGAGGTGATAGTATGACCGTTCGTAAATCTACTTTGATGAATAGACAGGTTGGTTTTCTGCCCTCATAATGCTGGAAGCATAGTGCATTTGCATGCCTCTACAGTTGTAAAAAATAAGTGACTTGACTTTCCTTTCTAAAACTATGATTATCTAAACTTCAAATTCAGAACTGTAAAATATGGGAAGTAAATTTAATGAATGGATCTAAGGTCTTTAATTGTGAAAGTAGCATGGATGCTGCGAAGTTGAAATTCTATTAGTCTCCACTCTTTAGCAATCCTTTGACATTCCCAACATTTTAACATCTGTTTTAGACTAATGATCTCTATTGAACCATTACTGTCTCTTGGTGCAAAAATAATTGCGGGTTTTTGTCATTAATTTTAACGGCAAAGCCGATAAAATACAATATGATTTGTATTTAAATGATACATTATGATTTTTGCTTTTAAAGTTGTAAGAGGCATATTCATAGTCAACATAGTTTAAATTCCTGCTTTGTGGACAGTGAAGGTACTTCATTATAATGCAATATGATTTTGTATTTAAAGTTTTAAGGGGCACATTCATAGTTAACACAGTTTAAATCCCTGCTTTGTGGACAGTGAAGGTATTTCCGTTGATGAGATCTCTCTGGCTCAACTATCCACTTAATTACATCCAGCTGGGCAGACACAACTAAGGCACAAAGAAACCCATTTAGTAAGTGAACCCTAGCCCAGTTAGAAGAAGCACTTCTTGGTTCCCATTTTCCCCACCCTATGCATGAATAGTTGACCGACATCTATGTAGAGTCTTCAGAATTATTGCAGCTATCATCATTTCACAAATTGCTCTTTTCCTGACAGCAAAGACTCATTCAGTTTTCTGAAATTTTGAAGAGACTCTTTACTGGGATATAAATGGTGGTTGTCAGAGAAAAAAAAAAGCATGCTTTTTCATCAATCAGACTCAATAGAAAATGAAGTCTACTGTAAAATTGTGCTTCAGTCATTCAAGGTCAAGAAATAGTTAAGTAACATCACTCAAAAGATTCTGAAGCTAGTCATCCCTACCCTTGTTCCAGAATCTATGAGATTGCTTCTTCCCTTTTATGCCCTTTACCAAGGGGGAGTAAAACAATTTTATAAGAGGGAGGTTTTATTGCATAATAGAAAAAAACATATTTTTATGTCAGAGTGTTTCTATCTCTAATGTGGTCCCCTGGTTTCATTTACATCTACTCCACTTGATTTTACTCTGTACTTTCTTCCACTATGCTCTGTGCTCTGGAACCATGATTTTTATATTCTATATGGGTTATTGTATCCTCTGGCTTCTGGTTAGGTACAACCGAGTGAAAATGAGGGCATTAGCAGAAGAAGCCATGGAGGGTGGGTATTCGGTGCTGGCTATATTTAAGATGGGTAAGAGGTAGAGTGTCTGGATTTCTCCGTGGAAGTCACAGTGCCTTTGGGGAAGTTATCTCTTACTATAATTTTCTTTTCTCAAGTTCAGGCTGAGAAGGACTTTCCCTATATGAGACTGCAGAGCTATCTGAACTGTTAGTATTTCTAGGCTGGAAAGAGCCAAGGAAGCAAAAAATATAGAAAGGTGTATCAGTCTGTTTTCACACTGCTATAAGAACTACCTAAGACTGGGTCATTTATAAATAAAAGAAGTTTAATTGACTCACGGTTCCACAGGTTGTACAGGAGGCATGGCTGGAGAGGCCTCAGGAAACTTACAATCATGGCAGAAGGGTAAAGGAGAAACAAGCATGTCTTCACATGGTGGCAGGAGACAGAGTGAAGGGTGGAAGTGACACACACTTTTTTATAATCAGAATTATAATTCAACATAAGGTTTGGGTGGGGACAAAGAGCCAAACAATATCAAAGGGAGATGATTATCTCTCGCCAGTCTCTCTCAGCTCCAGCAAAGAAGGACTTCGACTCCTCAGTTAGAGGGTGCTTTGGAAAAATTGTTGAATCTCTTGCACTCTGGGATGCCCTAAAACTGGTTCCAGCCCCAAAGACACACGCAACAGAAAGAGAAAGACCAGAATTGCAATTGCCTTGTAGAGCAAGGTATAATTTTTGAAAAATAAAATAGAAAAAAACCTGAAAACATTAGTTAAATTATTTTCACTTAACATTTTCACCATTTTTATGTTTCTAGAATATAAGCCCAATGAAAACTTTCTTTTGTTTTCATTTTATTTATTAGTTGAAGAGACTCTTTACTGGGATATAAATGGTGGTTGTCAGAGAAAATTGTGGTAAGGCCACCGATGATATCTATCTTCTTAACAAATTTTGAAGTGTACAGTACAGTATGGTTTACTATAAGCACTATGTTGTAGAGAAGATTTCCAGAGTTTTTTCATCTTCCTTAACTGAAACTTTCTACCATTTGAAGAGCAACTAGTCACATCTTCTCCTCCCATACAGTGTAAATTGCCATTCTATTTTCTGTTTCTATGAATTTGACTATTTCCATGCTCTCATAAAAGGTATCATGCATAAAATACATACCTGCATGAAAGGTATCATACAGTATTTGTCCTGTTACTGGCTTATTTCTCTTACCATAATGTCCCTGATGTACATTCATGTTGTCACAGATCACATAATTTCTTTCTTTTGTTTTTAAAGCTCAATAGTATTCTATTTGATGTATGCACCATAGTTTCTTTATCCAATTATCAATCCACAGGCATTTAAATCTTTCCCACAGCTTGACTATTGTAATTAATGCTGAAATGAATGCGGAAATGCAAATATATCTTCAAGATCCTGATATCAATCTCTCTGAATACATGCCCAGATGTAGGATTGCTGGGTTATATGGTTATTCAATTATTAATGTTTTAGGAGAATTTCTTATTACTTTTTGTAGTATCCATACCATTTTACATTCCAACAATACAAACAACATTTAATTGCTCCACCAACCCACCAATATTTATTTATTTAGATAATTATTCTAACAATATGAGATGACGTCTCATTGTGAATTGGATTTTGATTTCCCTGGTTATCAGTGATGTTGATCAATATTCCTATAACTAATGGCCATATGTGTGTCTTATTTGGAGAAATGCTGATTTAAGTGTTTGGCCCATTATTTAATTGGGTTACTTAAGTGGATTTGGTGGTTATTCTTTGTTTTTATTATGTTTTGCTGTTGAGTTATAGGAGTCCCTTCCATATCTTGGATAATAATCTCTGATCAGATAAATGTTAGGCAAGTAGTTTTTCTTATTTTACTGATTGTTTTCTTCGCCATGCAGAAGATGTTTAGTTTGGTGTTATACCATCAGTCTACTTTTACTTTTCTTGCTTGTGCTTTTACTTTCATAGCCAATAAGTCCTTGCTAAGACCAATGTCTGGAAGCTTTTTCCTATAAATTCTTCTAGGAATTTTGCAGTTGAGGTCTTAAGTTGAAGTCTTTAATCCACTTTGACTTGATTTTTAGGTAATATGTAAGATAAATGTCCACTTTCATTTTTTCCATGTTGATGTCTGCTTTTACATATGCTATGTATTGAAAATACCATTATTTTCCTATTGTGCATTTATAGCATCATTTTCAAAAGGCAGTTGATTGTACAAGCATGGATTAATTTCTAGCCACTTCACTCTGTCCCATTGATCAATATGTTTGTCTGTATGCTAGTATCATACTCTTTTAGTTGCTACAACTTTGAAGAATGCTTTGAAATAAAAAAAGTGTTTGCTTTAGTTTTGTTCTTTATCAAGATTTTTTTCTCCATTCAGCATTTTTGTTGTTCCATACTAATTTAAAGTCTCTTTATTCTATTTTTTTAAATACAGATTTTGAAGGAAACTGCATTAAATCTGTAGGTCACTTTGGATAGTATGAACGTTTTTAAAAAATATAATACTTCCAATCTATGAACATGGGATACTTTTTCAATTATTTGTGTATCCTACAATTTCTTTTATCAGTACATTATAGTTTTCCAATTACAGAGTTTTTATTCCTTGATTAAATGTATCTCTAAGTATTTTATTTTTTGATCCGATGGTAAATGAGACTATCTTTTAAATTTTCTTTAAAAACAGTTTGTTGTTAGTGTGTAGAAACATAATTGATTTTTATATGTTGATTTCTACCCTGTAAATTTACTGAACACATTTATTAAACTCGTAAGTTTTGTTGATGGAATCTTGAGAATTTTCTACATACAAGATTATGTCATCTCTGAGCAGAGTTAATTTCACTTATTTCTTCTCAAATTGGGATGTGCTTTCTTTCTTTTTCTTGTCTAATAGCACTAGCTCGGACTATTCTTACTATGCTTAATAGAAGTACAAGAGTAAACATTCTTGTTCTGATTTTAGAGGAAAAGCTTTCAGGGTTTTCATCTTTGAATATATTAGCCAGAGGCTTTTTAAGGTGACTTTTATTATTTTGGGGAAATTTCTTTTCACACAACATTTGTTGGAAATTTTGTTTATCATAAAACGTGGTTAAATTTTGTCATTTTTTTCTTTCTGCATCTTTAAAATGACCATGTGATTTTTAGCATTCATTCTGTTAATGTAATATGTCAAATTAACTAATGTTTATATATTAATGCATATTTGCATCTTGGGGATAAATTCTTTTTTTTTTTTTTTTTTTTTTTGAGACGGAGTCTGGCTCTGTCACCCAGGCTGGAGTGCAGTGGCCGGATGTCAGCTCACTGCAAGCTCCGCCTCCCGGGTTTACGCCATTCTCCTGCCTCAGCCTCCCGAGTAGCTGGGACTACAGACGCCCGCCACCTCGCCCGGCTATTTTTTTGTATTTTTTACTAGAGACGGGGTTTCACCGGGTTAGCCAGGATGGTCTTGATCTCCTGACCTCGTGATCCGCCCGTCTCGGCCTCCCAAAGTGCTGGGATTACAGGCTTGAGCCACCGCGCCCGGCCTCTTGGGGATAAATTCTACTTGGTCATGTTGTATCATTCTTTAAGTGTGCTCTCTCTGGAATTCAGTTGGCTAGTATTTTGATGAATTTTACCCCTATACTGATAAGTTTAAAGGAGGAGACCACCCCTCATATTGTCTTATGACCAAGTTCTGCCTCCAAAGAAACAAGAAGTAAAAACTAAAAGGCAGAAATGAAATCCACAGGCAGACAGCCCGGTGCCACACCCTGGGCCTGGTAGTTAAAGATCAACCCCTAACCTAATCGGTTATGTTATCTGTAGATGACAGACATCATATGGAAAAGCACTGTGAAAATCCCTGTCCTGTTCTGTTCCTTTCTAATTACCTGTGCAGGTGCATGCAGCCCCCAGTCACATACGCCCTACTTGCTCAATCTATCACGACCTTCTCACATGGACCCCCTTAGAGTTGTAAGCCCTTAAAAGGGACAGGAATTGCTCACTCGGGCAGCTCAGTTTTTGGAGACGTGAGTCTGCTGATGCTCCCAGCTGAATAAAGCCCTTTCCTTCTACAATTCAGTGTCTGATGGGTTCTTGTCTGCGGGTCGCCCTGCTACAAGGTGTTTTGACCTACATTTTCTGATAGTGTCTTTTTCTGGCTTTGGTATCAGAGTAACATTGGCCTCATAGAATGAGTTTGGAGAAGTTCTTTCCTTTTTAATACTTAAGTTTGAGAATGATTCTTATTAATACTACGTTAAATATTTTATAGAATTCACCATTGAAGTAATCTAGTCCTGAAGTAAGGTAGCTTTTTTGTTGGGAGATTTTTGATTAGTAATTCGGTATTCTTAATAGTTAGTAGTCTCTTCTAATTTTCTATTCCTTCATGATTCATTGTTGGTAGGTTGCATCTTTCATGGAATTTATCTATTTCTTCTGGGTTATGCCATTGTTGACACATAATTGTTCTTAGTAGTTTCTTATAATCATTTTTATATCTGTGGCACTGGTTGTAATGTCTCTTTCATTTATATGTCTATTCACTAGAATCTTCTCTTTTTCTTAGTAAAGCTAAAGATTTGCCAATTTTGCTTGTCTTTAAAAAGACAATTCGTTACCTTTTTTATTGTTTTTCTGCCTTTTTAAATTTCTGCTCTAATCTTTACTTTTTTTTCTTCTGTTAATTTGAACTTAGTTTGCTCTTCCTTTTTTAGTCTCTTGGGGTGTAAAGTTAGACAGTTTATGTGAAAACTTCCTTTTTAATGTAGGTACTTATCAATGTAAACTTTTCTCTTAGTACTGCTTTGATGCATGTTGTAAATATTGGTATGTTGTGTTTTAATTATTGTTTCTGCAAGATATTACATTAGATTGTGTTAAATTTTTCTAATGTTGATAAGATATTTTCCAATTTTTAAAAACTTCGTGTTTGAACTATTGGTTACAAGTGTGTTGTATAGTTTTCACCTCTGTCATTTGTTCCAGTTTTTCTTCTGCTCTTGATTTCTAATTTTATTCCATTGTGGTCATAAAAGATACTTGGCATGATTCCAATCTCCTCAAATTTGTTAAGGCTTGTTTTCAGACCTAACACATGATCAGTACTGGAGAATATTCTATGTGTACTTGAAAATAATGTTCATTCTGCTGCTGTTTTGTAAAATGTCTCCGTGTGTCTATAAGTTCAATTTTCTCTTTAATATTGTTCAAATACTTGGTTTTCTCATTAAATTTCTATCCAGACATTTTATCCATTTTGAAAATGAAGTAATGAAATCTTTTATTTTTATTGTATTGCTGTCTACTTCTCACTTCAGTTCTGTCAATGTTTGTATCACATATTTAGGTGTTCTGATATTGGGTAAATATTAAGAATTTATTTTTATGGTGAATTCACTTTTTAATCATTACACAATAGTTTTCTTTATTTCTTATGATATTTGTTGACTTTAAGTCTATTTTGTCTAATATAAATACGGCTGCCTCTGTTCTCTTTAGATTACCATTTGCATGGACTAGTTTTTCCATTCCTTCACTTTTAGCCTATGGCTGTCCTTAAATCTACACTGAGCTCCTTGTACACAGCATATATTTGGTTCCTGTTTTTTTGTTTGTTTGTATGTTTTTAAAATGCATTTAACTATTCTATGCCTTTGAGTTGAGGAGTTTAATACATTTACATGTGAAGTAAATATTGTTAGAAAAGTACTTAATGTTGCTATTAAAGTGTTAATTATTTTCTGTCTGCCTTGTACTTATGTCCCCTTTCCCTCTCTTGCTATCTTTCTTTGTTTTTAGTTAATTTTCTGCAGCAATATAATTTGATTCCTTTCTCATTTTCTTTTGTGTATCTTATCTAAGTTTTTAAAATGATTATCATAGATTTACACAAAATATTGTATAGTTATAACAGTATACTTAAGGAGATAATAACAACTTTAATGGCATACAAAACCTTTACACTTTTACACTTCCTGCTCTACATTTTATTGCATTTATGTCACGTTACATATGCTTATATGTTTTATCCCTTAGCACTTTTTATTTTTATTTTTATACATTAATCGTTTAATTTGTATACTAGGATTAAAAGTAATTTACATACTTTTACAGTATGATAACATTTTGTACTGCCTATTTTCCTTTATCAGCTTGTTTGTGCTTTCATGTGCTTTTGTGTTGATGTTTAGCATTCTTTTGTTTCACCCTGAGTAACTCATTTGTTCCTTTGTGTGGATCATCTTTCCTTATTACTTTATTTTTATTCACTCCTTGTTTTGGTATCTACAGATGATAAGAAAAACGGCCTCCTGTCCAAGTCCTCCCAATGGGGCCTCATATAGGAGAAGGCACTCATCATTAGCCTCGCCAGAGATTCATGGGGTCTTTAAGACCTCCCTGTGTTTGCATCCCCTGTGGACTTGTGCATGTACATTTCGAACATGATTTTCTGCTTTCTTTTTTTAAGAAATGTATAATTTCTTGCTTCCTCTGGCATCTGTCGGCCGTACCATGTGCCTTCTGGAATAGCAGCATTGCAGAAACTCATTTTTCTGTTATCAGTGCCCCCCAGGCGTCTACAGTACGTCAGAATCCATCTATGCTCTGAGACAGGTGAGACTGAGTTCATTCCCTCAGGCAACCACCTAAAAAGTTTTAAATTTGACAAATGTGTTAGTCATATCTTTCTCTCCCCAGAGATAAGCCAGTCACTGGGAGACTTCTTGACTATGTTATGCTGAGCTGGGAGTAGGCCTCTGATGGGTGAGTTTGTACTAGCCTAAACTTTTGCCCTGTTCTTAGCAGCGTTCAGGTGTCTAGAGTATGCCAGGTCCTACCAGTGTTCCCAGATAGTTGAGACAGAAGCCAGTCCTTGATGCAGCTCCCTGAAAAATTGGAATGTTGCATGCCAAGTCCAATGCTTTCCCTCCCCTAGGATAAGCTGGGAAGTGACGTTTCTTCCCAATCATGTGGCACTGTGCTGAGGGACAGGCTGTAAGAGATAAGTGCACACTATAAGCTGTTGCTCTTTTCGGTGTTCCCCAGTCATGCAGAGTATACTTGATCTCATTAGCACTCTGAGACTGGCAAAACAGAAGCCCATTCCGCAAAATGTGGAATGTTGGTTACATCATCCAAACTCTTTCCCACTCCAGGGAGAAACTGAAACAAGGAGGTTTCTGCAAGGTAGATCTGTGCAGAGTGAGAGAAAAGGGCTCTGATAAATGAATATATGCTATTAAAAATCACCATCTTTGGTCTCTGCAGCCCCCAACCTGAGATCATGTTCTGTCAGTATCACTTGGTCAGCCTCCAGAAAGTCAGAACATTGGACATATGCTCCACTCCTTTCCTTTTTTTTTTTTTCTGCAGGGAGAGACTTGGATCTAGGGTTTTTCTCCACATGGTGATGTTATGCAATGGGGAAAGATAACGGTGCGAGGGTGCTTCAAATTTTCCTACCAGCTTCTATGCGGCTGGTTTTGTGCGCTATGGTGCAGAACCCTCTCAACTGGTTCTTGGATTTCTCATAGAGAATAGTTTTTCCTTGTGTTGTGAAATTGATGTGCCGTCTGGGAAAGTGTGGCTTTGTATTTTACCTTCTGACAGCCTTCCTCAAACTTTTTTTTTTTTTTTTGAGATGGAGTCACACTCTGTCGCCCAGGCTGGAGTGCAGTGGTGCGATCTCAGCTCACTACAAGCTCTGCCTCCTGGGTTCATGCCATTCTCTTGCCTCAGCCTCCCGAGTAGCTGGGACTACAGGCACCCACCACCACGCCCGTCTAATTTTTTTTTTTTTTTTTTTTTTTTTTTTTAGTAGAGATGGGGTTTTACCATGTTAACCAAGATGGTCTCGATCTCCCAACCTCGTGATCCACTGGCCTCGGCCTCCCAAAGTGCTGGGATTACAGGCATGAGCCACCGCGCCTGGCCTGCAAACTTATCTTTAAGGCCTGTTTGCTCTTCACAAAATTTTGCTAATATTCAACATATTTTAATTTACAAGTGACTCATTTTATGAATTATCTCTTTTTAATAAAAAGGACAAAAGTAAATAGATGATAAAATAATTACTCTGTGATTATTATAATAATGTGTTACCTTACTAAGATTTATCTTCAAATATTAGCTGAGGGGACTAGCAAGTGGATGATTAGTCCAGATGTAGCATAAAGCTGCAGGATAAAAAGAAATTGAAGATGGTAGGAAGAGGTAGCATTGAGGGTAGAACTGAGATGAAGTATCCTGAGTGTAGTGGTTTTGGTAACACATATTTTCTTTGTTTACTTGTTATTATTCCTATAAAATTCAACTAGTTCGGTTGTTGTTGTTTTTTTTTTTTTTAAAGATAGATACCTGTGCTTCAGTATCTGGACCAGATAATATCTTTACGGTTCAACTTATTTTAACGGTGATTTATGCATGAAAAGACTAAATGTTCTATACTCCATATGTGATGAAATATATACTTAATATACATACATTTAATACAAATATGTAACTGAATATCCATATGACAAAATGTACAAAGAAAAATCTGTATTCATATTTTAACATGTATTAAAGTGATTATAATTTACTTACATTTTTGTGGAGTAACAAAGGAGTACACATGTAAACTTTCTTTACATTACTATATTTTAGTGTAGATACAAATAAGTGTGGTTTATTTATTTTTATTTTTTAGAAAATGCTTATTCTTTAAGAAATGCTCATTATTTATCTGATAATTTTTTTAAAATCCTCTGGAGGCCGGGCGTGGTGGCTCACGCCTGTAATCCTAGCACTTTGGGAGGCCGAGGCGGGCGGATCACAAGGTCAGGAGATCGAGACCATCCTGGCTAACACAGTGAAACCCCGTCTCTACTAAAAAATACAAAAAACTAGCCGGGCGCGGTGGCGGGCGCCTGTAGTCCCAGCTACTCCGGAGGCTGAGGGAGGAGAATGGCGTGAACTTGGGGGGTGGAGCTTGCAGTGAGCCGAGATCACGCCACTGCACTCCAGCCTGGGCAACAGAGCGAGACTCCGTCTCAAAAAAAAAAAAAATGCTCTGGAATGCTCATAGGTTTCAGAAAGCTCTGGCTTCTCATGCTTTAGTTATCCAAGTTTCTAAGGGGAAGTAATTTTTCTGTTAAGTCTTAATACTTTTCCATTTTAGTTCACCTTTTCATTAAAATCTCTTGGATTAAACAAAACAGAAAGAAATGTCTTATCTAATGCCATTCTCTGAGTTACATTGCAATAATATGCACACAATAAAGTAGTTTACTTACCAAGACATGAAAACTGCTTTTCAGCTAGAAATACAAATGTTCTCCTTGATTGAGTTTTAATGAAGATGGATACATACATCTGCAAATGTATATAGAGAAAGAGAGAACGCAGAGTGCAAGTAAATGCATTTATGAGCCAGCAAGATGTGCAGGTTTTCTTTGCCTGATATTATTGTAACCCATGAGTTTCGATGTAAGTGAAGCATTAGTCTTACAGAGCAGCTTTTCCTACCACTCCATTTCTCTTCTTTTCAGCCCAGTGTTAAGCTTTCAAACCAAGCCCTCTTTTTCAAATTATCTGATCTAACTATATCAGCCTTTTCTCAGCAATGAATATAAATGTTACATTATTATTTTCTGAAGTGTAATATTTACCACCCATGCTCACTTTCTCTTTTTTATTTAGCCAAATATAGCTGTCTTTTGGTCTTTACAGACCACATCCATCCATCCCCCTGACCATGAATGGATAGGCTTAGATTCAGTTTCTTCACCCTAGCAATTTTGCCTGCTCTTCTGTAAATTTAAATTTGAATTCTTGCTTTGAGATTATTGCACAAGCCTGACAATCAAATAAAACATAGTCCTTCTTCTATAAAGTGCTATTTTCTTACACACATCCAAACACATACACCCACAAACCCTTATACATGCGTGTATTCCACTAAATTATATATCAGAGTTATCTTTATTTAGCACAAAGTCTCTCCCAAAATATGACTACCAAAATTATTAATAGTCTTTTACAAGATGAATCAAATAAGACAATTTAATATTTAGAGCTGATGCCTTTTATCTTTAGCATTTTGTAATTTTTTTTTTCCTTGACAATCTAATTTCTTCCCCACAGTTCACCAAGGTGGTAAACTATAAGTGAAGTAGAAAGGTATGACAATCATATTACAAAATATTGAAAAGGTTAAAGTAGTAAAGAACCTTTCCCAGGATATATGAGACATTAAGATTTTGGTATTTTATATTAGTGAAGAGATTACATTGAAAAAGGTAAATGGCACAACAAAAAGTCATTATTTTTAAACAGAAAGTTCATAAGGATTCTATATGATAATCTTGCTTTTGGTCTGGAATCTTAAATAATATTTTTATAATAATTTTACCTTAATTTAATTTATTTAAGCACAGCTAGAATTTATGCATGCATACATGTTTATGATTTAAATATATCTATATTTATCTCACACTTTAATATAGCATCTATCTAGAATCACCATAATATAGTATATTGTCAATACAAAATTCTTTATATTAATGTAAGATTTTTGATGTCTTTGGGGGTTACATTCTGTATGATAGAACCCTAACTGGTTTTATTATTAAGAGTTCAAAGAGCCTTTTAGCTGTGATAGTCCTTCCTGGATATTTGTGTTGAAGTTTGATCTCACTTACGTTTGGCTGTAGCCACGTTCTCTTGCCCTAAGATCCAGATTATTACAGCAGACGTTAGTCAATGCTCTCAAAGACTTCTAAGCCTGAGGACTTAATGAACGTGGCAGTCTAAATACAGGAACTTGTCTAATTGATTATTTCCCAAGATGACAGGGAATGCAATTTAAGGACAAATTTTTACAGCAAGTTGCAACGAGATTTACATTCATTAATTCAAAAGCATTCCTTTAACAGCTACTCTCTGCTGGGGCATTGTTCCAGACAAGCAATTCTCAAAGTGTGAACGATGTTACAATACAGGGGTCCTAGAGATTTTAGAAAAATCGGCCGGGCGCAGTGGCTCAAGCCTGTAATCCCAGCACTTTGGGAGGCCGAGATGGGCGGATCACGAGGTCAGGAGATCGAGACCATCCTGGCTAACACAGTGAAACCCCATCTCTACTAAAAAAAATACAAAAAACTAGCCGGGCGACGTGGCGGGCGCCTGTAGTCCCAGCTACTCGGGAGGCTGAGGCAGGAGAATGGCGTAAACCCGGGAGGCGGAGCTTGCAGTGAACTGAGATCCGGCCACTGCACTCCAGCCTGGGCGACAGAGCCAGACTCCGTCTCAAAAAAAAAAAAAAAAAAAAAAGAAAAATCATAATAATATTATGATATCTACTTTTTCCACTTTCCACATCTCAAGAGTATAAAGTCTTCTAGTGAAGTCTTCCAGGAGCTAAATGATACATTATATCACAAAAGATTGTATATAAAGACAGATATGAGAATCCAGCTGCCTTCTAGTAAGCCAGACATTAAAGAGATGCACAAAAATATAATATAAAGCCACTATTTCTCAATAAACATTTTTGTTTGGGAAAGTCTAATCTTTTAAATAAGTTATTTTTGCTATCATGTGTAATTATAGTTAATGAATAACTGGAATAGAATAAGTTTAAATATTGCTAAGTTTGAATTCCTAATACCATACATTTTGACAGCTATACACAAAAATGACATGTGGATTCATTCATAATATTTAAGGATATAAAGGGATTCTGACACCAAAAGATTTGTGAGCTGCTGTTCTAGGTTCTAGAATCTTAATGTTAATCAGTTTTCTTCTCCTGTTCTCGTGAAGCCATGATGGAAGTAGTATAGAGTACTTTAGAATGATCCTTACCTACATTATTGTTATTTGCTATTTTAAGCTTTGAGAAAAACTTGTTTTCAACTCTCAAGGAGTTCATGCCAGTTCCTGGAATAAAAAGAACATCTGGGGAAAATCCCAATTAGTGTTGTTTTGTCCTAGTTCTCTTATTTCCAATTTTTCCTTAGAGATACAAACGAAAGACCCCTAATTATAGATTTTAAAGTTTTCCTTATCCTCTTCCATTTGGCTACTAGGTGATTATACTGTGCAAAAACTTAGCTCCAGCTTTGCACAGTGGAAATATTGTAGCTGATGAGGCTTATCTGAGGCACAAGTATTGCTAATTCAAAACCTTTCCCAATACCCGGCCATGACGACTTAAAATATGGTCAACATTGGCAATTTTCGACAGTCTCTACAGAGAATGAACCATCTTTGTTTAAAAAAATGAAAGAAACGAAAACAAACAAAAAACTTAGGTCCATGTAAAGGACTTTACATCTAAATTTGTATTGAATGTACGGTCACTTAATTTTACAAACCGCCTCCATTTAACTTGCCCAGCTGTGTAATTAACGATGGTGCAATAGGCAGTTCTAAGACCCTTACAAGTCTAAGCTGTATAATTAACGGCAGTGCAATAAGCAATTCTAAGACCCTTACAAGTCAAATTACAAGCCTTCAGACCCTTACATGTCTAAGACCCTTGCAAGTCGAATTCTTTTGCGTTTTTTTGTCTCATATTTACTGACCCACAAGGCAATATACAAACCATATTACAACTATAATAGACAAATTATTTAATTCCAGGCCTCCCCCACTCTTTTTTTTTTTTCATTGTGATTTCTGGCTCTTCCACTGATTTGTACACATGCCTGTTTTCTCACAAATACTTTCTCATTCTGGCATCAAGAGAAACCATTTTCCACAGGCTTTGGAGAGAGACTACCTTGGTTGGAAGCCCAGCTTGGCCATGAATTACTTATTTGATCTCTGGCATGTTATCAGCATTTCTAGATCACTAGTTTTTCATCAATGAAATGAAAATAATTAGAGTACCTCTCATAAATTTATTATTAGAACCATATGGAGGAAAGCATGAAATGATTTTATAAACATGCTAGCACAATGAAAAATTGCAAGAAATGCTTGTTGTTATGACATTTTTGTTTTATTGTTAAGTCACCAAACCTGATGACTTTCATTTCTGCCAATGGAATGTCTCTGTATTCTGACAATCATTCAGTCTAAAATATACATTAATGTTTTCTTTGTAAACTTGTATACAAGTTACTTATCAAACAGAGCAGGCTAAGGTCGATTGGTGTTGGAATTTTTTTAATGAATACTATCTTTTGTTATTTGGATTTTTAAATTTCAGATATTAGTTGTGCTCTTTAAGCTGACATGAAAATAATATTTTGGTATTTTTTTAATGTGAAAGCTGAAATTTGGAATCAAGATGTGTTTAAGCAAAGAAAAAAAGGATATGCAGCCAATCAAATCAAATCAAACATTAGATTAAAATCATGAAATAATTTCATGTGAAAATCCTAATTCCAATTTTGTTGTGGACCAAGATATCTATTACTAATATGAAATTTGATTAAAATACAAATTATTATTTCAACTAATCCAAACCTAGAAAAAGTACAAAGGCACCAAAATGAAAACAGATTTGAGTGTTTGTTTTATTGATAATAATTCCATTAACCACTTCCAAACTTCAATATTTTTAAAATAAAAATCAGCCTCATGTATTTAGCTTTCTGTTTGCTTGTTTGTTTAAAAGTAAGCTCAGCTGGACAGGAAAATAATTTTAGCAGGAAGAACCTTTAGCTAAGAACTAGTCTACCTGTCCTTGAACTTTAGACCTTGTATGTTCCAAAGTTATTTCAATCAATTTTAAAATCTGTGCATCAGGAAAGTAACAATACGCTCTATTGTATGGGTTAAGTCTCACAAATAATGCACTTGCATGTACATGAGTTCTTTGACTTATTCAGTTCTTTTCTTAAAATATGATCTCCTCAGAGAAGACTTAAGGACCACCTGTCATTAATAGCTGCCTTCACTCTCTTCATCTTAGCCTGATTTGTTTTTTCCACAACAACTTTAACTCCTGAAAAACTGTACTTCTTAATTTGTTAATTGTTTATTATCTATCTCACTACATTGTAAACTCAGTGAAAGCAGGGGTTTGTTTCTATACTCTGCTATACATAGTTCCAGCTTCTAAAAGCAGTCCTGGTATATAACAGGTTCCTAAGAAATATCTGTCCAATGAATAGATGAATGAATGTATTTAGAAGTAGAATCTTGTTAAACATTTTTAGAAGCATTTAAAATGTTTTAGATGATATCTTAAGATATAATTTTATTATATTAACTCAAATTTGCAAGACTGCACAAATAAAAGTAATGAATATATATATATTTTTAAAAATGGGTAGTCTGATTTAATGGATGTGAGCGTAAACTTATTTCAGAGTTTATTTATATTTAACTATCTTCCTTATAAAATACAATGAAGTTATGAAAAGTACAGGTCAATCATATTTTAAAATATTTAAGAAAAATTTAAAAAGTTGCTAATTCATCCTTTTTTTTGAAATATATGTTTTAAAATCTCAAAATAAGCACCCATTTAACTAAGTAAATATGAGTGCTAGTCATTACTGATCAGTTACATTTTTTCCACCTTGAAAATTGTACTCAAAGTTTGAAAATAGACTACATAACTGCAAAACTTTAAGTAAAATATATGTGCATTCGCTACAAGTCTACCAATTGAAATTAACAATTACGACTTATTTTAAATAAAATCTACTATTTAAAATGTCATATTTTCATTTGTTTAAATTCTAGGATTTATTTTTCTTGAGTTATAACAACACCCCCATTTATTATTTCACAGTTTTTATAGATCGGAAGTCAGGCAGCATGTAACCGCTTCTCTGTTCAGGGTATTACAAGGCTAAAACCACGGATTAAGCCAGATCGCATTCTCATCTGGAGTATAGAAGCCATTTTTAAAGTTGAAAACGTATTGATACCTAAATAATCTTTCTGTACTACTTGTTATTTGATACTTTATTTTAGTGAGTTATCTAACCCTCCTAAAAATTTATTAAACTTTTCTCTATTCTGTGTCCTATAACTTTCCATCACTTTATTTCTCATCCTATTGCCAAATACTACACTCAACTTAAAAACTCTTACCTGCAAATGTTTCTGTGTTTTTAATTTCTAGAATTATAATAACTATCTCATTTCTCACAATATATTTAATATTTGAAAAAATGATTTTTGAGTTATAAAATACTTTTAAAACTTTGAAGTATTTGACATTTTAAAATAGAAAGATATTTATCATGAGACTCATAACTATTTGATTTTTAATACTCCTCTAAGAACTGTTTACACAAAACATTCTTTTTTTAAAAAATTCAGCGGGTTTTTTGGAAAGAGGTGGTGTATGGTTACATAAATAAGTTTTCTAGTGGTGATTTCTGAGATTTTGGTGCACCCATCACCCAAGCAATGTACACTGTCTCCAATTAGCAGTGTTTTATCCCTCACTTCCCTCCCTCTCTTTTCTCAGAGTCCACAAAGTCCACTGTATCATTCGTATGCCTTTGCATCCTCAAAGCTCAGCTCCCACTTGTGAGTGAGAATATACGATCTTTGGTATTCCATTCCTGAGTTACTTCACTTAGAATAATGGTCTCCAATTCCAGCCAGATTGCTGTGAATGCCATTATTTCATTCCTTTTTGTAGCTGAGTAGTATTCCATTTTTAATATATATATATAAATATGATATAAATATATATAAAAATATATATATTTCCATCTTATATAACACTTGTTGATTAATGGGCATTTGGCTTACTTCTATACTTTTACAATTATGCATTGTGCTGCTATAAACATGTGTGTGCAAGTATCTTTTTTGTATAATGACTTCTTTTCCTGTGGGTAGGTACCCAGGAGAGGGATTGCTGAATCAAATGGTAGTTCTGTTTTTCGTTCTTAAAGAAATCTACACACTGTTTTCCATAGTGTTTGTACTACTTTACATTCCCACAGGCAGTGTAAAAGTGCTCCCTTTTCACCACATCCCCACCAACATCTACTATTTAAAAAAAAAAATTTTATTATGGTCATTCTTTCAGGAGTAAGGTAATATTGCATTGTTGGTTTCTTTTCTTTTCTTTTCTTTTCTTTTTTTTTTTTTTTTTGAGACGGAGTCTTGCTCTGTCGCCCAGGCTGGAGTCCAGTGGGGCGATCTAGGCTCACTGCAAGCTCCGCCTCCCGGGTTCCCGCCATTCTCCTGCCTCAGCCTCCGGAGTAGCTGAGACTACAGGCGCCACAACCACGCCCGGCTCATTTTGCTTTTGTATTTTTAGTAGAGACGGGGTTTCATGGTGTTAGCCAGGATAGTCTCGAACTCCTAACCTCTGACCTCATGATCCGGCCGTCTCAGCCTCCCAAAGTGCTGAAATTACAGGCGTGAGCCACCGCGCCCAGCCTGTTGGTTTCTTTTTTTGACACGGAGTCTCCCTCTGTCACCCAGGGTGGAGTGCAGTGATGTGATGTCCGCCTCCTGGGTTCAATCAGTTCTTCTGCCTCAGGCTCCCAAGTAGCTGGAATTACAGGTATGAGACACCACACCCAGATAATTTTTGTACTTTTAGTAGAGATTAGGTTTCACCATGTTGGCCAGTCTGGTCTCGAAATCCTGACCTCAAAAGATCCACCCACCTGGGCTTTCCAAAGTGCTGGGATTACAAGTGTGAGCCACTGCACCCAGCTTGCATTGTGGTTTTGACTTGCATTTCTTTGATCATTAGTGATGGTGAGCATTTTTTCATATGTTTGTTGCCATTTGTGTATCTTCTTTTGAGAATTGTCTGTTCATGTCCTTTACCCACTTTATGATAAGATTGTTTTTATTTTGCTGATTTGAGTTACTTTGCATTCTGGGTATTAGTTCTTTATCAGCTGTATAGATTGCCAAGATTTTCTCCCAATACGTGGGTTGTCTGTTTACTCTGCTGATTGTTTCTTGTGCTGTGCGGAAGCCTTTTAGTTTAATTAAGCCTCATCCATTTATTTTTAGTTTTGTTGCATTTGCTTTTGGGTTCTTGGTCATGAAGTCTTTGCCTAATCCAATGTCTAGAAGGATTTTTCCAATGTTATCTTTTAGAATTTTTATGGTTTCAGATCTTAGATTTAAGTCCTTGATCCATCTTGAGTTGATTTTTATGTAAGGTGAGAAATGAGGATCCAGTTTTGTCCTTCTACATGTGACTTTCTAATTATTCCAGTACCATTTGTTGAATAGGGTGTTGTTTCCCCACTTTATGTCTTTGTTTGCCTTGTCGAAGATCAGTTGGCTGTAAGTATTTGGGTTTATTTCTGGGTTCCCTATTCTGTTCCATTGATTTATGTCTATGTGCCTATTTTTATACCAGTACCATGCCGTTTTGCTGACTATGGGTTCCCTGGTGTGAAACCCACTTGATAATGGTGGATTATCTTTTTGATATGCTGTTGGATTCAGTTAGCTGGTATTTTCTTAAAGATTTTTCCATCTATATTCATCAAGGATATTGGTATTCTTTTTTTGTTTTGTCCTTTCCTGGTTTTGGTATTAGGGTAATACTGACTTCATAGAATGATATTAGAAAGATTTCGTCTTTCTCTGTCTTATAGAATAGTATCAACAGGATTGGTATCCATTCTTTTTAAAATGTCTAATAGAATTCAGCTGTGAATTCGTCTTGTCTGTACTTTTTGTTGGCAATTTTACCCTTTTATATATGCAAGCAGATAGGCCCTATTACATACATTTTCTCAAGAGAAGCAGTAACTAGTCCTCAAGTAAGAGGACTTAATGGCATCTTATATTACACATTCTAAATTTATATAGAAATTGGGGTGACATCTATGTTAGCACCATTGAGCAACCATAGTTAATAATAATTTATTGTATATTTCATAATATCTAAGAGAGGATTTGAGATGTTTCCCCCCAAAAAGATAAATGTTTACAGTGACAGATATCCCAATTACCCTGATTTGATCATTACACATTTTATACTTCTACCAAAATATAGTATACATTTTATAAATATATACAACTATTATGTATCCATAAATTAAAAAACAAACTTCTTAATCTCAAATAGAGTCAAATGATAAACTAAGAAACAGAGGCAAAAATAGTATATGTGTTTTTGGGCAAAATGTTAGTTTTGAAAATAAACAAATAAAAACACAAATATAACATACATTGGATTAGACCTCTAAAGGAAGTAGTATGTTTGAATTGAAGAATTACTCCCTTTACTTTTACTTGTTTCTTTCTCTGCCCTTCTTATTGTGATCTCAGTTGCCACAATTACATCTGCAACCCAGACCTCTGTGAAGGCATGTTGGTGAAGGCCCAAAGTCATTAAATTTTGAACAGATGTTTATCATTTGATGCAACACCAATGTTGACAACACTAGTCACTGTCACAATGACACTGACTTGTCCAAGGGCACTGGTGGAAATGGAGAAAAATTAATGACAAAACATTTGCAGAGAACTTACTATACTTACTGTGCATCGGTCACTGTGTTCAATACTTTGCCAGAATCTCCTAATAACAGCTCTGAGATACAAGTTCTATCAATAATTTACATTACTGTATAGATAAAAAAAAATTGGGGCTTATTCAAGATCATACTGACAATAAGTTATGGATCCAGGATATGGGTCCAATTGATATGAAGCCAGAGCCTGTGTACTGTGCAAATTTCTCAGGTGTTATACTTGCCTACTCTCCCCATCACTGTATGCATGTATGTCTTGAAAATTGATGAAACCACCATTGCCTCTGCTGACACTTCACATTGGCTGTGCTCTCCTCTTAGGAACAGCTCACCTCAATCATGCAAATTTCAACAGATTAAAACCTTAACACCCTCCTAATCTAATAACCTTTGTTATATGTCATTAATAAAACATCTCCTTTGGTTTGACTTTGATTTGCAGTGTTTGTCCTTAAAACTTAGGCATAATGAAAGCATCCAAACTGGCAAGAGGCAGCCATCATGAACTCTTCAATTTCTTCACTCTATTTTCCTTTTTCTAAAAAACTCCTGAGTTCTCCCTGAAAGGAGACTAAAGAACAATCCTCTCAGTTGTGTCTGAATCCTAAAATGAACTTAAGGTATGTCTAAGAACGTTCCACAGGAATTCCTAAAGTAGACTCCTAAAATATTTTGTATTACAATATTTAATGTAGTATTTATACTACATTATGTATAAATTGCTACTTGTTGGGAAATTTTGACTTATTGCCTTATTCTCTTCATTTTTAGATTTTTAGTGCATAGGAAAATGAATTGTTTAATTCTCAATGCCAAATATTTGATGAGAATCTACAGAGGAATTAAAAATATATTTGTTACTCTCATTCTAAAACTTAGCTATATGCTTTAGCTTTTCAGATACAATTGTGAAAGACATAGTACACATTGCTGTTTTGAAAAGTTTGAGTAAAATAAAATAATGAAAATGCAAATATTTAAACTAATAAGCTGATTTTTCTGTTTGGTAAACTCGTAGCAGAACTCTGCTTCTGCACATAATATTCTTTTAGAAACCATGTATTATTTTTCAATGTTGATTTATATTATCATATTCTTATAAACTATACTGTGTTTCGATGGTATGAATGCATTTGTACAACCCATTGCATATACCAAGCTTGGATAGGAAGTATTGAAAATACAGCAAAAAGGATTTTTATTTAATCTAGAGGAAGGATTATATAAAATATATATTTACTTTTGGTAAGTAAGATTATATGTTAAATCTCACCTGACATATTTTAAATAGCCCAGTTTGAGAAATGTCTTACTGATGATTGTCCTTTTTGGGGTCATCAGAATTGACTACATTTCTTTGGGTAACTGTGGGTTGTTTCCCTGAAGGTATCGATTCCCCGACAGACAGTCTTCTGTGGAATATGAAAATTTATTACCTAAAATCCTGCTGTGGGAAGGAGACCACAGGCTAGAGAGAGAAGAAAAAAAAAGACCTTCTTCCTTCTTCTGGTGTACAGTTAGTTTGGCCCCCATTCTAAAGGATGGCCAGAAAGACCTTAGACTCTCAGTGATGGTGGCATGAGGGGTGGGTGAGTTCTCCTTTGCCAAGTGGAGAAATACTAAAAGCCTGCCAAGAGGTGGCCTGCAAAGGGACTAGTGATGTGTTTCACACTGTGCAGTACTTGAATGTTATTTTTCACTGCTATTTCTTTTAGCTAAAGAAAAGTCTTGAATATTGGCTTATTAAATGAAGTAATTTCAATATTTGTAAAAGCAATTAGGGATTTTTTGGCCTATTCTTGGGGTGAAGTATAAATGTATATAAAAGTGCATATTCACTACAGCACTCTTTGGGCATTGCAACCTATCAGTCTCACAATGCAACCTATCAGTCTTACAAGGGCCAGAGACAGAAAGTAATGAGAAGAAGAAGAAGAGCTCTGAATTAAAAGATGCCGAAGACTTGTTTTGAGTATGCATAAATTGGAATATTGGTACCTTCCAGAACTAGTTGGCAGGTAAAACTAAGGGAAACTAATTTCCTTAGGTGAAAATAGGGTAGGTGCAGTAGAATCATGAATACAGAATTTGTAACATATACATCTAAATTTCAACTTAGCAAAGAATCCCAAGAAGAAAATTACATGCAATCACTTTCTACAGTAATTTTCCTCTACTTTCCCTGTCCTTAAAAGAAGCTAATATGATGAAGTGACTGAATAGACCTAGTAGGAAGAGATGCTAAAGAATGGGATTATAGTAATTTATTATTCAATCATCTATAAGATAGTTTTACATATATGTAAAGTAAATTAGGTAGCAAAATTACCTGGGGAAAAATAACATCAGTCTAGTGGCTGAGAATGAAGAAATATCTACAAGGAAAATTCATCTCTGGCAAGCAGAAAAGATGAGATTACATAAAATGAGGTTTAAGGGGAATAGTTCATTTTCATTGGCTTTTTCCATGAAGCAGCTCAAGATATTAGAAAGTAAAAAACAAGATTACCAAAGGATAAAGAATGGGAAATTAAGTAAAAGAACACTATCAAGTTTGAATGAAATTCAACACCTTTTTAGGTGAGTTACCAGAGAGCTCAGTTTTAAGAATCAACAAATCTTGAATGTATACCTAGTAGATACATCATAATGCTATTGTTCTTTCTTTTAGAACTATTCTTTTATGGGTTTTTTTTTCTTTCTATTTCCACGTGATTTGTTTGAAACAGTCAGTGAGGACGCCACACCCTTCACCCAACCCCAATACACACATAGTAACAGAAGCAGCATATTTGCCAGTTTTCCATAATGTCCATGATGGACCAGTGGGACTTTTTTACCTGAGAATGAGAATTTTTAGAAAACATACATGGAATTTTAGATGGCTTTTTTTAAGTGACCTGATCAATGAATGTTTTTCAAAAAAGGCTTTGATAAGCCCTTATACTTTATGTTATTAGTTACATATTTGCAATATATATACAGTCATCCGTCAGATGACATTTCATTCAACAATGGACCTTGTATACCATAATGGTTTTATAAGATAATAATATTCTATTTTTACTCTGCATTCTTTATGTTTATATATGTTTGGATACACAAATACTTATCACTGCATTACAACTGCCTATAGTATTCAGTAGAATCACATGCCATACAGATTTGTAACCTAAAAGAAAAGGAATATAACACATAGCTTGGATTGTTGTAGGCCCTACCATCTAAGTTTGTGTAAGTATACTCTGTGATATTAGCACAATGATAAAAATCACCTCATGAGACACTTCTCAGAGTGTATTCTGTTTTTAAGTGAGACATCACTGTACATATATTCTTTTTAATGGTTATTAATTTCTCAATTTGGACCCATGAAAAACTATTATATTCTTTTAATAACTTCTCACTCTTTTACTAGAACTTCCTAAAAGGTGGTTCTATTTTCCAAAGTCAGATAACCTTATCTAATGGAAGATACAATATAAATGTTGCCAGAAATCCAGAATAACAAATTTAAGAATGTGAAATATTTCATGCAGTTCTTGTGAATAAGGTACCATGGACAATATACTACCATATAGATACTCACAAAAATTATAGGTTAAGATCAAACATGAGATGACAGTCAATTGCGTTCAAATCATTACACACACACACACACACACACACACATATATATATAAAATATTGATTCATGAAAATAAATATCCTACTTTATTGTAAGAATGAGAATATAGCCATGTGGCAAAATAGGAATTGAAAAGGAATTTATCAGTGGGGACACTTGCTGTGATGTGAACATTTAGATAAATTGTCCAAGATTTACAAAATCTACTACTGTCAACTTGCTTATGCTAGATGACTCTTTCCTAGGTAGCATATCTCATCTAAACACATTCAAATTAATAAGATTTGTGGGTAACAAAATACATTTGAACACATTTTCTGTTGAAATGTTAATTAATACAGTGAAACATGAATTTACAATTTGGAAGAACTGCAAGTAGAAAATCATGTTATGAATGTATTGCACCATTATGTTCTTCAATGCCTAGTCCATATATATTATTTTTCTAAATTTAGAGGGCAGATTTTTTTTTTTTTTTTTTTTAAAGACGGAGTCTCGCTCTGTCGCCCAGGCTATGCAGTGATCTCGGCTTGCAAGCTCCGCCTCCCGGGTTCACGCCATTCTCCTGCCTCAGCCTCCCGAGTAGCTGGGACTACAGGCGCCCACAACCGCGCCCGGCTAATTTTTTGTATTTTTAGTAGAGACGGGGTTTCACCGTGGTCTCGATCTCCTGACCTTGTGATCCGCCCGCCTCGGCCTCCCAAAGTGCTGGGATTACAGGCGTGAGCCACCGCGCCCGGCCTAGAGGGCAGATTTTTAAAAAATATCATGTTTTAAAAATGCTCCCATGTTTAGCTCCTCTCTAATTATTTTAAGAGTTAATGTCATTATAAAAGAAGACAGTTTGATGCTCTTCTTCCAAGACTCTTCCAGGCATTTACTAATTTTATGACACATTTTTGTTAGAAAGCACCTGGAAATTGGATCTCAGTGAGTTACCAAAAGAAATTGAATATATACATAC
This sequence comes from Macaca thibetana thibetana, assembly GCF_024542745.1. Taxonomy (NCBI): domain Eukaryota; kingdom Metazoa; phylum Chordata; class Mammalia; order Primates; family Cercopithecidae; genus Macaca; species Macaca thibetana. Next base: position 175,001,223 of record NC_065580.1, on the reverse strand, counting down.
ATAACATACATAGATGTATGCATATGTATATATGTATGTATATATTATATATTTTTTTACATTTAAGTACAAGGAATAACATTTAAATACCTGTGCACCGTCTTCTTTAATATAACAGTGTATTTCAAAAAAGAAAGAAAATATTAGATCCAATTTTTATTATGCTACATAAGAAAACATGGAAAATTAAATAATGGCATATACATTGTTTTTCTATTACTGCTGTTAACAAATGATTACAAATGTAATGGCTTAAAACAGCAAAAAATTATCTTATGGTTCTAGAAGACAGAAGTCTGACATGTATCACATTGGTTCATATCAGGGTGTCCTCAGAACTGCATTTCCTCTGGAGACTCTAGATTCCATTTTCTTACATTTTTTTAGCTTCTAAAAGCTACCTGCATTCTTTGTTCTGTGACACCTTTCTTCATCTTCAAAGCACATCACTCATAACTCCACTCTTTATCTTTATATCACTTCTCCTCTTTGACACTCTGATAGTTTTGTCTACCTTTATCAAGAACACTTGTGCTTATATTGGGCCCACTGGGATAATCCAGGGTCAACTCCCCATTCAAGGTCCTTTTTTTTTTTTTTTTTTTTTTAATTTATTTATTATTATTATACTTTAAGTTGTAGGGTACATGTGCATAACGTGCAGGTTTGTTACATATGTATACTTGTGCCATGTTGGTGTGCTGCACCCATCAACTCGTCATTTACATCAGGTATAACTCCCAATGCAATCCCTCCTCCCTCCCTCCTCCCCATGATAGGCCCCGGTGTGTGATGTTCCCCTTCCTGAGTCCAAGTGATCTCATTGTTCAGTTCCCACCTATGAGTGAGAACATGCGGTGTTTGGTTTTCTGTTCTTGTGATAGTTTGCTAAGAATGATGGTTTCCAGCTGCATCCATGTACCTACAAAGGACACAAACTCATCCTTTTTTATGGCTGCATAGTATTCCATGGTGTATATGTGCCACATTTTCTTAATCCAATCTGTCACTGATGGACATTTGGATTGATTCCAAGTCTTTGCTATTGTGAATAGTGCTGCAATAAACATACGTGTGCATGTGTCTTTATAGCAGCATAATTTATAATCCTTTGGGTATATACCCAGTAATGGGATGGCTGGGTCATATGGTACATCTAGTTCTAGATCCTTGAGGAATCGCCATACTGTTTTCCATAATGGCACAGAGTTCCTTTTACTAAGTATGGTAATGCAGTCTCAAGTTGTATGGTTTAAGACCAACCTTGGGGAGGCATTTTTTAGCCTATTATACTGTTTCTAGCCTCAGAAAAAGACACATTTTTTTAATGGCCAAGAAGTAAAACAGAATTAAAACCATAATCTCAGTGTTAGAATAATGTCCCTCAATTCCATTTAAATATCCTTGTTCTTAAAGCTATGTAACAGATCAAATTATTTAGAAAATAGTGCTATTAAGTGCAAAGTGAGTTGTTGGAGAGGTCAACAACATGATGGTTGTAGGTACTTTAATAAGAAACAAGACAGAAAAATAGTTTGAACTAATAGTCGAACTAACTTCAGAAATTTGAAGACGGACTTAAAAATAATAAATTAAGCAAGTTTAGCAATACTGCTAAAAGAATGAGCTAAAAAATACACAAATGATTGGATTGATAACTGCTAAAATAGAGAAAAATAAATTTAAAATGTAAGAAATATTTTAAAATGTTGACTCAAAATATCCTTATTTTTAAGAACTAGAAATAAATCAGTGGAGTTTTTTTTGACCTTCAATTCTAAGACATATTACGTTATAATTTACAAAAGTCCTGATTATACATACATTTCAAATATGAAATACAGTGTTGTTAACTATAGCCACATCATTGTACATTAGATCTCACAACTATGTTTATGTGGAAATCTGGAAAATTATAGAGACAGAAAAGAAATCAGTGTTTGCCATGGGTTTAGAGAAGAAGACAGGGGGCTTGAATGGTGAAGCATAGGGGATTGCTTAGGGCAGTGAAACTGTTCTGTATTAAACTGAAATGATGGGTACATGACACTATACCTTTATTATTATTCACAAAACTGCAGCACAAACAATGCATTAAAATAATTTAGGGGTTTCAAAGATCTCAGGATAGAATATAGACAATGATATAAAAATTTAAGGTATTAAAAGTATTACTAGTAGTTGGGGGAAATAGGAAATGGGAAGATGTTGGTCAAAGGGTACAAAATTACAGTTACACAAGATGAATTTCAAGACATGTACTTATATACACCATCCTTAAATACGTGGACCATAATTCTCAACTCCTTAAGTGTGTCCCGATTTCTTTCAAAGAGCACTGTAGGAAAGTGGAGCTTCAAGAAAATAACTACACAGTGAAGAAACCTGACAAATACTATCTCAGCCAGGTGACCAAGGTTAACATCATCAGTGATGTCATCATGATAGCATGCACCCTTATTATGGTGTAATCAGAATGGCATTTTACCTGTGTGGTCTTCCATCCAAGAACTCCTAATCCCAATCTAATATTGAGGAAAATATCAGAGGAACCCTAATTGATGAACAGTCTACAAAACATCTAACCAGTATTCGTCAAAACTCTCAAGTCACATAAAACAAGGAAAATATGAGAAACTGCCACAGTCTAGAAATGTCTAAGAAAACATGATCACTTAAATGTAATTTGATATCCTTGAAAGAATACTGGGCAGAAAAAGACCATTAGGTAAAACTGAGGAAATTTAAGAAAAGCATGTACTTTGATTCATCACAATGTATCAACAGCATAGTGAATGTATCGTGCTAATATAAAATGTTAATAAGAGGGGAAACCGGAATGGGGTATATGAGACCTCATTGAACTAGCTTTGCAAGATTTCCTACAAATGTGAAACTCTTCTAGAATACAAATTAATTAAAGTAAATCAGTTATCCTGGAAAACTCGGTAGTCTTCTCCGTCATCACTTTTTCATTGAGAAATATCTTGTCCAGGAAATCAATTATTTAATAATAAATGATTATTTTATTGTGATAAAATATATGAAACATAAAATTTACCATTTTAATCATGTTTAAGAGTGCAGTTTTGTAGCATTACACTCACATTGTTGTGCAACTATCATCATTATCCATCTCCAGAACATTTTTATAATTCCAATTGAAACTCTATTCTCATTATACAAAAATGTCCCATTTCCCCATCTCTGCATGTTCTTTCTCTACAAATTTGACCACTCTACGTTGCTTCTATAAATTGAATCATAGTAATATTTCTCATTTTGTGTCTGACTTATTTTACTAAACACAATTTCTTCATGATTCATTCATTTTGTGACATAGCAGAATTTTCTTTGTTTTAAAGGCAGAATAATATTTCATTTTATGTGTGTACCAGGTTTGGTTTCCGTTTATCTTTCAATGAACATTATGGTTTCTACCTTTTGGCTAGTGTGAATAATGCTGCTATGAATATTTCTGTACAAATATCTCTTTGATTTTCTGCTTTCAACCCTTTTGAGTATACACCCAGAAGAGGAATTGCGGGATCATACATAATTCTGAGTTTACATTCTTGAGGAATCATCATAAAATAATCAGTTATTAACAAGAATTAGATCACCTGAGAAACATACACTGTAACATGAAAAGAGATTAAAAGAAAGATAACTTACTTAAAAAAAAACTCTTCACGGCCGGGTGCAGTGGCTCACGCCTGTAATCCCAGCACTTTGGGAGGCCGAGGCGGGCAGATCACGAGGTCAGGAGATCGAGACCATTCCGGCTAACATGGTAAAACCCCATCTCTACTAAAAATACAAAAAAAAAAAAAAAAAAAAAAAAAAAAAAGGAAAAAAAAATTAGCCAGGCGTGGTGGCGGCGCCTGTAGTCCCAGCTACTCCAGAGGCTGAGGCAGGAGAATGGCGGGAACCCGGGAGGCGGAGCTTACAGTGAGCCGAGATCCAGCCACTGCACTCCAGCCTGGGCGACAGAGGGAGACAACATCTCAAAAAAAAAAAAAAAAAAAAAAACCTCTTCACATAAATGCTGTTCTGGCAAAGGAGAATTGTAATTAAATATTATAGAAGAAATTTAAAAGGAAGAAAAATCACTTTAATAAAGGAAGATTATAAAGTAGACATACAAGAATGCAAAGTAGATAAGGCACAAGAAAGATGAAAATGAAGTATGAGTTTACAAATTGAAAGATAGAATCTTATATCAAAAATAATTGATCCATAATCGTAAAAACAGAAACAAATCGTATTACTTTTTATGGAACTTTGAAAATAATGAAAACAAATTTGAACCTCTTCCTATGTAAAACAAATTTATGTAATTTGTCAGTAGCGTAATAACAATATATCAAAATTTCATGGAAAAGTTTTAGTACATACATGTCTAAAATTAATATAAATTATGTTTTTTAACTTCCATATGTCCTCATTTTGATAATGAACCCAAAGTTCATCCAAGTAATTGAAAAGAAAAATCAGAGTGGTCTTGGATTTCTCTAGAGTCATTCGCAGTAGCAGTAGACTGTAAAGATCTTAGACAGTTTCACGTGAACTTCTGCAAAATATGAAATAATTAAAAAAAATTTGCAGCTCTGCTACTCTGATGAATACACAGCCAAAATATAGCCCAGAGCATGTGCATTGACATAATTTCCTCCCGAACAAATAAACGGCCAAAAGTCCCTCAAACAAACAAACAAAAAGAATGCTAAATAATCCTACTTGTATCTCTGTATACTCTTTAAATTGAAATTTAATGGAAACAAAACATCCACATACAAATTGAAAATTGAGAATGTGTGTTTAATTTTTTTCTTGTATGTAATGTATATAATATGTTGCTGAGAAACAGGGAAATGGTCTCATTTCTCAAATATCCATATTTGGTATAATTTATACCAAATTATACCAAATACCTATCCATATTTGGTATAATTTATAAGTAGTTAAAAATAGTTAATGTGAATTAACAGTGGAAATATTATGTCTTGTCAAAATAAGATGAGAGAAAATACAAGGTACCACCTCTATCCACCTGTAATCCACTTAATATTTGACAGTAAGTTTGTTTGCAAGAAGATAGCAAGTCTACTAAAACCTGAAATATCTTCTATAGCGTGAAAAATGCCATTCACTTTTCTAATATTTTGTCTGAAATTTGAAACAGGACATATGATAAACATTTTAATCAGAGGTGAGAAATTTAATATACTTTGAGCCCAGCCCTACAAATAATAACTGTGAGGTCACTATTAGTACTGACATCACAGGGTTTTGACTCACATCATATAAGCCTATATATAATATTATTACATTATACATGGAAAATATTAAACATCATATTAACATTAACTGTTATTATTATATGAGCCACATTCAATGAATGTTTTTCAGAGATCTTCAATGGCAGGCAAAATTTTGAGCACTATGTACCAGTGACCAAAGCAAAGAGTCTTCCCTTGTGAAATTTTTCTCCTATGATATGCTGGAGAAACAGAATACAGGCAATAAAATTTTTTATAATCATACTATCATATTTATTATGTGATAAGTGCTAAGAAAAATAAATTAAAATTGAACAAGATATACCTAGATCTCAATAAAATGCTTTTAATTTCTTCTGATATAATAATTATTAAAATATATAAAAAGTTATAATAACATAATACAATCATTTAAAATGTAGAGCAAGTTATAAGGGGTTCACAGGACATGATTGAGAATGGTTCCACTTTTAATTCATCAGAGTAAACCTCACTGAGTAAATAAATACTATAAGTTGCGCACAAATAGAGCAATAGAAAGTTGGTGGGTTAATGAACAAGAAAGACCATCTTTATTTTGGAATATTCAATTTTGTAGCGGTACGCAAACCAAACCAAACAACTGCAGGCTGTGTTCTATGTGCTACTGTGTTTGACCTCTACTTTAAAACAGAAAATAACTCAGAGTGACTGCATTCTAAATTTAGTCTACTAGCTTTCAAAATATTTGTTTTGTCAGTGCTACACACAAGATTTTTCAAGTTAATATAAATGTGGTTGAACTGTATACTAGCTCATCCTTGAGCTATTGCATAGCCTCTTAACTAGTTGCCTCTCATTGTCTTGTTTCTCTTTCCATCTGTCTTACCCAGAGAAACTGTTTTAGACAAAATAAATGAATGCTTTACTCACTTGATCACAAGTAGTCAACTCTGTAGTCTACTAAATCAAATCTAAACAGGTTAATCTGCACTATCCTGTCTCTTTTTCCTCAACTACACTTTCAAATGGCATATCATTTCTTGCACATCACTTGTACTGTTGCATTGATCAGCCTTTCCTCACTTTTGTTATTGTGCCTGGAACATTAATCAACTGCATACCTTTCCACTGAAATAATATCCCATCTTTCAGTCTTATACAGCCAATTCTTCTGATTTTTAGCAACCAAAATAAACTCTTGCGAAGTCCTACGTTTCTTTGTTGGTACGCTTTTTATAATATACTTTGGTTGTAATATAATTCCTCTTATTGGTTTATATTCCTTGTGAGTTTGAACATTTTTTTGCAAATGAAACCTACATAGTTTTGTTTTCTACTCAGAACCAATCTCAGATAGATAAGATACTAAAGAAAAAAATGAGAATATGAGAGTTGCCATTCTTGCACTCCGAATTAAACAGATAAATTAAATAGATGAAATTACTTTTTATGGAGATACTTTATTTTTACATGGACAAATATGCATGATAAAACCAGCTCTCATTTATACTGTAAATAAAGGAAAGGGGGAAAATAGAGTGGATATTCCTACATAAGCAATTACTGCCTTTTATAGCTGAAAGAATTCATGTAGCCTAGTAGAGAGAGAGAAAACAAAAGAGAGAGAGAGAGAAAAGAATGAGAAAGAGAGAGAGAGAACAAGCAAAAGGGCAAGTACAAGAACAGGAGCATATCCAATATCAAATTTAACATAAATAAAACTAATAGACTCAATACCAATATAAGAATAATTTATATACTATACATTATATCAAAATATCAATTATTTAATAAAAATTAACTCATGATTGTTCAAGTTCGAATTATCATTTTTACATTTTAATTTTAATAAAATCCAGTTTATTAATTATTTTTTTCATGTATTCTGTCTTTAGGATTGTTTCTAAAATGTCATCATTATACCCAAGATCATTTAGGTGTTTTCCTGCATTATCTTCTAGAAGTTTTGTAGTTTTGCATTTTTGTTAGGTCTGTAATCCAGTTTTATGTAACTTTTCAGAGGGATGTAAGATCTATCTAGATATATATTTTTGTATGTAGATGTCCAATTGTTCCAGCACCACTTGTTGAAAAAGTTATCATTGCTTCCTTGTATTGCCTTTGCTCTTTTTCAAAGACAAGTGGACTATATTTACGTGCATCTATTTCTGAACTCTCTATTCTCATCTATTGATCTAGTTTTTTATTCTTTGCCAATGGCACACTGTATTACCGTAGCTTTATAGCAAGACTTGAGATTGAGTAGTGTCAGTCCTCTCTGACTTTGTTATTCTCCTTCAACATTTTGCTATTTTGGATCTTTTGCCTCTTCGTATAAAATTTAGAATCAGTTTAATGATATGCATAAAATAACTTGCTGGAATTTTTAAATGGGATTTCATTGAGTCCATAGATCAATTTGGGAAGAACTGATATGTTGACAATATTATCTTTCTATCCAAAAACATGGATAATTTAGTTATTTGAATTTTTTAATCTGAATCTTGTGGTTTTCTTCATATAGATTCTGTACAAATTTTGTTGGATTTGTATCTAATATTTCATTTTTGGAGTGCTAATATTAAATATTATTATGTTTTAATCTTAATTTCTGCATGTTTGTTGCTGGTAATTATTATATTTTAAAGTTATATTGAGGAGGTAATTGATATTAGACCTTTATAAACTGGACAAGCTCTCAATTTCATATAAATTTTCGTGCTTTACACAAAGTATTTAGTACAAATAATCTACTAAAAATAGAAATAGTAGCAGTAATATTAACAATTAAAGTGAATAAAGTTAAAGTAGAATAAGGATAAATGAAAAACTTGACCTATAACAATTCTATAACAAAGTTATAGAATTAGTTCTCAAAATTCTTCCCACAAAGAAAAGCCTAGTCCCAGATGGCTTCATCAAGAAAGGAAAATGTTAACAACTGAAAAGTAATCTCTAATTCTCCCTCACTGTGGAATATGTACATTCTACTAGATATAGACTAATGTTCTTGATTAGATTATTTAGTGAATGCTGTTCAAAGGATGTATCTGGCAAACACCTTGTCTGTGCTGTCGAAATGTTTTTTTACTTATCTATAATTGTTAAAATGCGGCAAAGGAATGAAACTAGTCTGACACTTCAAAGAGTGTTACATGCCTAGCAAAGTGTGAAAGTGGAAAGAATACAGAAATGAAAGTTTCTTTCAGAGTTGAGGTGGTTCCCAGTCAGCAGTGATTACTGTAAAAAAGGACATTCTTGTGAAGTGTGATTAAAGATATCACTATTTATGCCTGGGAGTCAGAAAAGCCTCACCATATTCTTTCTTAAAGCTAATGTACCTTGCTTCTCAGCATGATTTATAGTTTCTCATGGCTTAGGCTATCAAGCAGAGCTAAGTAATTAATTTGGTGATGACACATATGCCAAAGATTTATATTAAACCAAAAAATTGTTTGAACTAAATTTTTACAGATAACTTAAATAAAGAAGAAATACCCTACAAATTAAAATGAGGCCAGCATAACTGTTATAATAATACCTAACAGAGGCACAATAGTAATTGAAAACTTGAGAACAATTTTCCTAAAGACCATAAATAAAATATTTTATATAAAACATTAGCAAATCAAGTCAATATAAGTATGTGTGTGTGTTTGAAAATACAAACAAAATAAGTTAGATTTATTACAAGAATATGAGGTTGATTTAATATTAGAAATATTGATCAATTTACCACATTATTTCTGCAAAGAGAAAAATTTGATCGTCTCAATTGACATGGAAATAATAATAACATATGAAAGTTTTAAGCTATGTTAATAGTAGTCTAATTCATTTGGATTGAGTGTTCTGCCGAAGGACAAACAGAGAGATCAAAACAATATTTTAAAAAATCAAAGTGGGGAATAATCTAGAAAAACAGAGAAAACAACAGAAGGCAGGTGACTGAATTGTTTCCACCATGATGTATTTGGTGATCTGGTGTAGCTATCTGAGACACTGAACTAAGATGTAATGGACTAATTTGGAGATAGTAAAACAGGAACTGAAATTCAGTGCCAGCCATACTTGGAAACCCTGGCTAATCATCTCTCCTCTGGGGTAGACCCACATGAGCTAAATCTCTTTAAACAATTTTGTTCTTATAAATGTAAATAAAGAGCTCCATATGCAGCAAACTTAAAGAGCTGAATGAATTGAGGTTGAATTCCAGTGATCGCCAGCCATTCAGTCCCTGATGAAACCCACCCAGCTCCAGATGCAGAACACAACAGCACTAGAAATAATAGTGTTGACTTTTTCTCAGCACGTCTTCTATAGCACCTGGAAACAATGACCCTTGATTCTGGACTGCTAACATCCACAGCGTCTAGTAGGAGAAAAGGAAAATGTGTGGAGTAAGAAAATGACATCTTAGGTATCAAATTACTTACATAAGTAATTATTTTCGTACAACATGCTGAACATAATCTAAGACAAACAGGCAAATAAGAAAATAAAACTACGTAAGTCATAATGAGCAGAACAAGTTAAAGACAGAAATATACCCTCAAAATTTTAGTTAAAAAATTATCAGATGCTGTCCATAAGATACATTATTATAGTTTATCAGCTATTGCTTGGAAAACCTAAACTTTTTTTTTTTTACCTTCATATTTGTTTTGGAGAGAATTTTATTTTCTCCTACCAAGTATTGGGATAATCAACCAATTTAAAGAAGAGCTCAAATTTTATGAATAAAAATAAATGACTCCCGAATAATTTATAGTAACACTGCAGAAAATCAAAGACAGATACATTATTTTAAAAGTCAGGGTTAGAGTAGGAGAAAAGCTAGATCAGCTCAAATGAGGTAATATTCTGATGACTGAGTTTTCAGTAGAAGCAGAAAAAAAAAAATAAGCTCTATGTCAGTTAGTTCCATGCATGGAAAGATAAGACAGTAACTTGTATTCTAAGACGAATTTAGCCTAAAGCTGCCTCTTTACATATTTAATTTCAGCCTAAAGGTTTTTCTGTACATTGTGAAATGTAACAAGTGGAAGTGTAAACTGACCCTAGTCCGCACCTGTGCCAATCACTAAGTTGTGGCCAATCAAATGTAGCCAACTGTTTGAACTGTGCTCAAATAAGGCACACACTGAGCTGTAACCAATCCAGTTGCTTCTATATCTCACTTCCGATTTCTGTACTCGCTTCTCTCTCTCTCTCTGTTTTTTTTTTTTTTTTTTTTTTTTGTCTAGAAGTCTTAACACCACATGGCTTTCCTGGAGTGTCTCTGAATCTGCTGTGATCCTGGTGGCAGTGCAATTTGTAAATCGTTTGTTGCTTAATTAAACTCCTTTAAATTTAATTAGGCTGAAGCTTTTCTCTAAACATCTCCATCTAGCAATAAAAAAATTCTTTCAAGAATTAGAACTTACAAAGATATTTTTAGATGAGCCACCAAACTATAATCACTACCAAAAGATAAATAGTGCAAGAAATGTCAAGCCTGTTACACTAATAAAAGTAATGCTAGATAAGAGCTTGAATTGCAACAAATTATGAAGGTTCAATAAATACATAAGCAGGTTTGAAAATCAAGTAAATATGTAGGTTAATATAAATGAATATTCATTGTGTCAAACAGAAACATTTTAGGGGATTTAAAATACAAATATATAGAATTAAAACATCTGACATAACTAAATTGGAAGGGTATAAATGGAGTTAAAGTCTTAAATTAATTGCACTTTTGGAAAGGAAGGTCAAGATAAGAAAAACTTTAGTAAGTCAGAGGTGCATGTTTTAATTTCTTGAGTAAAGAAGGTTCACAAAAAAATCTAGAGTAACCATCTTAGTTGATGGAACAAGGAAAGCTTCACTTGAGATTTTTTAAAAAGAAAATGGCATCATGCCTCCTCACTTCTATTCAACCTGATGTCAGATGACCTAATCAGAGCAGGACAGTGAGAATATGAAATGCACTATAATAATGAACTGGGAAAACAAAAAAGAAATAAACTGCTACTACAGCTGATACCAAGTTTGCTGCTTAAATTTTCCAATCTTAGTAATCAGACTGTGTTCAATAGTAAACATGCTCTCAGCTCTTTTTTAATATCTGGATGTTGCAGGCTAGTAGTCATGGAGATAGCTAGGGTGAAGGCTGATATCTGTGTCCATTCGAGGGTTAAATTTTAGAATTTGGCTCATTTCCATTGGTTTCTGTCTAAAATAGGATGGATGTTCTTTTGTGAAGTTTTTTCCTGGGAGATCTTGTTGCTGCATCACTGTCAAAGATTGTTAAACTATGACCAGCTGCCTGAGATACCCTTACAGGAATTTTACAAGACTTGAAATAAAGAAAATTGAAGCTGAATTTTCAATAAGTTTTTACACTTAATTATTGAGACACCTGACATAGTTAAAGAGGACAAAAAAAATATTAAGCACTTGGAAAGCTTAATGTTGAAATAATTTATTTTTATAAGACCTACATGTCTGTAGAATAAACTGCACACAAAACCTTCTCAAGCAAAGTATACTGAAACAGACAGCATTATTGTTTTGATGAGATATTCCTTAACAGAAAAAAGTCACAGTTCCTTGAATAAGGTTATATTGTTAAAGTGAAAGGAAGTGCTTTCTATTGAAAACACCCACACTATGGTTTAATAGCTACTTGACCACTATACATAATGCAAAAACATCAGTATGGTTCTATCAAGAATAGGGCCCTTTATACTTCAGTCATATTAAATAGAGAAATTAGAACTGAAATAATATTGGAATGAAATAAGAAGACATAGGTTGAGTCCTAATTCTTCTGTTTAAGATTTACATACTTTCAATTCCTTCCTCTAAGTTTAGGGATAACAATTCTTCAGCTGCCTTCATGTGTCATAATTATACCAATAAAAACTAATACATGACAATCTTTGAAGCTTATCAAATCCTTGCATAAAAAACTGTTGTCACCTGGAATTACAGAGGTTTTGTTTTGTTTTTGTTTTTGTTTAGTCCAAAGCATATATTAGGGGAACTTAGAGAGGGGGCTCTAGCCTCCTTGTGATGAGAGTGAGATAAGAGATGCTCCATCCAGGTATGTCCTTAATGGGCTAGCTGGGTTATAGGAGGGTTTAAGGAATTTGGCTCAGGGGTCAGGGATAATTTCTTTGTGTTTAGCAACGTGGTCAGTTTCTCAGTGCTTCAAGCAACAACCTCAAAACTTTATCAGTGCCTGGGAATGTTCAAGACCCCATCTTGGGTTCAAGTTTGCAGGGGGAAATATGCAACTGTCCAGGTTACAGAGTGGTCAGGGAACTCTGTTTCTTGGTCAGGTTTTACAATAAAACTTAAATGATACAAAATAATATAATAGGTCAAATTGAGAATTTTATTTTAAATTCATTTTCTTTCCTGCAATGACATAGTAATAATCTTATCAAGGTGGTAACAGTAAATTAATGTATTTTAAGAATGTTAGGCAGCATTATTTTGGCACCAAAATTGTGATTATCAATGAATAACTCTAATACCTGATGTCACAGTATAAATACACATATATGCCATTTATAAATGCCTATATAATGTACATTAAACTTATATAATGTTATATTTAACATAATGGATATACAATTAACATTACATACAATGAAATTATTTTATTCAGAGAAATTTATCTGATGAGCAATATATGATCCATCCATCCATTCATCCTTCCATCCATCCATCCATTATTCCAAAGTGATTATTATTTTTTTTTAAAAATTGTTTATTGGAAATTTAGACAGGGGAAAGTAATTAAAGGAAGAAGAAGTTCTGCTTTGGCGTTACAGTAATTTATAAATTCTAAAAGAACGTTTTTCTTAAAAATATTTAGCATGCTGAACAAAATGCAACACATGATCTATTAAATATATTGCTAGTCTAAGCTTACAGAAATAAATTTTCAAAGACAAAAACAAGGAGACAACATAATGAAGGTCATACGCATGAGCTAAAACTGGTCATTACCAGAAGGGGATTGACAGTACTAGAGTTCACAGCAGCCTAAAGTATAAGAAACAGAGCGGTGTTCCCATAAGTTAGGAGAAACTAAAGACATATTATGAAGGGGCAGTGCAGGGGGCTTAAAGAGATACATTCACAGTAAAATGATAGGAAATATGCCTGTCAAAGTCTTAACTCAAAGTTGAAAACTGTCTCCTGTAAGAATTTGTAATGTTAACTGTACACTTATGGTCACTTGGTTTAGATTCACATGGCCTATTGACTGGGGACAATCTCAAACCAATTACTTAAGTTAAATTGATTTCCAGTAGGAAGCATCCTGGAAGCACGTGGAAGAAGCAAATTACAAATTAAGGCCAAACAAATGTAAGTTCAACATTTAAAAATGGTTAAATATAAGAAATAAACAAAGATAAATGAGTAATTTCTTAAATAAGTTAGGCCTCTCAGATATTCAGATATGGAATTTATCCAACATAATACAATGTATCTATTATTAAATGGCTATTAAAGTTGAAATACAGAATTGAAAATAAGAGCCATAAGCATTATATTGTAAAACATTGTTAGGAAAAAAGAAATGAGCCTGGCTGCCTATTATACTTCAAAAAATATAAGATAGATAGATAGATAGATAGATAGATAGATAGATAGATAGATAGTGAGAAATAGGTAGAATTATATATATATATAGAATGATATAGGTATAGATAGATTACATAGTGATATGAGAAAGAGAGAAAAATTAAAATCTCAAATGATAGTTTAAACCATAAAGTAGCCAAGAAAGAATTAATACAGAGGAAAATAAGTAATAACTACAAAGATTAAAATATAATAGTTTATATTAGTGGTAGATTTCAACATACTACCCAAAATATAGTACGAAAAATGACAGAAAAGAGATTGAAGAAAAATAGGAAAAATTAAGAGACACGGAGGACACAATAAAATTGTCTTCATAACATACATCAAATTGGCAATCAGAAAATAGAAAACAGGAAAAACAGTGAAGATTTAATACCAAAAGAAGAAAAGAGACTGGAGGAAAAGGGAAGCCTTGTCTTTTCAAAGATTCTCAATGAAGTTTCAAAATAATTAATTCAATAACATTTGCTCTGAGACACATTGTAATTAAATTTTGGGGAGCTGGCGTAAAAAGAGAGAAAAGAAAGATGACTTACCATTTTAAAAATTAAAAAGTATAAAAATGATTCTACATGCATTACTTATGGATATCAATAGATAGGTATAGTGCTTTGGCTTCACACTACCCCAGTGAAGGACTAAATGTTATTTTCCCAGTTACCAATGAGTATATTTATACCAAAAGAGTTTCCAAAATGTATCCTTAGTTATGTTAAGTTCTGTCCCAGCTGAGCTTTGAACTCATGCACTGAAATCTGAGAGCAAAAAGCTAGCATTAAAAGGCTTTTCCACTGCCACTACTCAAGCTCATCCCTCATGAACTTTTCCGTAGGAGGACAGGTAATTTGACAGTCCTAGTACATTAGGTGGTACAATCTAGTATGATTCGTAATGAAGGAAGCATCACAAGGATGCTAAAGTCCTTTCTCTATGTAACTTCCCCTAATAAATGCTTTGAACTAGTACCAACAAAACAACAAAACAAAACACACCTCTGTAATTCCAGATGACAACAGTTGAAACTTTTATATACTTTTATACAGGGATTCAATGAATCCCTTTTAAGATGTGCTAAAGGAAAACGCTTACTAAGATTTACTTATTCTTGTACAAGTAGAGGTTGGGGAAGGGAAAATAATAAAATACAATCAGGTGACAATAGACCTTCACAAAGTACTTAATTTTATCACATACATTAATGTTATTGTATTGTTTATTACTGAATTTATTTTAATGGTAAATGTTTTAAAAATTTGAAACAAAAAATTGCCTTTTGCTCTACAGTAAAGAGATTGTATCTCATTTTCTTTTGTACCCCATCTAAAAATTTAAACTGTTATAATCTTTACACATAAATAATTTTATATCGCAGAGTATTACTTAACGTAGCAAGTCTAGTCCTAAATTTTCACACCAAACAAGGCAAAACACCAAATCATTAATGAAAAGGAGGAAATATTTAAAGGTTATTTTGTATATTATTTTAAAATAAATGTGTGCAGTAACCCAACATCAGAAAATTTGAAGAAAATGTGCATAGATTTGGTTAAAATATATGTGAGTAATTTAATAAACCATGTATATTTCAAAAAAGGACATTGAAAGGCAATATAGTGCCAGAAAAAAAAATATGGAAATTTA
Organism: Macaca thibetana thibetana; assembly: GCF_024542745.1. Classification (NCBI taxonomy): domain Eukaryota; kingdom Metazoa; phylum Chordata; class Mammalia; order Primates; family Cercopithecidae; genus Macaca; species Macaca thibetana. Next base: position 174,985,669 of record NC_065580.1, on the reverse strand, counting down.
TATGCCACAGCAGCATTAATAACCATAATATAAATAAGGAAAATATTTTTAAAAATCTAATAAAATTAGAGAAAACAAAAAATGATTAAAAATGCCAAATTTTCAATATCTTAAAATGTCTAATAGAGTAGTTATTAAATTTATATTTAATAATTCCAAAAATATTATTTTTCAAAGATAGTCTTTTACACAGAAAACAGATTACAAAATTACAAAATGGCAACCCTATTATGATACTCAAAAAAAATTCTCTTATGTATGTATTTTGTGACTCTATGTGGCAGCAGAACCAAATATGCATGTACATTTCCTGTCTGTCCTTAAGAAAACATTCAGAAGGCTAAACCTCAAATAATAATTATGTCATGTGTGTGTGGTTTCATGTCTATTTAGGAATTCTGCTAGTTAAGAAATGCTTCAGAGAGGGAACAAAAGGCAAACAGATGTATAACTTGCCCAAAGATACAACATAAGTTATTAGCATGGAGCTGGAATTAGAAGCCAGCTTTTCTTGATGTTATTGCAAACCCCAACTATTTACCATTGTGTTTAGCAATAACAGGAAGTAAAATGACTATAAAACTGCTCTGTAACATAAGCATATGAAATAATTAATATCACAAAATTCCTAAAATCAGACAGAAACATTTTGCTATTTCAGAATAGTGGCATCAACCTGAAGCATTTTAATATTGCAGAATAGTGGTATCAGCTTACAAAAGATATGGAAAAATAAAATTTACAGAAAGCAATCCAAATACAAAATTGTCTTGAGATTTATAGTTCACAACTTTTACAATTAGTCTTCATCAGCTATTCACTATATTTGTGATGCAAATTTTTCTATATGCCATATGTGTATTGGCCAGATGAATAGTGATTAAGATTTAGAAAAGAATTTAACAATATTTATGCTAATCTCTCAACAATGTAATTGGAAAAGACTTGTTTAATTATAAAACTTATGGAAGTAAAGCATCCATCTGTGCAGTCATATTTGTAGTTTTTGAAAAAATCGGATACTTTTCAACTATAACCACAAAAGGTCAGGTAAGTAAGAAGAAATAATACAAGGCAATTTTAAAAATGAAATGCATAGAAATATTGATATAAAAAATGATCACTTATATCAGATGCTATATTAACATTTTAAAGATCTAAATTCATTATTATACCAATAAAATAGAAGACATAAAATCAGTTTATGTCTCCTGTGAAAATACTATAGTCATTAACATTATAAGAGCTTACTTTATCAACACTCATATTACCAAAATGAGTGCATTGAATATCCTCTGATTTTTAAAATCAAAAAAATAGTTAAATTATTTAGTGGTTATTTACATTAAAAAGTGACTTAGAGAAAAAACGATTATGTAAATTCCTCACAGGGAAATGTGTAATAGTAGAAATGTGTTTCAATTTATGAAACAGTCATGTTCATGATAGATTATGTGGATATAAACCTCCTGAAAACATTACATCACATTAGAGAATTAACACTATAAAAGAGTCTGAATTATTTTCCAAAGTGAATAATTATTTCATCATGAATATCAAAATATGCACCTCATTGATTAATTCATATTTTATTATTTCAGATTTCTCAATGTCCTGGGCCTACTTCTTTAAATGATTGTTGCTTTGTTAACATAATTCCCTGATCTTAAACACATAACATAACTGTGCGTATTGCCAACCGCACCAGCAGATGTTTATGTTCTAACAATTTATTGTAATGCTATCTTGGAATCTAAAATTTTTTGTGGGATTTTTAAACAATGACAAAATATCATGACCAACGAATTTAAATGGTGATGCTTACTACATAGTTACTATGTCAACATGAGCCTGCTGGCATTAGATCTATGCTCACTCTCTCCGTTGAGGTAGAAATCTCAATAATAGTCCATAATTAAAGAAAAATCTTATTAATCCTGTAAAAGCTTGAGAATTTACCACAGAGAGAACTGCAGGAAGGAGGGAAAGAAGGGAGGAAGGAAGGAAGGGAGGAAGGGAGGAAAGAAGGAAGGAAGGGAGGGAGGGAGGGAGGGAGGAAAGAAGGAAGGAAGGGAGGGAGGGAGGGAGGAAAGAAGGGAGGAAGGGAGGAAAGAAGGAAGGAAAGGAGGGAGGGAGGGAGGAAAGAAGGGAGGAAGGGAGGAAAGAAGGAAGGAAGGAAGGAAGGAAAGGAGGGAGGGAGGGAGGAAAGAAGGGAGGAAGGGAGGAAAGAAGAAGGAAGGAAGGAAGGAAAGGAGGGAGGGGGGGAGGGAGGAAAGAAGGAAGGAAGGGAGGGAGGGAGGGAGGAAAGAAGGAAGGAAGGAAGGAAGGGAGACAGGGAGTAAGGGAGGGAGGGAGGGAGGGAGAGACTGAGGGAGAGAGAAAAAAGAAAAGCTTAAACTCTAAATTCTTCGACTTATACTGACTTCAATTAATCCTACTGATATAATCTGAATTTGTCCCCCTACATTTATGTGTTGGAAACTTAATCCCCAAAGGAACAGTGTTAAAACGAGGATGGGGGCTAATGGGATGAGCTTAGGTTACAAGGGTTCTGACCTCCTGCATGGATTCATGCTGCTATGAACAGGGTTGGTGAGAGTGCATTCTCTCTCTTCTGCTTTTCTGTCATGTGGGGACTCAGTACTTGTCCTCTTTTGTCCTTCGCCTTCTGCCACGTGAGGACACAGTAAGAAGGCCCACAACAGATGCTGGTGTCTTGATACTGCCAGCCTCCAGAACTGTGAGAGAATAAATCTTAATAAATTACCCAGTATTTAATATTCTGTTATGGCAGCACAAACAGACTAAGGAACCTGGCAAGTGAAGAGAGTTGACAAATTATCTGGTTCAAGCCTGTAATTTTGCAATTGAGGACATTGATATGAAGTATGGAAAGTATCTAAGACCATTCAGCCACCTAGTAGAAAATGTTTTAGAGTTGACTTCAATACTGTACTCCCCACTGTAACCTATTAATATAAAATACATTGTCTTCCTCCAAAATGTATAAGTTGAAGTCATAACCCCTAATATGACTCTATTTGGAGACGGAGTCTTTAAGAGATAAAGCTAAATGAGATTTGAAGCATGGGGCCTAATTAAATGTGACTGATGTTCTTTATAAGAAGGGAAAGAGTCATGAGGGATTTTGAGCACAGAAAAAAAAAAAAAATCTGTTATGTGAGGACAGAGTTAGAAAACAGTCATCAGCAAGCTAGGGAGAGAAGCCTCAGGAGAAACCAAATCTGCTGACATCTGAATCTTGGACTTTGAGTTTGAAAAACTTCGAGAAGTAATTTTTGTTTGTCTATTTGTTTTAAAACATTCAATCTGTGATATTTTGTTACCATATACCTAGTGATGTATTTGTTCTATTTACTGGATATAAGTTATTTCTTGATTTGTCTGTTTCATCACTCTGGTATTCATCTGACCTGACACCATGCTTCTATCAGGATACCATCTTTGTGTAAATTCTGTTCTGTGCCTTTTGATACTGAATCTATACTCTGATGCTTTTAGTATATAATTGTAATAGAAGTCTTTGGGATTTTGGAACAGGGTTCTACCATCATCCACAGGTAAATACTTTCTTTTTGGGAATGGCTTTTTGCTTGTTAATAGGTTTCAGTAGAACCTGAATGCTTCACAATAGGCCTCCAAGTTACCTTGTGAGGTGAACTGTCCATTGTGAACTGGGTGTTCTCTCAATGACCAAATGATGAAGTTGGGCATATACAGCAATACTCTACTGGAAAATTGAATGATATATACATGATTGGGCCTATGGAAAATTATCCAGATGGTCTTGGACCAATCTAGTTCTTCCTACATTCTTGCTCTTAGTTTATAGAATAAATATAGAATGTATAGAGAATACAGTATCCTGAGATAGGAAGGAACTGCCTAAAACATCCTGGGCCTTGTTTTTGTCCCTTCTGGGCATGAGACATCTTGAGTTATGGAGGAACTGTCCAAGACAGCTCAGTCTTTGTTCCTGTCTCACCTGGAAAGAAGGATGTCCTTCTAAGCTTTTCCTAGTGATCCACATGGCCCTGGAGTTTATAACCTAGGGTGGCTGCCTTTCAGGGCCCTTTAGCTGTGGTACAAGTGACTAGTGCAGTAAAGACCCCATCTGCCCCAGGCAGCTTTCTTACTCACAATGGATCCTAAATTTCTTTCATCCCTTCCTGCCAATCTGTACACAATAAATCATCTTGTCTCACTAGACTCTGACAATGTAGCCGGTGCATGGTGAACCTGCTCCACGGGGCCCAAACAGACCCTAAAGACACAGGTCAGATGAAAAAGGTGCTCAATTGTCCATGGTCCCCATTCTTGCTAAACTGCCTTCTCTCCCTGGCCTACACCTATGACCTCATGGGGAACTCTCTAAAATCAGTTAACAGAGGAAGAAAAGACTCAGGCCTGCTTTATGGATGGTACTGCATGATATGTGAGCACCATCTGAACATGGACAGCAGCCACAGCCCCTCTCTGGGACATCTTTACAGAACATTGGTTAAGAGAAATCCTCTTGGTGTAGTAGTACATCAGGTTGTGCACCTGGTTGTGCAGGTTGCTCTGAAGAAGAAATGGCCAGATGTATGATTACATACCAATGCATGGGCTATACAAATTGTGTGCCAGTATAGTCAAGGACTTGGTAGGAAAAGGATCAGGAAACTTGGGACAAATAAATTTGGGAAAGGGGTATATGGACAGATTATTTTGAATGGGGAAGATATTTATGTCCCACGTGAATTCTCACCACTTACCTCAAGAGGAAAAATTTAATAATCAAATGGTAAGAATGATATGTTCTGGAGATCCCACTCAACCTCTTTCTCCACCACCTGTTTTCACGCTATGGGCCCATGAACAAAGTGGCCACGGTGGCAAGGGTATAAGTTACGTATGGGCTCACTCAGGATCATGTGCTTCCCCTCAGGGAAGGCATAGTAATTCTAAGAGACACCATAAGACTTCCACTTATCAATGGCAACCTGTATTGACCCCTCTCCGTTCCCAATCTATCAGCAGCAAAAACCAACACTGAGCCCCTAATACGGCATCATTCCCTGGGATGGTCAACCAGCTGCTTAATGGCAGGTCAAATATGCAGAACAACTTTCAACATGGAAGGGACAGTGTTTTGTTTTTAATGGCGTAGATGCACTGGATATGGATTTGCCCTCTCTACATACAATGTTTCTGCCAAAATTACCTTTCATGGACTTACAGAATACCTTATCCACCATCATGGTATTCTACACATCATTGCATCCTATCAAGGAACTCACTTCATGGCCAAAGAAGTGTAGAAATGGGCTCGTGATCATGAAATTCACCGACTTTACCATGCTACCTACCATCCTTAAGCAACTGGCTTGATTGGATGGTGATATGGCTTTTTGAAGACTTAAGTTATAGTGTTCATTAGGTGATAACTGGGGCACTTGCAAGGATGGGGTAAAATTCTGCAGAGGATCATATATGCGCTGAATCAGCATCTGATGAAACAGGAAACATGGTGCTGTTTCCCTGATAGCCAGAATTCAACAGTGTTGGAATCAAGAGGTGGAAATGAGAGTGGCCCTACTCCCTATTACTCCTATTAACCCACAAGCAAAATGTTTGCATTCTGTTTCTGTGACTTTATGCTCTGCTAGCCTAGAGATCTTTATTCCAGGGGAAAAATTACCTCCGCCAAGAGACATGACAATGATTCCATTGAAGTGAAGGTTAAATGGCAACAACGTTGCTTTGGGCTCTTCCTGCCTCTGAGTCAACAGGACATGGAGGGCGTTTCGGTATTGGGTGAAATAATTCACTTAAACTACCAAAGGAAACTTGGACTTCACTCCACAGTGAGGAAAAAGAATAAGAAGCAGAAGGAAAACAAAGGAAAACAGGAGATATCTTAGGATGTCTCTTAGTATTACCATGCTCTGTTTTAAGGTCAGTGAAAAACTGTGACAATGCAATCCATACAGGACTGAAAAGGGCCCAGACTCTTCAGGAATGAAGACTTGTGTCATCCAGCCAGGTAATGAATGATGACCAGCTGACCTGCTTCCTGAAGAAAAAAAGGGAGTACAGAATGAGTAGTAGAAGAAGGTAGTTATAAATAGCAGCTATGACACATGACCAGTTATAGAAAAATCGAAATTGTTGTATTTCCTCCTTAGTTTGTTAAGAATATGTTCTTGTGTATATGTACACATATTGAGCTAATGTCTTTGTTTTCTTAAACTCTTATCATGTAACATAAGATATATTGATTTTATATTAGTATTTAAGTATTGTTAATTTTACATCAAAGCATTTAAGCTACGAGTTAGAAGGAGAAAAACTATTCATGGACCTTAGCTACTCTTCTGTGGAAAGGATTAGTGTATTTTGTGTTATAAACAGGGTGGTTGACTCAGGTAGAATTCTAACCTTGTTATTGTCTGTATTTGGAGATTAAGCATGGTTTAAGGAGATGTATATGGCTGCCAAGTTGATAAGGAATGAATTTGTGATGGTTAATTTTTAAAAATGTTCAGATGACTGGTAAAATTTTGCATCAACCAATGCTTTGAGGACCTCACTAGAACAGAAAGAAGGAAGAAGGGCAAATTCACCCTCTGTTTTAGCTGGGCTGTTCATCTTCTCCTGCCCTCAGATGTAAGTTCTGCTAATTCTCAGGCCTTTGGACTCAGACTGAATTTGTCATCAGCTTGCCTGGTTCACCAGCTTTCAGACAGCAGATCATGGAACTCCTTAATGTCCATAATCATATAAGCCCGAATTCTCATAGTAAATCAATTATTATGGTTTGATTTCTCAAATGTTTGATCTCTCTCTCTCTCTCTATATATATATATTCAACCTATCTCTCTCTATACATATATAAATATCTCTCATATATGAGTTATATATTTAACATATCATAAATAATCTCTATATATGTATATACATATGTATTAAGAATTATTAGAGAATCTATAGATATATATAGAGAATATCTACATCTATATCATAAACACACACACACACATACACACACACACACACACACACATATCCTGTTGGTTCTGTTTTTTGGGAGAATTATTTGATAGGGTTTGACGGTGTCCTCACTGAAATCTAATCTTGTATGGTAGTTCCCATAATCCCCATTTGTCGTAGAAGGGATCAGGTGGACATCAGTGAATCATGGAGGTAGTTTCCGCTATCCTGTTCTCATGATAGTGAGTGAGTTCTCCCAAGATCTGATGGTTTTATAATGACATCCCCCTTCACTGGGTACTCATTCTTCTCCTTCTTGACTCCATGTGAAGAAGGATGTGTTCGCTTCTCCTTCCACCATAATTGTAAGTTTCCTAAGGCCTCCCCAGTCATGCTAAACTGTGGGTCAATTAAACATCTTTCCTCTACAAGTTACCCAGTCTGGGGTATGTCTTTATTAGCAGCATGAGAATGGACCAGTACAGTAAATTGGTATCAGGTAGCAGGGTGCTGCTGTAAAGATACCCGAAAATATGGAAGCAACTTTGGAACTGGGTAACAGGCAGAGGTTGGAACAGTTTGGAGGGCTCAGAAGAAGACAGGAAGATGTGGGAAAGTTTGAAACTTCTAGAGACCTGTTGAATGGCTTTGACCAAAATGCTGGTAGTGATATGGACAGTGAAGTCAGGCTGAGATGGTCTCAGATAGAGATGAAGAGCTTGTTGGGAACTGGAATAAAGGTGACTCTTTCTATGGTTTAGCAAAAACAAAACAAAACAAAACAAAACAAAACTGGCAGCATTTTGCCCCTGCCTTAGAGATATGTGGAGATCAAACTTGAGAGAGATTATTTAGGGTATCTGGTGGAAGAAATTTCTAAGCAGCAAAGCATTCAGGATGTGAATTGGGTGCTCCTAAAAGCAGTCAGTTTTATGTATGCACAAGGATATGGTTTGGAATTGGCACTTATATATAAAAGAGAAGAAGAGCATAAAAGTTTGGAAAATTTGCAAATTGACAATGAGATAGAAAAGAAAACCCATTTTCTGAGGAGAAATTCAAGCCTCCTGCAGAAATTTGCGTAAGTAACAAGGAGCCAAATGTTAATTGCCAAGACAATGGAGAAAATGTCTCCATGTCAGAGGTCTTTAAGGCAGCCCCTCTTATCACAAGACCTGAGGCCTAGGAGGGAAAAATGGTTTCCTTGGCTAGACCTAGGGCCTTCCTGCTTTGTGCAGTCTTGGGAGTTGGCTCCCTGTGTCCCAGTTGTGGCTAAAATGGGCCAACGTACAGCTCAGGCTGTTGCTTCAGAGAGTGCAAGCCCCAAGCCTTGGTGGCTTACACATGGTGTTGGGCTTCCAGGTGCAGAAAAATCAAGAATTGAGGTTTGGGAACCTCCATCTAGATTTCAGAAGATGTATGGAAATGTCTGGATGTCTGGGAAGAAGTTTTCAGCAGGAGTACAGTCCCCTTGGATAACCTCTGCTAGAGCAGTGTGGAAGGGAAATGTGGGGTCATAGCCCCCACACAGAGCCTCCACTTGGGCTCCAGACCATTCTCCAGACCCCAGAATAGTAGATCTACTGACAGTTTGTACCATATGCCAGGAAAAGCTGCAGACGCTCAGTGCAAGCCTGTGAAAGCAGCTGGGATGGGGGCCGTACCCTGCAAAGCCACAGGGGCGGAGCTGCCCAAGGCCATGGGAGCCCATCTCTTGCATCAGCATGAGCTGGATGTGAGACATGGAGTCAAAGGAGATCATTTTAGAGCTTTAAGATTTGGCTGCCCCGCTGGATTTCAGACTTGTGTGGGGCCTTTAGTCCCACGTTTTGGCCAATTTCTCCCATTTGGAATGAATGTATTAACCAAATACCTGTACCCTCATTATATCTAGGAAGTAACTGACTTTCTGTTGATTTTACAGGCTTATAAGCAGAAGGCACTTGCCTTGTGTCACTATGGACTTGGACTTTTGAGTTAATGCTGCAATGAATTAAGAGTTTGGGGGACTGTTGGAATGGCATGATTGCGTTTTGAAATATAAGGACATGAAATTTGAGAGAGATCGGGGCAGAATAATATGGTTTGGCTGTGTCCTCACCCAAATCTCATCTTGAATTATAGTTCCCATAATCCCCATGTGTCCTGGGAGGGACCAGGTGGAGATAAATGAACCATAGGGGTGGATTCCCCATCGTGTTCTTTTGATAGCAAGTTAGTTGTCGCTGGATCTGATGGTTTTATAAGGCTTCCTCTTATGCTGGGCACTCATTTGTCTTCTTCCTGCAGCCATGTAATGCAGGATGTGTTTGCTTCTCCTTTTGCCATGATTGTAACTTTCCTGAAGCTTCCTCAGCCATGCAGAATGCTGAGTCAATTAAACCCCTCTCCTTTATAAATTATCCCATCATGGGTATGTCTTTATTAGCAGCATGAGAACAAACATATACACATTACTAATTATCAGTTCAAATTCTTGGCTCTTGAAACATCAACTATGAAGTTGATTAGAACCTCATAGTTCTAGTGAAAGAACTGTGAAAGTCTAAGCAACTCTTTGTTACCGAAAATAAAAGAAAACATACATGAAACATCAGTTTGTAATCAGGGAAAAATACTAAACATATTAATTTCAAAATTTAATTCTGGATAAATATTTTGACAAGAACAGCAATTTTATTTAATTTTTTTGCATTTCTCTGTGTAAATATACAAGAGACATCACAATTTGTTCTAGCAAAAAAGAATCATAACCAAAAACTATTGATGTTGTTACGTAACTGAGAATTTGAGAATCTTGTAGAAGATAAAGGAACACAAATTAGGTACATGTTAATAAGCCCTTGATAATAGACAAAGGATTTTGGGGTTTTGGCCTGGATATAGTAAGGTGCTAGTTGCAGATGATATAAATAAAGTGAAATAATTAGGCAAGTATTTAGAAACTTTTGGCAGCAATGTGAAGGATTTAATAGATGGCAACAGACTAATGTCCAGTAATGGTAAGTATTTCCTGTAGTAGTCCAGGGTCAAAGTGATTGGGCTAGTACTAATGAGACACAGGTAGGAATTTAAAAAAAAAAGAAAAAGGCATTGGATTTTTTAGTTATTAAAGAAATGGGATCAAAGAAATTTTGTGACCAATTTGATGCTGGGCATAAGTGAGAAGAAACAGCAAACAATAATCCTTAGTTTCCTGTCATGAACCATTGGGTGAAGTTACTTGCAAAGAAAAGGAGAGCAAGAGAAAAAGTACAAAAATCTTTCATCACAGAAGATAAGAATCTACCTTTTCCAACACGCTTCGAATTCCATTGTGTGCTGTTGAATTTGTTAGTTAAGAAAAAATAGAAAATGAAAGGAATGTGTACTAAAATTCAAAACATGGTAAGAGTAAATGACATAAATGTTTATAGAACTAAATTTCAACATATTTTCTTATACAAATTTAATATTCTTAGTGAGTTTTATAGAATAAAAATTATAGAATATATCTATAATTACCAAGCATGGTATTTAATGCATGCCCAATAAAACAGATTTTACTGTTGTTTCCAAAGTTCCTCTTGAGTTTCATTTAACTGTGAAAATGCCTTCCAGTTGTCAATATTCATAAAAATCGTGACTTATCCAGAATTGCCCTTTCAGTATCAAAATAAAATTAAAACAAAATGTAAAAATGCAGATTATTCACAAAAAGAGAATGATAATTAAAGCCTCCAGGGATTTAAATTATAATGCATCAGAATGACAAAATGGATTTTGACTTTCTGCTCAGAACTGGCTTAGGAATCTATCTATTAAAATATTGTCAGGAGATTACTCTGTCAGAACTGGAGAAGAATAAAAGATGTGAGCACACAAAATTACAGCTTTGCAATTTCAGAGTAATTTAAATCTGTTATATTTCTTTTAAATTTTATTCCACAAATTTTTTTTCAAGCTGAAAATTATTCTAAATGATATGGTTTCTTTTAATGGTGACCTTGAAATTATATTACCCAAATCAGTTACATCTATTATTTTTACAATTTATAGCATAATCGATGTAAATCAGACATTCCCATGTGGATATATCTGGGTTTTCTATAGTTAAAAACTTAGATTACAATTAATACCATATTTCTATCTTCAGCATGAACTTTATCCTTTCCTGCATCTGCTATGCACAATTAGATAATATACACTGAACAGCACCAACTGTAAAATATTCAAGAAGATAAATTGCTTCATATAAATTAGAGATGGTAAAGCTTGATTAGTTCACTTTAGGTTAATGCATGTTGAGAGTCCCTCTGTAATTCTATAAAAAATAATACCTGCAATTATACATTAGAAGTAAATCATCCTAAAGAATGAATAGCATACAAAGTAGTATGTCACTCCTTCATTACCATTAAATAATGTGTTTTTATAACTTGCCAATATGGATTTTATACAGTCATTTAAGCTCAAATGAAGACCTGTTCAGACTATACTTAGATTCTTAACTTAGTATTAATTTTTTATGAAAAAACATTTTATTAAATAAAACAATCTGTAAATATTACTTAAAGTTATAAAATGGTTTATACATATGTTGATATTATCAGCTAGTGCTAGGGAAAAACAGAGGCCAGATTTTTTAAAAAAATTATCTATGATTCTCCAGCATTGAAATCAAGGTTTTTTTATCTTGTGGTTTATCACACAATACACTATTCTATTTCGATTAGTGATCATTTTTATTTTAAATATGTTTATTCATATAGTTTGGTAGCATACCTAAATGACTAAATTTCAAGCAATATTATACCATTAACTGTTAGATTATGTTTTCCTTTTGGAATTTTTAATCTGGTCACTTAAAATAAGATTTTTATGGGGGAAAGGAGAATGGTTATGTACATAAAGCTGAAATATTTACAGTACACATTTCAAAAGTCAATTCTGAATTTAGAATGTTTTACTGGCTATAAATACTATCCATGTTGTTGTTTTTGTTGTTACATATATATAATTATGAGCAGTAATCTAGAATATAATATAATGTAGAGTTAGGAAAATATGATGAAACAACTTGATATGCAGACAGCTGGAAATTAGTTACACTCTTCTACTAAGTAAGTCTTATAATCTGTGGTAGAGAAGAAGTAATTTCACCTCCTTAGAATGTTAGTTCTTAGTTTCTGCTCTTCAATTACTGAAGCACTGAATAAAGATGTCCCTGAATGAATCAATAATTATTTTGTTGTTGGCTGGGCATGGTGGCTCATGCCTGTAATCCTAGCACTTTGGGAGGCCAAGGTGGGCAGATCACCTGAGGTCAGGAGTTCAAGACCAGCCTGGCCAACATGGTGAAACCCCATCTCCACTAAATATACAAAAAATTAGCTGGGCGTGGTGGTGGGTGCCTGTAGTCCCAGCTACTCGGGAGGCTGAGGCAGGAGAATGGCATGAACCTGGGAGGTGGAGCTTGCAGCGAGCTGAGATCTGGCCACTGTGCTCCAGCCTGGGCAACAGAGCAAGACTCTGTCTCAAAAAAAAAAAAAAAAAAAAAAAAAGAATTATTTTGTTGTTCTTGTTGTTGCTTGTTGTTTGTTTATAATCTAATTTTTTCAAGCAATCATTGTATTTAGCTGACCACTAAATCTAAAGCCTATATTTGTGACTTGTGTTTAGAAAGACGATTTGACTAATGATTTTCTAGAAAATAACAAGATGAGAAAAAATGTTAAGACTATAGAAACTATTGGAAACATCTTTTTTTTCCATTCTATTCTAAGACTAAATATTTATCATCAAGAAAAAAATAACAGATGGAAGAAGAAATCTTCGGTATGTTATAAACCAAAGTATGAATCCGTATGAGGAAATCAAGACCAATGTAAATGACTTCCTCTGCAAAGACCATCATTATTACTACTTATGTTTATATAGTGTAAGGAAGATAAATGGGTAAAACTATCTGTTTCTTGTGAAATGATGAAGTATTATGAACAATATGCATGCCCAAATTAACAAAAACATATTACATAAAAATAAATGAAATGAATGGAAATCCAGACGAAAGCATAGAATCAAAATGGGTAGAGTTATACTTGAAGCAGGGGATTTAAAAATATGGAACTAGACATGATTCTCAAAACTAGTTATAGAGCATTCTTTTGAAGTCAAATGTACTGAGATAAAGGTAATAGAGGACTAAGAGACTTAGATCTATAAAGAATGTAAATGGGTTTACATAGAATATAAATCAATATATTTTATTTATTTTGTTTAAGCTATGAATATATGGAGAGTTTTCAAATGTTAATTGGAGTCAATGTCAGTGGTAGTGAAATACAATAAAATAGAGTTAAGTGGTTGCCTGAACTCTCCTGCAGATAATTATTATGAAATATGAATAAAATAATATTTGAAAGTATTATTAAATGTCTTCAAGTAGACAAAAGTCAGAGGAGAATATCTTTCGAAAAATGGCAATCAAGTAGCCTGTTTGTGGCTTTCTTACCTCATGGTATTTTCCGACCATTATGATCAGAGTAGCCAAAAATCACAGTCTTACCAGAAACAGTTGCTGGTAACACCTGACAGAGAATATTGTTCATGAATAAAAAACAGAAAATTTAAGGACAAAGTTCTGAAAACAGGGAATCTTCAATAGACATGATATATAAAATCTGAATATAAACTCTGCCGAGATGCGTTACTGACCAGTAAAGTGCATACATGGTGGAGGTTACAGGGGTCCATGGCAAAAACATATGAAGCAGGGACCAAGTGCAAAATCACCACTGACAGACAGAGGGATGCCAGGTAATGTTTGTAATTCTTTGTTATTGTTTAAACTGAATGCATTCCTCAGTGAGTGCTCAGTTCATGGGATTGAAAGAGGTCTTGCTCTATTGTTGTGCCAGGGGACAAAACCTGATACAAGAAGAGCAGGTGGAAATTTAAGATGCAGTCTCCAGAAGCAAGAAAATTACAGAGAAAGTGCTCTGTAATATCTGAGCATGAACTTTATCCGAATCCTTAACAAACACTCAAATTGCACATGAACTGAGGGGACTGCCAGGGATCTAGGCTTAAAAAATATATTTGCCTCTATAAGCTGTAAGAACAACAACAACAAAAAAGTGTTCAGAAGAACAGAATGGAAGACAGACTTTCAGTGAAATACTATTTACGATGGCTAGTTTTCAGCCAAAAAGTATTAGACAAGCATAGAACAGGAATATATGACCCATATTCAGGAAAACAATGTAGTCAGTGGAAATTATGTCTGAACAGGACCAGATGTTGCATTTCACAGAAAAAAAGACTCCAAAGTAATCATTATAAACATGCTCAAAAAATGAAAGTAAAACATATTCAAGCAAATAAAGGCAGTCTTCAGGAGTTACAGATAACATTATATGGCTATATAAATAGAGAAAAAAATATAAAGATTAGAAACACTCTAGATGTACCCTCTTAAAACTGAAAAATTTATTGAGTCATCTCAGTGGTAGTTTAGAGATGGCAGATAAAAGAATCTGTAAATTTTAGGGTAGATTAATGAATATTCCTCCCTCCAAAAGGTAAAGAAAAAAGGACTGATGAAAATGAACACAGTCTTAACAGACCTTTGTGATAATATAGAGAAATCAAACAGAAACAAAAATTAATTAAAATCTTAAAAGAAAAGGTGTGTAAAGTGCAGATAAAAACCAAACACATATTTGAAGAAATAGTGTCTTAACTTTGGTGGAAAATATTATCTATTTTTTTTTTATAAAACATTATCTTTTAGATTTTAAAAGCTAAACATTTCCAAGTGGGATAAACACATTTCTAGTCCCACATAAAAATGATATTTTTAGTGTAGACAGAGGAAAAGACATATGACCCTGAAGAAGAAAAATAGAAAGCAAAGATTATTAGATGACTTTTCAACAGTAGCAATAGAGGTCAGATGCCATTAGAAGAAAATAGCCAAAATACTGGGAGGAAAAACAAGCTGTAGCCAAGAATTCTGTATCCAATGAAACTGTCCATAAAAAAGGAAATATAGAAATGTTCACATAAGCTGAAAGATTTTGTACTGGGCTCATCTGGTCTACAAGAAGTGATAGTTCTTCAGGCTGAAGCAAAATGAGGGTGACCTCTTGAATCTACAGGAATGAAAAACTGAAGCACAAATGAGTAGCAAATATGTGGGTAGATAGGAAACCATGCATACACATAGATTGTCTCTGCTTCTCTTAAATTCTTAAAAGCCATTAACTATTAAAAGAAAAAATTATAACCATTAGACGCATGGTTTACAACTTTTGTAGAGCTAATTTACATGATACAAGAGCATAGAGTATAGGTGGTTTATAAATGATGATTTATAAATTGCACCCCATCATAAACATGAATTACTAATTTGGTAAATGTAAGATAACCTGAAAATAAGGTGAAATCTGTAATTTTTAGAGTAATGACTAAACAGTAATGCAAAAAAAAGGCAAAGAAGAAATCAAAATAGACTACAAATAAAATATTCAAATAACACAAAATAAGAAAGAGGATAGATGAAATAAACATAAAAGTGAAGAAACAGAAACAGATAAAATAAATTGAAAGCACTTCACCAAATGACAGACATAAATATTACTATATCACTAATTTTACTGTCAACCGAAGAAATATTCTATTAGATATAGAGATTATCAGAAAACCAAAGGAACAAGACTGAGCTATATGTTTTCTACAAGATGCACATACACTAAATAATTGTCACAAATGGGATAAAAGTTGAAGAAAGGGAAAATATGTTGTTAACAATAAATCATATGAAATCTGGAATAGTTTTATTAATGTCAGAAAAAACAGACATAAAGTAAATTAACAGGGAAGAGAACTTAATCACAATAAAAGGGTCTGTATATTTGGAATACATAAAAATTATAAATGTGCATATGCCTAATAAGAACATTTAAAAATATGTGAAGAAAATAATGACAAAGTTAAAGGAAGAAATAAACAAATCTGGAAACTTAGATGGAAATTTTAACACTATCTTCCAATTGTTGATAAAAGAACTGAACAAAAACCTAGTAAGGTGATTGAACATTTTAATAACCTATATGTCTAACAGTGCACTCAATTACAGAAGATTACATTATTTTTTAAATGCACATAAAATGTTCACCACAAAAATTTCAACTTCTGAACCATAAGACAGCTCAATAGATTGAACAGTAAAATATTTCAGACTTTATTTCTTGATCATAAATCAAATTACATGAGAAGTTAAAAGCATCTAGAAAAATCCTGAGTATCTCAAAATTGAACAATTCAATTCTAATCAAAGTGTAAATGAAGGAGTTACAAGACAAAGTAGAAAATAGTATACTAAATGATAAGAAAAATTCAACTTATAAAAATTTGTAGAAAGGTGCAAAAACATTCATAAATGTAAATATATGAATTCAAATGCTCACATTACATGTTTTATGAAAAGAACAATAAAAAGTTATAAAACTCTATCTAAATTGATCGCAGAAAAGAAAAAAACTAGGATATTCATTTTTGGTAAAAATCCCAAAATACAAGTTAGAAAAGGGAACTCCCTCAACTGCATAAACAATATAAAGTATCTTATTGGAGAGTAAATATTTAGAAAGTGATATGGTTTGGCTGTGTCCCCACCCAAATCTTATCTTGAATTGTAGTTCCAATAATCCCCACGTGTCATGGGAGGCACCCAGTAAGAGGTAATTGAATCATGGGGGCAGTTACTCTCATGCTGTTCTCATGAAAATGAGTTCTCATGAGATCTTTTTAAGGGGCTTATTCACTCCTTTGCTCAGCACTTCTTGCTACCCTGTGAACGAGGCCATGTTTTCTTTCCCTTCTGTCACGATTGCAAGTTTCCTGAGGCCTCCCCAGGCCTGCAGAATGGAGGCAATTAAACCTTTTTCCTTTATAAAGTATCTAGTCCCGGGTATGTCATTATTAGCAGCATGAAAACGGATTAATACAGAAAGATATCCCATGCTAGAAGACTGGAAGACTCAAATTTGTTAAGATGTTCTATTTTCCCAAATACATACGAAGATTTAATGCAATCTCATTAAAAATTCCTGCAAAAGTTTTGAGACTTGGCAAGATGATTCTGAAATTTTTAGCTAAATTGCAAATGACTTAGAACAGTAAGAACGTTTTTAAAATAAAGTCTTATAATACTACAAACAAGTAGAACTTAATTACTAATTTCCAGATAGTTAACTTAAAACCTTAAAGTAATATAATATTGAGTTGATAATTTAAGTTTTGATAACATGACAACAATTTTAATATATTTCTAGTCTCATTTAATACATTTTACTACAGAAAATGGATGTATAAATAACTTTACATTATATTAATATATGTGTTCTTATTTAAAGAAATGCATTAAATAAATACTTTAGTATCAAATAATGGACATTTCTTATTTTTTGTTTGTTTACATGAGTACAATGTATACCATCTGGGCCATAGTTACCCAAAAGCCCAGAATTCATCAATACACAGTATATCCATATAAAAAACTGCACACGTACCCCTTAAATATATACAAATAAAAAAGAAAAATAATGAAAAAATTATGTTCCTTAAAGTATGAAATGTCTTCATTGTTCAAGAATATGAAAGAAGACATTAAAATATATTTTGTTAGTTAATGGGTGCAAAAATGGAGTTGAATAGAGTAAGTTCTAGTATTCCATGGTACAATAGGGAAGTGTGTTCTAAATCAAACCACAGATAATCGGACATACAGCAATTTGCCTAAAGATTGAAACCCCCATCCATCAACAGCCCTTAAGGATTGCCTAGCATTTCTCCATTAGCATTCTCATTTACTGCCAAAAGCTCATTAATCCAATTGCAAGTAACCCAAATATAATTTAATAGTATAGTAATGCTTCTGGTGGTCTTTGGCTTTTTATGTTAATCAACTAAATTTGAAAGCTTAACTTAGCAATCAACAGGAATAACATTGACATATAAACCAATATTTCACAGTTAAATTTTTATTGAAAAGGAAGCCACACTGGTTAAATTTGACTTTCACTTTATGCTCAGATTTCACACAATGATATGCTTTGAGGAAACAAGGGTATATTTGAGATTAGTCCTAAGACTTTTCAGAAGGATCATCCTTTCTTTGTTCTTCCCCCTAAGGTAAACCATTTCCATTGTCATAGCACTGACAAATAATTATTTTACTGCTGAAAAACTCTGACTCAGAGAAAATGTCACAGGTCCTTTTTTTAAATAACTGTTGCAGTTTAAGCTTTCAGAAATTGCTAATATAAAAACTCATTTAGGGGGAAAAGAGAATTTTCTGTAAAAGCAATTTAAAAAATGTAATTATTCCTATGTTCATAAAACTTCACAGTAGTATGAACAATACAAAATATCAATTCTTTCTTAAGGTATCAAGTAGTCACAAATTTTATTTTTGTGTTTGAGAATTGATTAACTTCATTTTTCCCTAATGAATTGGGATATATAGTGTGTATGTGTGCCTTGAAGCTGCAGGTTTGCTTTTTTAATTCGCTTTTGGCTAAAATTTAAATATGACCAATTTTGAATTTTAAATTTGACCAATTAGGCTGGGCACGGTGGCTCACACCTTTAATGCCAGGACCTTGGGAGGCCAAGGCCGGCGGATCACAAGGCCAGGAGATCGAGACCATCCTGGCTAACACGGTGAAACCCCATCTCTACTAAAAATACAAAAAAAAAAAAAAAAAAAAAAAAAAAAAAGCGGGGCGTGGTGGCAGACGCCTGTAGTCCCAGCTACTTGAGAGGCTGAGGCAGGAGAATGGCTTGAACCCAGGAGGCGGAGCTTGCAGTGAGCCAAGATGGCGCCACTGTACTCCAGCCTGGGTGACAGAGAAAGATTCCGTCTCAAAAAAAAAAAAAAAAAAATTGACCAGTTATCACAAACTGATCAGTTGTATTGTTTGGTAGATATCTACATTGGATTATTTTAATATGAATATATTTAAAGTAGCTCGAGGAGTTTCTGTATTATAGATCTTAAGAGTTCTGGAAACCCATCTTGAAATTGAGATTACAGAAATTCTCTATTTTATTAACTTATGTAAAGCTGTTATAAACATCTTTTGTTGATAATGATATTATGACTGTCTCTCACATTTACCAAATGGGTGTAATATGAATCTGCACTCATTTGAAGGCATGCAAGTGACGCTAAAATCAATGAGAATGTATGTAATTACAAAGTTAATTCAGTGGAAATTTATCTAATGATCCGTTATGACAACCAGAGCTACATGTAACAAGTTAATAACACCTTGTAATACATAATTTGAAGGAAAATACATGCTTTTATTATTCAATATTACTTAATTTGACAGAATAGAAACAATTATGCCACACAGAAAAATAAATGAACTATTAAAAATTCTATAATAATTTTACATTTTTAAAGAGACTTTTTTCTCTAGAAATATTTAACGTGGATTCTGGTATTTAAAATTATAAGTCACCTCTCAATTTATTTTATACAAAACCTTGTGTTTTGTTATACTAAACATACTTTTCTTGCAAATTACATTTGTAAGTTTAATTTTTGCATATCAAATGGAACCCTATATTTACACACATAATTTGGCTTCTTATCTAAGACCTTGACTTGATGAAATGATTAAAACAATTGTCATGCCCAGAACTTGACTATTATTAAAACTGTTTTTATTCAAGCAAAATACATGAATTGTTCATTTTTGTAACTTAGTCACTCATTTTGAAATTGATCAACAACCAATTAATATATGCTTTGACAACTAATTAAAAAATAAAAACTTTACATGAACAGAAGTCCAACATTACCTGCACAATTACCATACATTTTATTTTCCACATGGCAGGAAAGATTCCTTTTTAAGTATTTTTTGGAGCATTGTAGAGAAGTACTGTATCATCTTTCAAAAGAGTTCCTTGGGGAGATAAATTTGACAAACATAATAATCTGTTGCATATGTGGAAAATATCTTCACCATTGTTTTACTTTTGTAAGTGGACTTAAACCATTAATTAACATTTGTTTGGCTTATCTCTTTTTAATGTGCATATTATTGGTAATAAAATATCTAAACCATGATGTTATTTTGAAGATAAATACGCTGAAGTGTGTATAGCTCTATTAACTAGCTACAAATAACAAGAAGCCCTACAAGCACAGGCTTATAAAATTGGGCTCAAATTCTGTTTTGTTCTCTTTCTACTTTAACTTTCATACTCATGAGAGTTACCTCATAGTTTCAAAATGACTATAGCTCTATATTTTGGAAAGGAGGAAAGGAAGAATATAAGAAAAAGAGAATATAAGAAAAAAGCAGGAAGGGAAATGCTTTCTCCAGAAATAATCTATACTGTTTCTTGACCAGAACTGTGTACATAGCCAACCCACCATTACCTGTGATGGATTCAACCAGATAAATAGTTTTAAATTAGTCCATTGTGCTTGCAAAACAAAATTAGAAAAGGGTGAAAAAGAGAATGAATATATGGCAGGCATTCAGTAAGGTCTTATTACAGTGGTAGTACTTAGTGCTATTAGTGCTTAGGGCCCATAGTAAGGCCTAAATGAATACTAGTTGTAATAATCTTGAAAGAGCTCTAGTGCCTGAGTCACTTTGATAGAGGGGACTTATTTGATATCTAAATCAATGCTCCAAGATTTTCACAGAAGACAATGGAAAATTTACATCTGTTCTCCTTGTGATTGTTTACAAGGATTTTCACTGGGAATGAGTAAAATGTAATCTTCACAACAGGTTGAATAAATACAACTCTGATACAATTTGAAGGACTTCATAAGATCCCTGGTTAGAAAAATCTATCACTTGACTGACTGTAATTGGTACCCTCAGTTAGTCATCCTTTAAGTTGTAAAATTTCCTTTATGACTTAAAATTTGTGCAAATAAAGCGCTTATATTTTAGTGTGAAATAAAAGTGAGTTTCTAGATAAACTCATAAACAAAAAAATCAAGAAATACTGCAAATTCATGCACTGTTAGCATGTGTATCTTTCTAGCTTGACAATTCTGCATGTTTAATTTAGTAAGCAAATGCCATACATATTTTTTCTGTTATATATTTCCTTCAAATAAAATCTGACTGAGAATCTGTGATCACATACTAAAGCTGCTAATTATGAGCTGGGTCACCTTGGATCTTATCTAGGGAACAATCACTTTCTGTGGAATCTTATCTATAAAATGTAAATAAATTAAAGGAGAGTACAGATGTATTATATGTGGATGTGCACACTAAAAATGTATATTGTTTGAACATATTCAGATACTTTTTTTTTTTAGAACTAAACTATTGTGTTTAGTTGAGCCTTTCTCTTTTTAAGTAGACGGGAATATTAAAAAATGTTTATTCAGGTAAACCAAACACATATACTATAAAAGCCATATGTATGTGTGGAGTATGGGGATGTACCTGTTATCCAACCCAATTAATAAGATATAGAGTAGAAAAAAAGATCGGTAGAGCTTCATGAGGATGCTAGTTTTGTCCTTCTAAAGCAAACACCAAGTAACAAGTCACACTGTGGATGCATCTATTGATTCACTTGCAGAGGTGGTGCTGAGACACTGGCACATTGATCAAACTTAGCCTAGGACTATGTTAATTATTTTTATTGCTCAATTCAGCGTTGTTTGTGTGTATCTGTCTCGTCATGTGTGTGAGTGTGTGGGTGGATGAGAACTACAATAAAAAGAATGAATAGCTCTATTATCATTATTTTGGTTAATTAAAAACTGAGACAAGTCCAAATGATTAGCTCTTCCTCCATCCAATTTTTCTGTTAACTTGTTTTACAAAGTTATTTCCCAACCATGAATAAAATACTTGGTGATTGTTTGAATGTTCTTATCTTCCACAAGCTAATGCTGAATATTGACTTAAACTTTTTTAGTGTTCCTACATGCCTGAGATATACATGATTTGCTTTTTTTATTAAAAAATAATACAAGAAATACAATGCTAAGGAAAAAGGGATTGATTTCAATGCTGAAGAATAAACATTTTCTGTTATATGGAGTAGATATAAAAGAAGCAATAAATTATCAAAAATAAATCACTCTTTTACATTTGATGGGAAAAAACCCAATAAGAATGTTAAAGAATAATTATGGTTTTTTTGTTGATTTTGTTGTGAAACTCCTTATTTCTCTTAGTTTTTGAGGGCACATTTTATTGTGTCACTGACAGCAAGTACCCAAAAAGATATTTAAAATCCTAAAATAATAGATTCTATAATAGACACTGAAAATGTACTTTAACCTTCTCATTTTACGTATGAACAAATAAATACAGAGCATTTTGAGACACAGCTGTGAATAAAGTAAATGTCTTCTGTGGTCTTAGTTTATTCTAAGAAAGTTTTTCAAACATAATATATAACCTTATAAATCTCCTTTGAAAATTATGTTATTATTTTAAAGTAGATATTGTAAAAAATGTTTTTAAGAAAATGATATTCTACAAGAATATACTTATGATATTTTATTGCAGTGTTTATTAAAATTTAATATTTAATAATATTCAGAATATATAATGAGGATAAATTTTTACATTCCCCATTTTTTTCTCAGATTAAAACTTATTCTCCCATATAGGTTTTTACTTTCCCCAGTTAAAAATAATATATTTTATTAAAATTATTTAATAAAAAGAAGCTTCAAATGATCTCTCCTCTAAACTCCATCACTTCCTCTTTCACATTCATGTTGTACTGCACCAAAATTTAGTGCCTTGAAACAACATTGGCCAAATTCACAAGTCTATGGTTTGACAATTCTGGCTGCTGGTCTTAGCTAGACCCATGTATACTAGTGGGCTGCTGCTCAGCCAAAAGACTCACCTTCTGGCTCTTGGATGAAATGATGAGGATTTAGTGAAACAATGGTCTCTTCTCACCTAGCAAATTATCCTGGATTTCTTCATATGGTGATGATCAGGCATGTTTTAAGAAGACCAAGAAGTAGAACAGGACCCAATACAAAAGCATTTCCAAGTATCTGCTTGTGCCGTGCTTGCTATTGTCTCATTGCTCAAATACTATGAGACAGACAACCCCATATTCAACATGTAAAAGCACAACCCACATAGCAGAGACAGGAAGGCATGAATAAATGGAAGATCATTACTGAAACCATCTAGTAAGCATGGCTCTAGCACTAATAATTTACCTGCTTCCTACAAGTAAAGTACATTTACTCTCTCACAAAATACCAAAATTCTCATATAATCTAAGCATCAGGCTTTATTTAAAGTCCTGATTTTTGTGACTCACTATGATACTGGGTATCAATGAGGCACCATATTGAAAAACATGTTATTTTCACTACGCAAACACAACTTCTGATGGTGACACAGAATAGAAGAACCACAAGAAATATTACCATTTCAAAAGGAGAAAAATGATAGCCACATGCATTTCGTGATCCATAGCACTTCTGAAACAAATTTGGGCAAATAGGTCATATTTTCCTATTTCAGGGAAAAGCATGCTCTCTGATGAAGCCATATTCCTTTTCCAGTGAGCAACTTCCCATATTTCCTTCATGTTCCCTGGCTCTACCACCTGAGATATCCTTTGTTTATTTTTTTCATCCTCCTTAGCTATTTCTGGAGAGTTCAAAGTATAATATTTTCTTACAGAAATTTTCTTAACCTACTCTCTTTTCATAAAGATGTGGAATCAGAGAATTTCTGGAGTTTGAACCATCTCAGTGCCTTTCAATAAAAACTACCAACCTGTTTCTGGGCATCACTCCATTAAACACTTGGCAAATAATCTATGAGTCTGATTTCTAACGATTGTAACTTGGAAGACACATCAGAAATTCTTTTTGGATAATTGTCTCCATTTAGTTTGCAGAGGGGCAAATCTTCAAAATGTCTGGTGAATTTTGTCTAATTGAGAGTAACTAAGAAGTACTGATTTTATTCTTTCAGAAGTCTTAACAAAGGATCTCACAGTTAAGCCATTGCCCCAATATATTCCATTAAGTTGCAATTTGCCTTCGAATCTTGTGAGTGCCAATTTCAGTACTGTACATAAGGGGCTTGAGCATCTGCAGATTTTGGTATTTGTGGAAGAGTCTTAGAACCAATTCACTATGGGTAACAAGTGAAGACTATAAGTCGTCTAAGGATATATAACAGATGTAGTGGCTTGAAACAACCACCTTTTGTTTGGGTCATAGTTCTTTCTGTGTGGCAGTTTCGGATGTATATGACTGATTGGGTCTTCTCTTGGGTAGGTTCATTTGTGTGTCTTTATTCTGTGGCCAGATGCAGTTAGCTAGTTGGGTATGTTTCCGGTGATTCTTAGCTGCCAACTAGGAGCAGGTGCACTACATTTCTGTAAATATTTTACAGGATTCTTCTCATGGAAGTGGTATCAGGGATCCTAAAAACAGCAAGAGGAAGATCAAACGCTAAAGACCTAGCCCTTTTCTCCAGCCTCGGGTTTCGTTATGACTGCTATTGTCCCACTGGTTCAAGTCAGTATATTGTCAGCCTCATCAGTGGGGGTGTGACCAGCCGAGAATGTGGATCCATGGAGGTATTAACAGCCTCATCAGTGTGGGTGTGGCTAGTTGAGAATGTGGATCCATGGAGGTATTAACGAAATGTGGTACATTACTGAAAACCCATATCCAACTGATTCCCACTTGAAAATCCTTCTTTTTATCTCACAGAAAAAAAAAAAAAAAAACTTGTAGTAGAGATGAGGATTGGCATAAATAACCATTATCTTGTCTATTAAACTTCAGCTATTGTATTTTATCATTTGAAAAACAATTAATGATAGGAAAGTGGAAAACAAAATGGCAGTCGTCAAATTAGTTTCTATGGCTCCGGCGTACAACCCATTCCACTTTCTTCAGTCTAGGAATGGCACCACCGACAGTTACTTTGCCTCATGTATGGAGCAAGGCAGCTAATACCAAAGTCCTATTCAAAAGCCACACTTACAAAGTTAAAGTAAATGGAGCCTTCTATATTCAGTTCTTGTTTCTTTACACTCTTGCTCATGTATCTTAATGAATGTTCTATTAATTTTGCAGTGACTTTCTTCCTTAATGTTCATAGCTTAATAAACTCTGCCTACTGATTTAAAACCTAATCAATATTCACTAAGTGTTTGCTAATTATTTAAATAAGAGCATACATAATTTGGGGGAGAACTAAATCTGATGACAATTTGATGGAAATGTAGTTTATTATTGCTTTAGGACTGAGGATTTCATTCTGTGTGTGGCTCATTTGTGGGAAGAATTAATACGTGTTTTATTTTAAAATGGCTAGGATTAGTAAAGAAACATCCCTGATAAGGGGGATAATGACATAACTTTGTGGATACTATTTTTTGTTTACTTATGATTTTTATAGTGATTATAGGCTCTGAAATTAACAGAGAGGTACTACAACTATGGAAAGAGTTTTTTTTTTAACTGTTGCAGTCTATGAAATGGCATCTCTTTATGCTTTCTCGAGTAGCCCAATACTTGAGTATTATTCATAGGAATAAATCTTTCCTAAAATTCTTATAACAATTTAAAGGAAAACTTGAAAATTCTTTAAATATCTGCTTGAAAATCTTCTACTCCATGGATGGGAACAATAAATCAGAAGACAAAGCTCTATAAGGTTAAGTGTTTTACAATAACTCTCTTATTCAAATTTATTCCAGAAGTATACATTTCTTCACCAGCAAAGCTCTTTTCTAAAGGATAAGATAAAATTATAGTGTTAATTCAAAATAAATTACTTCTACATTAAGAGGGTGATGAACTTAAATGAACAAAATGATAGCCTATCTGGAACATTGAGATAGTTACATTCCTTTTTTATTCTTTGTCATGGCCAGGGCAACTCTCCAAAAGGGGGCATGCTTTGGACTTGTGAGCAACTGAGAAGTATACATACAGATAATAAATAAAAAGAAACAAAGCACAAAAGTTAGTTATTTCATGGAGGACATGATATAACTCTGCTGTCAGTCATTTTAAATATTGTAACAACTGGAAGAGATGTCAACTGATCAAATTTCCAAGAGCTTTTAAATTACATAGGCAACATAGTCATATTCACAGTTAATTTTAATAGTTTGAGCATCTTTGACAGCAGTGGAATGCTATCCACTTAGTTCGCAGATATAACACCATAATCCATTAAAATAAATTGCCTGTAAAAGGAGCTGGCATTCTTAAAGTTATGTAAGTGTTGAGAAGTAAGAAGGAAGAGGAGAAAGAAATTGTTGCAAAAAAAGTACCTTATTCATTTCTTTAACTATTCAGATCCTCTATTGCAAAACATAAATAGATAAAAGAAAAAAATAAGAATTTTCCTATCCACAGAATAAAATAATGCACAGAATTATCTTACATCTGTACTATCAAGTGGGTCATTAGAGACCTTCTAAAGTCTAATAAAAATGATGCAAAAGCCCAAGAGGAGATTATCGTTGCAGCATGACAAATAGATGCAACAATAAGAAAAAGATACTTAAGACAATCAACAAAAAATATACATCATTACAGATATTTAGTCAATCATCATCATCATCATGACCTTCATGCACCTTCCATCTATATTTATGTCTACTTGGTTCCCTCATTTTGCTTAAATGATACAGTCATTTTAAAAAACAAGTTAATGTATTCAATTGATTCAGTGTTTGACTGAACTCACTGATTGTTTCAGAAAATATTCTGTAAATACAAACTGCCCAAATGCTGCTGCTGTGGCTTATTGTCTCAGAGACTCCCATGCATATTTTAGTGGTCAAAAGAAGCATGTAGTAAATTTGTTATTTCTGGCAGTGGCAGCTGCTGCTGTTGCTGTTGCTGCTTCTTGAATCTACTTAGTTTGTCAGACATTTTCTTCTGTTATATTTCTTTTCCAATTCTGTGGTTTCCTTACGTGTGTTTGCTTCATATGTCAGGATTTTGCTTTTACTGTCATTACTAAGTCAATACAGCATTTTGAAAAAATGTTTTTATTAAGTATGATTGACATATTTTGACTTTGAAGTTTAGAATGACTAAAATATTAACGAATTCCATTTAATGATTTAATATATTTAAAGTGACATGTTTATATAGTTATAGTACTTTTTGGTTTTTCTTTGACAGAGTCTTGCTCTGTCACCAGGCCAGAGTGCAGTGGCACGATCTTCGCTCACTGCAACCTCCACCTCCCGGGTTCAAGCGATTCTCCTGCCTCAGCCTCCTGAGTAGCTGGGACTACAGGCACTTGCCACCACGCCAGGCTAACTTTTGTATTTTAGTAGAGATGGGGCTTTACCATGTTGGCCAGGATAGCCTCAATCTCTTGTCATGATCCGTCTGCCTCAGCCTCCCAACGTGCTGGGATTACAGGCATGAGACACCTCACCCAGCCATTATAGTGCATCTTACAAAAATTTCTGTTCTAGGATAAATGTTATGCATTTAAACTTTATCACAAAAACAGTATGAAACTCATCTGACCCTAAAGGAGTGACATAGGCAACATTACATTACATAAGCAACATAGTCATATTCACAGTTAATTTTAATAGTTTAAGCATCTTTTAGTGAAAAGATAAGGCCTCCTAACTTGTGAGAGAAATGTTGCAAACATCACACTAGGTTCCCACTATTTTTTATGAAAGGAGACTCCATATGGGAATCAATGAAAGGTTGAAAATAAAATTTAATTTAATGAAAAGGAACCGAAACAATACATTCTCATACAGTACAAAGGAGGTAAAAATAAGCATCTGTAGGTAATGTTGATAATTGACAAACTTTAGAAGTATATTCTTGACTCTCATTAGCTTTAGGTTCAATCAGGTCCCAGTTAATATTCAAGTTTTACTTAAAGATATATCAACCATATTATGGTCTTATTCTTATGCTTATTGTTACCATAAATGGCCTCTCTTTTATTCAGAGACCACATTGCAATTTTGGAACTACAGTTCAGACCCAGAGTGCTCCATGTCTCCTCTAATATTCAAAAGAATTTTGTAGTGGATTAAATCATTGGATTCACGGTAGGTAATAGATAGATGATAGATAGATAGACAGATAGATAGATAGATAGATAGATAGATAGATAGATAGATAGATAGATAGATAGATATTTAAAGCATATTTACATATGCTTTAAAAACTCTAACAAGAATTATATATCAAAAGATAAAATGCAAAGGGCATATAGATATTTAAAGCATATATATGAAATGTTAAAAGATTCAAAGCACAAAATTAGCTATTTCATGGAAGAAAATGATAAATCTCCTGTCAGTCATTTTAAAAATTGTATCTGCTTTAAATATCTATATGCCCTTTGCATTTTATCTTTTTATAAATAATTCTTGTTAAGAGTTTTCAGCAAATAAAAATTGCTCAATAA
Source organism: Macaca thibetana thibetana (assembly GCF_024542745.1). Lineage (NCBI taxonomy): Eukaryota > Metazoa > Chordata > Mammalia > Primates > Cercopithecidae > Macaca > Macaca thibetana. The sequence continues at coordinate 174,957,212 of NC_065580.1, read as the reverse complement.
ATGCTACTGAACATTTGTTCTTCATTACCTCATTCTGCCTGCAGTAATAGGATTATTCTCATGAATGTAATTAAATTATTATTGGCACATTATAAGTAGGTTTTCTTTAATGTAATATAATTAATGCAATCCAAATGCAGAGGAAAATTGACACGCTAGTGTGGAATTTAAAATAACAGACCATACAAAAATATAGAGGTGTATATGAAGCTTCTTTTGAAAGAGATGCTTCGTCTTTCTCACCAGTGAATTGTTTTAAAAACCCCTTCCTTGTATATTTTAATCTAATAAATTCAGCAGTGCAATTCTTGAGAACCAGTATGTCGGTGATGTGTACCATGTTCACATTCCAGAGATACAGATAAAGATAATACATTGTGATTTATTTAAGTAGTCAGCAGGTACTATGACTTGTTATTCTTTCTGAATTAAATAAACAAATAATTAAATAGAAAATAAAATTGTTTAATTGCAGAAGCAACCAAATCATGGAGGTAGATTCATTCTCTATTTCTGTCTATAAATTTTTAAACTTATAGTGCATAGGTTATGTTTTGAGAAAACTTTTGGCCTTATACACTAGAATATTTATTTCTTACTTGAAGAAGAGAGAATGTATTTGGGATTATTTATTTATCTAACTCTTTTTTAATGCTTGTCATTTTCAGGTCCTGTGTAAGTCCCCACTTATTCAGAAATTAGTAAAATATAAAAGATCTTTGCCATCTTGGTTCTTAAGGGTGGATGGTAATATGGTTTGGCTGGGTTCTCACCCAAGTCTCATCTGGAATTGTAGCTCCCATAATTCTCATGTGTTGTGGGAGGGACCTGATGGGAGATAATTGAGTCATAGTGTTGGTTCCCACATACTGCTCTGGTTTTAATAAATAAGTCTCATGAAATCTGATGGTTTTATAAGGGTAAACCACTTTTGTTTGGCTCTTATTTTCTCTCTTGTCTGCCACATATAAGACATGCCTTTTGCCTTCTGCCATGATTGTGAGGCCTCCTCAGCCACGTGGAACTGTTAGTCCATTAAACCTCTGTTTCCTTATAAATTACCCAGTCTCAAGTATGTCTTTATCAGAGGCATGAAGATGGGAATGAAAGCAGTGGAGGTCCAGTTATTGCACCAAAAACAATTTTTATTCTATATATTATCAAATTCTAGAAAGATTTTGTAATTTACTATGCTTACATAATTTATATGTAAATATAAGATATACTGTCTTTTACAAAAGAAATATATAACATGAAAATAAATTATTTTCAAAATGAACTTTTAGGTTTAGTTAATTTTAATAAAGAATGAAAGTGTGATTATTTGTATAATATATAATTCTGTCTTAAAAATAATTTATGTGTACATTTTGATCATTTGAAATTTGAGCCTACAGACATTTTAAAGCATATCCAAATATCAATGCTAAAGACTTATATGAAAAAAATCACTTAACAAATATATAAAATATCCAATTGGTTTTGTACTATTCAATCTCTAGACAGTTCGATTGTATGTAGCAAGCTGCAATAGAATACTGTAAGAAACTAATTAACATTCTTTAGACAAAGCCTGTACTAAGTCTGAACATACTGAATGACTTCTAGATCCAGGAAAAGAAAATAATTAGTAAATAAACAAAATTGCATTTATCCCTAGGGAGCAGATTTTTGACAAAACTTGTGATATGAAAGTAGCTTTTGGACTTGGAATCAACCCAAATGTCCATCAGTGACAGACTGGATTAAGAAAATGTGGCACATATACACCATGGAATACTATGCAGCCATAAAAAAGGATGAGTTCGTGTCCTTTGTAGGGACATGGATGCAGCTGGAAACCATCATTCTCAGCAAACTATCACAAGAACAGAAAACCAAATACCGCATGTTCTCACTCATAGGTGGGAATTGAACAATGAGAACACTTGGACACAGGAAGGGAAGCATCACACACCAGGTCCTATTGTGGGGATGGGGGGAGGGGAGAGGGATAGCATTAGGAGATATACCTAATGTAAATGATGAGTTAATGGGTGCAGCACACCAACATGGCACATGTATACATATGTAACAAACCTGCACGTTGTACACATGTACCCTAGAACTTAAAGTATAATTTTAAAAAAAAGAAAGTAGCTTTTGTTCTTTTAGTCATCAAATGTTTCAGTTGTTAACACCTTGATTATGAAACTTAGAACATGGACTTGCCATATGACTGTATTCTTCACTATATTCTAATAACTTCAATAGATTGCAAAATTTGAAAACTATATTCTTTATATTTTGACTAGTGAAAAAGGAAGACATAAGTTTTATTTACTGGTATATATTCAATCCAATAACATGTCATGTCAGTTAATATCTGGTGTGTAAACAATTTACTTTCTTAATGATAATTCTATTCTTTGAGCTGGCTACATTCCTATAGATTCAATTTATTAGGTATGAATCATTATTTATATTCAACAGGATTTTATAAATGTGTTAAATAAAATTTAAAATCACTGATGGATATAACCATAAGCACGCCATTTGAACTTTTTTACCTTTTAATGAGTGCACAATACTAAGTTATTCACCAGATATCATTAAGTTTAGATTTGTAAGATTAATAAGAAATGATTTACCTTTGGAAGCTGTGATTCATAGAAAGATATTTAAGTAACACAGTCTTTAGTACCAATACCACTAATTTCTTAATTGTCAGTTAACACCTGCATGGTATAACTTTTTTAAAGAAGACAGTGAATATTGCCAATAATTTTCATGCATCAATCAAGTTACATTTCCTTTGTTGCATGTGTCTTATTTGGATAAATAATATGGAGCCCTGGGTCAAACCAATAACATAATTATAGTTTACATATAAACCCAAATCTGTATCCTGTTATATAGTACACACCTTTTTCACTGGTAGCAATTGGTAAAATCTGAAAATTAATCCTTCAGTTTTTTGCCATTCCCTGTGGGTAGTCAGATGGAAGTAGCACAATATGGCTCCATCATAGGGCAGTGAATATTATATATTTGATCTTAAAAATAAAATATAAAATAAAATTAGAATAATGAGTATTAACACAGGAAAGCTAAAACCGAAGCTTTGCAAAAACTGATAAATGAAAGTACCTCTGGCAATACCATTCCATAAGATATTAAGATTTCCTGAATTGAAAAATTCCGAAATATCTTGGGTTTAAAAAATACTGAAAAGTTTGGATTTAATGTATACTTATATACTAAATGTCTAAGCATCCAGCCCTCTCCCCATACTTAGTTTTCATAGCTGCTAATAGCCAGTTCTATATATTCTGCTCTTAGGACTCTATCAATGTCAATAGGAAATTATTGAAGAAAATAGGAATCCTCCAGTGAAATGCCACTGCCAGTTGAATTATAATAAAGAGTACTGCTAGCAAGCCAAAATAATGAGTTTAGAGCATTCTGTTAACAACTTAGAAATCAAATTTAAATACAAACCAAATACAAGCATCAACACACATCTTTGGAAACCTACTGCCATGAAAGACAGAGACTAAAACAAACAAATGGAAAAAAAACAGCTCGAAGGGAAGGAGATTCTATTAAGATGAAGACGCTTTCACAAGTTAATTATTCATATCAAAGAAATAGGAGGAAAATTATAATCAATGGAAAATGAAACAAAAACAGTAACAGGGCACTAAAACTTGGATAGATTGAAAGAACAAAAGCAATTCTGAGTATTATAATTATGGGAGCCTGCCACTTCTCAGGCATTAATCACAGACAAATTCAAATTTACATTCATGCAAAAATATATACAAATATTCATAGCAGTTCCATTTGTAATAACCAAACACTGGAAAAACCCAAATGTCCTTCATGGGTAAGTGGTGACACACACTGTGGTACATCCTTGCCTTGGAATAAAACTCGTCAACAAGAAAGGAGCAATCTATTAATGCATATAACGACTTAGATATTCTCAAGAAAATTATGCTGACAAAAAAAGCATCACATAATGTTACATATCATATGACTCAATTCGTAACGTGTTCTTGAAATAACATAGAGATGGAGACAGATTAGTAGCTGGCAGAGATTAAGGATTGAAGAGGAGGAGCTGGATATGATGGACATGACTATAAAGTGGTAGCACAAAGGAACTCTGTGGCGATGAACAGTTTGGTATCTTGACGGTGATGGTGGTTACACAATCCTACACACGTGATAAAGTTGCGTGAACGTACACATACGCACACATACACACTGCTTATAAAACTAGTAAATTAGAATCAACTCTGTGGATTAGAAGACGTGAGGCACCACGCCCGGCCCTCCATGTGCGTAGTTTTAAGCTAACAAGTGTATGATGATTTGCTAAGGCATCATGACAAACCAATACATGCATTTTGAAAACAAATATATACATATGTGAATTAACTAGTATGAACAGTGGGAAGGGGTAGTGGTATCACTGCTTTATTTCCAGAGCAAATGACATAGTTTCATAATTTAAATGTGGATTACATTTAAATAAGTGATGAGAGAAGTAAAGAATGTGCCCTAGAAAGTTTGAAGTTCCAAGGAAAGTGGATGAGCATTACACTTTCCCAGAACTAAAAAGCCATCAATATGACTGGACCAGGATATTATAGCAAATGAATAATAAAGTAAATAATCATATGTTCTCAAGTTCTCAAATTCTCTGAACCTGCTATCATGACTTCTTTTAAGCACATCTGTCACTATCAGTTTCCATTAAAATCCAAACCATAAAAAAAAAGAGAACAGTAATAAAATAAATATATTTGTACTCCTAAAGAAATAAACAGAGACATAAAATGCAATTTTAAAGAATGTTCTTGAGCCAAAATGAGGACGGTTGCCCAGGAAACACTTCCAGATTACCTTGGAAAGTTCTGTGTTTGGTCTTTGTTACAGGTCAATTTTTAAAGGCAAAAAGGGGGACAAGAAGTGGGCTACAACAAAGTTGTCAGGAATTGGTTTGCAGAAATAATATTGATTAATGATTGGCTATACATTTTTAAACTATAGACTATGAGTTATGGTGTCCAGTGTGTAGCATTGTTAGGTTAGTTTATAGTAACTTGTGGCATAGGTCAGTCTAGAGTCCACATAGCAAGCACCTTCAGTGATGATTGCATTGCTCAAGGGGAGATAGGAGTGGAACATGACAGGTATCTCATTTCAATGCTTCTCTGGGCCTGACAGTTTAAAGGGGGCTCACATTTCTCAGATAAAAAGTTTATTTTCTTTATTATTTTCCCTTTTGATCAAAACATTTCCTCTTGAAAGCATTCATGATCAAAGTTTGAATTTCAAGATGTACCCTGTCACCAAGAAGCCTCATTCTTGGCTAATCCTGTCCCACATTGGGGAAAATGAGAAAATGTCATGGTGAGGAATTTTAAGACTGTGCAAAAGCCAAATTGGCATCAAAGAGTGGCAAAACTGCAACCTTAGTTGTTGATTTACATAGCTACTATTACTTGTTGAATCATATCTAGTCTTCAAAATACCACAATTTTGGTTTCCTTAGAAGAAGTAAAATGAAAGATAGATAGCATTAATAAGTTTAATAGTAGAAATATTATGCACATAAATACTTCTTGTTATATATAATGTATATATTTTACAGGAAGTAGATATACAGGAAGTATATATAATGCATATATTTTACAGGAAGTATATATACAGGAAGTATATAAACAGGAAATATACATACAGGAAGTATATATATACAGGAAGTATGTACATACAGGAAGTGTATATATATACAGGAAGTATATATATACACACTTCCTAGAAAGTATATATATACTTCCCGTAAAGTACATATACAGGAAGTGTGTGTATATATGTATAGGAAGTATATACATATGTACTTCCTATAAAGTATATGTATACTTCCTATAAGGTATGGAGACATACTTCCTGTAAAATATATACATTATATATATATAAAACAAGAAGTATTTATCACCAAGCATACATCTCCTTGCCCAGTCAGTATATAGCCTAAAAAATGCAATTGTCTAGTACAACCTTAGCTAGTTAATCAATAGCTTTTTGTTGAGCTGTGATGGAGGTTACAGTTTCATCACAATATTTCCTAAAGTTTTAAAAAGATTATTGTCATGGGTTCATGGAATGTGATACCCAACAAAGGCAAAAAAGCATTCTTTCAATTAAATGCATGGAACTCTCTTCTTGATGGCTAGGCAGATAATGAGCAGATTTCTCCCAAATGGAATAACCATCCAGAGTAGATCAGTAGTCACACCTAAAGAAAAGTTTGAGGGAACTAGTCTAGTGTTCTTAAAGGTGATAGTCTTTTGATTTGCTTTGGATTGTCTTGGCAACGTGGACTCTCTTTTGCTTCCATATGAAATTTAAAGTAGTTTTTTTCCCCAATTCTGTGAAGAAGGTCATTGGTAGCTTGATGGGGATGGCATTGAATCTATAAATTAGTTTGGGCAGTATGACCATTTTCACGATATTGACTCTTCCTATCCATGAGCATGGAATGTTCTTCCATTTGTTTGTGACCTCTGATTTCACTGAGCAGCAGTTTGTAGTTCTCCTTGAAGAGGTCCTTCACATCCCTTGTAAGTTGAATTTCCAGGTATCTTTTTCTCTTTGTAGCCATTGTGAATGGGAGTTCACTCATGATTTGACTCTCTGTTTGTCTGTTAAAGGTGTATAGGAATGCTTGTGATTTTTGCACATTGATTTTGTATCCTGAGACTTTGCTGAAGTTGCTTATCAGCTTAAGGAGATTTTGGGCTGAGATGATGGGGTTTTCCAAGTATACAATCATGTCTTCTGCAAACAGGTACAATTTGACTTCCTCATTTACTAGTCAAATACTCTTTGTTTCTTTCTTTTGCCTGATCGCCCTGGCCAGAACTTCCAACACTATGTTGAATAGGAGTGGTGAGAGAGGGCATCCCTGTGTTGTGCCGGTTTTCAAAGGGAATGCTTCCAGTTTTTGCCCATTCAGTATGATATTGGCTGTGGGTTTGTCATAAATAGCTCTTATTATTTTGAGATATGTTCCATAAATATCTAGTTTATTGAGAGTTTTTAGCATGAAGTGCTGTTGAGTTTTGTTGAAGCCCTTTTCTGCATGACTTCAAACTATACTACAAAGCTATGGGAACCAAAACAACATGGTACTGGTACAAAAACAGATATATAGACCAATGGAACAGAGCAGAGGCCTCAGAAATAATGCTACATGTCTGCAACCATCTGATCTTTGACAAACTTGAAAAAAACAATAAATGGGGAAAGGATTCCCTATTTAATAAATGGTACTGGGAAAACTGGCTAACCATATGTAGAAAGCTGAAACTGGATCCTTTCCTTACACCTGATACAAAAATTAATTCAAGATGGATTAAAGACTTAAATGTTAGAACTAAAACCATTAAAACCCTAGAAGAAAACCTAGGCAATACCATCCAGGACATAGGCATGGGCAAGGACTTCATGATTAAAACACGAAAAGCAATGGAATGGCAACAAAAGCCAAAATAGACAAATGGAATCTAATTAAGCTAAAGAGCTTCTGCATGGCAAAAGAAAACTACCATCAGAGTGAACAGGCAACCTACAGAATGGTAGAAAATTTTTGCAATCTACGCATCTGACAAAGGGCTAATATCCAGACTCTACAAAGAACTCAAACAAATTTACAAGAACAAAACAAACAACTCCAACAAAAAGTAGGCAAGGATATGAACAGGCACTTCTCAAAAGAAGACATCTGTGCAGCCAACAGACACATGAAAAAATGTTCATCATCACTGGTCATCAGAGAAATGCAAATCAAAACCACAGTGTGATACCATCTCATGCCAGTTAGAATGGCAATCATTAAAAAGTCAGGAAACAACAGATGCTGGAGAGGGTGTGGAGAAATAGGAACACTTTTACACTGTTGGTGGGAGTGTAAATTGGTTCAGTCATTATGGAAGACAGTGTGAAGACTCCTCAAGGATCTAGAACTAGAATTACCATTTGACCCAGCCATCCCATTACTGGGTATATACGTAAAGGATTATAAATCATGCTACTATAAAGACACATGCACACATATGTTTATTGTGGCACTATTCACAGTAGCAAAGACTTGGAACCAACCCAAATGCCCATCATGATAGACTGGATTAAGAAAATGTGGTACATATACACAATGGAATACAATGCAGCCATAAAAAAGGATGACTTAATGTCCTTTATAGGGACATAGATGAAGCTGGAAACCATTATTCTCAGCAAGCTATCACAAGGACAGAAAACCAAACACAGCATTTTCTCACTCAAAGGTGGAAATTGAACAATGAGATCACTCGGATACAGGGTGGGGAATAACACACCCTGGGGCCTGTGGTGGAGTCGGGGGCTGGGGGAGAGATGGCATTAGAAGAAATACCTAATGTAAATGATGAGTTGATGGGTGCAGCAAACCAACATGGCACATGTATACCTATGTATCAAACTTGCACGTTATGCACATGTACCCTAGAACTTAAAGTACTGAAAAAAAAAAAAAAGAAGAAGTATAGGCTCATGAGTTCCTTCATCTAGTTTCATAGGCTTCCTTGCTATTATTTCAAAAAGAAAAGAGCTGATGTTTTCCAAATGAGGCACATCATAGTTTGAGCAGGACTGATGGGAGAACCTGTGGCCAGGTAGTGTTAAAAACTTCTGTTAGTTTTGCCAGCTGAGGTTTTACTATGCCATTGTTGTGTTCCACCAGTCCAGAGGATGCGGGCTACTGGGGGATGACAGGGATTGGTAAAAAGAAAGTGTTGGGAAATAGGCCAAATGTTGCAAATGGATCAAATTACTTGACCAGTAAAGCATGTTTCTCAGTCACTATGGAGCTGGGAGAAAACTCCTCATGAAGCAATTATCTTTTCTAATAACAATTTACTTACTGCTTAAGTCATAGTTTGTAGACATGAGAATGCTTCAATACAATGAGAGAACATACAAATTACCATCAAAACATACCCATCACCCTGAGATAGAGGCAGCTGGATAAAGACTAATTGTAACTTAAACGGTCCTACAAGTAAATGAAAATGTCCACATAACCCATGAAGGGATTTTCCAGGATTGTGTGGGACAAACACTACAGTAAGAAAAAGCCTTCTGTGCAGCAGTAGTGGGTAGGTTTCAATAATATGGCTTTCCTCTTGCTATCATTATGCATGGATTCAAATGCAAAAAGAGTAATTGAAATACTAAAGGAAGGATTGGTCTATCCACACCATAAGCCTAATTCTGAGAAAAAAATTTGCCTTTTCTATTTTTCCAGTAGTCTATTTTCTTCTGGGGGCTGTTGCTTGTGGTTTCTTAAATAAAACTTTAATGGGTAATAAGTCTGGAAGGACATTTCAAAGCATTTATTGCCTAACATAACCCTCAAGGCTGCATTCTTAGCTACAGCATCAGTGAAATGGTTACCTTTGCTTTTTGGAATATCTAGTTTTGAATGACCAGGAACTTTAATGATGGCTAGATATTTGGGGTTTGGGTTACTTCCAAGAGGTCAAAAACTTGTTGACAATTTTGGTGAATTGACCTCAAGAGGTCAGAAACCTGTGTTGCTTCCAAAGCATCCCTCAAACTATAAGCTAATGTGAATGCATATCTGCTGTCAGCATAAATGTTAGCCATGTTATTCTATGCCAATTGACAAACTCAAGTTAGAGAAATCAATTCTACCAATGGAGCCAATTTTATATATGGAAAAGGATTATCCTCTATAATCTCAGTTAGTGATACTATGGCATAACTTTTTCAGGTTTCATCTTTCAAATTAAAATAATCAGTGAGCCAAATTATATTGGCATTATCTACAGGCATCTCTTATAGGCCCTGTCTATCTGTCAGAAAGAGTGATGCAATCATATGGCATCTCGTCGGTAGGCAAGGGCAAGAGATTTACTGGGTTAAGATTGTTACAGCAAAATATTAACATTAGGTGAGGACAGAAGAGCTTTATAGGAAGCCAGTCGATTAACAGAGTAATGTTGGGTGTGATGTGAGTTCAGAAGAATTTCCAAAGAGGGGGGTACAAATGGTAAAAGGGGATTCCCTAACATTTCTTCAATAGCTTTAAAGGGCAAAGTGAGAGCAGAGATTGCTCTTAAGCGTGTGGCATCCCTGTAGCCACTGCATCAAGTTGCTGGCTGTAGTATCTAGCAGGTCTATTTTGTTCCCTCATGTTTCTGAGTTAGGACTCCTAAGGAGTTTCCCTGATCTTCATAAATGAACACAGAAAACCGAAGGCTATAGTCGAGAGGCCCTAAAGCAGAGAAAGTTGCAAGACTTTCCTTGATAAATTGTATGACTTTCATTCCCTCTGGCGTCCAAACAAGAGGATCAGGCCGATTCACTTTCAAGAGCGTATGTAAAGGCTGAGCTATTAAAAAAAATAGGTATCCAATTCCAACAGTGTCCAGCCAATCCCAGAAATCCTTGCTTCTTTTTTGAATGCCTAGGGAAGGCTAGAATTCATTTAATCCTTTAGCAAGCCTTGTTAGAAATCAAGTGTCTCATGTATTTTACTTGCATCTAGCAAAATTGGAGTTTCTCTTTAGAAATTTTGTGTCCCTTAAGTGACAATTATTTTCATAGATGCATGCTGTCATTCTTAGAGGTTTGCATATTCAGGGAATAAAGAAGGACATCATCTACACATTAGATGAGCATACATTCCCTCTAATGCAGGGGTCCCCAGTCCCTGGGTCATGAACTGGTAGTGGTCCATGGCCTGTTAGCAACCGTGCCAGATAGCAGGAGGTGAGTGGCAGGCGAGCAAGTATTGTCGCCTGAGCTCCACCTCCTGTCAGGTCACTGGCCACGTTAGATTCTTATAGGAGCGCAAACCCTATTGTGAACTGTGCCTGTGAGGGTTCTAGGTTGTGCGCTCCTTATGATAATCTCACTAATGCCTGATGATCTGAGGTGGAGCAGTTTCATCCTGAAACCATCCACCACAACACGCACCATGCCTCACTGCCAGTCCATGGAAAACTTGGCTTCTGGGAAACTGGTCTCTGGTGCCAAAAATTTTGGGGACCTCTGCCCTAACACATGTACATTAACTAACTTAGATTTCAAGATTTGAAAAAATAACAGGCATGGCTCTCAGTATAACCTTGGGGCGTGATGGTCCAGGTATACTGGTAGTCATCTCAAGTAAAAAAGTATTGACTCCCTGGGCCTACTGGAATACCAAAGGAAACACTGCATAAATCAACCATGGTAAGTATATAAATATACACACACACATAACCTTCAATAAAGACTGTTGTCAAAAGAATATCGGTTTTTGGTACCACCAGATATCTTGGGATCACAGTGTTCTTGACAGCTCTCAAATACTGTACAAAAGTACAGCCCCTCCTGTTTGGCTTCCTTACAGAAAGGATCAGAGTATTACATTGGCTGATGCAAGAAGTAATTACACCATTTTAAATAAAGTCTTTTTTTATGGGTCTGATTCCTTCAATTGCTCTAGGCCTTAGAGGACATTGTCTGATATTGGGTAAAGGTTTAATTAGGCTTACTTCTACTTTACTGGGGGTGGATTAATATATTTTACCAAAGTGAGTAGAAGATTGGGATGGAAAGTGGTCTGGCAAAGTTTGCAATAAGCCATCAATGTCATTCATTAGTCCCAGTTCTGAAAAGAAAATTGTGTGAACTATATTTTTTATAATTTTAGTGTTTTCATTCTTAGTCTGTAGTTCTTCCATTTGCTCCTTCTATTCCAAATTTAACTATATTTCCCCCTTTTGCGAGATGGAAATTAGTGTATTATGAAATTTCAAAAAATCTCTGCCCAAGAGATGTATGGGAGCCAAGGCAACAGGCCAAAGGGAATGAAGGCTACCTAATGAGCTTACTTAAAATTCTCAGGGTTTGGACTTTAAAAGTCATAGGTTGATTAGATACCACTACCATTTTTACAGTTTTATTACTCTAAGAAAGGAGACAATTTAAAGTGGTAGGGCTGAGAACAGAAAGAGTAGCCTCAGTGTCTATGAGGGTACATATCTGTTTTCCATTTGTGGAAATTTCCATTTCTCCTAATACATTAGGAGAAATGGGAAGCGTATTAGGAGAAGTGGAAAACCCCTGTTGATCCTCAAAGGAACCCTATTCATCCTGTAGGGTCCTATTGTTTATTGGTTCAGCCATCATTTAAGTTTTCTATAATCTTTTTCCTTTTTTTAATAGTAAAACTTTTTACAATAGAAGCAAATACTCCTTTGATCATTACAGGGAGACACCTGTCTTTTATTAAAAGTCCTGATTTGACTAGTTATTATTTGAAACTTGCTGTAGTTACAAATTAGTAATCTTTGAGACCTTAGTTTTTTTCTTCTTTCTGAATAGTTTTAGAAAGTTGATCTCCTACACTTTCTAAGTCGTGGGTTTGTATATCTGCAAAGTTAAGATGGTATTATTTAAATAAGATAACCAAGTCCTCATGTAAGCCATTGAAGAAAGCAGAATTTATAAGAAAATCATTCTGATGATCTTGGAGGCTAGCATCAGGCATTTCCAAATATTGTTTAAATGTGTTTTTTTGTTTTCTTTTTTCAAGCTGTTCAAAATAATCAAGCACAGATTTATCTGGCTTTCTAGAGCACTGATTAATTCTCCTCCAAGCTACATTTTTTGGAAAGGTCTGGAGAGTGGCATCACAAAGAGCCTGGGCTAAGGTGTAGACCCCTTCATGGTTGGCTTCAGCCTGTTTTTTAAAAATCCTGCGAGATATTGTTCTAAGCTTGCCGTTTTCAACCATCCAGTGGCTCTGTCTTTTGATATCCGCATGTGAACTAATTGATAAAAGTCAGACTATCTGTGTTCCTAGGTCCTGACAATTAAATGAAAGTTTTTTTTGCAAACACTATGAGATCTTGGAGAAGCCCTGGGAAGTCTTTTATACTATTCTTAAGTTCAGTCTTTGTCCAAGGAATGTGCATAATGGGAGGCTCACATCTTTCTGCAGGTTTTACCTTGAAAGGGGCTGCAAAAATAGGAGTTTCAGAAAGGATGTCAGAGATGTAGAAAATTTCCTCAGGTGGTCAGGGAGGTAGAAGGGAAGGCAAGTAAGGACAGGGAAAGTTTAGATAAAAGAAGATATAAAGGTTCAGGCGTGGGAGGAGAAGGAGCAGTGGAGGTGGAAGGGAGAAGGCCTCCTAAGTGAAGTCCTTTTTCATTCAGAAATAGTTTCAGATATCTTTTTCTTTACCTCCTGAATGATGGCAATTTTTTCAACCTTTTTGGACACTTCTACCTACCGTTAAAGGTAAGTCTCTCATTCAATATTTCTGGCTCTAAAACCAGTTTTTCCAATTGTACATGCAAATAATTTTGTAAACATTTCAAAAGACCCACATTTCAGCCATTGCAGCTTACCCCCAACCTGGGTCCTGGGGGTCCATCTTTCTAGATATTTACGAAAGGACACTCTTTAAGTATTGTATATAAAACCAAATGGTGTTTTTAAAGGAGATCATCCCTTTAAAAAGTGCTCATATTTTGACGTTTGATTTTCCATAATTTAAGAACTTTGGGAAAGCATCCAAGGCTGAAAACGTGCTTTGGATCAAAGTATGCTGCTTATGGGCATCACTCCCCAAAGTGTCACCTAAACATCGGGAATTGCTATCTTGGGTGTCTCAGAATTTCTGGCTAATTCCAGTGGCGGTGGCAGAGTGCTCAGAGTGCCAGGTGACAAACTCTTATGTGCACTTTCTGGCTGAGATGAAAGTCCCTCCAGGTTTTCTTTTCTCAAGGAAGCCCTGTGAGGCTGCTACACATCACAGACAAACGTTCAGGCCCCTCTGCAAAGTCTCTAGTCTCCCAGAGCACCCAAATGGGTTGGGGGAGCAATTGCCTCTTCTCTTTTGAATAGGAAATAAGCCTCATAAAATACAGGGGCAGAATTGATTACAATAAGAAGTAAAGCAGGTCCAGATAAGCATGATTTCAAAACAATTGTTTAGATAGAGAAAATCCATCAGTGTTCACTGTTTAACCAATAAGCCAAACTTCTGGCCAAAGACAAAGGTAGAAAAGGCAGCTTTTTTGTTTTTGTATTGTTCCTGAGACCCAAATATATAGAGATGGAAACCTCCATTCTAGAAAGGGGGGGTTGGAATAGACAGATTAAAGAAAAGTCGAGACATCATCAAAGAGTAGGGAGGTCAGAATCCAAAAGGACTCATTCCTTACACTAGATAATGCAGTCAGAGCCAGAAGAACACAGGGGGTTCTAGCTGACCAGGCATCAGGTCCAGAAAGAGTGTCACATGCTAGGATGGATTGCTCTGAACCCTGCTTGCAGTGTCAGAAATGTTGACCTAAATAATGAAATTGAGTGACAAAATAAAATTTTGGAGTTTACTTGAGGCAAAGTGAGGACAGTTGCCTATGAAACACTTCCAGGTTACCTCGTGTATTAGTCCGGTTTCACACTGCTAATAAAGACCCACCCCACATTAGGTAATTTATAAAGGAAAGTAGTTTAGTGGACTCACAGTTCCACATGTCTAGGGAGGCCTCACAATCATGATGGAAGGCAAAGGAGAAGCAAAGGCACATCTTACATGGTGGCAGGCAAGAAAGCATATGTAGGAGAACCCCATTTATAAAACCATCAGATCTCGTGAGACTTACTACCACGAGAACAGGTATGGGGGAAATCGCCCCCATGATTCAATTATCTCCACCTGGCCCTGCTCTTGAGCTATGAGTGGGGACACAGCCAAACCATATCATCTTGTGAAGTACATTGTTCAGCTTCTGTTACAAGCAATTTTTTGAAGAAAGAAAGGGGGAAAATAAGTGGATTGAAATAAAGTTGTTTGTCAGAAATTCTCATTGGTTTATAGAAATAACATTAATTAGTGATATACTGTTGAACTATAGGGTATGAATTATGGTGTTCAGCATGCAGCATTGTTAGATTAATTTCTAGCAACTTGTGGCACCTAAGCCCAAATAGCAAGCAGCTTCCAGAGATGATTACTTAGCTCAAGGCAAGGGAGCCAAACATGGCTGTTGTCTCATTCCAGTGCCTGTCTGGATCTGATAATTTAAAGGCTCCCTTTTCTCAGATAAGTTTCCTTTCTTCTTCATATTGGAGCATGTTGCCTTTTAATAACTTAATTCCCAGTAGCATTACAGAATGGAACAGCTGAGCACAATCTGAGAAATAATCTACAACAGTTTCTCTTCATGTAGATGAGAAAGAAACCTCAAAGAATACAAAAATTTACTTGCTAAAAATCATGCTGTTAGCTAATATTAGACTTGTAAGAAACTATCCTTTTCCGATATCAATTTTGATGATTTCTTAAACAGTCTGACTACTTGCTGCATAAAACCTCTTGTCCTTTTACTTTTTTTATGACATATTTATCTTTTCTGCCAGTTCTCTAGTTTACCATCCTTTTTTACTATTAACAATTAAGCAAAAAAATATGTTTAACTTGTCAAAGAAGACTTTGACAAGATACAATACTGTTTCTTTGACTTCTGATGACTCCTCTAATAAATGTACACATCAGTCTATCTTACCTAATAAGTAAATCATTTTGGGGTATAATTACAGAACAGAAAATGCTGCTTTAAATGTTGACCGGGATGGAAATAACTAATCTTTATAATTAAACTGAAAGCTTTTCAAAGAGTTCAGTTCTTTAGACTAAGGCTTCCTACTGCTAAAAAGTAAATTACTTTGGAGACATTTCGGGGATCTGAAGTCTTTTCTCAGATTCATAGGGACACACAGAGTTCTCCAGTACACGGCCCCAGGGAGAGTTTCACTTCCGAACAGACGCTAATGTTTCATGCAATTTAGCAGTGGATATGGTAATGAAACAATTTTATTTAACTGTAGACTAGAAGGGAGACTCAACCTGCATGATTTGATAATGTTCAAATTGAAACTGCCTTAAGGAGATGGAAATTGACACATATCTAGTGTTGTTTAAAATTTACAAAGTACTTAAAATGTCTTTTTGTCAATAAAAATGTTCTTTACTTTTATCTGTATTTGAAGTGAAATTTTTATCATTCTAACCATATTGTAGTTGGTGTGGCAAGAACAAGGGATATTGTTTTATTGGCCTTCTCTGTGTATTAAATGATTTTTTCTGTAGGAAAATGTCTGATAAGAAAAATACATATTTTAAAATAATAAGATATCATAACTAAACAACTGGAAAGTATCATATGAAATAACCTTTTCTTTTCTATGAAATTTTCTTTAAACTGGCTCAAAAATGTATCTTAATGAATTTGTGGTTTTAATGAATTTGTGGTACACTTCTCGTACCAGAAAATCTTGTATAATAAAATGCCCTCCAAAGTTGCATTATTTTCTTTTCCTAGAACTGGCTAGATAAAAATATCCAAAAAACCACTGATATTGTCTACAACAATTATCAATTATCAACATATCATGACTAGAAACCAACTGTAAGAAGACTAAACTTATTTTTAAAAAGAATTTTACATTTTCCTTGACACCAAATAATAAACCACTCATATTTATAACCTGGTTTCCATTGGTATATTTTCACGTTTTGTCCATTATTTAAATTTCTGTGTGTTTGCTAGAGTTTGTGGTGTCAATTCTTTTTCATCTGCCATAAGAATAATAAGGGGATCTTAAGAGTCCCTGAATGTTAGAATTTGATTGTATTATAATGAGGAGAACCAGGAACAAATTGCTATTTTAACATATCAACTGGGAAAAACACAGATGGGACTCTCTAATAGGCAATTATGAAAAGTTTAAAGAAGGAATAATTGACTTGAGTGGCCAGGGATACAACAAACTAAGAGAGATGTTACCATCCATAGGACAGAAGAGTCAAAGGGTAAAATAAGGTTTAATCCAGAGGGAAGCCAGGAGCCTGGGCTTTAGAAAAATAGCCCAACAATAGCTTTAGGCTTTGGGAGAGAAACGGCCGCAGGCCACCCTCATTGCCCTATTTCTATTATCCCATATCCTATCAGTACCACCTTGCAGGTGGCAGAAAATACTACCCCAAAATATGTCATTTGGCATAAAAATTAGTTTGAGTTAAAGGCAGTTGAAAAATAACAAATGCACAAAGACAACTCCGATGTGTTATTTTCTTCCTGAAAATAGGAGACGAAACTGTCAAGTGAAAGATACCCTTCTTGTACCGGTAGGAAACACACACACACATATACACACACCACGCACTCACATGAACCATCTTATCTCCAGAAACAGGGAGTTGAGGCCCAGGAAAATCTGTGCAAATAAGTGTAATTAAGCCAACTTTTATCTTTGTAGTCACTTCTCCACAACTAACGGTCCTAGTTCAAGCCCCTCTGTCTGGTCACATTTTCATAATTTACTACTCTGTCTTACTTAGTGTATAAGCATTTGACTCTAACACTTCTTTGTGTCTTCATTTTCCTGTGTGGGATCCCATGTACATACAAAAATATGTATGCTTTTGTTTTGCTAATATAACTTATGTCAATTTAATTCTCGGTTGCCAGCCAGAGAATCCAAGAGGATAAGGGTAAAATTTTGCTTCCTCTAAACTCCCATCAGCTAAACTTAGTGAAATAAAGGGCAAAAAAATCCCTGTTGATTTCGTTCATAAGTTCAACCTCCTGGGACATAATCAAGATGCTGAAACATCATGGAGACTTTATCTGGAAGAGAAGATAAATATAGTCTACATTGGAAGAATGAAATTTTGTCAGTCCCAGTGTTTACTTCTACTTTTCTTCTTTTCTTTCTTTTTTTCAGATGAAGTCTCACTCTTGTTGCCCAGGCTGGAGTGCAGTGGCACAATCTTAGCTCACTGCAACCTCCACCTCCCGGGTTCAAGCGATTCTCTTGCCTCAGCCTACCAAGTATCTGGGATTATAGGCGCCCGCCAGCACACCTGGCTAATTTTTGTATAATCAGTAAAGGCGGGTTTTCACCATGTTGGTCAGGCTGGTCTCGAACTCCTGAACTCAGGTGATCCACCCGCCTCAACCTCCCAAAGTGCGGGCATTACAGGCATGAGCCACCATGCCCGGTCTTTTCTTCTTTTTTATCTACTCTATTTTCCAAACATATGATTTGGAAATTGGAGATAAATAACTGGTACAGCTGTTTATCTCTGGGGATCCAGCCTGACCACAGAGAATATGTGATTTGTATTTGCTATGCTGGTCTCTAAGCCTTGTTGAGTTATACCGGTACTACCTCTGACAGCCTGGCTAAGTTTCTTTACTTGTAGATTAGAGAGGCCAGTTAGTTTTTATGCTAACATATGTCCTCCTACCTAGTTCTATCATAACAGAGGTAATGTTTTCGCCTTAATATTGACTCCTTATTTCACATCTCAGACTCTTCAGGCTTTGAGGAGAAAACAGAGATGACTTGTATTAGAAAGGCCCCAGGGAATTCTCAAGGCGTGGATGACACTCAATGTTGTACTTCATTGCCATGATTATTTAGCCTTCTCAATAGAGTTGTAACCTGTTTTCTGCTCTCCTTGGAGGTGTTAAAAAATGTTTTGACATATGACTGAAGTGGAGTTGGTCATAGAGATATGAAAGCCATTACTCTCCCCCTACAGGAAGAAAGGCTACTACAATGTCAGTCCTCAAAAGACTACTGTGTCTCAAAATGTGGTTGTCTCATAACCATCATCAACAGAGAAGAGAAAAGAACAGAAATACTGTGAACCAATTTCTAAAATATTTAAGGAAATTTTTGATAAACTTTCAGGAATGCCCTAAAAAGCTATGGGATCAGATAATGTTTACTAGTAAAGCAAATGAAGGTGTATGTATTCATAATTTGCTTACAGAATAATTTTTCTATCCAGTAAAAATGATTATCATCAAGCCCAATATTTTCTTGTGCATCATGGGGAAAATAAACTTTAAGATATACTCACTTACCATAGTTAATATTTAATATTGGGTATGTTTCAACATTGTGTCATGTGTTGAGGTTTAAATGATATACAACACAGTGATATACAATACAATGCACTTTTAAGTGTACAGGCCAATTTTTTTTTTTTTTTTTTTTTTTTTTTTTTTTTTTTTTTTTTTAGAAGGAGTCTTGCTTCTTCACCAGGCTAGAGTGCAGTGGCACAATCTCGACTCACTGCAAACTCCACCTCCCGGGTTCAAGCTATTCTCCTGCCTCAGCCTCCTGAGTAGCAGGGATTACAGGTGTGTGCCACCACGCTCGGGTAATTTTTGTATTTTTAGTAGAGATGGGGTTTCACCTTGTTGGTCAGGCTGGTCTCAAACTCCTGACCTCGTGATCCACCCGCCTCAGTCTCCCAAAGTGCTGGGATTACAGGCGTAAGCCACCACACCCGGCAGGCCAATTATTTTATCAAATGCATGCACCCATGTAGCCATGAACACAATCAGGATACAGAACTTTTCTGTTATACCAAATGTATCCTCATTCCTATTTCCAGTAAATATTTTCACACTCCGGCATTCAGGCAACCAGTAAACTTTTTTCTGATACTATAAATTAGTCTTGCTTGTTTATGATTTAATATATATCAAACCGTATGAGGTTTTTTCTAATTTATTTTACTCAGCAAAATGTTTTTGATGCTTATTTATATTGTGGTGTGTATCTGTAGTTTGTATCATGTGATTGCTGAGAAGTGTTTCCTTATATACAGATTTATCACCGTTTTCTTATTTTCCTGCTGATGGACATTTGCATTTTTCCAGTGTTTGATTATTTTAATCAACCAGTTGTAAACTTTCATGTGCAAATATTTTTACGGACATATATTTCATTTCTTTTTAATAAAAATCTAGGGGTAGAAATGCAAGGTCATAATTAAGGATGGGTTTAACTTTACGGAAAGTGGCAATTAGTTTGCTAAAAGTGGTTGCACCATTTTTACAACCCTGCTGGCAGTCTGTGAGAGTTCCCATGGCATTACAAATAATATTCACAATGATTATTGCTATTGTCATTTTAATGTGTGATTAGTGGCATCTTGCTTACCTCTCACTTATTTTACTAACATTTAGGAAAATGTTCTTATATATTTATGCAAATTATTTTAAGATAAATGTTTTATTTGTTACCAAGGAGTTGATGGTATTTGATGATTTATGCAAACATATTGCTGTGCGTGCATTAATGTTTCATTTTAATGCAATTTTCAAAATTAACCACTATCTTCTCATATTTCTTGATGTTCAACAATCTTTACTACTGTGAAATGAGTTACCACTTGTTTAACTTACTATATCTCAGATATTCTTCCACGTGAACACATATCAACTTACTTGATTTTCAGAACAACTGAGTCGTTGTTGTTCATAATTAAAAGTTGAATAAATGTGTTTGTTTTGCTGTTGTATATGTGTCTATTTATTTAAATATATAGATAGGTATATACAGTTGTCCTTTAGTGTCCGTGAAGGAATGGTTCCAGATGCTGCCAACACTAAACTTAGCGGATGCTCCAGTTCCTTACGTAAAATGCTGCACATAATCTATGCACGTACTCCTGTATATTTTAAATTATCTCTAGATTATGTATGATATGTAATCAAATATAAATAATTGTTAATAGAATAAGGACAAAAAAGGTTTGTTTGTGTTCAGCGTGGACACTTTGTTTTTCTTCTGAATATTTTTAAGCCACAGATGCAGCACCAATGGATACAGAAGACTGACTGTACAGATAATGTACCTGCCTATCTCTACTTTAAATGTCAATAAATCTCCCACAATAAGAATGCAATTATTTATAAATCCCACTAAAATTTTATCCTCATTATTCCATGCCTCTGTTCCATGTGGTTCTCAAAGGGATTGTAAATCTTTCCATTTTGCCACAGGGGAGAGTAAGCCTCCTAGTCATGTCAATCACCATACTTCTTTCCCACACTGACATTTACTGACTAATCTTAGTTTTTCCCCTGGATTTTTATATACGGAGACCAGATGCAGGAAATAGTTCTCTGTGGGGTCCAAAACAAAACAAAAACAAAAACCAAGAGTGTATAAACCTGGAACATTCTATGATTTTGCCTTCCATCTCTCTGCTTCCCTCTGTTTCATGAAGGAAATCAATTTTCAGTACACGAAAAATAAAGCTAATTTAGAAAAAAAATTCAGGTTATTTGTATGGGGTATGTGATATGGTTTGGCTCTACGTACCCATCCAAATCTCATGACGAGTTGTAATCCTCAATGTTGGAGGAGGGTCCTGATGGGAAATGATTGACTTATGGAGGTAGAGATCCCCTTTGTTTTTCTCATGGTAGTGAGTTTTCACGAGATATGGTTGTTTGAAAGTGCGTAGCACCTCCTTTGGTCTCTCTTCCTCTGGCTCCAGCCATGTAGGACATGTCTTCTTTCTGTCAGTCTTCCACCATGATTGTATGTTTCCTGAGGCCTCCCCAGCCACGCTTCCTGTACAGCCTGAGGAACCGTGAGAAAATTAAACTTCTCTCTTTCATAAATTACCCAGTCTCAGGTATGTCTTTATAGCAGTGTGAGAATGAACTAATATAGAAAATTGATGCCAGAAAAGTAGGCCATTGTTGTAAAGATACTGGAAAATATGGAAGCAGCTTTGGAATTGGGTAATGGGCAGAGGTGGGAAATGTTTGGAGGGCTCAGAAGAAGACAGGAAAATGAGGGAAAATTTGGAACTTCCTAGAGACTTGCTAAATTGTTGTGACCAAAATGCTGATAGTGACATGGACAATGAAGTCCAGGCTGAGGTGATCTCAGATAGAGATGAGGAACTTATTAGGAACTGGAGTAATGGTCACTCTTGCTATGCTTTAATTAAGATAATGGAGGGTGTCCCTGCCCTAGAGATCTGTGTAACTTTGAACTTGAGAGAGATTATTTAGAGTAACTAGGGGAAGAAATTTCTAAGCAGCAAAGCATTCAGAATGTGACCGGGCTGTTCCTAGCATTGTACAGTCATATAAATTCAGAAAAAGATTTTCTAAAATTAGAACTTATGTTTAAAATGGAAGCAGACCATAAAAGTTTGGAAAATTTTCAGCCTGACCATGTGGTAGAAAAGAAAAAAAACACATTTTCTGGGGAGAAATTCAAGCCAGTTGCAGAAAATTGCATAAGTAAAGAGTAACCAAATGTTAATATCTAGGAAAATGGGGGAAATCCTCAAAAGAATTTTAGAGACCTTCACAGCAAGCCCTCCTACCACAGGCCTGGAGGCCTAGGAGGGAAGAATGGTTTTGCAGGCTGGGCCCAGGGTACTGCTTCCCTATAAAACATTGGGATACTGTTCCCTGTGTCCCAGACACACCAGTTCTACCTATGGCTAAAAGAGACCCAGACACGATTCACATGACTCAGGCTGCTGTTCCAGAGCAGGCAAGCTGCAAGCCTTGGCAATTTCCATATGGCGTTAAGCCTGTGGGTGAGCAGAGGGCAGGAACTGAGGCTTGGGAACCTCTGCCTGGATTTCAGAGGACATATGGAAATGCCTGGATATCCAGGCAGAGGTCTGCTTCAGGGGCAGAGCACTCAAGGAGAACCTCTACTAGGGCATTGCAGAAGGGAAAATGTGGGGTTAGGACCCCTACACAAAGTCCCCACTGGGGCACTGCCTAGAGGAGTTGTAAAAAAGAGGTCCACCATCCTTCAGACCCCAAAATGGTAGATTCATTGACAGCTTGCTCTATGTGCTTGGAAAAGCCAAAGGCACTCAATGCCAGCCTGTGAAAGCAGCTGGGAGGAAGTCTGTACCCTCCAAAGCCACAGGGGGGAGAGCTACCCAACACCAGGGGAGCCCACCTCTTGCAACAGTGTGACCTGGATGTGAGACATAGAGTCAAAGGAGATTATTTTGGAGCTCTAAGATTTAATAACTGACCTACTGGGTTTCCAAGTTTCATGGGACCTGTTGCCCCTTTGTTTTGGCCAATTTCTCCCTTTTGGAATGGGAGCATTTACCGAATGCCTTTACCCCTATTTTATCTTGGAAGTAACTAGTTTTTTTAGTTTACAGGCTCATAGGCGGAAGGTATTTGCCTTATCTTAGGTGAGACTTTGAATTTGGACTTTTGAGTTAATGCTGGAATATGTTAAGACTTTGGGGACTGTTGGGAAAGCATGATTCTGTTTTGAAATTGTGAGAAGCACGTGAGATTTGGGAGTGACCAGGAGTAGAATTATATGGTTTGGGTCTGTGTCCCCATCCAAATCTTGTGTCAAATTGTAATTTTCAACATTGGAGGAGGGGCCTGCTGTGAGGTGATTGAATTATGGCGCAAGTTTCCAAACTGCTGTTCTCATGATAGTGAGTTCCCAGAAGATACAATAGTTTAAACATATGTAGACCTCCCTGTTTCCTCTCTCTCCTGCTGCAGCGATGTGGGACATGCTTCCTTAACCTTCGCCTTCCACCATGATTGTAAGTTTCCTGAGGCCTCCACAGTCCTGGTTCCTGTATAGCCTGTGGAATCATGAGACAATTAAACCTCTTTTCTTTATAAATTATCCAGTTTCAGGTAGTTATTTACAGGAATACAAGAACAGACTAATGCAGTATGTTAATTTCACATGGCTACCAACAAAGCCCCACAAATTGGGTAATTTCTTTTAGCATAAAAGAAATTAATTTTTCTACAGTTCGGGAGGCTAGAAATGTAACATTGAGGTGTCCTGAAAACTATGTATCCTTTGAAATCTACAGAGGTACCCCTCCTTTCCCCTCCCTCACTTCTCACAATTTGCTGGTTATCTTTGGCATTCCTTGGCTTGCAGCTGAGTAACTCCAGCCTCTTTTTATGTAATCACATGGTGTTCTCCCTGTGTGTGTCTGTTTCACATGGCCATCCTCTTATGAGGATGCCAGTGCTATTGGAATAAAGACTCACTCTATTTCAGCATGCACTCAACTTAATTCATTACATCTGAAACAACTCTGTTTTCAAATAAGGTCACATTATGAAGTACTTAAAGGTAAGAACTTCAGTATATCTGTTTTCTCTGGGGAGTGGGGGCAAAGTTAAACCCATAACATGGGGTTAGGAGAGGAAATAGTGATAAATGGGTAAATATTTGAATCTCAAAATCCAGTTGTTCCTGTTGCCAATCATAATTATGAAATCCCAGATACAAAGGCGAATACATTATATTTTTTGCTTTAGATAGTTTACTCCAAACAAAATAATCCTAACATATCTCTTTTACTTCTCTAGCTGTAGGCAATCCTATTGCTTACAACCAATGAACTCTGCCTTGTTGTCGAGATAATCACATTTTGCTGAATGCAAAATATGTGATGTAATGATTTTATTTTAAAGCCTGCTTTAAAGTAGGAGATCTTATTAGTAGATGAGACCTTGACCAATAAGACTAGAATCCTTTGCTTTTTCAAGGTTCTATTAGATTTGAGAATGGATAGAGTGCCAGGATCTTTGACTTTCTACCCCTTTGTCTCTACCTACAAATACTCTTATGAATTAGTTAAGGGAAGTTTGTTTCCTGTTGCCTAGTTCAGAGCTTCTCACAGTATATTCCAAAGACCTCAGTCATCAAATAATCTGAGACAATTTATTAAGTATATAGTCTTTCATGCCTTATCCACAATCTATAGGATAAGAATCTTTGAGAAAACTTACGGAATCCATTTATATCCACTGCAGCAACTACATGCATGAAACAACATGAGTGAATCGCAATGCTTTACCCTAAGTGGAAGAAGCCCAACTCCAAAGGCCACATATGTGTATGATTAAATTTATGTAATATTCAGGCAAGGGCAAAATTAGAGAGACAAAGAACAGATCAGTGTTTGCTGGGACTGAGGTTGTGGGAAAGGATATACTAAAAACAAGCATGAGGGAACGGGGGTGGGTTTGTAACTTCTATATCTTGATTGAGCTGGTGGTTACAAGACTGTATGCATTTGAGAAAACAGAGACCTGTAAATCTAGAGTCAGTTTAACAGCGTGTAAAGTATACTTCAATTGAAAAAAGAAAATTCAACTACTTGAATGTTTTTATTTCCCCTTATACTTTCTGAAACTAACACTGCTGGTAGATTCTTAACTCATAAAGAATTTAAATTATCGTAATTTATTTTAAGCTGTATCTGTATTTAATGATTTGTCTCATTTTATGCCTTCACCATATCTGGTAATGAAATTGTGATGCATGTTTTACTTTGTTTAAACTTGCCTCATATCACATTGTCCATAACTTTATATCCAACCACCCAACTTTACAGAATTGCTCTCTCTCTCATATATATATATATGAGTGTGTGTGTGTATACATATATGTGTGTGTGTATATATATATCTATATATATTCCCCCTTGTATTGTATTCAGCATTGAATTAGGACTATTTACCTATCCAATATATAATTCTGATTCTTTGCATAGGTAAGTTTAATATTTTTCCCACTACAAGATAAAGAATGTGGAATTATATTTGTTCTTTGTGGCATATTGAACCCAGGAAAGGGGGAATAATGAATATATCACCTGTGTACTCTTTTACTGCTAAAATATCCTGCAGTTTTCTTTTTCTGACAGTTAAAAAATACAGAAAAATCTCATTCTATGTTACTACAATTGCCTATGCCCATTTGCCTGTTTTCCTAAATCCATTTGACAGTGTTGATGATCTGTAGGAGATGTTTCTGTAACTACAACCTCACAGAGATTTCTGAAAATAATACCCTGGTACTAACGAAAGGCTCATATTTAGTTACGTAGTCCCAAAACATGCATTTCATTTTGTGAATGTAGAAGGAACCATATGCTTTATTAAACTTAATGATGAATTACAAACCACCCATGGAAACAAGTACCAGTGAGGAGGCAAGAGAAAATGGGAAGTTAATACAAATTAAAGTGGAAGGCTGAAATACATAGAACCAACTGAGTAAAGTTTACATTTAATTTTTTATGGTAGTCTACCTTTAAGAAGCTCATGTTTGTGTGTGTGTTCTATTTTTGACTTGGTTTCAAGAAGAGTGTTAATAGTTGATGTGATTATTCTAACTATTCTAATTATTCTTATATCATATTTTTCCAGAATTTACATTACATATTTCATACGAGGTAAAAGCTACTTGTTTTTTAACGAATAACAAATATTTTTAATATATTGTGGGATTTTTCTGTGATGTAAGATTACTAGGAAATTAAGACTTGGAAGATGACCACTCTTTGAGACTGTTAAAATGAAATAGCTAACTTTATTCTGTTATAGCTGTGGTGATGATATAGTACTTTTGCAAATTTACTGTATATATATCTTGTTTTACAAATAGTTAATCATCAGGGCATCAAATTTACATAAAATTTTCTTGGAAGTCATATCTATTTACTTAATCATGGTAAAATTCATAAAGCCCAAGGAGGAGAGCAAGAAGAAATTACAGAAATTAAAGAGAGTAGAGGAAATCTGCTCTCATTTAGAGAAAACATATTGGATTATTCCATTGTATTGTACTATGTATACTACATTCTCTTCAGTACCCTGCGTAAATTGCAGTGCAGAATAGCTCTTGTAAACATTGCCTACAATAAATTATATTATTAAGGTAAACTCAGAATCGAAAAAATAATCTATTTTAAAATGTATGCTCTTTTCCTTGTAAATGTCCTGTATCACACTATTAAATTATGAGTCATGGCTAAATCTAAGCTTCATCGATTGTCTAAAAATTCTAAATATTTCTAATTCAATCACATTAATTATTTGTCACCTTTAGATATGATCAATTAGTAAAGAAAGAGAAAAGTGGTGGTAAAATGTGTTATTTTTAAAATATTAAGATTTAGCAAGAAAGCAAAAAATGATGGGATTTGAATGGGTTTAGTAGGTCTATGTAGTCAACACAGAGAGAAACACTATGCTTTATGCATCCTTTTAGAAACTGTTCAAGACACTACAATGTTTGACAAGTGATAGCTGTTAAAATTATTCAATGTAGGATTTTCTGATTGCTGAACCTTGGCTGAAGGTCACATTCGTAAGTGAATTGGCAGGGCATGAAAATAACAGAAGCAAAATATTCATAGTCATGTGAAATATTTTTAACCATAGCAGTGGTGGAATAGGGAACTATTCAAAGGTGGGTGGGGAAAAAGCTAATTTCGATTTATTTATTTAATTTTGAAATGTGGGTTGCTATGAGAGGATAGGCTATTGGGGATGCTTTGTGATATATTAGCTTAATTTTAATACTATCTGTAGACACTTTGCCCTTTGAATTTGATGTGAGGTGGCATGCATCTTACTCTCGTGATACCAGTGGACAATAGGAGTTTTCACAAAAGTCTAACATGTTTCCATTCTCAGGAGTGACACAAGCGAGTCTCTGTCTTCATCACTAATCTAGGACCCTAAGATCTTTTGCCATCAATAAGGGAAATCAGTAGCAGGGGTGGAGGCCATGTGAGTACACTAGCACTTCTCTTCCTACAAGGTGCACAATTGACCAAGGATCCTGGATTATCCCTTGAAAATATGGCATGAACCCAGGAGGCAGAGCTTGCAGTGAGCCAAGATAGTGCCATTGCACTCCAGCCTGGGTGACAGAGCCAGACTCTGTCTCAAAAAAAAAAAAAAAAAAAAAAAAAAAAAGAGAAAAGAAAAGAAAATACATTGCCATGCTTGCACTAGGACAAGCCTCCCATGAATGAGTGCAGTGGAGATCCTGAAGCAGACAATGGTCTGCTTTCCTAGAAGACTAGACTACTTTTGAAAATGCACCTTTTTCCAAGAATCCCTAAATTTGAAGAAGGTTCCTTAAAATGAAAGACAGTCTAACACACTTCTTTATTCTCACTTACGTGGTGTCAGAATTGCATTGTGAGATCTAAGGTCTCCTTTCTATTTCCTCTCGCAGCAGCGCTTCCCCTCATAAATTCCTTGAACATTTTATCCTTTCCTGGCATCTGCTTCTCTGAGGATGTAGCCTAATAATGCAGAATTATGTTTTTGTTTCTAAAGAAGATGTGCAATTTTGATGTAACTTCAATAAAAAGAAAATATTCTCCTGAAAATTCAACTTCTGTGATATTACACAATGGAATTTCTTTTTCTTCACAAACCTATCTTGGGGATTTATAACATGAAAGGAAAGAAACCCTTTATATCAACAATATGAGTTCAAACTTTGCTGGGAGTTACTATGTTAAAATGCATTGGGCCACACACATACAGCTACACATATACACACACACAAGTTTTACCAGGAAGTGAAGTGAAAACTACTAATGAAATACTATATTGTAGATAAACAATATAAATTGGAACTTTATATTATTTTTATGTTTTCCATAGGTTTATATTTAATTTTTTATGGTAGTCTACATTTAAGAAGTTCATTTTTTTGTGTGTTCTATTTTTGACTTGGTTTCAAGAAGAGCATTAATAGTTGATGTGATTATTCTAACTATTCTAATTATTCTTATATCATATTTTTCCAGAATTTATATTATATATTTCATACTAGGTAAAAGCTACTTGTTTTTTAATGAATAACAAATATTTTTAATATATTGTGGGATTTTTCTGTGATGTAAGATTACTAGGAAATTAAGACTTGGAAGATGACCACTCTTTGAGACTGTTAAAATGAAATAGATAACTTCGTTCTATTATAGCTACAGTTATGACATAGTAATTTTGCAAATTCACTGTATATATACTTTGTTTTACAAATAGTTAATCATTGAGGCCTCAAATTTACATAACATTTTCATGGAAGTCAGATCTATTATAGTCAAAATGAGAAAGACCTTACAGGTTATATAGACCAACTTTCTCACTTTGCATCTGGCAAAATGAAGAACCAGAGAACTGAAGAGATTTACTTGAGTAAACCGGTTGGTAGTTGCAAAAGTAAATATAAAGATACTATATATATATATATACACACACACACTATATATATTATACTATATACTATATATAAATACTATATATGAATATATAGCATGTATAGTATAAATATATAGTGTTTATATACTGTATGTATATATAAAGAGAGAAAGGTTTAAACTTTTCTTATTAAAAATGTATAAGGCACCCCGAAGCTATTTACATGAAAATTATTGCAATTAAACCTCAAAGAATCCCCATAAGAAAGACTTTAATATCATTGCATCCACTTAATTATCTGGAAAATATTTCTCAAAGTTATTTAGGTTAACTTGCCTTGGGTCCCACATTAAGAAATGCCAGATTGATGTTAATTCACATTTCATAAGCTAAATCGTAAATGACGTTTTTATTCGATGGTCTAGAGTTCTCTCTAAGAGCCTCATTTGACATTTAAAAAAAAATAATGTCTTTAAAATTCTCCTGTAAAATATACAGCCCTTTTCTGTCAATTTATTTCACTGATAGTATCAGTTTTCACGTAAATATATGTAAAAATATATTAAAATATTTCATAAAATAAATATTGCATCCCTTCTTTTCAGAGCTTGTCCATGATATCCTATATGTCAACAGCATGTTTATTTGGCAGCAAACTGCTTTGGTGTGTTTAGGTGGAAGCATGCAGAAAATGATTATAAAATAATGTTCTATTTATCTTGTATTCTTGGAAACTCTTTATGCAGATAACATATGAATTCTCTAGATATCTCTTTTCTTATATAAAATTTAATTTGTGTTATAACATTTTCATTTGGAAAAGGTGTTCATATGGCCCACAGCATTTCTAGAATTTTGTGGCATAAAACTTATTGCTTTAAAACTGTGTAGGTAAACATGCCTTAACTTAGCAATCACAACTTGCTGTGACTGTAACAGCTTTTCATATATTGAATACTCCACCTTTAAATCAAATCATTTTTATTTTCTTCTTGCTATGTATAATGTTACACAGACAGACATGAGACAGCAACTGTGACCAAAAAAGTCATTAATAATTACGTGGGATCTTAGTCCACGATTTAGTATTTCCTAAATCCTATTGTCTGATGTGTTAGTTGGCTGAACTTAAAATCATGAAGAGGAAAAATAAAACTCTTTAAAGTGTGAGTATCACTGTCAACAAGAGAAGAGATGTTTATTCACACTATAGATCCTCAATTTTAAGACCTGTTTGTCACTCAGTAAATGTTATAGAATTAGACCACGTATAGTACTTCGATGGATCTGCAATGACACTGACATAATGTGTTGTCAAGGGTAGGAACAAAATAGAACTCTACAGTGGAAAATCCTATGCAACCTTTTATTTAGTGGAAGAGATTTGCAAGAAAGCTCTGTGTGTGTGTGTGTGTGTGTGTGTGTGTGTGTGTGTGTGTATGTTTGTTAGACACAGCTCCCAGAATAGACTTAAAACGAAGCTTGTCTTTTTGTGAGGCCTTTGACAAAGAGTGAAGCACCATTCCAAAAACCTCACTTTGCCTTATTCCCATCCAATTCTGTCTCTTTATAGTCTATTAGTGTTCACATTTTATAATTATTCAGACCCATAGGAACATGCTACTTTCTTAACCTTTCTACCATATATTAGAAACCCTAAATAATTCATGATTTGTTCTTACCTTAAAGTGATTTTCACAGTTATAGACAAGTCAATTTAAAATAATATGACACAGAGTAACAAAATGAACAAAAATCATTCTGTTAAGCTCTTTATACACACTGCCATGTTGGTTCTTTATGACAAATTTATGAGGCAGGTTCCTTAGCCCCATTTCACAGGCTGAGAACCGAGACTGTCAAAACTAAGCTGATTTCACTGTGATTATATCTTAGTGAGTGATAGACTTAGCAATCATGGGATTGAGAAAACATAACACGGGAGTGGGTTCTTATAATTTTCTTCATTCTTACCTTCATGTGAAATAAGGACAACATCAGCCGGGGAGGTTGTGATCACTCTAAGAAACAGCATCAGACTTACAAAATCTTTTCTTCTACAGGTTAATCTGTACTTCCACTCATTGCAAATATTTCAAGACTTCTTCACTCTCGAATATCAATAATGCCATGCTCACACTGATACATTCACATTTCTCTATTGCTTCATTAGAAACTCCTTGGTTCACAAAGTTTATTATTTCTAGGAAATACTACAGAGGTGCTCTCCCGTTTTAATGTATGTTATCACTCACCTCAGTTACATCACCATGTATTTTGTTTCTGCTTCAAGCTTCTTGAAGTTTCATTGCATGCAAAATCACATGTTAAAAGAGAATGACAGCCAATGTTCACATTACATGTGTCGTCTGTCAATAGTCCCATTCTTTAAATATTGATACATTTCTCATTTCTGTTCAGAATTTGCTAAATCTCTTCTCCATAATTTGAACCTGCATTGCTTTGTTCATAATTTCATGACACTAACTCTTCCATGTTATTTATTTATTTTTTATTCTATTTTATTTTATTTTTGAGATGGAGGCTCGCTCTGTCGCCCAGGCTGGAGTGCAGTGGCGCGGTCTTGGCTCACCGAAACCTCTGCCTCCTGGGTTAAAGTCATTCTCCTGCCTCAGCTTCCCTAGTAGCTGGGACTACAAGCGTCCACCACCACGCCCGGCTTTTTTTTTTTTTTTTGTATTTTTAATAGAGACGGGGTTTCACCGTATTAGCCAGGATGGTTTCCATCTCCTGACCTCGTGATCTACCCGTCTTGGCCTCCCAAAGTGCTGGGATTACAGACGTGAGCCACCGCGGTGGCTGGCCTAACTCTTCCATATTTTTAAGAAATTGTTAATGTACACAATAATACCTCACTGGAAAACAGAAATAATAGGTTGTACCATGGTATGATCAAAAGTTGTCTGCATATACCTGCACACATACATATGTACACCCTCCATAAATATTCTCAAAAAATCAATCTTAATTTAATGAGAAGTAACTTGCATTTCAGCATTGTGTGGGGGGGGAGGGCGGGTGTGTGTGTGTGTGTGTGTGTCTGTAATTGTTTTGAGAGAGGGTTTTGCTTTGTCATGTAGGCTGGGGTGCAGTGGTGAGATAATAGCACACTGCAGCCTTGAACTCCTGGTCTCAAACAATTCTCTCACCGAATAACTGGGACTGCCAGTGCTCACCACCATGCTCAACTAATATTTTTACTTTTATTTTTATAGAGACGTAGTTTCACTATGTCACCCAGGCTGGTCGCAAACTCCTGGTCTCAAGCAATCCTCCCTCCTTAGCTCCTACAAAGTGCTGGGACAACAAGCATGACCCACCACATCTGGCAAATATTTTCAGGATCACAGAAGCAGTTTTTACTCTCACAGAGCCTCCGATTTAAACCATAACTCCATTTTAAAAGAGAATATTTGCTTTCCATTTCAATAGATAAAAGGTACAGTAAGTGATTGCATAAAGAAGAAAATTATAAAAGGTGAATTCAGCTCTTTACAACTTAAAACCAGAATAGGTCTTACAGCTTTAACAGCAAAATTAAGCATTTTCTCCATCTTTCTCTTTAGGTAAAAAAGTGCATTTTGGTAATGCTAATCTTTAAGAAATAAAATGTGTACTTTTCTATGCTATAGAAACTAAGGAAACACAAAAACGTATTAGAATCAAAGTATCAAGTAGAATTGCACGTGCTTTGGTCTTGAATATACATTTGTATTTCCTCCCAACATAGACACATTTACAAAGACAAAGGAAGTCTTTGTATAACAGGGAACTTAACTTTAGTACTCTTAAAATTTTATTGATTTGTGATTCAGATATTAAAGAAAAATACAAAAACCAATTTTGTTGGATGTAGTTTTGTAGCCTCACTTAGGTAGAACTAAATAACAGATTATGTTTATCTGGAAGTAGCAATATCTAGTTTGACTTTCCTAATCTTTTTTCTTATTTGTTTTTAATTGGCAAATAAAAATTATATATATTTATATTATACACAATGATGTTTTCATATTTGTATGCATTGAGTAATGACTAAATGAAGCTATTTAACATATGCATTAACTCATCTACCTAATCTTTCAATTAAAATATCTCCAAGAAGAGAAAATGCACAAAATAATTAAGCAAAACTTTCTTGCATTTAATGAAATGCAAAAATTAATGAATTGCACTTAATAACATGTAAAATTAATGAATAAAATGCTAGCTAGAAGTACCCCATCATCCTGAACCAATCCTGGCCATGGTAGACCAATCAGTCCCATTTCTTGAGCTAATTTTAGTTTCTCAAGCTGTGTTATTGCTACACAAAGCAGATAGATATTGGAGGAATCAATAAATCTGCTATTGTGTTTTTATTAAAACTCAAAACCCACAAGAATTTATGCATTAGGAAATAAAATCTCCAACTCTTAGAAAACAGACTGATATGAACATTTGCTGTCTGAACATCAGAAAGATGGTATGCCATTTAAAATTAGCTCTAAACAGTCTTCCACCTTAGGCTTGCATAATTATCATAAATTTTAATTTTGTTGTTGGTGGTGATCTAACTTCATGAAAATCATCAGAGACTAATACTTGTCATACCCTTTCTCTTGACCTTGTGGCAAAAGTCTACTGACCTTGTCTTAAAAGCAGATGCAACTAATTTAGTGCAATCCTGCCAACTTAGTTTTATGGTGTCTCAAACGTGTTCGTTCCTTACACTGTACAATCTACATTGCTCAGTGGCACAGCATTGTCATAAGTAAACTTAACTCCAGTGGAGTTCAGTTACAATCTTCTTCACACATTTATATTTGATATTGCAATACTTAAAATGCTGTTACAAAATGTATAACTGTTAGCCACTCTCTGAGAGCTATTGAAGCACCTAACACATTGGACATCTAGAAAATCTGATTTTCCCTTTTTTTAAAAATAAATTAGTAGGTACTATCATATGACCAAAATGAGAAATTATTAGCTAAGTGCACAATAATGGGTCTCTACTCATAATAAGAACAACTATCAGACTTGTAGCTTAGTTCATTTATGAGAGATTGCCCCAAATCAACAGATAATATGTATTTTCGAGTAAATAAATATTTTTGAATGCTTTTAAAAGGAGTTTCTTTACCTCAACAGGAAGCACAACCAAGAATATTTAGCAGACTAAAAGACTGTAAAGCTATTAATACTTCCAAAGAAAGTGGCTATTGAGAAGAAAATCACTGGGCTGTGGCAGGGAGTTAACATGGAGAATAAGAAAAGACCTTGGTTGATTATTATGGCAAACAGGCATCTCTCACTGAAATACTAGCTTCTATGCTACCTTAAAACTATGCATTTTCAAAATTTCAAAGAAGCCACGGAATGTCAGCAACAGTTCCAGAATATGAAAATTAATGGAAGAATATCTGGATATGAGTTACAAAACAAACCTGAACAATTTCAGGATGACCACATGATCATGCCAGATGATATCAAAGAGAAATCTTCAAATAATTTACATGAATTTGTCCATCACAACCAGATTACAGTAATGACCTAGGTAGGAGATGAGGGATAAAAGACTACACATTGGGTACAGTGTACACTGCTCGGGTGACAGGTGCACCAAAATCTCAGAAATCAGCACTAAAGAACTTATTCATGTAACAGAACACCACTTGCTCCCCAAAAACCTATTAAAATAGAAAATAAAATTTTTTTGGCTGGATGTGGTGGCTCATGCCTGTAATCATGGGTACTTTGGGAGGCCGAGGCAGGAGGATCACCTGAGGTCAGGAGTTTGAGACCAGCCTGATCAACATGGAGAAACCCTGTCTCTACTAAAAATACAAAATTAGCTGGATGTGTTGGTGCAGGCCTGTAATCCCAGCTACTCAGGAGGCTGAGGCAGGAAAATCATCACTTGAACCCAAGAGGCAGAGGTTGCGGAGAGCCAAGATCGTGCCATTGCACTCCAGACTGGACAACAATAGCAACACTTAGTGTCAAATAAATAAATAAATAAAGGAAAATCTAATGAAGTTAGAGAGAAGGTCTCAGCAGCATGCCTCATATGTCACTAACATAATCCCGATAAAATTATCAAGGGAAAATTTGAACAAGAGCCCAAGGGAGCCTCATGGTTTTGAAGACTTCCAAGTGGATTTCATACCACTGCAGCTTGCAAAGATTTTAAATAAGGTGTGGTTAATATTTACTTATTCGTATTTTTTTTTTGTAAAATTTAGCTTGGAAAGTGACTACAGGAGAGGTGACACATATTTGGAAGTTGTTTCGCTTTTGCAAATTTTACAATGAAGGCTCAGTGGATTTTGTGATTCAGATCTATAACCACCCTAGTCACAAATATATTCATGCCTCACACCTGACCATGATTGCAAACAATGCTAAAAACCACAGAATAATATACTCAGTTGGTGCAAAAGTAATTGTTGTTTTTGCCATTACAAAAAAGGCAAAATCAGAATTACTTTTACACCAACTTCATAGACCAACCTCATGGGAGCATTCTGCTTAAAATCATTAGGTGACCACCAAAGATTGTAATATGAATTGAGACAGATGTTTTTAAAAGATCTGGCTCCAGGAAGATGAATGAAGCTCATTCCACTATAAGATACTCATGCGTGGGATAGATCCAAATAGTCAGAGTAAAGACAAATAATTAAGATGAGATTTGAATGGCCCATCATAAAAGCTAATGCAAAATTTGGAATTTAGACTTAGCTGGGAAGATTGCTTGCAAAGCCAAAAAGCTTAGCATTATCGAGAATATTCTGATAAGATGCACCGACTCTATAACATAGCACTCATACTCTCCAGGATAAAATCCAAAATTACTCAACATTATACAAACCAGGAAAAGAAACAGAAAATATGACCAAGTCTCAAGAAAAAACACAATTCGATACTACCCGTGAGACGATAAAATTATTGAAATTATCTAGCAAAGACTTTAAAGAAGTTCTTAAAAACAGTGAAACTCTGATAACTCTGAGGTAAAACCAAACACACTTGATATTAAGTATGAATCTCCAAGAAATGTAATCTTTAAAAAAGAACAAAATAAGAATTTTGAAACTGACCACTACAATATCTGGATTTAAAATTTCACTGGGTGAGCTCAATAGGAGAGTAGACGTGACACAGGAAAGTGTCAGTGAACCTGACACTTTCACAGAAACTGTGAAATATGTAGAACAGAAAAAAGTAGCAGAGTTCAGGAATATGTGAGAAAAATACCAAAAAGTTGGCTAAATATACCATAGGAATTTGGGAAAAGGAGGAAGAAGGTTAGAGAAGAAAAATTGTTTGAAAGAATAACAGTCTAAATCTTTCCAAATTTGTTGAAAGACATAAATTTACAAATTCATGTTACTGAGGAAAACACAAAATGTAAAAACTCAAACAATATTATACCTAGGGACATAATAGTGAAACCAATGAAACTAAAGTTTAAGAAAATATCTTGAAAACAGCTAGTGAAGGATTTCACAGTATTTACAATGGAACAACATTTTAATTGACACAAATTTATTTTCAAAACCATGGAGGCCAGAGAATAATGGAACATCTTTAAAGGGCAGACAGAAATCAACTGCATATCAAAAATATTTATCCATTGATACTTTCTTCATATCAAGAATAAAAACAATCTAAAAATAAAGATATTCTCAGATTAATAGAGACAAAAATATAGTGGAATTTAGAGTAAATGATAAAATTAAATCTGTAAGTTGAACGAAGATACAAAAAGGGAACTTGCATTCCTTATATTAAGGAATTATATTATATTATATACATAATTATATTAACTTATATCCTCATATTAAGAATGAGAAAAACAGCAATAAAAATGGCAAATATCTGGGCTAGTATAAAGATAATTTATTTCTCTAAAGCTCTAAATTTTGTAAGATTTTAAAAGCAAAACTTATTATCCGATATGGTTTTCAACATACATAGGGAAAATACGTATGATAATTTTGCCATAAAACACAGTTTGGGATTGAGTAATTGGATTTATATTATTATTGCATATATTTTGCTTTTCATGTGAAGTGGTAAAATATTAATCCTAAGTAGGCTGTGAAATATTAGGCACATATATTATAATTTCTATTATATTCACAAAAATAAAATACCAAATGGCATAGCAAAAAGTCAATTAAAAATTAGGATTAAAATAAATATACATATATATGTATGTGCATGTGTCTATATATACATATATATATATATATCTGTGTGTGTGCATGTGTGGACATATGTACACATATGTATACAGGAATACCATGGAGATATTGTGGATTTGATTCCACACCAATGTATTAAAGTGAATATCACACTAAGTCACACAAATGTTTTGGTTTCCTAGTATATACAAAAGTTACGTTTACACTATCCTGTAGTTGTTTAAGTGTGTAATATTAGGTTTAAAAAACCTAATTGCTTCAAAATGCCAACCATCATCTGAGCCTTCAGTGAGTCATAATCTTTTTGCTGGTAGACGGCCCTGCCTCCATGTAGATGGCTGTTGACTGATCTGCGTGGTGGTTACTGAAGGTTGGGATTAGCTGTAGCGATTTCTCAAAATAAGAAAACAATGTTACACTTCTGCATTGATTGACTCTTTCTTTAAAGAAAGATTTCTTTATAGCATGCTATGTTGTTTGATAGCGTGTTATCCACAGTAGAACTTCTTTCAAAATAAGAGCCATCTATGACAAACCCATAGCCAACATCATACTGAATGGGCAAAAGCTGGGAGCATTCCCCTAGAAAACTAGCACAAGACAAGTATGTCCTCTTTCACTACTCCTATTCAATATAATATTGAAAGTCCTGGTCAGAACAATGAGGCAAGAGAAAGAGATAAAGGGCATCCAAGTGAAAAGAGAGGAAGCCAAACCATTCCTGTTTGCAGATGACATGATTATATATCTAGAAAACCCAATAATCTTAGCCCAAAATTTCCCTAAGCTGATACACAACTTCAGCCAAGTCTCGGGATACAAAATCAATGTGCTAAAATCACTAACATTCCTATACACAAACAAGAGTCAAGCTGAGAGCCAAGTCAGAAATGCAATCCCATTCACAACTGCCACAAAAAGAATAAAATACCTAGGAATACAGCTAACCAGGGAGGTGAAACATCTCTACAAGGAAAACTACAAAAACTACAAAACACTGCTCAAAGAAATTAGAGCTGACAAACAAATGAAGACACAGTTTATGATCATGGATCAGAAGAATCAATATCATTAAAATGACCATACTTCCCAAAAAAATTTGCAGATCAAATGCTATTTCTATCAAACTACCAATGTCATTCTTCACAGAATTAGAAAAAAAAACAAAAAAACTCTATTATAATGTATATGGAACAGAAAAAGATCCCAAATAGCTAAAACAATCCTAATCCAAAAGAACAATGCTGGAAGCATCACACTATCCAACTTTAAACTCTACTTTGGGGCTATAGTAACAAAAACAGCATGGTACTAGTACAAAAACAGACACCTAGACCAACAGAACAGAATAGAGATCACAGAAATAAGACCGCACATGTATAAGTATCTGATCTTTGACACAGCTGGCAAAAACAAGCAATGGGGAAAGGACTCCACATATAAATAATGGTGTTGGGATAACAGGCTAGCCTTATATAGAAGATAGAAACCAGACCCTTTCCTTACACCATGTACAAAGTCAATGCAAGATGTATTGAAGACTTAAAAGTAAAACCCCAAACTATAAAAACTCTGGAAGACAACCTAGGCAGTACAATCCTGGATATAGCAATGGGCAAAGACTTCATGACAGTCTCCAAAAGCAGTTGCAACAAAATCAAAAAATGCCAATGGAATGTAATTAAACTAAAGAGCTTCTGCACAGCAAAAGAAGCCTTCAATAGAGTAAACAGACAACCTATAGAATGGGAGAAAATTTCAACAAACTGTGCATCTAACAAAAATCTAATATCCAGAATCTATGAGGAACTTAAACAAATTTATAAGAAAGACAAACAACTCCATTAAAATGTGAGCAAAGGACATGAACAATTTTCGAGAGAAGACATATATACTGCCAACAATGATATGAAAAAAAGCTCAACATCACTGATCATTAGGGAAATGAAAATCAAAACAACAATGAGATATCATCTCACACCAGTCAGAATGGCTACTATTAAAAAGTCAAAAAATAAAGGATGTTGGCAAAGTTCATGAGAAAAAGGCATACTTATACACTGTTGGTGGGAGTGTAAATCAGTTCAACCACTGCAGAAAGTAGTTTGGCAAAACCGTAAAGTCAAAAACAGAATCATTCAACCCAGAATTCCATTACTAGGTATGTACTCAAAAGAATATAAATTGTTGTATCATAATTATTCATGCATGTGTATATTCATTCCAGCACTATTCACAAGAGCAAAGACATGGAATCAGCCTAAATGCCCATCAATGGTAGATTGGGTAAAGCAAATGTGGTACATGCACACCATGGAATGCTATGCAGTCATAAAAATGGAAAAGATCATGTCCTTTCCAGAAACATGGATGAAACTGGAGGCCATTATCCTTAGCAAACTAATGCAGGAACAAAAAAACAAATGCTGCATGTTCCGTCTTATAAGTGGGAGCTAAATGATGAGAACAACAGACACATAGAGGGGACAACAGACACTGGGGTCTACTGGAAGGTGGAGGGTGAGGGGAGGGAGAGGATCAGGAAAAATAACTAATGGGCACTATGCTTAATAGTTGGGTGATGAAATAATCTGTATGACAAACCTCCATGACAAGGGTTTACTTGTATAATAAGCCTGCACATGTAACCCTGAGCTTAAAAGTTAAAAATATTAGAGACAATCAATTTGCACTATATCAAAATTAAACTGAATTAAAATTAAACTTGATCAACAGAGTTTATGTAATATTGTAAGTACTGCATTGTCAATTCAATGATGTTGTTACAGCATCTTCACTAGGAGAAGGTTCCATCTCAATAGACCACTTTCTTTGTTCATCCACAAGAAGCAACTACTCATTGTTCAGGCTTTATTATGAGATGGCAGCAATTCAGTCACTTTTTCAGGCTTCACTTCCGATTCTAGTTCTCTTGCTCTTTCCACCACATCTGTAGTTCATTTTTCCACTGAAGTATTAAACTCCTGAAAGCCATCCGTGAAGTCTGGAATAAACTTCTCCCAAACTCCTGTTCATGTCGGTATTTTGATCTCCCATACTCACAATTGCTTTTAACAGCATCTAGAATGGTGAATTCTTTACAGAAGGTTTTTGATTTACTCTTCCCAGATCCATCAGAGGAACCACTGCACTACCTACGGCAGTTTCAGCCTTATGAAATGTATTTCTTGCCGGGCGCGGTGGCTCACGCCTGTAACCCCAGCACTTTGGGAGGCTGAGGCGGGCGGATCACAAGGTCAGGAGATCGAGACCACGGTGAAACCCCGTCTCTACTAAAAATACAAAAAAACTAGCCGGGCGTGGTGGCGGCGCTTGTAGTCCCAGCTACTCAGGAGGCTGAGGCAGGAGAATGGTGTGAACCCAGGAGGCGGAGCTTGCAGTGAGCCGAGATCACGCCACTACACTCCACACTCCAGCCTGGGCGACAGAGCGAGACTCTGTCTCAAAAAAAAAAAAAAAAAAAAAAAAAAAAAAAAAAAAAAAAAAAAAGAAATGTATTTCTTAAATAATAGGACTTGAAAGTAAAAATTACTTCTTGAACATGGGCTGCAGAATGGATCTCCTGTTAGCAAGCATGAAATCATTAATCTTCTTGTATATCTCCATCGGAGATCTTGAGTAACCAGATATATTGTCAATGAGCAGTGATATTTTGAAAGGAATTATTTTATTTTGTTCTAAGCAGTAAGTCTCAACAGTGGACTTAAAATATTCAGTAAGCCATTGTGTACCCAGATGTACTGTCATCCAGGGTTTGTTGTTCCATTTATAAAACACAGATGGGCCGGGCGCAGTGGCTCCCGCCTGTAATCCCAGCACTTTGGGAGGCCTAGGTGGGCGGATCATGAGGTCAGGAGATGGAGACCATCCTGGCTAACACGGTGAAACCCCATCTCTACTAAAAATACAAAAAAATTAGCCGGGCGTGGTGGCGGCACCTGTAGTCCCAGCTACTCGGGAGGCTGAGGCAGGAGAATGGCGTGAACCCGGGAGGCGGAGCTTGCAGTGAGCCGAGATCGTGCCACTGCACTCCAGCCTGGGCGACAGAGTGAGACTCCGTCTCAAAAAAAAAAAAAAAAAAAAAAAAAAAAGACACAGAGAGAGTAGATTTAGCATAATTCTTAAAGGTCCTAAGAGTTTTCAGTGGTACATGAGCACTGGCTTCAACTTAGTCAGAAGCTGTAAAGTCCCCTACAAGAAAGTCAGCCTGTTTTTGAAGCCAGGCATTGACTTTTTTTCTAGCTATGATAGTTCTAGATGGCATCTTCTTCCAAGAGAAGGCTGTTTCATCTACTTGGAAAGGCTGTTTTTCAGTGTAGCCATATTCACCAGTGACTGTAGCTAGATTTTCTGAATAACTTGCTGCTGCTTCTAAATTAACACTTGCTACTTCCCCTTGCTCTTGTATATTATGGAGATGGTTTCTTTCCTTAAACCCCATGAACCATCCTCTGCTAGCTTCAAACTTTTCTTCTGCAGCTTCCTCACCTCTTTCAGCCTTCGTAGACTTGAAAAGAGTTAGGACCTCGCTCTAGATTAGGTTTTAGCTAAAGGGAATGTTGTGGCAGGTTTCAGACCATCAAAACTATCCATATCAGTAATAAGCCTGTTTTGTTTTCTAGAAATTCACATATTCACTTGAGTAGTACTTTTTACTTCCTTCAATAACTTTTTTTTTTTTCTTTGCATTCACAATTTGGCTAACTTGTGCAAGAAAACTAGCTTTCAGCCTAGATCCACTTTTGATAAGCATTACTCATTACATTTAATTATTTCCAACTTTTGATTTAAAGTGAGAGATGTGTGCTGCTTCCTTTCACTTGAACAGTTAAAGGTCATTGTATGGTTATTAATTGATCTAATTCCAATGTTGTTGTTTGTCAGGGAATAAATCGTCCAGGGAGAGAAAGAAAGAAGGGGAAATAGTAGATCAGTGGAACAATCAGAACACACACAACATTTATATATTAAGTTTACTATCTTATAATAGTGTGGCTGGTGGTGCCTCAAAATAATTGCAATAGTGACAGCAAAAATTGCTAACCATAGATCACCATAACAAATATAATAATGATGAAAATGTTTGAAATACTGTGAAAATTACCAAAATGTGACACGGAGACATGAAATGAACACATGCTGAAGGAAATACGGCACCAAAAGACTTGCTCAATGCAAGGTTGCCACAACCTCCAATTAATAAAAAATACTGTATCTGTGGAGCATAATAAAGTAAACTGCAATAACATGAGGTATGAAGTAATATATTTTAATTATAAAAATACAGGAAAGGGGAACAGAAGAACACATATAAAAAGCAAGAACAAAAAAATACAGAGGTGACAAACAAAAGGGAAAAATCAAATGATGCACTTAAATCTAACCATAGTAGTAATAGCGTAAAGTATTAATAGCCTGTAGATTCCAATTAAAATGAAGAAATTGGCAGATTTCATCTTAGAAAAGAATGATTCAAATATATTCTGACCATAATAGGTATATTACAACAGAGATAAGTTGAAAGTACAAAATTAATGTGTGTGTACCATCTGCTCAAGTAAGTGACAATTTAAAATTTGTTTAATAAAATGATTTTCAAAATAAAGAGCATTAATAGAAAGGAAAATATATATTTCATGAAAATGAAAGGAACAATTACTTAGAAAAACATAACCATTACAATTGTGGATATGTCTAGACCCAAAATACAGGAACAAAAATTGACATGATAAAAGAAAAAAACAGCCACTTCCACACGATACATAAGAGATTTTTATGTCTCTCTTTCAGCAATTGATTGAAAAATTATATGAAGAGTAACACAAAGGAGCAAACAACATTATCTTGCACTTTTCCATTCCAAAAAAGCAAAATACATTTTTATCAAGGGCACATTATGTATTTACTAAGGAGAACATATGCTAACTTGTAAAAAATCTCCATAAATTTAATGGATTGAAATCATACAAAGTGTTCTTTGAAAATAAAGCACATAAAGTGTGCTTATATAAGAAAAGAAAAAGATAAATTCAGTAAACACACTCTCCATGTTAACAAATTAGATTTACAAAATAGAAAATCAGATATAAAGTAAGTAGAGGCCAAGAAAAAATAAAGAAAAGTAAGAGCAGAAATCTCTGAAATTAAATAGACAAAAGAGAACACCAGCAAAATCAAAACCAGTATATTTGAAAATTT
This sequence comes from Macaca thibetana thibetana, assembly GCF_024542745.1. Classification (NCBI taxonomy): domain Eukaryota; kingdom Metazoa; phylum Chordata; class Mammalia; order Primates; family Cercopithecidae; genus Macaca; species Macaca thibetana. The sequence goes on along the minus strand of NC_065580.1, from coordinate 174,913,854 downwards.
GCCAAACCTTTAGCTCAAGTGATCAAGAAATAAGGAAAGAGAAAACAAATTTCAGATTTCAGGAATAAAAAAGAGGGTTATAACAGAATCTATAGACATTAAAAGATGAGCATATGTATTCTACCAAATTCAATAAAATTATAAAAATAAAAAATTCAAATATATAACATCATATTTGACATTAAATCTTAATAATGGAAAATAGATTATAATATTTATTTCAAAAACTCTACTACCTGCATGCTCAGATTATTTCAGTGATAAATTCGAATGAATGTTACAGAAAAACATAATAATCTTAACACAAACTTTTCCCAAACACAAGAAAACGAGGGAGTACAACCCAATCTTTTTCTTTATGGCTAACATTACCCGAATATTAAGAACTTACAAAGATATTGCAAGAAGGAAAAGGAGGGGAAATGGTAGAGGATGAGGAAGAAGAAGAGAGAGGTAGAGAAAGAGAGAGAGAATTACAAATCAATGTATCTCAAAGATGAAATAATTATTCAGAAAATATTATCAAATTGAATTACTAAATCTGACAATATAGGTAAAGTAGATGATACACCAAGACCACATAGTGTTTATTTCAGGACTGAAAAGTTGGTCTAACATTTGAAATAGAAGCAATGAAATTTACCATATTAACAAGAAAAAAATAATGTCAACATACGCAGATAAAAAAAATTGAAAAATATGTTATTCAGGAAAAAAAATGCTCAATAAACTAGAATAGAAAGGGAGTGTTCTCAAATTATTAAAGGATGTCTATTCTCCTAACATTATACTTCACGGCAGAGACTTAACTAATTTTATCTTTGAGATCATGAATAAAGACTAGAATACTCATTTTTACTAACACTTCTATTTAATTTTAAGATCATACCACTTATAATAGGGCCAATAGCATACACATCTAACAAAGAGATGTATAAAAACTATAATCTCAATACTAGAAAATATTGGAATTAAATACTACCTCAATAAGCAGACAGCTATACTGTGCTTACAAAATAGAAAATCTATGATCTCAACACTACAATATTGGAATTAAATACTACCTCAATAAGTAGAAAGTGATACAATGTTTATGAGATAAAAGGCTCTATTTTTCTTAAGATAACAGATCTTCCCGAATTTACATATAGATTCAATGCTACAACAATCAAACTTTAACAAGCTTGTTGGTGATTATTGACAAACTGTTTATAAATTATAAATTAAATCAGCTGGGTGCAGTGGCTCATGCCTGTAATCTCAACACTTTGGGAGGCCAAGGCAAGTGGATCACCTCAGGTCAGGAGTTAGAGACCAGTGTGGCCAACATGGCAAAACTCCGTCTCTACTCAAAATACAAAAATTAGTTGGGCGTGGTGGTGGGCGCCTGTAATCCCAACTCTCAGGAGGCTGAGGCAGGAGAAGCGCTTGAACCTGGTAGGTGGAAGTTGCAGTGAGCTGAGATCCTGCTATTGTACTCCAGCCTGGGCAACAAGAGGGAAATTCCATCTCAAAATAAATAAATAATAAATTAAAGAGGACATAAACTAACCAAATAATTTTTTTCAAATTTGGAGAACTTTTTCTAACTATTATCAAGATTTACTATAAATCTACAACTAATCAAGTTGATTAGGCACTGGATAAATCTAGACATGTAGATCAGTAGAACAGAACAAAAATTCCACATCTCTGATCACATACATAGTCAACTGATATAAAACAAAGATTCCAAAGCAATTGAACAGGGAACATGAAGTCAACAAAGGATACTGGATCAGCTGGATAGGCATAAGAAAAGACGCCCACTTCAGGTTTTAACTCACACCAGAGAGAAACATTGATTCAAAATGCATCATTGACCTAAATAAAAAACAAAACTATAAAGTTTTTAGATGAAGTTGGAGAAAATCTTTTCTACCTTGGGATACATTAAGATTTCTTAGAAGATAAAATGCACAAACCATAATATAAAACAAAATGATAAAATGAACTTCATCAAAATTAAAGTTTTGTTTTTTTCCTTTTCTTTTTGTTATTGGTGTAAATTTAGGGGGTAAAAGTGCAATTTTGTTACATGGATATATAATATTTCATAGTGGTGAAGTTTGGACTTTCAGTGTATCCCTCAGCTGACTCCTTTATTTTAAAAAAAAGAGGCAGGACATTGAGAAAAAATAGTGGGAATTTTCATATCAGACAGGTGTTCTGTATCCAGACTATTTTAAAAATACAATTTAATGATAGATGGATAACAACAAGAAAAACTAAATACGACATAATCTTTAAAAAGACAAACAATTTATAAATATTTCACCAAAGTAGATACGTAAAAAGCAAATAACCACATTAAAATATGCTTAACATTATGAGTCTTTAGAGAACTGCAAATAAAATCCACAATGTGGTAGCCCTAAAACATCCATTAGAATGGCTAGTATTAAAAAAAAAAAAAATCCCAAGTGTTGCCAAGTTTGTGCAGCAACTTATATTCTCATGCACTTCTGGTAGGAATATGAAATGTATACCTAGTTCTAAGAAAAAACTTGACACTTTTTTTAACACAATAATCATTCATATAGAATATGAACCTGCCCCTCCACTTCTATTACTCATCCTCTAAAAAATTAAAACATACATATTTACACAAAGCCTTGTACACAAAGGTTCGTAGCAGCTTCATAGAATAGCTCCCAAATGGAAACAGCTGAAATTCAACAGGTGAATGGGTAAATTGTGGTATATTCTTACAATGAATAATCACTCAGCAATAAAATAGAAGGAACTTTGATACATGAATCAATATAGATAAATATCAAAATCCTTACTCTGAGTCAAAACATCCAAGCAAGAATGCATACACAGTATATCCCATTTATATAAGTTTTCTAAAATGCCAAATACTTGGATGAAAGTTGGCCAGTAACTATGTTGCCTGAAGATGGGCATAGAGGGGGCCTTGGATTAAGTGGGACAGTAGGACACTTTAAGTGGCAATGGAAATATTCGTTTTCTTGATTATAAGATGGTTTCAAGCATGTATACAGATACTAAAACTGGTACATTTTTCAAATATGTACAGTTTATTGTAATTAAATTATTCATCAATAGAGTTTAAAACACAATTGGATTTTACCAGAAAATCGAATATATTACCTTGTTAAATGATGCCTAAGTTAAGCATAGCATCTCATAGCAGAAAGGATTAAATTTATTTCATTAATTCTCTGTCTTGAAAAAGTGATCACTAGATAAATTTGTTCAAAAAAGAGACAAAAATAATAACAAAAACAACTAGGTTTTGACTGAAAATCCAGTGCCTTAACAACTGTAGAGAATTTCTACACTGTTTCTTTCTTTTGCCCTTAAAGTTTCTTTATTCCGCAATATGCAAGAAGCTCAGAAAGCTGGACAAATGTAACAAGGTACCGTTCAGGGAATGACAGGGAAGATACCAATATCCCAAAATCCATAAAAGTCCTTGACTCAGAAGTTCATGGAAGTTGACAGGGAGGTTTAAAACCATGAAACCTCAAATATAAAGTTGTCCTCACTAGATCTAATGTGTCACACCTAGGGAGAAAATTCTTTTACTTACATCATTAGAGGCATATATGGAATGTTTAATATTACAAACATGATCCAAGAAACAAACAAGGATATCAGAAAATTTAGGAAGTTTGGTAAATGCCTGCATATGAGATTTGCGGTCTTCTGGGATTAAGGGTGGAGAATCTTCTCTTAGTTTAACGTGTACACCTTGGCCTCAGTAATGGACTAAAAATTCTGATCACAGTCATTTTCTAAATATTGGTCGGTGTCAAAGCGTTCAAATGTGTGATTTCCAGACTCTTTAACATTATTTCACAATCTTTGTCCTTTCAAGTGATTCAGCAAAGAATTATGCAACAGAAAAGAATGAGAAGACAGGACACTAACAGAATGTAATGCCATCAATGGCACATTCGTACACAGTTTCAACAGCTCACTCACTACCCCCAATGGCCCTTATTATACAAGGAGAGGATTGAGGAGAGAGACCACCCAAATCTGCATAACTTAGCTATTTGCACTAGGATATTTTTGTCTAGGAAGTCAAGATAACAGAAGAATAAATAATTTCACATTGCTTTAGAAAATCCTTGGAACAAATTTTTCTGGGTAATAGGTTTTTTCATTTGGGCATATGTTGCCTTATCAGGGCAAAAGTTTACTTACCTGAACAAAGAGTTTCCCTACCAGAAAAATCATTTGCTAATTAAAACTGGCTTTCATTATGTGTTGAGTTTCTCTCTACTTTGTTAAATATAGTATTTGTAAAAGAAAAGCTAAATCATCCAAATTGATACATATATAGCAATGTGTAAGCTACATGTGTTGTCCAAAGAATGTCATTCAAACCATTTCCTCCCTTGTACCTTCATCTCCACCGGATAAAAGCCCAGCATGCTAAAAGTTTTTTTTTTTTTTTTTTTTTTTTCCATTAATCTCAGGTGGAGAATCTGCATAGAGTCAATTTAATCTTTAAAACACATACTCCAAAAAATGAGAATGGTTACCCAATGTGCTAATTTTCTTTTAGTCCTTGGTCAAAGGTGAGGTTTCTCATTCACTTCACTCCCAGAAGCATGATGCTCTCACTTGCATTCAATGAAGAGAGTATGGTCTTTCTTCCCCCTTTCTGGCTCATCACTTCCCTTACTGATGTTTCATGCTCTGCCAGAATTTAAAGATGGTTGTAGGGGTGTGTATTAGCCTATTCCTACATTCCTATAAAGAAATACCTGAGACTGGGTAATTTATAAAGAAAAGGGGTTTAACTGGCTCACGATTCTCCCAGCTTTACAGGAAGCATTTTGCTGGCATCTGCTAGATTTCTGGATAGGCCTCAGGAAGCTTACAATCAGGGTGGAAGACAAATGGGAAGCAGGTACATCACATGAAGAAAGGAACAGCAAGTGAGAGAGAGTGGGGTTGGAGGAGGTGCCACACAGTTTAAATGACCAGATCCTGTGTGAACTCAGAAAGAGAGCTTACTTATCACCAAGGGGACAGCCCAAGCCATTCATGAGGGATCTGCACCCATGATCCAAACATCTCCCACCAGGCCCCACCTCCAACATTGGGGATTACCAGTCAGCATGAGATTTGGGTAGGGACAAGCATGCAAACTACATCAGGGTGGGAGGAGAAAAGCATATGGCCAAGTTCTTATTTCTCCTCCACTCTTTCTAGTGCACATTTTCATAGATACTTCAGAGGCTACTCTTGAAGTACTGCTCTTCTTCATCTATTTCCTCCTGATCTCCCATCGGTGATTGATCTTAAAATCTCGTTCACAGAGACTCTGCTTTATAGTTCTGCCATGCTACCCTCGCAGATAGTCTGAAGTGAGATTCCTATCAAAACGACCTTGGTCATAAATAGCTGGAGTGAGTTCCAGAACTCATCCCTGGGTTTTATGTTTCTGTTACTATTTACAGTTGTTAGAAGGAAATACAGTTATTTATCAAGTCAGCAACAACATATCCCCAACCCTATTCTTTTTCTTCTCTCTTCTCTATCCACCATCCTGCCAAAGACATTTTGCATAACAAAATCATTCATGGTTAAGCACATGAATGCACGATACCTTTTTCTCATTCCCCATGGGATCTCCGAGAAAGCCCCCTCATTAGGCTTGAGATTAGAATTTACCTTCATCCTTCATTTGTAGATTTAGGATTTGCAGGAAAATCAGAGTATGAAAATAATTTTTCCCAGAGACATATCTTCAGAGGCTCAAAGTTTAAAGCCCCTTCTTGATCCTTTTTATGTCCTGATGCAAGTGAGGGTTTTCAAAAGTTTTAGAAACAAACAAAAATACTTCACTGTTTCCTTGGAAATATATATTTTGGCCTGTTACCCAACACACTTTCAAATCTGTTATTTAATTTACCTCAGACATCCATAGGACATTTCCAAATTAACATCCAGTCACAAATATTTCAAAATTATACATCAGAGATGGGATGATGGGAAAGGGAAGGAACTTAGTGTCATTTGTTAAAAATATTAATAAGTAGAAAATGTTTTTTGTACTTATTAACATATTTATTGGAATAAAATAGATTTCTGAAAGGAAAGAACAATCATGTTTATTACTACATTGTACAAATATAGAAAGACTTTATATTTTTAAAATATATATTTTATTTTTAATTAATTTATAGTAACTACACAGTGGTACATTCTTAATCAGAAAGAAAAATTCATGGTTTTTTTTTTTTTTTAGCAGAAAATAAACTTTAAAGTAAGAAGAGAAAAATCCTGAATTAACAATTCCAGCATCTTCTTTTGTTTATTCCATTTTCTGCTGGGTTATCACCTCAATTCTCACAAATCCTGCCAACCAAAGATTGTGGTGTATGCATGTGTCATCAAAGCAATTGCTACAATGTTAATACTGAGTCTTTTTGAAGTATATTAACTCAAATCTAAGTAGAAAGGTATATTTTGGTGTCACACTCTGTACTCTTTGGTCGTATCTGTAAAGTTTTAATGCTCTCAGATGTTAGCACCCAATTTTTTTCTTTTTCTTCTTCTTTTTAACCTCATTTTCACTCTCTTAAATTCAAAATAGGCCTAACTAACTACATTTGCTAAGGTTGGCATTTTAAAATGCCATCAAATCGTCACAGTGTAAAGAATCTTTCACAGTTGAAGAAAACCCACACACAGGGTAGATTTGTTTTTGACCCATTAGTAAGCTTAGATATCTCACAAAACACAGGATCACTTCAAGGCAGCATGCCGCTAGTTAAGATGCATTTGCAGTGACAGGGAAATGCCAGGTTTCAGATGCAGATATATATATATATAATTATTACAGATATTTTTTATATATAATATATGTACTATATGTAATTTTGTAGATAGACATCTTCAGAGATATTTCTTTTATAAAATGAAATGTTAGTATTATTTTAGTATTATATTGACATATGTCTATGATTGAAAACCACGTTGAAATATTGATGATTAAGGACCTGCTAATTTCTCATCAGAACTCTTTGAGAAAGGAGTGGGAATAAGTATAATTTAGATGATGCAATATTAAGTAATCAGTATGAGAACAGCTTGCAAACTTACGACATTGGCTTGAATTTGGCTGATAACAAATTAGAAAAATACTATAATTTTCCTATTGTACCATTTTTTCCTCTCAAGCAGAATAATCTTTCTTCTGCATCTTGAACCAGACTTCTGAACTCATTTCAAGTGACTGCACCATTACCGAGATATTAAAACAGGTGTTACTAAACCTACCAGTTATTAGGTTTTCTTCATATATCTATAATTTTTAGTGTACAAATATTTACTTATTTGTGTGTTATGTCCCTTTACTAGATTATCATTTCTGGGATATTCAAATCTGTATCACATTCACTTTTTCCACAGTACTTTGTATTCAATAATTATTTTCAACATGTCATTTGTGATGTTAATTGCACATAAATTCCTTAGTTCTCAAATGACTTATTTTCAGCATGTTTAAAGAGAGATAATCGTGTGTAAACTAGCATTCTGTATGCAACTTTGGATTCTTGCATTGTGCACATTGAAAAATCAAAATCTTGAGAGCAATGCTTAAGTTTATTGGAGAAATTTATTTTAGAGGATAATTGAAATTTGGCTATTTTTTACACTCAGATTTCATGACTATAAATAGATTTTTGACTGTGTAAATTAAAGTTGATGTTGACAATTTATTTTTTAATAAGAATATGTGAATATGTAATTATCTAAACCTGGAGTTAGCAAACTTATTTTATAAGTGGCCAGGAAGTTAATACTTTAGTCTTTGTGACCATACTCTCTATTGCATCTATTCAACTCTGTCTGCCATTTTAGAATTAAACAATCCATGGACAATAGGTAAATGAGCATGGTGATTGTCAATAAAACTTTACTTCAACAACATGCAGATAGCTTGACTTGATCGTGGGCTATAGTTGCTGACTCTTAATCGTACACATTATTATACAAAAAGAGAAGTCATATTATTCAGTGAGTTTCTGATACTAATTTTTATAATTTTTATCACATTCTTAAATTGGTGAAAATCCTTTGTTGAAAGCAAAGACTGTTTTCTGGTCTGTTTTGAATCCCTCTTTTGTTGTATATTCTAATTTTTTCATCCTCATTTTTATGATTATATAAGTTTCCACATGACGATGTATTTGTCCTTTGCATCTTTTAAAAATTCTTGAACATTTGTTTGAGTTTGAGCTTCAATTACTCAAGTACATCAATTAAATATTGATAATGTATCTAGGGAGATGTCGTCCTCACAGCATTCTCTACAGTGTTCTTTTGAATGACTTATTTTGCTGGAAAGTCTATTATCTGTGGTCATGTGGGTTTCTTTTTCTCTCTAAGTACTACTTTCTCTGCTTGAATCCTTTTTCTGTGAAGTTGATCAGTTAGTTGACAATGTAAAAGAAAAGAAAGAAGTGAGTGGTAAAGAAGAAAGGACAAGGAAAGAAAAAGTGAAAAGAAATGAGAGAAGAAGGTCAAAGGAATGTAATTTTGTTTTTTTTGAAGGAAGATTGGCTTCTTAAATGAAAGCAGGTATGAAAATACTCACTATATTTGACATTATTGTTTTGATCAGAGGTCACATAAAATCCAAAATATGTCCAGGATTAACACATTAAATAGTCACTCACTGTGCTTAATTATGTTATTGTCCCCAGTTATTGACTGCCTTCTCTATAAGGAAATTACACCTTTCCACTAAATCCCATATCCCCTGCATGGACTCCTGATGGCATAAATTCTCCCCTTCTCTTTGACACCATGTTGCACCTTGGGATTTGCTTTGGCCAAAGAAAGGTGAGTGCTCCAAAAGAAATGGTAAAATCCTTTTTCTAGCTCTGGCATTGCTTTATCTACTCTACCACAAATAACAGCATGACATAGTTTGGAGCCCTTCCTTCAGTTTAGATTCCTGAATAAAGAAGCCAAATTGCGCACAATGAGCAGTGCAGTTCCAAAGCCAAACTGCAGTTGGAATGTAGCATGGGTGAGAAAGGAATCATTGATTGTAAGCCAATGAGATTTTGAGGTTGTTACTACAGAATAACTTAGTAAGAGTTTAAAAATACAAAATTGTATAAGGACTGGGTGCTAAAGTAATTAAAGTCTAATATAAGTGATATTGGCTTCAGGAAAAGGCAGTAGATAGTGAGAAAATTGTTACTACAAATTGGACATTGAGAATCATCTTGTTCATAATAAGCACAAGCATCTAATAATCTGTTGTGATAACTTGAACATCATACATTATACCAAATGAGCTTCTGGATTATTAAAGAAGTTGAGGAATACACTGTTGCAAACATGCCTTAGTGTCTATAGACTAGATTTACTAAGAACCTAAAAGAAAGAGTTGAATTTCAAAAAGATTTGACTGCTGTACAAGCAAGAATAAAAGAGAAAAGAGCTACTCTATAAATTTCAAATTTTTCAGTGATATAATTTTTTTATCTACAACCAAATAAACTTAAATAGGACAATGCAAAACAAAGACAAATAACTACCAAGTCTTAAAAGTTAGACATAAATTTCGACACTTTTTAGTTAGAAAAAAATGGCTCAAGGGAAATTCTAAGAGTTGGCTAGTGGCTGTTAACCTCAAGCTATAAACAATGAAGACTAGAGAATAATGTGCCATATGTTGAAAATAAGTGTGAGTATAATTTTTAGTGAATAGAGCCAACTGAAACCAAATAGATTAAAAAGATGGTTATATTTTTTGAAAAATCACTGCCAAAGGGCAAGCAGTCAAGACCTAGGCACCTTTCATGGACGTTAGAAGGTGAGCAAAAGAAACTTATGCTATGCCTGAGCAGTAGGGTAAAAAGTAATTGCAGGCATACTCCATTTTACTGCATTTCAATGTATTGTGCTTCATAGATAATGCATTTTTTTTTTAACAGATTGAGAATTTGTGACAATCCTGCATCTTTTGGCACTATTTTCCCAAAAGCACATGCTCATTTTGTGTCTCTGTGTCAGCAATTTTGTTGTAGTAATAATCTATTTAAAATGAAAGTATGTACATTGCACACATAGACTACTGTATAGCAAAGAAAACCTTTATATAAACTGAGAAGCCAACATATTTATGTGACTGAATTTATTGTGACATTTGCTTTATTGCAGTGGTCTGGAACTGAACCCACAATATCTTTCAGATATGCTGTGTATGATTCTCTTGTTGCTCTTTGCTTTTGCCAATGATAAAGGCATGTTTTGAATGTGGGCTGCTTTTCAAACATGGATTTTATCTTGAGGAAGACACATGGAGCATTGCAACTTATGTGTTTCAGCCACAATAGATAAAACGTAATGTTTCACATATTTAGTATTCACTGAAAAATACATATTTATTATTATAAGTCCACTGATAAGCAGGGGATGCATGTTACTGAAGCATAACTTTGCAAATTCAAACTACAAAACACCGACTGAATGATAAGAATGACAATATCTAGAAAATAGTTGTTCTGAGGCAGAATTCTAATTGGCATATTTTATGCCTTGTTACATATAATCCTTATCAAATATCTTAAATTATGGATTCCTCCATTGAGGAAAAATTCAAAATATGAGGAAATAAGCATATATGAACAATTAGAAATAAAAAATGCTGTTATATTTCTTCAGAGAAATGCAAAAAGTACATAGGTAATAGATCATTTTGTTCAGAATTCTGAAGGAAATTAGATTTAGCAGTTTTGAGTACCTATTCTGAATACAAGAGAGACTTAAGGCATCTCATTCATTCTTTGCTGGTACATATTAAGCTTACAGAGACCACTTCCTTTTTAATAACAAAACAGGAACAGAGTGGGGGCACTATAAAAAATGCACAATACAAAGAGAAAATACTACACTAGAGATTCAGAGGAAGAATCTGTATAGTTCATAACTTTCAATAGAAAAAGTATGACCATTCTAACAAACCACTAAGCTTATATTATTAAATCTAAGGGAGAGATCGATAACTGGAAAAGAACAACAAGAACAAAAATAAACCAACAATAAGTATTGTGCCATAAGAAATTTGTAGAATCAAATTTTAAATATGCATATCATGTTCTATTTACTATATATGTAAAATAAGGAAATTGGCTGAGCTTAGGAAAGCTGCGAGAGATCACACAGTGTGAAGTAAGAATTGCTAGAGGAGCCGGGCGCGGTGGCTCAAGCCTGTAATCCCAGCACTTTGGAAGGCCGAGACGGGCGGATCACAAGGTCAGGAGATCGAGACCATCCTGGCTAACACGGTGAAACCCCGTCTCTACTAAAAAATACAAAAAACTAGCCGGGCGAGGTGGCGGGCGCCTGTGGTCCCAGCTACTCCGGAGGCTGAGGCAGGAGAATGGCGTAAACCCGGGAGGTGGAGCTTGCAGTGAGCTGAGATCCGGCCACTGCACTCCAGCCTGGGCGACAGAGCCAGACTCAGTCTCAAAAAAAAAAAAAAAAATTGCTAGAGGAAGATTAATAATTAAAAGGATGACAAAGGAAATAAAGAGAAGTAAAAAATTACGTATATACTGTTTATATTAAATCAAGAAATTTAAAAAAATACACATTAGCCATTAGTTGGAAGAAGTAGTGTAATAGACTAAAATAGGAGAAGGAAGAGAAAAATAAGGAGTAGGAAAAAAAAAACCCAGACAATTGTAAAAATATATTTAAAATTATCAGGAAATAAATGAAAGAAAAATTATACAAAATCATTTTTTAAATGTTCACTGTTTCCTAGGGAGAAAACTGACTTAGAAAATTGCAAAATAAGAACAAAAAGATTTAGCTGAAAAAATTATATGGTAGGTAGCAAGTATGAGGCAGTGTAAAACTAAAATAAGAAATAGAAAAGAAATGCATCAAGTTAAATGCAGAACTAGGACTAAACAATTATTAAATGTAGAGTTATGAAATGAAAACTAAATGTATTAATGATGAATAAAAACACTCACAAATCACAAAGACAGGTAACTAGAAATTAATAAATTAAATAAAGCAAATAAACCTTGTAATACCTAGAAAGTAGATATAAATACTTATTACAATAACCCAAGAGTCAAAGAAAAAAATAGAAATAAAAATGTATGACATTTTGAAAGTTCCAGCTGAAGAAAAATAGTGGATAGGAGGAAGGACTAAATTACAGCTCCCACTCGGATGGAAAAAACAGCATCTGGAGACTCACATCATGAAACTTTGCTCCAAGAACTACCGCAGGAACATACCAGGAAAGCTAAGATAATCCATAGACTCTTTGAACAAAGCATATTGCTGATGCAGGCCTGAAGAGACAGTCAAAAAACTGTGCATACACAAACTGCAAAAGTGTGAAAGGGAGATCGTCTGCCCCTGAACGCATACCCTCACTGGGGAACCTGAAGGTTCAGATAAAGGGAGAAGGATTTGACCTTATCTGGAACTGAAACAAATTTAGAAAGCCAAGAGAAGTATAGCTGTAGAAGGAGCAGTGGGAGGAGCCCTGTGGGCACCCTGTCCTCAGAAAAGTCATTTCTGACTTTGTCTAACAGGCCTCCCTGGGGAGGCTTGCCAGAGCATCTGGGAAAAGATCACAGGGAGAAGGAAACTTCCATCTGAACTTTGTAACAATTTTGACCAAATGCAAAGTTTTCTGGAAGGAACCTGAGGGAGGGGGCGAATCAAGAGTGCAGGCACAGCATAGAAGCTGCTGCAGGCAGAGGGGTGGGAAACCTGAAAGTTCTGCTTGCTTTCTCAGCCAGGAGCCTGGCAGCCTGGGGTAACTTCTCAGCACTGCTCACCCATGGCTAGAAAATAAACTTGGTGCTATTAGAAGGTGGTGGGGGCACAGTGGAAGGGAGATTGGCCTTTTGGAATGCATGAGAGATAAATGAGGCCTGCAATGACTGGCTTTTCCCCCACTTCTGCAGTGCCCTGCATGATACAGCAGAGGCAGCCATAACCCCCTAAGAATATAGCTCCACTGGCCTAAGAACCACCACCCCATCTCCTATAGCAGATGCATCAAGCCCCATCCAAGGAGTCTGAGCTCAGAATGCCTAATCCTGACCACACAAGGTGATCTTTCTCTACCTGGCCTAGTAGCTGAAGGTGAAGGACATAATCTTTGGGAGCTCTATGGACCTGCCCCCTGCCTGATTGTCCCTATAGTACCACAGCTGATGGAACCTCAAAAGCACCACCCCCTGCTAGGCCAATCAACACAAAACTAACACAATAAACAAAACTACAACCAAGGACCCTCACAGAGTCCACTTCATTCCCCTGCCACCTCCACCAGGGCAGGTGCTGGTATCCATGTCTAAGAGACCTGAAGATGACTCACATCACAGGACCACAGGACTCTGTGCAGACATTGCTCAGTACCAGCCTGGAGCTTGGCAGCTCCTCTGGATGGCTAGATCCAGAAAACAAAATCATTGTCACTGCAGTTTGGTTCTCAGCAAACCACATCCCCAGGGGAAGGGGGAAAGCACCAAATCAAGGGAGGACCCTATGGGACCAAAAAATCTGAAAAGCAGCCCTTGAGCCCGAGATCTTCTCTCTGACATAGTCCACCCAAATAAAAAGGAATCAGAAAAACAATTCCGGTAATATGACAAAACAAGGTTCTTTAACACACCCAAAAGATCACACTAGCTCAACAGCAATGAATCCAGGCCTAGAAGAACTATCTGAATTGCCAGAAAAGGAATTCAGAAGGTCAGTTATTAAGCTAACCAAGGAGCTACCAGAGAAAGGTGAAGTCCTACTTAATGAAATTTTTAAAAAATGATATAAGATACAAAGCGGAAAATCCTCAGTGAAATAGATAGCATAAATAAAAAACAGTCAAAACGGCTAGAGATGAAGAACACATTAGAGAAACGCAAAATACACTAGAAAGTCTCAGCAATAGAAATGAACAAGAAAAAAAAGAACTTCAGAGCTCAAAGACAAGACTTTTACATTAATTAACTCAATACAGCAAAGACAAAGAAAAAATAATTTTAAAAGATTGAACAAAGCCTTCAGGATGTTTGGGATTATGTTAAATGAGCAAACCTAAGAATAATTGGTTTTCCTGTGGAAGAACAGAAATCTAAAAGCTTGGAAAATATATTTGAGGGAATATTCAAGAAAAACTTCCCTGGCCTTACTAGCGATCTAGGCCTCCAAATACAATAAGCTCAAAGAATACCTAGGAAATTTATCACAAGGTTATTATCTAAGAACACAGTCATCTGGTTATCTAAAGTCAAGATGAAGAAAAGAATCTTAAGAGCTGTGAGGCAAAAACATCAGGTAACCTATAAAGGAAAACCTATCAAATTAACAGCAGATTTTTCAGCAGAAATCCTACAAGCTAGAAGGGATTGGGGCCCTATATTTGGCTGCCTTAAGAAAATAATTATTAGCCAACAATTTTGTATCCAGCCAAACTAAACTTCATAAATGAAGAAAAGATACAGTCTTTCTCAGGAAAAAAAAAAAAAAAAAAAAAAAAAAAAAAAAAAAAAAAAAAAGCTTAGAAAACGCACCATTACCAAGCCAGCACCACAAGAATTGGTAAAAGGAGCTCTAAATATTTAAACAAATCCTCAAATTACACCGAAAATAGAACCTCCTTAAAACATAAATCTCACAGGACCTATAAAACAAAAATACAAATGAAAAAAGAAGTGTATTCTGGCAACAAATAGCACAATGAATAAAATAGTACCTCACATCTCAATACTAATGCTGAATATAAATGACATAAAAGCTCCAATTAAAAGACACAGAAGGGCAGAACGGATAAGAATTCACCCACCAAGTATCTGCTGTCTTTAAGACACTCATCTGACACATAAGAACTTGCATTAACTTAAAGTAAAGAGGTAGAAAAAGATATTCCATAAAAATGGACAGCAAAAGCAAGCAGGAGTAGTTATTCATATTTTAAACAAAACAAACTTTAAAGCAACAGCTGTTAAAAAAGACAAAGAGGGACATTATATAACGATGAAAGGACTTGTCCAAAAGATATATATCACAATCCTAAATATACATGCACCTACCACTAGAGCTCCCAAGTTTATATTACAATTACTACTAGACCTAACAAATGAGATAGACACTGACAAAATAGTAGTGGGCGGCTTTAGTACTCCACTGATAATACTGGACAGGTCATGAAGACAGAAAGTCAACAAATAGACAATGGATTTAAACTATACCTTAGAACAAATGGACTTAACACTTGCTTACAGAACATTCTACCCAAAAGCTGCAAAATATAAATTATGTTCATCAGCACATGGAACATTCTCCAAGATAGACCTTACAATATGCCACAAAACAAGTCTCAATAAATTTTAAAACTTAAAATTATATCAAGTATTCTCTCAGCCCACAGTGGAATAAAATTAGAAGTCAACTCCAAAAGGAACATTCAAAACCAAGCAAACACATGGAAATTAAATAGCCTGCTTCTGAATTACTATTGACCAAACAATGAAATCAAGATGGAAATTTAAAAAATTATTTGAACTGAACAAGATAATGACACAACCTATAGAAACCTCTGGGACACAGTGAAGATCATGCTGAGAGGAAAGTTCATAGCCTAAATGCCTACATCAAAAAGACTGAAAGAGCACAAATAGAAAATCTAAGGTCACACTTCAAGGAACTACAGGAACAAGAAGTAACCAAACCCAAACACAGCAGAAGAAAATAAATAACAAAGATCAGAGCAGAAGTGAATGAAATTGAAACAAAAATAATACAAAACATACATGAAACAAAAAGCTGATTCTCTGAAAAAATAAACAAAATTGATAGACCATTAGTGAGATTACCCACGAAAAAAAGAGAGAAGATCCCAATAAGCTCAGTTACAAATGAAATGGGAGACATTACAACCAGTACCACAGAAATACCATAGTAGTCCATGACTACTATGAACACCTTTATGCTCATAAACTGGAAAACTAGAGGAGATGGATATTTTCTGGACAGACACAACCTTCCTAGATTAAACCAGGAAGAAATACTAACTCTGAACAGACTAATAACAAGCAGTGAGATTGAAATGATAAAAAAATTACCAACAAAAACAAAGTCCAGGAGTAGATGGACTCACAGCTGGATTTTATCAACATTCTAAGAAGAATTGGTTCCAATCCTATTTTACACTATTCCACAAGACAGAGAAGGAGGGAATCCTCCTTAACTCATTCTATGAATCTAGTATAACCCTGATACCAAAACCAGGAAGGACAAAATTAAAAAAGAATATCAATATCCCTGATGAACATAAGTGCAAAAATCCAAAACAAAATATTAGCTAATCAAATCCAACAGCATATCAAAAACATAATCCACCACTATCAAGTGGATTTTATACCAGGGATGCAGGGATGGTTTGTCACCTGCAAATCAATAAATATAACACACCACATAAACAGAATTAAAAACAAAAATCGCGTGATCATCTTAATAGACTCAGAAAAAGCATTTGACAAAATTCAGCATCCCTTTATGGTTAAAACCCTCAGTAAAATAAGCATAGAAGGGATTTACCTTAATGTATAAAAGGCATGTATGACAAAACCACAACCAACATTATACAAAATGAGGAAAAGTTGAAAGATTCCCCCTGAGAACTGGAAAAAGACAAGGATGCCCACTCTCACCGCTTCTATTTAACATAGTACTGGCAGTCCTACCCAGAGCAAAGAGACAAGAGAAATAAATAAAAGGCATTCAAATTGGTAAAGAGGAGTAAAACTGTCACTATTTACTGATGCTAGTATTGTATACATAGAAAACCCTAAAGACTCCTCCAAAAACTCATAGAACTGATAAATAAATTCAGTAAAGTTTCAGGATTAAAAATTATTGTACATAAATCAGTAGCTCTGCTACACACCAACAGTGACCAAGCTGAGAATCAAATTAAGAACTCAACCCCTTTTACAATAGCTGCAGAAAAGTAATAGTAATCAAATACTTAAGAGTACATCTAACCAAGGAAGTAAAAGACCTCTACAAGGAAAACTACAAACTACTGCTGAAAGAAATCATAGACAACACAAACAAATGGAAACACATCCCATGCTCATGGATGCATAGAATCAATATTGTGAAAATGGCCATACTGCCAAAAGCAATCTACAAATTCAATGCAATTCCCGTAAAAAAACCACCATCATTCACATGAAACCAAAAAGCAGTCTGCATAGGCAAAGCAAGACTAAGCAAAAAGAACAAATCTGGAGGCATCACGTTACCTCACAAACAGCATGGTACCAGTATAAAAAACAGTCACATAGACCAATGGAACAGAGTAGAGAACCCAGATAGAAACCCAAATACTTACAGCCAACTGATCTTTGACAAAACAAACAAAAACATAAAGTGGAGAAAGCACACCCTAGTCAACAAATGGTACTAGGGTAATCGGTGATCCACATGTAGAAGAATGGAACTGGACCCTTATTTCTCACCTTACACAAAAATCAACTCAAATGGATCAAGGACTTAAGTTTAAGACCTGAAACTATTAAGATTCTAGAAAATAACATCAGAAAAACCTTTCTAGATATTGGCTTAGGCAAAGACTTCATGACCAAGAATCCAAAAGCAAATGCCACAAAACAAAGATAAAGAGATGGGACTTAATTAACTAATTATTTTCTGCACAACAAAAGAAACCATCAGCACAGTAAAGAGACAACCCACAATGTGGGATACCATCTTCACAATTTATACATCTGACAAAGGAGTAATGCCCAGAATCTACAAGGAACTCAAACAAATCTGCAAGAATAAAACAATTCCATCAAAAAGTGGGCTAAAGACACGAATAGACAATTCTCAAAAGAAGATATACAAAGGCCAGACAAACATGAAAAAATCCTAAACATCACTAATGATCAGAGAAATACAGATCAAAACCACAAGGAGATACAACCTTACTGATGGAAGCCACAGCTCATCTGGAGCAGCCGTTACAAAGATACAAGCTGCTGTGTGGCTAGTGACGCTGGGGCTGCATGCTCCATGGAACTGACACATGTGAGGAACAAGCAGAAGCCCCACACCCTTCCAAGTGGGAGGGACAGAAGCCCCACCCTTCCAAGTGCACCTGCAGCCATCCAGCCACAACTGCACAGCCAGGCATCCCTGTGCTCTACAGGGCCCAGGTAGACCCCTGCTCCAGCAGGTTCCGAGATGCCTGCTCCTACGGTCTGGCCTCTCCTCACTCTTGTTGCTTCTTCCAATTTCAGAGCAAAGTTGAGGCTGAGCCCAAATGCTGTTACAACCCAGCTTGGTGTGCCTGTGCTTGGGGAAGCACTGACATGCCAGCCCCTTACTGCCTAGATGCCCCCCCTTTGGACTTGGATCACCAATGAACATGGGAGAAAGGCTGAGGTGGAGCAGAGGGTAGCTCAGAATGGACCTGCAGGTGCCCTTTGGCGCAAACAGCCTGGGTTCCAGGGATGGCAGGTTGATGGTGGTGGGAGGCAGACAGGCTCCTGGGCAGAAAGGGACAGGTTTTCAGTGAAGCCTCACCTTCATGCCTGGAATGGCCTGAAACCTGTTGGCTGGGCTGCCAGTTTTGCAGACGAGTGTGAGAATTATGATGCTTATTCTGGGCCCTCCCATGGCTGCTCATGGACAAATCAGCACTCACTTTCTCTTCTCTGAAGTCCATAAAAACCCCAGACTCAGCCAGACTTGGGCAGACATTAGGATGACCTGTTTGCACAGAGGAGCTACCCACTTTGGGTCTCCTCTCTGCTAAGAGCTGCACTTGTTGAGATGACTTGCCTGTAGAAAGGTCTCCTGAAAGTTGTACTGTCACTGAATAAGGCACCTCTTCAGCTTACTCACCCTCCAGTTGTTTGTGTACCTCATTCTAACTGGACATGGGACAAGAACTTGGGACCTGCCAAATGGCAGGACTGGAAGAGGTATAACACAAACAGGGCTAAAACACAACCCATGCATGCCATATTGCAGGTGACAAGAAGGAGAGATGAGAGAAGGAGAGGAAAGCTGCAGCCCTTTAAGGAGTTGAGACCTAGGAGATTTTTGAGCCAGTGCTATGGTACCCTCTTTGTGATTCTGCAGTAACTGGTGTCTCCAAGCTTCCAGGCACCACCACATTCTCTGATGCCAGCAGTGGAAGCCACTTGCAGTAATCCTGATCCAGTCACAGCCTCAAGGGAGCCAGCACCTATGCCAGTGCCTGGAGCTGCCCACATCATCGCTGTCAGTGTGCCTGGCTGTGCACAGTGGCCAGAGTCTGCATCTGCTCACTCATGCACCCCTCAATATTCTGTGCCTGGCTCACCCTTGTCACATGTGGGATCTAAGCCAGTAGCATGAGCCAAGTGCAGCTTGCCAGGCTGAGTGGGCAGAACAAGCCCAGCCAACCTAAATAAAACTTGGGCAAATGTGCCATATGCCACAAAAATTTCTGGCTGGCAAAGAGACACCCCAAGAATCCTGTGGCATTACTCCTGCAAGAATGGCCATAATAAAAAAAATCAAAGGATAATTGATGTTGGTGTGAATGTAGTGAGAGGGGAGCACTTTTACATGGCTGACGGGAATGTAAATGAGTACAAACATTGTGGAAAACAGTATGGAGTATTCCTTAAAGAACTAAAAGTAGAATTACCATTTGATCCAATACCACGACTGAGTATCTACCAAGAGGAAAAGGAGTCATTATACAAAAGATACTTGCACACACATGTTTATTGCAGCACAATTTACAATTGCAAAAATATAGAACCAGCCCAAATGCCCATCAATCAATGAGTGAAGAGAGAGATATATATATAATATAAATATATATCTCTCACTATATATACATATTTACACACACACACACACACACTATGGAATACTACTCAGCCATAAAAAGAAATAAAATAATGGCATTTGCAGCAACCTAGATGGGATTGGAGACCATAATTCTAAGTGATGTAACTCAGGAATGTAAAACCAAATATCGTATGTTCTCACTTATAAGTGGGAGCTAAGTTATGAGGATGCAAAGGCATAAAAATGATACAATGGAGTTTGGGGGCTCAGGAAAAGGGTGGGGGTGTTGAATGACAAATGACTATACGTTAGATACAGTGTACAGTGCTTGGGTGATGGGTGCACCAAAATTTCAGAAATCACTGCTAAATAACTTATTTATGTAACCAAACACCACCCAAAAACCTATTGAAAGAAACAAAATAAAAAAAGATGAAGTTGAAGAAATATGTATATTTTAAACAAGAAATTTGATTAAAATATTCGCTTGATTAAAAACTTCTTAGCAAGAGATATTATTAACTAGACAAATTGAAATAACTGAATTATCTGTCAAATAATATTTTATCAGTATAATTAACTAAACCTTAATTTAGCAGCATAAAAAGTAATTAATACAAAACTATGAATGACTAAATTTTAAAAGAAAGAATAATTAAAATCATATGTGTGTGTGTGTGTGTGTGTGTGTGTGTTAAGGAACAGATCTCTGAAAAATCAATTTGAGTGAACATCTGGGCTATTTACTTAAGCAAAGGACAAATAATACAGAATGATACAAGAAATAAGACTCTACATTACCAATGTGTAAAAGAATTTAGATGTTTTATAATAAAATATTTGCTAAAACATTTCCTCAAAAATGTATAAATTTCAAATAAACAAATTTAAGTATATATTATTAGAACTAACTTCATTGGCATTTGGCATTGAAAAGCAAAAGAATAATTAACAAAGTTGAAATGGAAAAATTTATGAAGGAATGTACTCTATAAATGCTAGGCCAACATGCTACTGAAAATAATTTAGCAATATATTAACATAAGTAGTTTCCAAATTGGTCAAAAACAGAAGTGTTTTTTGTTTTAGTTCCCCCAGAAGGACACATGAGAATATGGGTTAGGCTGCAAATTGTTTGATAGATAATCTCAAGAAGCACTGGTAGGTAAAAGGGAAAGTTAGGGAAAGAAAGGATGACATTGATGTTGTCTAATGATAAGGTCACCACTGATGGGGACTTCCAGGAGACAGCATAGAACCTGTTCTCAAATTGTTTCTCTTGTACATGTGAAGTTGGAATATTTATCTGTTAAGTCGTATCATTGGTTTAAGGCCATTCCCGAGCATACATACTCTTCACATGGAGGTGGACAGAGTCCACATGTTTTCCGCTGACCTGAGCCTTCTTCTGGCCAAGGATTATGCCTAGGAAGAGTGTGGCCGGTGCTTGCAGCAGAAACCATTGGCCTTTTGGAGAATGTAAGTGCCAGAAAGGCATGGAATGAACACTAACAACTTAAATAGGCAATAAAATAAGTATGCTAGAACCCACAACATGGAAAACAAGTAGTAGGCACATACCCACACACAGAGTAAAACTGTCTCAACTACAGACAAAATACATTCATGGGTGCTATTATAAAAGCCTACAGTAAATTAAAAGAAAAATATGACATAGCAAAATGGAATTTGTCAGCAAAGAATCACTATTATA
This sequence comes from Macaca thibetana thibetana, assembly GCF_024542745.1. NCBI lineage: Eukaryota > Metazoa > Chordata > Mammalia > Primates > Cercopithecidae > Macaca > Macaca thibetana. The sequence continues at coordinate 174,892,259 of NC_065580.1, read as the reverse complement.
TTTCACATTTTATTAGCTAAATTAAGAAAAGTGAAGCATATGCCTATTTCAATATTTGCCATGAAGTAATAAACTTTAACATGCAAGAATGCCAATGTTATGATTATTGTTTTGCCATTAGAAGTAGTCTTAGAAACATGAAAAAGATTTCTACAAACACAAGTAATTTATATCATTGCAGTGGAGATGACTGGTTAATGACTAGAATAGCCCTCTTAATGTCTTGAGTGTCATTAACTCCCCCACATTTGAACAACCCCAAGAATGACCATAATTTTGAATTTTCTTACAGTGGTTGAATGGTGAGAAATAAAATTATGAGAATTATAAGAAAGAAAAGACAACTAACCTTTAGGTTCCTGGGGAAGCAAATTAATCCATTAATTGAATCAATTATTAATGACACACTCAGCAAACATAGCTATTACAGTCAAAGGTAATCATGGGTCCTTACCTGGGGTCCAGTAGAGCTTATGCTTTTTTTTTTGTTAATAAACATATCTGTACATGTTTCATGTATACAATTTAGTAGCTTAGACATATGCCTGTAACCATGAAATCACCAAAATGAGGATAATAAATACACTCATCATTTCCAAAATTGTCTATGTATTTCTTTGTGTGTGTGTGTGCACACGTGTGTGTGCACGTGCTGATGTGTTTCATATGTGTATGTGTTTGTGTGTGGTTAGAACACTTAACAGGAGCTCTACCTTCTTCGTAAATTTTAAGTATACAATAGTGAATTGTTAACTATAGGAACAATGTTGTTTAGCAGATTTCTAGAACTTACTTACCTTGTATAACTAAAACTTTATATCCATTGTATAATAATTCCTATCTTTCCTTCCTCCTAGCCCTTGACACCCAATATTCTATTCTCTGCCTCTAGTAGTCTATTTTTAGAACCCATATAACTGAAATCATGCAGTATTTGTACTTCTGTGACTGGCTTATTTCACTTAGCAGATGTCTTCTAGGTCTATGTTTTCCCAATTTGTAGGATTTTCTTCTTTATCTTAAAAAACCGGATAATATTTCATTGTATATATACACTATGTTTTCTCTGTCCACTCATCTATCTGTACAAATTTAGGTCACATCTATAGCTTGGTTATTGTGAATAATGCTGCAACTTACATTAGTGCAAATATCTCTTTGATATCATGATTTCAATTATTTTGGATGTATATCCAGGAGTGAGATTGCTGAATTATATGGTAGTTCAATCACTGAATTCAACAAATTTTAGGTATACCAAATCAACACATAAAAATCAGCTGTGTTTATATATGTTAACAATGAACTGTCCAAAAGGAAATTAAGAAAATAATACCACATCTCTTCCACAACAATGTGAATACACTTGACACTACTGTACTGTGTACGTAAAACCAGTTAAAGTGGTAAATGTTATGTTATTTTAACTGCAATTTTAAAAATTAAAAAATTAAACTAGAATTCTGGTTCAGAATTTTTAAAAATCCCATATATGAAAGCATCAAAAAAAAAAATACCTAGTAATAAGCCTAACCAAGAAGGTGAAAGACTTGTACACCAAAAACTATAAAACAATGATGAAATAAAGCACACAAACTCATTTTCATGGATTGGATGACTCATTATTATTAAAATGTCCATACAATCTAAAGTGATCTATTGATTTCATAATGTCTTCATCAAAACTCCAGTGGAATTTTTTGCAGAAATAGAAAAAAAATCTAAAATTTATAAAGAATAACAAGGGTTTTAATAGCCAAAGAGATCTTGAAAAAGAACACAGCTGGAGACATCAACTCTCTGATTTCAAAAATATGTTACAAAGCTACAGTAATTAAAACAGTATGGTATTGACATAAATACAGACATGTAGACCAATGAAATAGAATAGAGAGCCCAGAAATACATTCTTCAACAAGCATACCAAGAATGCACAGTGTGCATACCAAAGAATGCACTCTTTAATGAATGTTGTTGGGAAAACTAGATATTCATATGTAAAATAATATGAATCCTTATCTTATGCCATAAGCAAAATATGCTCCAAGAGGATAAAAGAATTAGGGAAAATACCGGACCTGTCAAACTCCTAAAATAAACATATGGGAAAGGATTCTTGAGGTTGGTCTTAGCAATGATTTTTTAGGATACAACACCAAAATCACAGGCATTAAAACAAAAATAGATGAGTGGAACTACATCAAACCAAAAGATTCTGCACAACAAAGAAAGCAATCAACAGAATGGAAAAGGAAAGCTATGGAATGAGAAAAATATTTGCAAACCATTTATGTAATAATAGGTTAAAATCCAAAATATATTGGCAACTCCTAAAACTTAATGGCATCAAAAAATTAAAAACGAGTAAAGGACTTGAATAGACATTTCTCCAGAAAAGACATTCAAATAGTCAGAAAATATGTCACAATCAAAACAATGTTTTGAAGAAATGTTCAATGTCACTAATCATCACAGAAATGCAAATGAAAACCACAATAAGATGTCACTTCATATCTGTTAGAATGGCCATTATCAAAAAGACAAAAGATAACAACTTCTGGTGAGGGAATGGAGAAATTGGATCTCTTTCGCACCATTGGTGGTAATGCAATATGGTGCAACCACTATGAAGAACAATATGGTTTCCCTCAAAAAATTAAAAGGAAGTTAGTTCTTTAAAGTAAGATTTGCTACTTCTTCTCCTATCTCTCTAATATATACGTAAGCTGTCTTGTTCTCTGCATATTACAAGACATTTCGCTTCACCAAAAGATCTTAAAAATCTCCTTTCTAACCACAAAGCAATTTTTGGAGAGAAGCCTTTGATCAAAATAATGTATAAAAATGAATCAAATTTAACTTTGAATTGATAGGAAGCTGTAATGTGATGTCTCAATGTGTATGGAACATTTCATTTCCTTCCTGCCCACATATTTTCAGTAAAAAAAAAAAACAAAGTCTCATAAAGTAATGAGTGTCAACAACATAGTGGAGAAAAAAGGATAGTGACTCTACTTTTACCAAATGAATTATCAAGCTTACTTTGCAGATGTGGTCATCTTTCAATTTAGCCTTTACTTCTCTCAACAGGGAATGTATTGTATTAACAGTTCTCAGTTACCCACAGAGAATACTTGATTTAGTCATTTCCCTAACTGAAAACACTAAGGAGGGAGATAGAGCAAGATGACCAAATAGAACCCTTTTGGAAGTTTGATTATTAAATGTCTTGAGGTTGTCTTCTTTGAGTTAAATCCATTTGGTGATTGGTGTTCTATTATCTTGTTGCACTTAAATATTTATGTGTTTCTCTAGGTTTGGAATAGTATTCAGCCATAAAAAGACTAAAATCTTGTCATGTTTAGCAACAGGGATAAAACTAGAGGTCATTATGTTAAGAGAAATAAGCCAGGCACAGAAAGACAAATATCACATCTTTTCACTCATATGTGGGAGCACTACCTGTGGTCAAGTGAGGGATGTAAGTGCCTCCTTGGCCTTTCTGGCTGGTGTCTCACTGGATTACATGCATCCCAAGCCCACTGGTTCTGAGCAGAGCACAGCACCAGGACTTGCCCAGGAGTTATAGTCCTTGTGGCCTAGACTGCCTTTCAAATTTATTTACCACCCAGGGTGCTTCAACCCACAGTGGCAGGGCTTGCCAGAACTCAGGTTCTGACTTCCCTCTGTTTAAAAATGGCCTAAATGTTCCCTCCGTGTGCACTGGCTGCTGAATTCTGCCCTATGTTGCTTTCCACTGGGACGGTGTAGCGCTGAGTTCATATGCAGTCCCACAATCACTTCGCTCTTCTTCCCCTAAGCACACAGATTCTCTCTGCCTGGTGCTACTGGGGAATGGGGAAGAGGTGATATAGGCAATCAAGACTGTCTTTTCTACCCTCTGCAGTGCCTTTTTCCTTGGTATGATGTTAAAGCCCAGTACTGTGATTGCTCACTTCATTTTCTTTCTTATGATGGTGCTTCTTGTGTGAGTAGTTGTTCAATTTGGTGTTCCTGCAGGGGGAATAATTACTGGAGGGTTCCCTCATCAGACATGCTCTGGGCATGGTTCAGCTCCGCCTAGGCACCTCCCTTCATCTCCCCAAGACTTTGTATATGTCCTTCACTTGGCCTCTTTTTCTTACTTTGATTTATTATTTTAACTCTGAAGTACCCTTAGTCAGGCTGTCACCATCTTTGAAGTCTAGACTGTGCTTCCTTGAACTTCTCAACTTTCAAAACTATTTCTGCTTCTTATTTATATATTTTTTAATATTGATGATCATTTCTTTCCTGAGATAGAGCTTGCCTGAGGCAATATAAAAATGTGATTTATTTATGTTATTAAAGCTATTTTGCATTTCTAAAAGATAACTTCTTAAGAATGTATTTTCTTCTTCAATACTGTTTAATTTTTTAAATTTATATTCCTGTTTGTTTGGATTATTTTTAGATACAGGGTTTCACTCTGTCACCCAGGCTAGAGTACAGTGGTGCGATCACAGCTCACTGCAACCCCAACATCTAAATCATCTTCCCACCTCAGCCTTCTAAGCACTTGGGACTACAGGCATATGCCACCACACACAGCTAATATTGTTTTTATTTTTTTATTTTCTGTAGAGGTGGAGTCTTGCTATTTTGCCCAAGCTGGTGTTGAACTCCTCCTGGCCTCAGGTGATCCTCCTGCCTTGACCTTCAAAAGTTATAGGATTATAGGCATGAGCCACTGCATCTGGCCATCTTTTAATCATTTTTAACAGTAAAATATTAGAAAATCTACATGAGTAAAATTTATAGGGGTGCCAAGCTTGAAATATAGAAAAATTTCAAATTGATAATGTATTAGATATAAAGACAATCAGAACTACTTTGACAGAATAATATACACATGGTCTAATTAATTTTTTATTATCTGAATCATGTAATCAAAGACAACTAAATACTGAGCTAAAATATCTTTTTCCAAGGATGATTAGGAAGGAACATGTGAGAACGATGCCACCAGATTCTCTTCACTGTGCTTCTTTCAGAATATAAAATTGAATTGATACTATCAGCCATTTAAATTGTGATTTAAGTATTTTTATTTTATTATAATACATGATAAACACATCAGTAATTTCAGTCTCATGCCTTATTTTATGTATTAGCTTTAAATTGGATTATTATTAATCCAATCATATAAATAAAATCATTCTGCCTGCCTTACTATTTCCTGAAATGTATACCTTTGGGATTAAAAAAGTTAAAATTGGCCGGGTGCAGTGGCTCACGTCTGTAATCCCAGCACTTTAGGAGGCCAAGGCGGGCAGATCATGAGGTTAGGAGATCGAGACCACCCTGGATAACACGGGGAAACCCCGTCTCTACTAAAATACAAAAAATTAGCCGGGAGTGGCGGCGGCGCCTGTAGTCCCAGCTACTCGGGAGGCTGAGGCAGGAGAATGGCGGGAACCCGGGAGGCGGAGCTTGCAGTGAGCCGAGATCGCGCCACTGCACTCCAGACTGGGTGACAGAATGAGACTCCGTCTCAAAATAATAATAATGATAATAATAATAATAAATTAAGCAAGTTAAAATTAATGCAGATAAATAATTTATTATGAACAGTTTGGCAGCACCATGTATTTTAGTGTTCCTCTCATTGGTAAGTTGCATTCATACAATGATAATAAAAACATTATACTAGATTTTTTCCCACTGAGCAAAATACTTTCAATAAAATATTTAGAATATTTAATTCTAGTGAAGGGGCTGTCCAACAACTACTTTCACAAAAACAAATGTTTGAATTGCTTAAATGTTAATTTTCTATTGACACATAATATGTGTACACAGGTATGGGATATGCATAATATTTGTTACATGCGTAGAATGTGCAGTGATCAAGTCAGGGTATTTAAGGTATTCAACAGTTTGAGTAGTTGTCATTTCCTTGCCTTGGGAACATTTCAACTTCTCTATTTTAGCTATTTTGAAATATACAATACATTGTTGTTAACAACAATGTTATTGATCATTAGAACGTATTCTTCTTATCTAACTGTATTTTTGTACCTATTTACTAACCTCTTGTCATCTTCCCCACATGTACTCTTACACCCTTCTCAAACTCTGGTACTATTATGCTACTCCATGAAAATAATTTTAAGCTCCCACATATGAGCGAAAATATGTGATATTTGTCTTTCTGTACCTGGCTTATTTCTCTTAACATAATGACCTCTAGTTTTATCCCTGTTGCTAAACATGACAAGATTTTAGTCATTTTATGGCTGAATACTATTCTATTGTGTATATATGCTACATTTTCTTTATCTATCCCATTCATTGATGGACACTTAGGCAAATTCCGTATCTTTTCTATTGAGAATAGTGCTATGATCAACAAATCAGTGCAGGTATCTCTTTGATATAGTGATAGCCTTTCCTTTGGATAAATATCTAGTAGTGGGAATGCTGGTTCATATGGTAGTTCTGTATTTAGCTTTATGAAAAAGCTCCATACTGTTTTAATTATTAAAATACTAGAACGTGGAATAAAGTTATTTTTGCAAGTGCATTTTAAAACAATTAAAGCTACTCACTGAAGAAACACATTTTCTGCTAAAGTAGTATGTGCCTCACTGAAAAATATTCTTGTTTAATAGAAATATTATATTTTAAAATAAATCCAAGCTATAATAAAATTCAATTAAGCACGCCCTATTTTCAATTCAGTAAGGTAGGCAATGTGGAAATTTAGATTCAAATGTGTATGATTTCTCCTCTCCTGGAATCTAGAACCAAAATAGTAAAAGGCTTGTAAAAAGATGACTATAGTTTGAAAAGAATTAAGAAGATGTACAAATGGAATCCTGAGACAGAAGAAAAACAGGGAAGATTAATTCTGCAAAGTACTTTAGGAAAGTAGCAGATGTTGTGGGGATATCTAATGATCTGTGCAAAAAAGAATTTGAGATAAGCAGCAATGTTAGAGTTAGGTCACTGATAGACTGAGAAGTACCTAAGTGCTTCAGGAAGCAAGGTTGAAGGTGATTTAACAATAATGAAAAGTGCAGACCATGAATATAGAATAGCAATATATCAGGGCTATGTCACCAAATATTTACTGTACACCTGTTATGTACCATGCTGTGTTCCTAGCACTGATGATTAAACTATCACCTGGAGATGTTAAAGTCCCTTTTTGTATGAAGCTCATTATCTATTTGAGGTGAGTGTAGGGGATGGCAAAATATTGAATTTAAAAAGTAAAAAAGGATGAATAAATAATAATCACTAATTTGAGAGCAAAATAGGTTGTGTAATAGAAACTGACTGGGTGGCTACTTTTGATTGGTTGTGCAGGCAAGAGGTCCCGGTGCTTGTGTGATGCATATGGTTTGTTAAGTGTTTACTTCATGCCTTACACTGTGTTCACTATATCTACTAATAACTCTCCATTTCTCAACTTTGCACATAAGTTATTGTATGTTATGTACATACATATACAAACACACACATATACAGATGCATTAACAGAAGATGCAATATCATGAAAATTACAAAAAGAAAATTGAAGAGAGAAGACCTAAGTGAATTCTTAAATTCCACCCCTAACTAACAGTGAACCTGTAAGTTATTTACTTTCTGACCTGTTATTCATTACATTCATGGTGTGATAATAGCAGCCAACTCACAAGAGATCCATGAGAAAACATGAAATCCTATATGTGGATATACAGTAGTTTGAAAACTATATATTAGAAGTGGCAATGTACAAATATATTTGTCACCATCTCCATATAATTATTATTTGTGTACATGTCTGAAGAGCATAAGAATGGGAATAATACCAACAGAAAGTCCCAGTAACTTGAACTGATATTATGTGTAGCCATACTACTGCAGTCAAAGGTAGATGTTGAAATATAGGAAGTGATTATACAGGAAATTATTAAATGAATGAGAAAATTCTTTCTGCATGGAAGTAAGTTTTTTCACATAATATATAGTTAAAATAAAGTGATTTATAGTAATAACTAAAGTGATATATAGTAATGAATAATAATAGAATATATACATATCGATGATTAGTTTTAGTACCTATAGGTAGTCTAACAGAGTATAAAGTTACTTATTACATTACTTTTGAACTGGAAGTTCATGCTTCCTTCTCACTGGAGAATTCTTCAGCTAAGGCTAGATGAAACAACCATTAAAGGCACATTGAGAAGCTACAGTATTTTGTACAAAATACAAAGTACTAGTGCACGGCAATATTTTTCAGCCTCCTTTATGTCTAGGAATGATCATGTAATTAAGTGATGACCAATATAAACAGAAGGGTCTTGTGAAAGTATAGGAACATTTATTTCAATGATAGTTAATACACACTTGAATGCTTTCATTCATTGTGTGTTGTTCCATCCTGCTGGAACAAGGATGGTGGTTGGAGCTCTGGCTGCCAGTGTGGTCTATGAGTGACACTGTAGGTATCATAATGTGGAAGAGCATTGACGTATCTGCCCTGGGCTGCCATTTCAGGACATTTATTTGAGAGAGAACTGCATCTTTATCTTGTTTTCTGGGCTCTTTGTTTCTTTATTCTTTTCTTTCCTTTCTTTTTTTTTTTTTTTTAAGATGGAGTTTTTGCTCTGTTGCCTAAGCTGGAGTGAAGTGGCACAATCTCGGCTCACTGTAACCTCCGCCTTATGGGTTCAAGTGATTCTCCTGCCTCAGCCTCCCAAGTAGCTGGGATTACAGGTGCACACCACCATGCCCAGCTAATTTTTGTATTTTTAGTAGAGGCAGGGTTTCACCATCTTGGCCAAGCTGGTCTGGAACTCTTGACCTTAGGTGATCCACTCACCTTGGCTGGGTAATCCCAAAGTGCTAGGATTACAGGGGTGAGCCACCATGCCCAGTCGGGCTCTTTTTGTTTCAGACAGTTTCATGTAGATAAATAAAATACATATTAAGATACAATTATAGAATAAATAAGAAATTATTATGTTATTAAGGATGTCATATTCTGAGAAGAAATTACATTTTCAAAAAAATTATTTGAAGCAAATAGAGGTTCACATAAATTATACGAACAATAACATTAAAGGATTAGAGGAAAGAAGTGAGTTGTGTGAAATTTAATTTCTGTATGCAAGACCACTTTCTTATACATTTCAGCTTGAAAGACTTTAGCACGCCTATTACCTTATAAGCCCTGTGCTTCACTGTTCCCCATGGATCTCACAGTGTGAACTTACACTCAGCTGAGAGATCTAGCAGAAAATTGTACTCTTTATGCAATAGAAGAAGAGAAAAAATAGGATAAAAATTATTTCTGAAGTATAAATGGATGACATGATCATCAGATTCATTAAGAAAGACAGAAGAGTCACATAATATACATGAAATGTATGGAGAAAAAATAAAATACATTGACCAAAACCAGAAGGTTTAACACAACACCAAGAGGAGTTAAAAACTTAAGAAGAAAAAAAAAAGGAGCAAGAGTTATAACCCATAAAATAATCTATAGATTGCAATTTCTGTCATTATGCTATAAAATCTATTCATAAATGGAACTATTTCTAACCTTATCTGCTGCCACTGACATTTCTTCTCTGGACTATTATATTAACTTTCTAATTGTCCTTTATATATTGCAAACATTTTGTCCCTTCTCCGGCTAGTTATAAGATTGTAGCCAGTGGTTTTGTGAAACATAGTATTATCCAGATCTTATGTCATTCCCTTGTCAAGAATACCAGTGGCCTCTGAACTCAATCAGGGTAAAACCAAACTCCTTTCAATGTTCTACAATGTTCTGCAATTTTCACCCTTGTTAACTCTGACCCCATCTCTTACCAATTTTCCTCTGCTCATATAGGATTCTTTCTTTAGAGTCTTTGCACTGTTATGTTTTAAACAAATATTTTCAAATGTTTAATGAATCATTCCTTTACCCTGTTTAGCTCTTAACACAAATATCACTGTCTTGATGACGTCTTTCTGGGTGACTGCATTTTTTTTTAAGAGACAGAGTTTCCTCTATTGCTCAGGCTAGAGTACAGTGGCACCATCATAGCTCACTGCAACCTGCAACTGTTGGGCTCAAGTGTTCTTCCCACTTCAGCCTCCTGAGTAGCTTGGACTATAGGTATGGGCCACCATGCCTGGCTAATTTTGTTTTTATTTTTATTTATTTATTTAGAGATGGGACCTTGTTATATTAATCAGGCTGCGCTGAAACTCCTGGCCTCAAGCATCCTCCCACCTTTGCCTCACAAAGTGTTAGGATTACAGTCATGAGCTACTGTGCCAGGCTGGTCATTGCATTTTAATTGAAACCAGCCATGTCACTAAATGCATTCTCCACTTTCTGGCAATTATTGCTATCTAAACCTTCTAAATTGTTTTTTGTTTATCTTTTTATTTCTTTTCTCTGTTATTAGAATGCTACTCCCCAAATAACAAGAAATTTGGTCTTATTTTTAAAAATTTTTATTGCTACATTCCCAACAGCATAACCGTTTCTGGGATATAGCAGATGCCTAATAATAAATGAAGACAAACTCAATAATTAATTCAAGGATGATGCTTACATGAGTAAATCAAATTTAGAATAGGATAAATAAAATCTCCCGCAATTAGAGATATTTGTATAACATTTCAGAACAAAACAAAAAGTATTATTATGGAAAGAATAGTTAATATCTTTGGTTTTTCACACACCTGTGATCCTTACAGGGGAAAACCCTCACATTTTGGCCATATTTCCTCAGGCTGGTTGCCAGCAACAACCCTTATTTAGCAACAAGAAGACCATTTGTCCCATGTGTTATCACTCGTATCTTCTTAACAGGAAAGTTGATTAAGTCTGGCAATATGTACTATGAGTTCCACGATGCCCCTTCATGTAGATTTCCCCTATATATTGCCCTCCAAACATCCCCCATCCTCTTCTTCCGTGCCATCATCACTTCATCTTCTAACAGGTTGTTTGAGAAGACTGCTATTCTGGTCAAGAGAATGAACCACTAATCAGCATTGACTCTATTCCTTTATTTTCTTGAAGGGAACCAATACATTGATGTTAACTATTGTATTTTGACTGATGAGTTCATGGAGATGAATCTGACTCATGGTATGTTTTAAAAATAAGCATTATATCTTACTTAACATGGTGTATTAGTCAGGGCTCTCTAAGGGGACAGAACTAATAAGATATATGCATATGTGAAAGGGAGCTAATCAGGAGATTTGACTCACATAATCACATAGTGAAGTCCCACAACAGGCCATCTGCAAGCTGAGGAGCAAGGAAGCCAGCTCACCTCCCAAAATCTCCAAAGTAGGGAATCAGACAGCGCACCTTCAGTCTGTGGCTGAAGGCTGGAGAGCCCCTGGCAAATCACTGATGTAAGCCCAAGAGTCAAAAACCTGAAGAACTTGGAGTCTAATGTTCAAGGGCAGGAAGTATCCAGCATGGGAGGAAAGATGGAAGCTGGAAGACTCAATAAGTTTGCTTTTCCACCTTCTCCTGCCTGCTTTATTCTAGCTGTGCTGGCAGCTGATTAGATGGTGCCCACCCAGATTGAGAGTGGATCTGCCTTTCCCAGTCTACTGCCTCAAATGTTAATCTCCTTTGGCAACACCCTCACGGACACACCCAGGAACAATACTCTGCATCCTTCAATCCAATCAAGTTGACACTTAATATTAACCATCATACATGGCTAATATAATTGTCCAGTGATAGAAAATAGTCAATACTTCTAGAAAAACAAAATTAGGCTCCAACATACTTTATTTATAAATTATTTATTTATTTATAACAACCACCAGTTTATATAATCACAATGAAACTTAGAGAAAATTTTAGTCGGGTATTTTAATCATTATTATATATTTACTTTATTAAAAGCCATATATCAATGTAAAATCTTTATAAACGAAGTATGTTTGGGGCAGTAAACACAATTATTATTCTTTTATATGCAAACAATATAATGAGTAATGTTGCACTATAAATATTTTTTTCAGGTTTGAAGTGTAGCCAAAGTTTTTCTCTCCAGTATACAGAATAATTCACTTGCTAGCATTATTCTTAATACAGCTGACTGCCCATCTCATGTTATTATTTTTTGAGATTGAACTATGAATAAGTAAAATCCTGAAATAAATATATTTTATTATTATTTGAATGCATGGATAACATATATTATCACATCATTTTCTACATTTATATTTAACATTATATTATAGGGTACATCCTTTTACTTAGTTTGTAAAATCAAGAGAATTGAAACAACTTTGAAATGTGTTTTTATCAATTAAAAATAATGTGATAGCGTTGAAATCAGAAGACGAAATTTAGTTAAGTATTTGAGTTTCAGAAAATGGTTTATTTCATTGATTCTTGCAATAGATATGTAAATATTTTCCTATCAAAAGTGCATGTATTTGAAAATAGAAATAATTTCCAATACATGCATTTTTTGATAGGAAAGTACAATACCTAAAATACTTGGTAATAAGAAAGACAAATTATACCAATTACTAGAACTAATCATCAAATATGATCAATTGTCCTTTCTCATCCTCTTAGTTGAGTATGGTCGTGTTATTGTTTTGGCCAAAAGAATGTTAATAAAAATGATAAATGTCCCTTATTTACATATAAATTTGAAAAGCCAGTATACAGTTTACCATTTTGTTTTTCCCCCAAACACAGGGATCAACAGCACTGTATATGGTGCCTGCTCCAGTATCCTGGGTCTTGAGAACCAGGCAGAACAGATCTCTCAACTAACAATGAACATGGAAAACAAACTTCATTGTTTTAAGCCACGGACATTTGGAGTTTGTATATTACCCCAAAATAACTTAGACATTTATTTGGTTGGTGCATATTAGCATGAGAATGGGACCTAGGCAGTTGAACACTAGAGTTTTTGTCTTCACAACCATACACTATTACTTTCCATATGAAAGATTACATGCAAATCTATTGATTTATTATTGTATCGTGACATCAGATATCTTTTAAACATGTGTTTAGGATAAGAAATAATAAAAACTTTGAATAAAAGTATTTCTTATCCCAAACACATTCTCTATATGGGAGTGAAGAACGTTTCTTGTTTGGACGGTGAATCAACTCCCCAGTTATGGTTCTCATGGCCCTTGTCTCTTCTGCAATCTCCTAGATCTTCATACTTCTTTGTAAACCTTCTGGATTCATTTGAGGTGAACATTGCTCGCTTTCTTCATGATTAAATAATTCTTCTTTCATAATTAAGCAGTTTTCTCAGCCTGATTCCTGCCTATATGTGACTACTGAATGTTGTTAACTAAAAACTGTCTGAGATGTAGTTCAATCAATTCAGAGGTTCATTTTGACTAGGCTACTGGAGTGGCCAGGAAAAAGAGACATAAGCTACAGTAGAATCTGTTACCTGTACTTTTTCCAAAGAGGGCTTTGAGGACTCAATATTTAAAGAAGACAGAGTGGCAGAAGAGGAAGGAGGAAAGAAAAGAAAAAAAAGGAGGATAGGTAGGTAGTGAGGTAAGTGGTCACATTGTTGTGAGGTTTTGATTAGCACTCACTGAATCCACATGTTACATCTAAAAGGAGGGGAAAGAGGAACATTTGATTATGTATTTTTTAAATATACACTTTAAATAATACAAAAATAAACATAGACTACCGAGCCATAAAAAGGAATGAATTAATGGCATCCACAGCAACCTGGATGGAGTTGGAAACTATTATTCTAGGTGAAGTAATGCAGGAAAGGAAAATCAAACATAGTATTTTCTCATTCATAAGTGGAGCTAAGCTATGAGGATGCAAAGGCATAAGAATGATACAGTGGGCCTTGGGGACTCAGGGGAAAGGCTGGATGTGGGGTGAGGGATAAAATGCTACAAATTGGGTTCAATGTATACTGCTCCAGTGATGGGTGCACCAAAATCTCACAAATCATCACTAAAGAACTTACTCGTAACCAAATACCACCTGTTTCTCAAAAACCTGTGGAAAAAAAGTAAAAATCAATAAATAAATAAGCATAGAGAAAGCAGTCAAATATGCATTTGTTTCTGAGTGGTTGGAGGGATGATTTCTAGGCTTGTTTATGTCTTGTACCTGTAAAGATAGGCAGTTAATTTACATTGTCAGGGTGAAATTGAATAGAATTCTGTTTTAGTGCAAAGATTTTGGGGCTCATAAGGAATTTTCTTGTGAGTAATTTGTGAGAGAGATGTGGCCTTCTATCTTGGTAGCTATGTGGTTTGTTGTTGTTGTTGTTGTTGTTGTTGTTGAGACGGAGTTTTGCTCTGTCGCCCAGGCTAGAGTGCACTGGCATGGTCTCAGCTCGCTGAAACCTCTGCCTGACTGGTTCAAGCAATTCTTCTGTCTCAGCCTCCTGAGTAGCTGGGACTATGGGCAGCCGCCACCACGCCTGGCTTGTTTTTGTATTTTTAGTAGAGACAGGTTTCACCATATTGGTCAGGCTGGTCTCGAACTCCTGACCTCAGGTGATCCACCCACCTCGGCCTCCCAAAGTGCTAGGATTACAGGCCTGAGCCACAGCGCCCAGCCAGCTATCTGTTTAAGAACCCAAGGAAGGAAGTCTTTGCAAGACTCAGTTCCAAGCTTAACGAGGGGCTTCTCAGAGATCTTCATGATGTGAGAATACAATGAGACAGTCTGTAGCCCAAATGAAGACCTTCACAAGAACTTGCCCATAGTGACACCCTGATTAGACTTGCAGCCTCCAGAATGATGAGAAATACATTTCTGTTGATTATATGGCACCCAGTCTATGGTATTTTGTTACAGCAGGCCAAGCAAAGACATTAACCGAGAGTCATTTCAGTCTTGTGAAGTTATATAGTCTTCTGAAATTATACAGTTCTCCAAAATTTATGAAAGATCTGCATATTTTTAAAAAAGTCATCTGGACTCATTTTTATCGATTCCATTTCACTTTGCTTTATTTGCAATAGTTACATCTCTTCTTATTTTCTGGATGTACTTTTATTTGTGCTGTATTCTCTTGCTATCTTTGCCCCATACAACCCTCCTCTATCTTACATTAATTCAGAAAATTAGAGTCTATTAGGCCTAGGTGGGAGAGCCATGCCATTAGTCTTTTCTCTAAACTACTTAATCCAGTTGAAATACTTTCCTGAGGCCCTTATTTTAAATTGAACTTTTACTTTGATTTAAGTTCAGAGATTTAAAAAAAATGGATATGCCAACCACACAATTGTTTTGTGATTTTTGCAAGGAGACTGAAAATAAATTGATCTTTATCATTCAAAGCATATGGCAAGTTTACTTGTTAATGTTTGGAGGTGACAGTTGGTGACCCTTACACTAATACACCTCACTAAAATCACATACTCCCCTTACTCCTGTCATGCATGTCTATCATGTATGCAGACTGGCCATTTTTTTTCTAAATATCTCTTTTCTTTGTAATAGTTTTATTTTATTCTTATAATACTTTATCAAACACAGCCAGCACATATCTGCATGTTTTAAATACTTTGAGGCAATTTATCAAATTCTCTATTGTATAATAGAATATGATATAACTTCTGCGGAAATTATAATAAATTTCACTTAATCAAGTAATTCTGGCTTTTGTTTTTTTATGCCATAGTTACTTGCATCTTAATTCTTTGCAAAACAATATAAAGGCGTTTCTAGTACTGATTCTTGCAGAGTCTTTTAATTTATTCTTTCAGTTTTCAAAACAACAACTACAAATATATTTTACATCCACAAAGTTCTTACTATATGGTAAAGGTTAGACTTGGCCCTTGAATTCATGAAGCGTAACTGGAGAGATACACGTTAAATAAATGCAAAAGTACTGTTAATATTAGAGCTCTGAAGGAAATGAACATGATTTTTAAAACAATTTATAATACAGTATTATTAAATCAGAGGGTAAGAGTTTCGTGTAAAAGTAATTCACATAGAAAGGGCAAATGAATTATACTTTTTCACCTAGGTAGGGTGAAATAAAGCCCCAAAGATTGAATTAACAGGGTTAAAAGTGTGTCATATGTTTTACATGAACCATATTCAGGTTGCATCAAAGGATTCAGTAAAATGAGTTTTACTTCTTTCGATTTTTAAAATTTTCACACTTATTTTGAGAGCATGGACTTGCCTTCTTGTCATTCATATAAGTTTTATAACCCGTTTTAATTTAAAATGTTATTAATATAGTAAATGTTGCTGACATACTAAATGTATGCTAATTAAATGTATTTCTGAGGAGAAAAAAGTTTCATCAGATGCTTTTATTTTTACTTTATCAAGCAAAAATGATAAAGTTAATTACTTAATGCTTGAATACATCTTCTTATGTATACATAAACTTTAGATAATCAGCTATGTACATCTTAAAATAATTAATATTAGAAGACATGTGCCTAATAAACTATTTGAACATTCATAATACATATTTCTCAAATATGACCACCTACACATATATAATGTTAACTTCAGTCAATCATACGTATTGTTGTGAAACACTGGTAAGTAGAAAGAGATACTTATTTGATGAAACTTTGTGCTTAATACTGTGAACAGAAGTAGTAGAAAAATAAGGCAGAATGAATACATTGAGTTTTAGAGTTGAAGATACAGAAATATATCTAAATGCAAATATATAGGTATGATTATATATGTAATTCTATATGTAGTCTACATATTTTATGTATTGATAAATTTATAATTATTTATATTTGTGTGTTTTGTTTTGCTCTTTTTTCCCCCGAGATTGGGTCTCACTCTGTCACTCTGGCTGGAGTGCAGTAGCGTGATGATTACAAATCACTGCAGTCTGAACCTCAGGGGCTCAAGTGATCCCGCCATATCAGCCCCTTGAGTCGCTAGGACTACAGGCACATACCACCATGCCAGGCTATTATTTTTTTTAAAATTTTTCATAGAGAGAGAGTCTCATTATGCTGTCCAGGCTGGTCTTGAACTCCTAGGCTCAAGTGATTCTATCCCCTTGAGCTCCCAGAGTGCAGGAATTACAGGAGTGAGCCACTGCACCTGGCCCATGTATGCATTTTTTAATATTTCAGCAATTTAGCCTTTGGGAAGAAGAAGCCTTATAAAGTTTCTTGCAAAATAGCAATTAATTGATAATAAAGCAAAGACTATGTCTGCTCTTTTTGTAGCTGTTGAAAGCAATTGTAGGATCAAAGACTGTATTTTAAAACCTGAAATTATGTATAATGTAAGAGTAGCTTTTTAAAAATACAAAACATTTGGAGGCTACAAAAGTTAAAAAGAAACACGAGAACTTGAAACATCATATAATAAATGTAATTAAGTAAACATGAAGTTCTTAATTTCTTAGTATTATCCAGATACTTGTCAGGCCTCCAGAATCACATTTTAATTTTCTAGAGTGTAATGCAACTATTTCAAATAATTTAAATTTCTATTGAAGTTATCTACAAAAGGGATGAAATTACTACTTTCCTAGTAGTCATTATAAGCCTTCCCAAATTTCAAATGTTAAATATCTGTTCCTCAAAAATGTATTTCCTGCTTTTTCATTCAAAACTTTCCCTAAAGTTTTTAATTTATATACACGCTTATTGCCTTTCTTTAATCTGTTCTCTGCTTTATATTGCATTTCCTAAATTCCATAATCTACTCACCTTAGACTTCTCTAATATGCTTTTACAATATATTCTTTTGTCTTTTTAAAATAAGAATCAACTTTGTCATATTTTTCTTATTTTTACAAACCTATGTGGTGCTGTCATTGTAAAAAAAAATAGGACAAATTTTGAAGGATCAAGCAAGAAAAAAATGAGCTGTTGATAAGGTTTGGTTTTATGTCCCCACCCAAATCTCACCTTGAAAGGCAATCCCGTAATCCCCACGTGTCAAGGGCAGGACCAGGTGGAGGAAATTGAAACACAGGGACAGTTTCCCCATGCTGTTCTCATGATAATAAGTCTCATGAGATCTGATGGTTTTATAAGCATCTGGCATTTCCTCTGCTTGCATTCATTTTCTCTCTTTGTGCCCTGTGAAGATGTGCCTTCTACCATGATTGTAAATTTCCTTAGGCTTCCACAGTCATGTGCAACTGTGAGTCAATTAAACCTCTTTTCTTTTTACAAGTTACCAAGTCTCAGGTATTCTCTTATAGCAATGTGAGAACAGACGAATACAATAAATTGGTACCACAGACAGTGGGGTGTTCCTGTAAAGATACCTGAAAATGTGGAAGCAACTTTGGAACTGAGTAACCAGCAGAGGTTGGAACAGTTTGGAAGGCTCAAAAAAGACAGAAAGATATGGGAAAGTTTGCAACTTCCTAGAGATATATTGAATGGCTTTGACTAAAATGCAATCAGTGATACAAATAATGAAGTCCATGTTGGGATGGTCTCAGATTGAGATGAGGAACTTTCTGGGAACTGGAATGAAGGTCATTCTTGCTGTGCATTAGCAAAGAGACTGATGGCATTTTGCCCCTTCCCTAGAGATCTGTGGAACTTTAAACTTGGGACAGATGATTTAGGGTATCTGAAGGAAGAAATTTCTAAGCAGCAAAACATTCAAGATCTGACCTGGCTGTTCCTAACAGCATACAGTCACATGGGTTCACAAAGAGATGGTCTAAAATTGGAACTTATGCTCTAAAAGGAAGCAGAACATAAAAGTTTGGAAAATTTGCAGCCCGAACACGAGGTAGAAAGGAAAAACCCATTTTCTGGGGAAAAATTCAAGCCAGATGCAGAAATTAGATTAAGCAATGAGGAGCCAATTGTTAATCACCAATACATTGGGGAAAAGCAGCCCCTCCCATCACAGGCCTGGAGGACTAAGAGGAAAAAGTGGTTTCCTGGGCCAGGTCCAGGGCCTCACTGCTTTGTGCAATCTCATGACTTAGTGCCCTGTGTCCCAGCTATGGCTAGATGTGGCCAATATATAGTTCATTCCACTGCTTCAGAGGGTGCAGCCCCAAGTCTTCACATCTTGCATGTGGTGTTGGGTCTCTGGGTACACAGAATTCAAGAATAGAAGTTTGGGAGCCCCCACCTAGATTTCAGATGATGGACGGAAATGCCTGGAGGTCCAGGCAGTAGTCTGCTGGAGGGGTGGAGTCCTCATAGAAAATCCCTGTTAGGGCAGTGTGGAACAAAAATGTGGGGTCAGAGCCCCCACACAGAGTCCCACTGGAGTACTACCTAATGGAGCTGTGAGAAGAAGGCCATCATCCTCCAGACCCAGAATGGTAGATCTACCTACATCTTGCACTGTGCACCTTGAAAAGCTGCAGGCACTCAAAGCCAGCCTGTGAAAGCAACTGGGATTGGGGCTGTACCCTGCAAAACCAGAGAGGCAAAGGTGCCCAAGGCCATAGGAGTCCACCTCTTGCATCAGCAAGACCTGGATGTGAGACCTGGAGTCAAAGGAGATCTTTTTGGAACTTTAAGGTTTAATGACTGCCCTGTTGTATTTCAGACCTCTATGGGGCTGTAGCCCCTTTGTTTTGGCCAATTTCTCACATTTGGAACAGGTGTATTTGCCTAATGTCTATGCCTCCATTGTATCTAGGAAGTAACTATTAATAACTTGCTTTTGATTTTACAGACTCATAAAAGGAAATAAATTACCTTGTCTCAGATAAGACTTTAGACTTGGATGTTGAATTAATATTGGAATGAGTTAAGACTTTGGGGAACTGTTGAAAGAGCACATGGTTGTATTTTGAAATGTGAGGGCATGTGATTTGGGAGGAGCCAAGTGCCAAATAATATGGTTTGGCTCTGTGTCCCCACCCAAATATTACCTTGAATTGTAATCTCCATTATCCCCACATGTCAAGGGTGGGACCAGGTGGAGATGATTGAATCCCAGGGGCAGTTTCCCCCATGCTGTTCTCATAATAATGATTGAGTCTCAAGAGATCTGATGGTTTTTTAAGCATCTGGCATTTCCTCTGCTTGCACTCATTCTCTCTCCTGCTGCCCTGTGAAGAGGTGCCTTCTGCCATGATTGTAAGTTTCCTGAGGCCTCCCCAGCCATGTGAAACTGTGAGAAAATTAAACCTCTTTTCTTTATAAATTACCCAGTCTATTTTTTATAACAATGTAAGAATGGACTAATATGGATGTCAAGAAAAAGAATTAAGAAAATACGTATATGTAAAAACGTATAGCCTTCCTCTCCTATGTTTATGGGCTAGCAAGAGTGGGTTTTAGTAAGCTACATTTATTTAAAAGCGTTCAAATCTAGTCACGCATGCCAGGCTACTCCCACTTACTTAGGAGGCTGAGGTGGGAGGGAAACTTGAGTGCAACAATTTTAGTTCAGACTAGGTGATACAGGAAAATTCTGTCTCGAAAAAAATTACTCACATCTAAATTTGAAAGTTAAGTGCTCATACTTTTTTATTAAAGAAAAATTAAATATGTCAGAGGAATTATCAATTTCCAAATAAACTGATGTCTGTTGTTAACTGTTGTCAATGTTGGGAAAATGTACTAATTGTCTATTATCTTTGAACAACAGGATGGTGACTATCTTATGCAATGAGTCAAACAAAACTAAATAAAAGTAGCTAAGGTTCCTGAACCTTTCCGGAACCTTAATTCAAGCTAAGGTTCCTGAACCTTTAAAATAAATATATTTTTAGACTGAATTTTCTTCACTTCATTGCAACTCTTTGTTAGACATGTTTGCATTTTTTGGTGAATTTTATAAATATGTATTTTTAATTAAACTTTTAAAATAATTATTATAATTTTTTCTCTATTGAAATATATGTTGTACCCTCCTCACCCCCCAAAATAAGAATGTTTTCTCACCTCTCTCTCTCTCCCTCCTGTGTTGTGAATATTAGGATAAAATCATTTTTTGTCAGACTCAATAAATCCAGAGCCAGGAGAGCAGGAAAGGGGAAGGTTTACGCTTGCAAGTCAGAGAGAAAGAGTATCTTAAAAGCTTTGTAAAATAACCACACAAGAAATTATCTCTTTAGAACTACATAAATTTAGATAAGATGCTCTTGAAAGAACACCTGCCAATAATGTCATCTCCACCAGTGAAATGATGCCAACTCTGACTCTGAGCCCCCAAAATCAAGAAACTCTGTATCCAAGCAGCTTACATGCAGTTCTCCCTGGCTAATAAAAATTTCCCTTTACCCTCTTCTCTCTCCTCTTTAGATTCATAAGTAGATTGCCATAACTGTGTATCACAGATTATAGTTCTCTTTTCTAATTCCTGTTAAATTTTAAATTCCACATATGTGGAGATGTTTTTCTGATTTTTGTTGTTGTTGTTGACTAATCTGATGTCAGAAATGGCCCTGAGCTAGATTACCTTCAGAAGAGCTTGTCAACTCTTGGAACTGGCTAGGGTACAATTGAATCATTTGTGCTGTCTGTGTTCTATGGTTTGCTCTTTTCTGCCCAGTTAACTCCTCTTAGGTTGAACTTCCTCCCTATGGTAACAGCTCCTTGTTAACTTTATTTGTGATCTGATTTGGTTAAGGCACCTTCATAAAGGATCTTACACACCTTCTGGAACTATAAACGGCTTTTTGCCTTTTCTGGCAAATTCTTTCTGGAATAAAGACATTTTGTCTCTCTAATCTTGGCAAGTACTCTTCTGGCTTCAGTTTTATTCTGAGTTGTGTCTTTACACTTGTATGTTTGTTGTTGATGGGCCTTTCTTCTCTGTTTCTAGACATCTTTTGTGATTAATAAGAAAAACAGTGGAAACCCAAAATTTCAAAGCATGCAAACACAATTCCTCTTATGGTACCCCAGCCCAGACATTATAGTTCTCTCTCATGAATGTTTTTAAATCAATGAGAGAAGTACACTAAAACTGATTTAGACATTCAATGGCTGTCCTGGAGACCTTTTGAGTTTCCGAAATTTATCTTTCTCAGGACTAGAGTGGAAGACAACAGTCATAAAATTAAACCACCTGAGGAAAAGATGTATTAGTCAGTTTTTGCACTGCTATAAACACATACATGAAAGTGGGTAATATATAAAGAAAACTGGTTTAATTGGCTTGTCATTCTGCAGGCTGTACAGGAAGCATGGCTGGGGAGGCCTCAGGAAACTTTCAATCATGGCAAGAGGTGAAGGAGAAGCAAGCATGTTTTACATTAGTGGAGCTGGAGAAAGAGAGAGAGTGGGAGGCGCTACACACTTTTAAACAATCAGATCTCACAATAACTCACTCACTCTCATGAGAAAATCATCAAAGCAGAAATCTGCCTCCATGATCCAATCACTTCCCACCAGGCTCCAACTCCAACATTGAGGATTAAAATTTGACTTGAGATTTGGGCAGGGACACAGTCCCAAAGGATATTATTCCACCCTGTGTCTCCTTCCAAATCTCATGTCCTTCTCACATTTCAAAATACAATCATGCCTTCCCAATAGTTCCCCAAAGTCTTAACTTATTTCAGCATTAACTCAAAAGTCCAGTCTCATCTGAGACAAGGCTAGTCCCTCCTGCCTATGAACTTGGCCCAAACAAAGGGACTATGGGGTTCATGAAAGTCCAAAACCCAGCAAGGCAATCATTAAATCTTAAAGCTCCAAAATAATCTCCTTTGACTCCATGTCTCACATCCAGGGCACACTGAAGCCAAAGGTGGGTGTTCAGGCCTTGTGAAGCTCCACACTTGTGGCTCTAGAGGGCTAAGCCCCCATGGCTGCCAAGTGCTAGCACTGAGTACCTGCAGCTTTTCTGGGTGCATGATACAAGCTGTCAGTTTATCTACCATTCTCCAGTCTGGAGGATGTTGGCGCTCTTCTCACAGTTCCACTAGACAGTACCCCAGTGGGGACTCTTCATGTGGGAGTCTGAACTCCACATTTCTCTTCCACACTTCCCTAATAGGGATTCTTCCTTCAGGCTTCTCCCTGGACACCCGGGTTTTTCCATACATATTCTGAAATCTAGGTGGAGGCTTCCAAGCTTCAAATCTTGCACTCTGCACACCTGCAGGCTTCACTCCACATGGAAGCCACAAAGGCATATGGATTGCACCCTCTGAAGCAGCAGCCCAAGTATCTGGCCCCTTTGAGTCACAGCTAGAACTGTAGCAGCCGGGAAGTAAGGAGCAGTGTTCTGAGGCTGTGTAGGGCAGTGTGACCTTGACCCTGGCCCACAAAACCATGCTGTCCTCCTATGCCTCCGGGCCTGTGAAGGGAGGGGCTGCCACAAAGGTACCTGAAATGCCTTCAGGGCCTTAACCATTGTCTTGGCTATTAGTTACTTTTCTTCCTTTTTGCTATGCAAACTTTTTATAGCCTGCTTTAATTGCTCCTATGAAAATTGATTTTTCTTTTCTACCACATGGCCAGGCTGTAAATTTTCAAATGTTTACACTCTGCTTCTCTTTTTAATGTAAATTCCAGTTTCAGGTAATTTCTCTGTTCATGCATATGAGCATAGGCCTGTAGAAACAGCCAAGCCTTGTTTTGAAGGCTTTGCTGCTTAGAAATTTCTTCTGCCATGTACCCTAAATTATCTCTGTCAAGTTCAAAGCTCCACAGATCCCTAGAGCATGAGCATAATGCCACCAGGTTCTTTGCTAATGCATAACGAAAGTGACCTTTGCTCCAGTTCACAGTAACTTCCTCATAGCCACCCAAGACCTCATCAGCTTGGTGATCTCTGTCCATATCACTGTCAGCATTTTGGTCAAAACCATTTAATGAGTTTCTAAAAAAGTTCCAAACTTTCCCTCATCTTTCTGTTTTCTTCTGAGGCTTCCAAGCTGTTCCAACCTCTGCCTGTTAGCCAGTTTCAAAGCTGTTTCCACATTTTCAAGTATCTTTATAGCAGTGCCCCACTCCTAGGTACAATTTTCTGTATTAGTCAGTTCTCACATTGCTATTGAGAAATACCTGAAAGTGGGTGATTTACAAAGAAAAGAGGTTTAATTGCCTCATGATTCTGCAAGCTGTGCAGGTTGTGTGTCTGGGAAGGTCTCAGGAAACTCACAGTCATGGCAGAAGGCTAAGGGGAAGCAGGCACATCTTACATAACCAGAGCAAGAGGAAGAGAAGAGGGGAGCAGGTGCTACACACTTTTAGCCAATCAGAGAGTAGTAAGTCAATCACTATCATGAGAACAGCATGAAAGGGGAAATTTGACCCCATGATCCAATCACCTCCCACCAGCCCCACTCCAACATTAGGGATTACAACGATATTTGGGTAGGTACACAGCCCCAAAGCATATCAGAACGCAAATGTCAATGGACACCTTGGAGCTTCTAAGCATATTTAAAATACTGAAATAACCTCCTTATAAAACACTATCTCAAAATCAATTGAGTAGAACAGTTAAAGATGAACAGAAAGTTTTTAGAAGCTTGGATTTGTTTTCTCTCCATAGACTTTCCTTTCGCTTTTTCCCACTAGCTCCTCTTCATCTTTCTTTACCTAAATTAACTTTCCCTCCAGATTTCTCAGCACCCCTCAACCCCAAGCAAATGTGGCCTTTTACATACCTGTCTCTTTAATATGCAACTCACTGATAATCTCTTTGGACACCACCATGCCAACCAGCCCGGCTTCAGAATAACTAACTACTACAAAGGGTGAGGATTTTTCAATAAGCCTTTTAGTGCTTTTGTTTCACAACCCATTCTTTTAAATCTTTATCCTCTTCAGGATGCCCGTTCCTTTTTGCATGTTATTTCTGCCCTCCTTTCATCTATTTGGGTGTAATTTTCTGGAAAAATACCACACTGATTTTTTTTTTTTTTTTTTTTTATGAAACAGATAAATAATTTTAGAATGTGACAAACCAAATTGTGTTGACTCAAGCTTGAATTCCCGACTCCTCAAATTCTCACATTTACTATTTCATTCCCTGTTTAGAGAAGAAAAATAATGCCATGCTTTTACTACTAAGTCAAATACCTGCCTCTTTATGGGGAAACTTCCTTTTCACTTAAATATGAAAAGGAAGACAACACTCACATACAAAAAAGAAGACAGCACTTTGAGTCTTAACCCAAAGAACAGATCCCAACACTATTCACTAGAATACTGTAGCCCATAACTGGATTGTCTTACTCTGGATTTTGTCTGTGTAAGTGCTGTTTCTTCTGCAGCCTTGTTAGTGAAGGCAACTGAGAAGATACTCATGGGATCCCCGACACCTGTATGTGTGCCTAGTGTAGTGGAAGCTCTCTTAAACCCACGTTGTCAGGGGACAAACCTCAAAATTGGATCTCAGCCCAGGAGGTCATGTGAGTTTTTGGTTTTGCAAAGAAAAGAATTCAGGAGTGAGCTCACAGAGTAAAGTGAAAGCAAGTTTATTAAGACAGTAGATAAATAAAAAGGTGACTACCCCATAGGCAGAGAAGCAGCATGGGGTTTAAGTGACTGCACTCACAGTTATTCCTTGATTATATGCTAAACAAGGGATGGATTATTCATGAAATTTCCAGGAAAAGGATGAGGAATCCTGGAATTCAGGTTTCCTCCCCTTTTCAGATCATCTAGGGTAGCTTCTCGATGTTTCCACGCCATTTGTAAACTTTCATGGCACTGATGGGAGTTTCCTTTACCATGCTAATGCATTATAATTACATATAATGATCAGTGAGGATGACCAGTGGTCACTTTCCTCACCATCTTGGTTTTGGTCAGCTTCCTGACTGTATCCTGTTTTATCAGCAGGGTCTTTGTGACCCATATGTTGTGAAACAAGTCCTGCCAAATTTCTATCTCAACATCACTCTCAGTATTTTATACCAGTTGACTTACTTTCTATGACCTGCTTCTACTTGTGGCTCCTCATGTCATTCCCTCATGCTGCAATGACCATAATTCTGCAACTCCCTTGCCTTCTCCTTTGAAAGAGATACCACATGGCTGCCCAATCCAACAGACCACCTTTTAACTTCTCAGGAGAATCTGCAAAAGACTCCTATGGAAGATGCTGAGTTACCTTGTTTTACAGATGTCTCACATTTAAAGAATGACACTGAAGAGTGATCATTTAAGTGTTATTTTTAAATATGAGTAAGTATTGTGCAGGCTACAATTAGCCTCCTTAGATATTGTGGAGGCAGCTCCTTTGCCTTAAGCACTTCAGCCCAGCAGATGGAATGATTTGCCTTCACTGGAGGCTGTCTTGTTGCTAAGAGAAACTTTTAATGTTTATAAAGACGGCAGGTATGCCTTTGGAGTTGCTTATAATTTTGGAATGTTGTGGAAATGAGGAGATTTTCTCACTCCCAATGGACAAAATAAAGAATGGGCCATATGTAAACGAATTACCAGATGCAATACAGCTAGTTGCTGCTCTAGCCATCTGACCATTTAAAACTGAACTCTATGGAATCAAGAGGAAATCACCTTGCTGCTAGCCCACCAGAGAGTGCTGGCCTTAAAGCCCTACTTATTAACCAAATCTCTGTCATAATCCACCTAGAAAAATTTCTCAAATATGACCTTAAAATAATTACTAAAGATGCCAAAAATTGGGCAACAGAGGCCAAAAAAAACTTTGGAGAAATAATGGCTATTGGTTTAATGACAGAGTAACTCTGGTTTGGGCCAGATAGAAAGCCTCTTCTCTGAGACTCCATGACATTTTTGCTGTTATCTACTGTACGTGATTTAAATCACTGGGCTATAGAAAAGATTATCACTTTTATAAAATAATACTGGTGGTGTAACATTAATAAAACTGCCAAAGGTGCTTGTATGGCCTGCCTCGCCCATCCTAAATTAAATCTTGGAATGTAAATGCAAACTGAGCCTGGCCATTTTAAGCTTCCTAATGAGCCATTCATGATTTGACAGATAAATAGTATCCAGCTACCTACCACACATGGGTACAAGAATAATTCAGTCATAATCTGGATGTTCTCCCATTGGATTGAAGCATTTCCCTGAAGACAGGCCACACACACCTCAGCAGTGGCTAAAGTCCTATGAAAACAATATTCCCTACTGGAGGCATGCCCTCAAACTCCACAGCGAGTGACAAACTTATTTTTCTGGACAAGATATAAAATAAGTGTATGCTAATTGGCCAGCATTGTAGCACTTTCATTATGCTTGTCATTCTCAGTCTTTTGGACTTGTTGAATGCATTAATAGTGTTTTTAAGACTTAATTGGAAAAGTTTATAGAAACCTTATAGTTACCATGACCAAACACTCTACCTACAGTGCTTCAAGCTTAAGGGCAGCTCTCTTTGAATTCCATAATTTTTCACCTTTCCAGTAATTACTGGATGCCCCAGGCATTTGACCCCACCTTGTTTTGACCTCAAGTTAATAAAAGGTGAAATGTTTCAATATTATAAGGGTATAATCAATGTTATGCATAAAAATTATACTCTGATAGAACTACATTTTCACAGTGCACTCCTGAGAGATGAAGACCTAAAATGCCATAACCTTGTAGGGGGAGTGGCTGATGCCTGTAATCCCAGCAATTTGGGAGGTAGAGGCAGGTAGATCACTTGAGGGCCAGGAGTTGGAGACCAGCCTGGCTAATATGGCAGAACCCCATCTCTACTAAAAATATAAAAATTAGCCAGGCGTGCTGGTGCACATCTGTAATCCTAGCTACTTGGGTGGCTGAGGCAGGAGAATCAGTTGAACCCAGGAGAGGGAAGTTGCAGTGAACAGAAATTGCGCCGCTGAACTCCAGCCTGGGTGACAGAGTGAGACTTTGTCTTAAAAAACAAACAAACAAAGAAACAAAAACATCATAGCCTACAACCAGGATATTCTGTCTATTGAAGAAAACATTTACAAAAGGATTACCTCCAACCTTTCTGGAAAGCCCCATGTCATGTCTTATTAACCAATCATTGCACAACTTAAACTTACAGAAATTGATTCCTGGATACATATATCTCTTCAAAGAAGACATTGGCTCCTGAATGGAATTGCATCTCTGCTGACAAATGAAAAATAAGTATTTCTAGGATTTAAAGCAGATGACATCTGAGTGGTTGGTTTCTCCAAATATGCCCAGGACAGGGCTGTATACAATTCTTTCACTGATAATTTTTACTTTATTTTCTCCCTCTTTCCCCTGGAAAGACAATACCCTTGCCTGTATTTCCCAGTTCATCACTAGGGGAGGAGGATAAAGTAGAGAATCTTACTAATTGTTGTCAAAACCTTAGTCTACCTCTGATTTTAATGCCTTCTTAGTTTTACCTGTAATGAATTTCGCTAATATCCCAAATCCAACCACCTATACAAATTGTATCATTGGACACTCTTATAGGATTAAGCTTTCTTATTTATCTTTAACTTGTGTTTCCTGCCTCACCTTATTAAATCAGCAGCCTCCCAGTTGGGTCCCAGGAATATGCAATGAACCATCCCTCTTAAACCATTCAGGAGCATTTCCTAACACGTGTAGAAAAAAAGTTATTAGGACTGGTTTACGGAGGAGGGGTAATTAACAACTTGCAGTAGCATAAGTGACCCTTGGCTTGATTATATATCAAACAGAAAAATCACAGGTGGAAAAATTGTCTGTGTTCCTACTGGCTATATCTACTTTTGTGGGTGAGGCACCTCAGGATGGGCCTCCAAATGTTTTGGCATCTAGACAACAGGAGATCTATATGGGATTGGATATTTGAGCTCTCTGTTGTCAATACATAATAGATCTGAAACTGATCGCTGAGTAATCATTGGGCTACCCCACTCAGGTTACATCTCAGAACCAGGTGAAATTTCCCCTCATGACTCCCTAGTGATGACAATCATTTCTATGCTGCTTTCATCTGAAAAATCTTTCCCTGGGGTGGAATTTGGGCTAATGAATTAATGATTCAAAATCTCTCTATCAACCTTAATAAGTTTGCAGACTCCACTGCAGAGGCTATCACTGCACAGCAGCACTCATTAGTTTTCGTTGCCAGAGTAATTTTAGATAACAGAATTGCTCTTGATTATCTATTAGCTGAACAAGGCGAGGTCTGTGCAATTGCTAATAAATACTACATGCTGTACTTGGATACACTCCTCTGGAGAAGAGACACAGTTACACAAAATATGAGAACAACCCACATAGCTACAACAAATCTCAGCCAGTCCCACGTACTCATTTGATTTGTTCAGTTGGTTGCCTTTAGGCCTAGGTTTATCAATCAAAATCACCATGCAAATTGGAGTTATCATATTATTGGTCTTTTAACTTTGTATTTTTCTTTTTAAAATGTCTGCCTGCTGGCCAGGCATGGCGGCTCATGCCTGTAATCCCAGCATTTTGGGAGGCTGAGGCAGGTGGATCACCGGAGGTCAAGAGTTCGAGACCAGCCTGGCCAACATGGTGAAACCCCATCTCTACTAAAAAAAGAATACAGAAATTAGTCCAGTGTGGTGGCAGTCTCCTGTAATCCCAGCTACTCGGGAAGCTGAGGCAGGAGAACCACTTGAACCCGGGAGGCAAGGGTTGCAGTGAGTTGAGATTGCGCCATTGCACTCTAGCCTGGGCAATAAGAGCAAAATTCCATCTTAAAAAAAAAAAAAAAAGTGTGCCTGCTGTCTATCAATTTTCCACAGAAATACAACTCCTAACAATGATGGAGACACAGCATCTTGAAATGATAACCAATACCCATGGAACAAACAAAATCAAACAGTAATAAAATCCAGACAGACTTAACCCTGAGAGCTCCTCCTTCTGGCCTCCTTGTTCAAATACTACAAGCAAGTATCTTAGCACTAACTTCCAACTGTTGATCACCTCCACAAATCACAACCAACTGTCTTAAGCAGATCTATCCTGGCACTGAAGGACACTCAAGACTTGACTACAGACTGATTGATCAACAGCGCATTTGGAGAAAGACCTTGATTTAAAAAAAGGACAATATGAAATTTACAGATACAAGCATGAAATCATTTTTTGTCACACCCAAATCTATTAGAGCTAGAAGAGCACACACACACACAAAAAGATTGTCCCAAGAACTTTCTAAAACAAACCCACAAGAAATTATTTTCAGGAAAAAAAGGGATTATTTGCCTAAAGACTGCAGGAATTCACATAACATGCTGTGAAAGGAATACCCACCCGGTAATGACATCTCCACCAATGAACTTTGGCTAATCGTGACTTTTAGTCTCCAAAAATCAATAAACTTTGTTCCTGAGGAGCTTACATGAACCCCTTTGCCCCCCAAAATTTCCTTTACCTTCCCCTTTTCAGATGCATATATGGCTTGCTATAGCTGTTCATCTTGGGATATAATCTTCTTTTCTGATTTCTGAATAAATTCAACATATTGGGAAGTATTTTTGCCCTCATTTTTGGGGGGCTTGATACTCCCACGCTCTCCCCCAAGATTTGCTCACTTTCAGGTTTAACTTTGATCAATGATTTAACAAGAAAATACTTAAAAATTAAGAATATCAACTGTATGGGCTCAGAGACATTTTACTCACCGTGTATTTATCTTCAGGTTTTATGTTGAAGCTTGTTTTCTGCTGACAATTCGTGGTATCCTACAGATAAGACATTACCAGGATTTATTCAACAGAAAATCTTATCTGCATTCTGACTCCCTGAAAACATACCCTGGTACAACAGTGATAAGTGCTCTCATGTAGAAAAGTTATGGATGCCTTCATACATATGGTAAACATTCTGCCATTTTGTGTAGAGCTTTAGTAGGTTGTTTAATCCAAAACACTGCATGGGTCTTCTTCTTGAAACCAAGATTTTCTCCCTAGGGGTGGCTTAGAATATTTGTGCTATAAAAGGTATTCGAAAATTTATATATAATGGGAGATTCATGCTCATAGGAAAATGTGGTATCTTTATGCTGAAAATCGAATTTATATTTTCTCAGTCTAGTAAACTCTGTAGAACACGATGATGCACATGATAGGAAAGAAAACTATCTAATGTTAAAAATGGCCAAAATTATTTTCTTAGATTATTCTTAATTAAAATACTTCTCAGTGAATGGCTGCATTAGCCATTATCAACTCTATTTACACTTACAAACCAAATAATGTCCATATAGTCATGACAGAATGAAGAATGGTAAGAGAGATGTAAGGTAATGAGACAGTGAAGGCTGGGTGAATCCATAGACTTAAACTCACTTTCATACAATTTTCTAAGAACTTTTAGAAAGTGAACATTTTAAAAAAGTGTGAAATAGTACAAGACTCACTAAATTATTAAATTATCTATCTCTCAGTATAGATATAGATATACACATTTATCTCTCTATATATGCATAATTCAGCAGTAGATCTCTAAACATATTCAATAGAATTTCAGGAAACAATTGAAACCAAATTTTGTGAATAAATGAATTACTCAGTAGATGTAACATTTTAGTTAAAGTATTTCTGTCATTTTCATTTTGGCACTACTTTAAAAAGTTTTTAATATGTTTGTATAGTGTCTCAT
Organism: Macaca thibetana thibetana; assembly: GCF_024542745.1. Classification (NCBI taxonomy): domain Eukaryota; kingdom Metazoa; phylum Chordata; class Mammalia; order Primates; family Cercopithecidae; genus Macaca; species Macaca thibetana. Next base: position 174,860,804 of record NC_065580.1, on the reverse strand, counting down.
AATTACATTGAAAAATACTAAGATACTTACATTAAATACTTTTAGGTAACATTATCAACTCAGGCATTCATCTTGTTTCGACTAGACTTTTAGAATATTTTTAAATGAGTCTTCCTATCTGTCACATAAGCTCCCTTAATATAGTCATCCCTCTTACTATAGATGAATCACTATTAAAGGCAAATCAGTTTGTGGCATTTTCATTGTACATGCTTCACTGACCCTCCATTACTTTCAAGTTGAAATAGGAAAAATTTAGCATGGCATACTACTGTGGTGTGATTACTCCCCAAATTTCATATGTTGAAGCTTAATTGTCAATGTGTCATTGTAAAGAGAGCAGTCTTTAGGAGGCAATTAAGTCATGAAGGCAGAGCACTTGCAAATGAGATAAGGTCTTTATAAAGGAGGATTAACATGGCATTTGTTCCTTTTTGCTCCACTGCTCTTCTGTCACAGGAGAACACCTTGCAAGGCCATCTCTGAGGGCCAAACCATCACCGAACCTGCTGGTGCCTTCATCTTGGGCTTCCCAGCATTCAGAACTGTGCTAAAAAATTCTTTTCTTTATAAATCACTCAATCTCAGTTATTTTGCTATAGTAGCACAAATGGACTAAGACACATACAAACCCTTTCATGTCCTCACTTCTGTCTTCATAATTCTTTTACTAACATATACATTCAGTTCCACTAATCATGCTTCTATAATGAAAATTTTCTAAAAGTGCAATGCAATTCAGCATTCTATGATATGCATAGATTTCTTAGTTCAAGCTTTGTGAAAAAAGTTGTCCGTTTATCTCTCAAGACTTGGTTCTAAATGTTTAAAACAGAATCAAGTTTGCAGTTTGTATTAGGCTCCATCCCTAACTATGTTTTTTAATGAGATCTTATTTTTTGAATCATAATACATCTTACAAAATGTAAAATGCATAAAATTGTATGAAGTAGAAAGTCTTCCTCCATCGCCTTCATCTAATCACAAGATTCCCTTCCGGAGGAAGCCACACGGTTTTAAAAAAGACTTCCTGGTTGGGCGTGGTGGCTCACGCGTGTAATCTCAGCACTTTGGGAGGCCAAGGCGGGTGGATCACCTGAGGTCAGGAGTTTGAGACCAGCCTGGCCAACATGATGAAACCTCGTCCCTACTAAAATACAAAATTTAGCCAAGCGTGGTGGTCGGTGCCTGTAATCCCAACTACTCGGGAGGCTGAGGAAGGGGAATTGCTTGAACCTGGGAGACAGAGGTTGCAGTGAGTCGAGATCACGCCACTGCACTCCAGCTTGGGTGACAGAGTGAGACTCCATCTAAAAAAAAAGAAAAAAAAATTCCTTTTCCACATGTCTAGATCCATATTTATGTAAGCTACATCTCTTCAAATACTCAACCCTGTGCTTCACTCACAATTATTAAAATGCTGTGCCAGATACTAATGATACTAAGTGAAGAGTAAAAACACAGTTTACGTTCTTAAAAGAGTAAATTGTAAAAGCAATTGCAATACAGTGTTCTTACAAGAAATTTACAACTCAGTGGACTAAGAACTCTGTATCTAATGGATAGATTTGCTATTTTTTTAGACTAGAGAGTGTTTAAGATATGTCATAATTTATTTATCAGTAGGTTAAAAATAATTGCAGGCTTTTTCTTGAAAAATAGAAAATCTAGATACAATACACAGTTTCTTTGTGTGTGTGTTTAACTTTTGTGTCATGAAGCTCACACTTTTTATATACATGTGTGCAGTTCTATGAATTATCATAAAGATGTAACAAATCATGTAATCACAACCATAATCAAGATAGAGGAAATTCCATCACTCCCCAAAAAATCTTCTTTACGCTTTTGTTCTGTAGTTAAATGCTTTCCTTGCTTTTAACCACTGGCAATCAATGATCTGTTGTCTCTTCCAATAGTTTTGTCTGTTGAGAACTATGTGTCAATGAAATCATGTTTTATTTAGCCTCAAAAGTCTTTGAAATAGCATTATACATTTGAGACTCATTCATGTTGTTGCATGTTCAAGAGTTTGACTCATTTGTGTTGAGTAATACTCCACATGTGTGAGTAGAATCCTTTAAAAAATTTATTCAAAAATGAAGAGCATTTGGGTTACTTTCTGCTTTGGGGATTGTGAATTTTTTATAACCATTCACATAGAAATAAATTATATGAATCTAAGTCTTCATTTCTTTTTGGAAAATATATAAAGTGAGGATGGTAGGGCATTCAGTAAGTGCATGTTTTCTTTTGTTTTAATCTGTTCAGGTTGCTATAACAAAAATGCCATAAACTAGATGGCTTAGAAACAACAGAGACTTTCTCACAGTTCTGGAGGATGGAAAGTCCTAGATCAAGGTGCCAGCAGACTTGGTGTCTTCTGGCTGTGTGTTCTTATGTAACTGTTTAACAGGTTCACCTTGCCCACTGCCTAGACAGAGTTGATATATCAAGACAGGGGAACTGCGATAGAGAAACAGTTATTTATGCAGAGCTAGCAGTGCAAGAGACTGGAGTTTTATTATTACTCAAATCAGTCTTCCAAGCATTCAGGGATCAGAGAATTTTAAGGATAATTTGGTGGGTGTGGGTGAGTGAGTTGGGAGTGCTGATGGTTTGGGTCAGATGAAATCATAGGGAATCAAAGCTCTCCTCTTGCACTGAGTCCGTTCCTGGGTGGGGGGCCTAAGATCAGATGAACCAGTCTATCGATCTGAATGGTGCCAGCTCATCCATCAAGTGCTGGGGCTATAAAATATCTCAAGCACTGATCTTTGGTTTTATAATAGTGATGTTGTCCTCAGAAGCAATTTGGGGAGGGTGTTGTAGCCTCCAGCTGTGTGGCTTCTAAGCCATCATTTCTAATCTTTTGGCTAACTTGTTAGTCCTACAAAAGGCATGGTAGTCCCTAGGCAAGAAGGGGGATTGTTTTAGAAAAGGGCTGTTGCTACTGTCTTTGTTTCAAAGTTAAACTATAAACTATGTTCCTCCTGAAGTTAATTTGGCCTTCATCCAAGAATGAACAAGAACAACTTAGCAGTTAGAAGCAAGATTTCAGATTTCTTTAACCACAACTATAATTTTGCTATAGTGGTTTCATTTATATGAGGCAAGCAGAATGAGAGAGCTCTTTGGGTGAGCTTTTTAAGGACACTAATCCCACGCATGAGGGCTCCACCTCCTGAACTAATACTCTTCCAAAGTTCCCACTTCCTAATACCATCACCTTGGGGGCTAGGATTTTGATATATGAATTGGGAAAGACACAAACATTCATACCATGGCACGTTATGAAAGATCAGTTTATTTTTTAGCACAATTTTAGGTTCACAACACAACTGAACAGAAAGTACAGATAATTCTCATGTAACCCCATTTGCCCCCTCATGCAACTTTCCTCATTGTCAATATCCACTGGTACCTTCATTACAATGAATCAACCGATATTGACATATCATCCTGCAAAGCAGTTTGCATTGTAGTCCACTCTTGGTGTTATATACTCTATGCACAAATGTATAAGGACATGTATTTACTATTATAATATCAAAAAGAATAGTGACACTGCCCTAAAAATCCTCTGTGCTCTGCCTATTCATTCTTTTCCCAAACTTCTGGCAACTACTGATCATTTTATAGTCTTGATTAGTTTTTCCCCCTTTTCCAGAATGCCATATAGTTGAAATTATGTAGCATGTAGCCTTTTTAGGTTAGGATCCTTCACTTAGTAATATGCACTTGAGATTCTTCCATGTTTTATTATGGATTGATAGCTCATATTTTTAATGCAGAATAATGCTCCGTCTTCTGTGTGTACCACAATTTATTTATCCATTCATCTACAGAAGAACCTTTTGGTTACTTGCACATTTTGGCTATTATCAATGAAGTTGCTCTAAAACATCCATGTGCAAATTGTGTGTCGATATAAATTTTCAATTCATTTTGATAAATGCCAAGAAATGAGATGGCCAAATCTTGTAAGAGTATGTTTAGTTTCACTGCCATTTAAACTGCTTCTAATATTTTGAACTTCCCAGAATGAGAATTAGTGTTGCTCCACATCATGACCAGCATTTGCTCTTGTCAGTGTTTTGGACTTTGGCTATTTGAATAGGGATGTAAGTGATATCTCATCACTGTTTTCGTTTGCAATAGTCTAATGGCATATGATGCTGAGTCTCCTTTCATATGCTTATTTTCTGTTTGTACATCTTTGGTGAGGCTTCTGATCAAGTGTTTTGTTTATTTTTCATTTATGTTCCTCATTTCCTATTATTGAATTTTAAAAGCTTTTAGTACATTTTAGATAGCAGTTCTTTATCAGATGTGTCTTTTGAAAATATTTTCACCCAGTCTATGGGGTTGTCATCTCATTCTCTTGACACCATGCTTTGAAGAGCGGATATTTTTAATTTCAGTGCAGTTTAGCTTAACAATTTCTGTTATAGATTGTTCCTTTGGCATGGTATTTTAAAAGCCATTACTTTAACCAAAGTCATCTAGATATTCTTCTATACTATCTTCTATTATGTTAGTTTTTATAAGAAGCTGCCAATTGCTTTCAAAGTGGCTATCCTATATGAGAGTTCAAGTTGACCGGCATTCTCACCAGGACTTGAAATTCCCTTTTCTTGTTTTAAATTAGTTTTAATAGGTATATAGTAATATATTAATGATTTCTGTTCTACTATCAACTAATGATGTTAAAGTTTTCTGCTCATCAGGGTCTCTGTTTCATAGTTCCTCTAGACAGGAACACAGGTACACTTTTTTTTTTTTTTATTATAATGAAGTATCACTCTGTCGCCCAGGCTGGAGTGCGGTGGCGGGATCTCTGCTCACTGTAAGCTCTGCCTCCCGGGTTCAGGCCATTCTCCTGCCTCAGCCTCCTGAGTAGCTGGGACTACAGGCACCCACCACCACGCCCAGCTAATTTTTTGTATTTTTAGTAGAGATGGGGTTTCACCATGTTAGCCAGGATGGTCTCCATCTCCTGACCTTGTGATCCACCCACCTCAGCCTCCCAAAGTGCTGGGATTACAAGCATGAGTCACCGAGCCCAGTTACCTGTCCACTTTTGCTTAGGACAGTTGCTCCTGTTGTTTTCATAGTTCCTTCCACCACTAAGACTGGCCTCAGGAGGGCATTAGGAAAGAAGAAAGAGAAATCAAGCAAACAGCAGGAAATGGGCTTTCCTTCACATTCTCTGGCACATGTAGGCCCTTTTTCCATTCTTCTGATGGAAATTGGGATTTTCTCCTGGAATTTACATTGCTCACTTCTGTGATTTGTTTGAAGTTGGAGGCAAACAAGAAGATGCAAACAAGAAACTCATGGCCAAGCATTGTTGTTTAACTTTCAAATTTGATAGCCATTCTACTTGCTATTGCTTCTTTTTCAGTCCCCAAGAAGTGGTATTCAGTGGGAGACGTGGGCTGTAGCCATTTACCGATTTACCCATATGAGTTGTAGTCATGACCTTATTTAAGTCAGCACCAGAAATCTAGACCTGATGTTTTGAATGGCATCATCTGACTTCTTTATAAAAGGCAGAACTTCAGAGGCCGCTCCAATCACACTATTCGTACAAACTTGTTTCATGTATTATCCATGATTTTTTTGGCTCCTACATACAATTGTGATCATCTCTTAAGAATAGTGTTACAGGTAGTTAGACAGGCATGAGTAGGGCAGGAGAGGGCCCTCCCCACAACCCACCAGGAATGTCAGGCAACTATCAGGTGATGGTACAGCAGTTACCACATTGCCTCTCTAAAGATGATAATTTGGCAGCTGGCTCCTGGAAGAGACAATCTCCTGATGGTGTACAACTGTCACACTGAAGTGTTCATTGAATGCAGGTACCAGGGAGAGGCAACTTCCCAAACAGATAAAAACACTTGAGATTGGTAATTGGCTTCCAATAAAACCTTAGGTACTGGGGGAGCGAGACTGGACACGTGCATTAAGAGACAAAATGGCAGACTATGACCTTCCGGGGGCATTCCACAGGGAAAGGGAAGGAAGCTTCAGATGGGCATACATAAAACTTCCTAAACACAGGACGCATGCTCACTTCTCAAACATAATGAGGGCACTGCACATATGGGCAGCCCACCCTTAGGGAAGAGTCATGGGAAAGGGGTGCAAGACACTGAAAGTGGGCCAGCATCTAAAGTCCTAGGATCAAGGTTGAATGATGCACTAGTCCTTCAGGTCACTCACTGGGTCTCTTTCAAGTATGCTTTCCTTTCTTTCCTGCTCTAAAACTTTGTGATAAACTTCGACTCCTGCTCTGAAACTTGGCTTGGTCTCTTTTTCTGCCTTATGCCCCTCAGTCTATTTTTTTCTTCTGAGGAGGTAAGAATTGAGGTTGCTGCAGACCTGTACAGATTTGCTGCTGGTAATTTGGGTACCTTCTACCTTTAACAATAGTACTAGTGGAGGAGGAGGGGCAAAGCTGATTGGAAGTTGGGAAATATCTTAGAATCTATTTTTAGTTAAGTCCTAAAGCAGAACCAAGAGTTATTAATGCATTTTGTAGGTAAGAGTTCAAAGAGATGGAATGCAACTCCACACAAGGAGAGCAAGGAAATGATAACATCTGAGTCATAGAGATTCCCCTCTGACTGTTTCCACCCTTCTTTCCTGCTGGAGAAATATAAATTATATGTAGTATTAAATCAGAATGTCATGTGCATCATGAACAAGCTGCCAAGAGATTGCAAAGATGTAAGAAATCTCAGTCTTTTATTTAGCCAGTTACAGCCTATTGCATATATGTTCTTAAGATAAACAATAGCTAGTCCTCAAGTAAGAGAACTTGACAGCATCATTGTTACACTCAGATCATCCTACATTCACCAGATAATTGGGGTGTTTATCTGTGTTTACTAATTGGATTTATCCAAAGGAAAATAATTTCATATTTTTATGGCAGAAGGTAATTTTGCAACTCAGAGCACAGAATCTGTTGAAGTCAGGCATATTGCTTCCCACAGAAACTAAAGATCTTCATTATTACATTTCAAAGACTTGGCTCCCAAGTGCTACAGAAAGACATTCCTGTGTCTTCAAGCTGGCTAGAATCTTATCTAGCTTTTAAACAGATTTACATACATTTTAGGGAAACAAGAAAATAATTTACAATTACTTATATTATTGTAAAGGTAAACTGAGGCTGGAGCCGAACCGGGAACAAAGACACAAGGCAAATGGCAGTGAGAATAGCCTTTATTAGGACTCGTGGGCGAGGTTCCTCGGTCCAAAGGTGCGGGCCGAGGAGATTGTGCTGAGGGAGGAGGGTAGGGGCCTTTTTATAGCCCAAGAGGTAGGGAAGCTGGTTGTACAAACAGGGCCTGGGGGGGTCTTGAAACTACTAGGGCAGGAGTCGAGTAAGGGTCATGAGGAAGGGGTCTTTGGAAACTGTTAACCGAAACTGCTGTTTACGAACTTGTGGAATGCAGGTGAGCTGCAGGTCATAGGGGAGTGTGGTTGCTCAGCCAGAACCTCTGACGTATGCAAGTCTGCAGGTGTGTTCAAAGAGGAAGGGAAGTCTCGAACAAAGGGCCTCTACGCTGGGTGGTGCCGCCATGTCGGGTCTAGATCCCTGCCTAACAATTACAATTACTTAGAATTAAAATTACTTAGAGCAAAGGCTCTAAGAAAAGGGAGGTGGAGGGAGTCTCTTCCTTTATTTTTAACAGGGAGAATTAAAGCACTTTTGACAACATGCCTTTACATCCCCCAGAGTCATTTTGCAACATCCAACCAGGGTAATCCTGCTAAGAAATTAAATATTATCAAGTTACTCCTCTACATTCCACTAGAAAGTAAAGGCCAAACCATTAACAAATGACCTCCCATCATGTGTGTTTTCTGACTCCCCATTTTATTTAATTTTAAGACTTTTTTTATGTTTATTTTTAAGTTCAGGGGTACCTGTACAGGTTTGTTACATAGGTAAACTTGTGTCATGGGGATTTGTTGTACAGATTATTTCATCATCCGGGTATTAATCCTAGTTTCCATTAGTTATTTTTCCTGATCCTCTCCCTCCTCCCAACCTTCACCCTCTAAAAGGGCCCAGTGTGTGTTGTTCCCCTCTATGAGTCCATGTGTTCTCATCATTTAACTCCCACTTATAGTGAGAGAATGCAGTATTTGATTTTCTGTTCCTGTGTTAGTTTACTAAGGAGAATGGTCTCTAGCTCCATCTGTGTGCCTGCAAAGGACATGATTTCAGTCTTTTTGTATGGGTGCATGGTATTCTGTAGTGTATACGTACTACATTTTTTTATACAGTCTATCATTTATGAGCATTTTGGTCAATTTCATGTCTTTGCTATTGTGAATAGTGTTGCAATGCATATACATGTGCATGTGTCTTTATGGTAGAACGATTTCTATTTCTTTGGTTATATTATTTCAGAATATTTACCAATACCCAGGCCAAAAAATAGTGACATAGTTGATATCTAATATGTATTTGCTGGCATAATGGCATGTTGCTTACTTTCAATAAAGGTTGTTTTTGAAGAAATTAATGAAAAATTTTAAAGACAGGTTGCAAGAATAGAGGGAAAAAATCCCAAAAGGAAGTATTACAGGTCAGAGACATTGATTGCCTGAATTTCACTAAAATAAAATAATGGGGAAATGTGAACATATTTGAGAGATTGTGGATGTAATAGAATTAGCTAGACTTGGTGGTTGGCTAGAGATGGGCCAAAAGTAGAGAAAGAAGTCACAGTAAATTTTATCATTTCAGAATGAGCAAAGGGCAAGTATTAATATTTCCTCCTAAGATATGAAATGCAGGAAGCTAATTTTGGGTAGTTAATAATGATTTCTGCTTTAATTATGAGGTTAAACACTGGCTCTGCCACTTACTGTGAGATATTAATAATTTTTTATATAACTTCTTAGTCCTTTAATTTCCTCACATACAATGAGAACAAAAATGGCATGTACCACAAAGTTTTTGTGATTTTTGAAATAATACATACAAAATACTAAAACAAATTTCTGCAGTAAACTAAGAACTCGCACACTTGTTGTTTTGAGACTTAATATATTACTTTTATCGCTCACTATTATCTTTATCTTCCAGAGCAAAGTGAATTTATGGTTATAGTGACACAGACTAAATATAAGTTCAAAGGATTAAAAAAATATATAACTCAAGAAATTATATGATAATTTAATCCTTGACAAACATGTATATTTATATATGAATCAGGATTCAATAATAGGTACAAAATCCAAAATATTTTAAAATAGTAACAGCTGCAAAGGAAATTGAGAAGAAATGATTACAAAGTAGTAGAATAAATATGAGAGTGGGGCACAATGTAAGATGACAGAAAATGAGTATTACAATGCTAATTTGAGAGGTTAATGATTACTTTTGCTTGCATGCTCATTGTTTTTCTCTTACCTTTGTCTGTACTAATACAAATGTGAACTTAATGACACAACCCAAATGATTCCTGCTTAATGAAGTCTATTCTGAGACGCCTAATAAAAAACTATTCTATTTTCAGGGTTTCCATGGCATTTAAATATATAATCAGTGCTCAGACAAATCTGATAATAAATTCGCTGATAAGTCATGTTATTCTGTGAGTTTCTTGGAGTCAGAGTCTTTATTTATATGTTTACCAGGTGTTATATACTGAAATGTGTTCCCCAAAATTTGTATATTGAAGCTTTACACCTAGTACCTCTTAATAAACTATATTTGGAGATAGTGCCTTTTAAAAGGTGATTAAGTTAAATTGAGGCAGTTACATTGGGCCCTAAATCAACGTGAATGGTGTCCTTATACAAGGAAACGTGAGCACATATAGAGACACCAGGGATGTGCAAGGACCTAGAAAAAACAATGTGAGGACACAACAGGAAGGAAACCATCTGAAAGCTAAGGACAAAGGCATAAGGAAAAACCATACTGCTGACTTCTTGGTCTTGGACTTCTAGCCTCCAGAACTGTGAGAAAAATAGGTTTCTATTGTTGCAGCCACCTAGTCTATAATATTTCTTTATTGTAGCCCTAGCAAATACACAAGGGTTTTAGAAACCTTCCTATGTCCGTTTCATGAGGTCATTCAGTCTACACAAATTATCTCCATAACAACTAAAATTTTAAATTTTTAGGTAATTTCAGTATACCATAACTATATCCTGATTATTCACAAGATTTAAGAAAAACATAATTTTCTCTATTGTGGGTGAATTTTCTGGATCCAATTATATGTGATACTGAATTTCATAGGAAGTTCAAAGCAAAAAATGTTTTTGGTTTTGTAAAGTAATACAGTTTAAAAATGTTCATTGAAAGATTGACTAAAATATTTTAGATTCTAAATGAAAACACTAAAGTAGGTACATAAGACAAAATAATGTATTTTTTAATTGCATGTTGACCTCACTTTTATTCATTCTATGTAACTGATTTTAGGGATGTGTGTTTTTTTTTTTCAGTCCACATGAACATAGTGGTATAATTAACAAAATGGATTTAAAATTTCTACTATCTCCTAAGCTTGCCGAAATTTTAGACCGGCTTCTTCTAGACTCTAGGCCTAGGATCTCCCTTTTCTTAGAACATTTGTGTTAGAAAACTGGCAATTGTAAATTCTTTCACTGCCCCTTTGAGATGTAAATTTTCTGCCCAATCATGCTGAGTAACCTGCCCCTTCATGTCCTCTAGTGCTTGTGCACTAGCTCATTCCAGCAATTAAAAACTCTCCTGGTGTTTCAGTGTAATTGAGTTCAGTCTCTCTTCTCTGTTCCAAGAGTCTTGAATAAAGTCATTATTGCCTGTTTAATATGTCTGTTGAAATTTTCATTGATTTAATATAAAAAGCTGGAGTTTATTAGTGTTTATTTGCATTTGTTTCTTTATATATATTTCTGAGAATATATTCACTTAAGGTATATGAGAATAGCTGATCTTTCATACCAGGAAATATCAAAGCTAAAAGCCACATGTCATTATGTTATGTGAATAGAAGTTTTCCTTTGAAACATAACTACCCTCTTCATATATGTTCTATGAAATCATTAACATTGCTTAGATAATAAAACATCACAATGTAGAGAGATGTAGAATAAAGTAGGAAGTGTTTTTCCAAGCTATTTAGCCAGGATTGTCTCCCCAGAAGAAGCAAGAATAATGCTTTTATTCAAAAATTAAAAGGAAAATAATCTCAATGAATTGCAAACTCTTTGACATATAAAAAATGTGGCAGATGCACAACTGTAAAATGATCTTTGAAAATTTATTTTTGAAAATAAATCCCAGATGTCATTGATGCCTTTCATTTTAACTCACTTTGCAGTTTTGGAGTAGTCTGTGCTATAATTTTGGAGAGACTCTGTTGTCTGACATGATAACAATTGTGTCCTTAATCTCTTCTCAACAGCTAGTATAGAAAAGTACTGGTTTTCTCACATCTCTGAGTGAGCAAAGAAAGGAAGTGAAAGGTTAAATCGATCTGTGTTTTAGTAAATAGGATGTAGAAAGCTCAAGTCCACAACCAGATCTAACCTGACTCTGCTGGACCATGACTATTAGGTAGAACACTTAGTAAATGTACAAAGTCAAGATGCTTGCCCTTGACAAGAGAAGAAGAATAAAGACAAGATAGTAATGACTCTGTCCTATCACCCGGGAATGTGAGAAGGCTATTTATCCACCGAAGCTTCCCATTCACTGCCAAATACTGTACAGAAGACAAACAATAACTTTAGTCTCCTGGCACTGTTACATTACAATCCCAAACCACTATACTCTGTCATTATTTCTCCACAGTATAAAACTGTGACCTTGTCCATAACCACTAGATGTTTTCCAGTTGCCAATAATTACTTTGTTAGTAAAATAAAAGTTGTTTCCAAGGTTCTGTAAAAAACAAAAAATGTGGTTCCAAGTATTCAATTTGCATTTTCATCCAACATTTATGAGAAAAAATACATACTTTGTGGTACCATATGCTAGGATTATAGATGGAAAAGAGGATACAATGATGGTTCTACAAGAAACATTGTCTTGGCAGAGACAGCTTCCAATGTAGTGAAGGCCAGAGTAATTATCAAATGCATAATTACAGTAATGAAAGGTACAATAACAGAGAAGTGCCTGGGAAAGTTTGCTAAAATTTTTTAAGAACCACAAGCTCTATGTCTGAATATATTACACAAACTCAAGTGTAAAAAGGAAAGAAACCAACAAAGTTTGAAAAATATATATATATATAAATGATATATAAAATATGCTACCTCTTATCATTTCTTAATGATTATATTACTAAAAGGTTTTTACTGTGTTTTTTCTAATTTTAATAATAAATTTATAATTACAAACGAATGTAAGTGTGTTCAGAGTACTACAGGTTGTTCTCTGTTTCAGGTTATTTGATAATAGTAGCAGAACAAGAAAAAATACCACTGCATAAAGGACAAAAACATACAACTGTTATTCTCTGACAGAAAGAAGCACATGTATAAACACTTACTGCTTATTGGGTCAAATGTTAAATATTATTGATTTACAGTTACATGTCAAAGCCATTTTGTTGATTTTTTTTTTTGTATTTTTGTTGCTCACAACTATGAATGTAAAAGTAATTACCACAAAAATCCCTTGTATTCATAAGCAAAATTATTCCTAATAGAAAACATAAAACCTACACTATCACCAAAAGTGTGTAAGTGTTGACTACCGGAGGGTGGATGGTGACAGGAGGGAGATCAGGAAAAGTAACTAATGGGTACCAGGCTTAATACCTAGTGAGGAAATAATCTGTACAACAAACACCCATGATGCAAGTTTACTTATGTAACGAACCTGCACATTTACCGTTGAACTTAAAAGTTAAAAATAAGAGAAAACCTGATTTTCTCATTAATACTATACCAGTACCAATCATCAACCTCTTTCATCAGATTAGTAAAAAGATCTTCAGATTGTATTGTCATTTTCAGAAAATGTAAGGGAAATTTAATTTTGATAGAGAACTGCCAAATGCTTTATTAGCATAATGATTTCAAGGTACAGATTGCTGGAAATAGAGTCTAGAATATAAAGGGTAGGAGATTGGTCAGAACGGTGGGAGAAAAATCTAGGGAAAGGGGCAGGGCTTCTGAAAGGTCAGAAAGCTCTGCATAGCTTCAGGGGAGAATAAGCTGAAGGCAGCTGTTCTCTGACCCTGAGGCAGAGGGCGAGGAGTAGGTACAAAGAAGTACAGGGGAATTTACCCTAAACAGGCTTGTTTACTTACATTGACCAGGAACCGACCTTTGATCATCCGTATGCAAGACCCGTTCCCTGTAAGGGGAACAATAAATGGTAATGACCCGCACACTGTGTTTGCTCCAGGCTTTCGGCATTATGTCTGTACTGAGTAAAAGCAAGCAGCTCCAGCTGTTTGAGACTGCTCACTCTCTGGCCACTAGTGCCACAAAAGTCCCCTAGCTGCTCTTACACTGCATACCTGTGTCTGAGTAGCGCTGCTGTCATCCATCTCTAGGCCAGGGTCTGCAGGACGGACCCGGTAACAAAGCTTGTGTATTTAATGGAAATAGGAAATGGTCACAGATTTATTCATCCTCGGTGAACTTGCCTCTTTGCAATGCTATTTTCCTACTACTCTGCTGACCAAGCGGTTGAAAGTACTTCTTCACCTTGTGGAATCAGGGCTGGGCTTGTGATTCGTGGTGATGGGCAGATGCAGCGGAGTGCAGTGTAGGAATTCTGATCCTAGTCCTGAACGGGAAGGGAAGTTTCCGCTCTCACTTTCTTGACAAATTGCTTTGAGCCCGCTATGTGAGAAATCTTGGTTAATCCTATTGGAGGATTAGAAATCACATAAAGCAGAGCTATTCAATCTAAGTTCCTCCAGAACTACCAACAAATACGAGACACATAAGCCCATTTTGGACCATCCAGCCACAGTAGAGTCACGAGACAACTAGGGTCTCACAAGTGACCTCAGGCAAAACTTGTGGCAGAAGTGAACATCTAAGCCCATTCAAAATTGCTGACATACAGGATTATGAGTAGCAAATAAATCGGTTATTTAAAGTCCCAGAGTTTTGTTGTAGTTTGTTATAAAGAAAAGGATAACTGGTAAATCTCTAAGATGTCTAATATCTGAAATAAAATTAAATCTGTTCGGGAGAACTTGATATAGTCTCTTTGAATAATAGCTAAAAATAAAAATAGAAAGTAGTATTTATTGATAAACAATGTGCTAAATATTTTACATTTATTGCCTCCAATAATTCTCCAAGTAATAAACTTAGTACTTTTCGTATCTCTACATTGTGGATACTGAAACTTTAAGAGAGATTTAAAATGTTGTCCAAGGTTCTACAACTGGAAACATATACAAAAAATTCAAACCCAGATCTAAATTTTAAGATAATTTTCATAGGTATGACACAATATTGCATCTTGTCCCTTTCTATTGTCTCATAATTTCCCAATATATTGCCTAAAACAAGGAGTTAAAATATTGCAACAGAATAACACTGCAAATTAAGATGAGAGAAGAACCAAATAACAATTGTATTAAATTCGATAATTATTTGTTTTGTTTTTTTTTATCTGCTCAGACAGAAAATGAAAATGTCTTTCTAATGGAGGTTTCAATAACTGTCTCTAGGAAAGATATTTTGTTTTATAAGACCAACAGAATACATCACTACATGAAGAGCAACTGCTAATATTCAATTGGTAACAAAAAAAGGATGGAGTACTTGGACCATCTTCAGAAATGGAAGATTATATAAACAAATAGCTTTAGACATTGAAAATCATCAAGAAGCTCTTACAAAAGTAAATTGAAAGTTGTATGAGAGCAACCATCACTTTCGAAGAAGAGAGTACAGACATGATGGTGATTCCTCAAAGAGCTAAAAACAGAATTACCATTTAGCCCAGCAATCCCATTACTGGGTATGTACCCAGAAGAATATAAATCATTCTACCATAAAGACACTTGCACACGAATGTTCACTGCAGCGCTATTCACAATAGTAAAGACATGGAATCAACCTAAATGCCCATCAAGGACAGATTGGATAAAGAAAATGTAAATATACATGATGGAATACTACACAGCCTTAAAAAAGAACAAGATCATGTCTTTTATGGGAATGTGGATGGAACTAGAGGTCATTATCCTTAGCAAACTAACACAGGAATGGAAAACCAAATACTGCATGTTTCCACTTATAAGTGGGAGTTAAATGATGAGAACTTATGATCCCAAAGAAGAGAATAGCAGACACTGAGGCACACTCTAGGGTGGACGATGGGAAGTGGGAGGGAGCAGAAAACATAACTATTGGGTACTTGACTTGGTTTCTTGATGACTAAATAATGTACAACAAACATCCATGACATGAGTTTACCTATATAACATGTACTCCCGAACTACAAATAAAAGTTAAACATAAATAAACATAAAT
The DNA here is from genome assembly GCF_024542745.1 of Macaca thibetana thibetana. Lineage (NCBI taxonomy): Eukaryota > Metazoa > Chordata > Mammalia > Primates > Cercopithecidae > Macaca > Macaca thibetana. Next base: position 174,845,318 of record NC_065580.1, on the reverse strand, counting down.
ATAAATATAAACCAATATTTTTTAACATATTAGTACAAGTGAAAATGGATAGAAGATCAAACATACCCCATTACCATTTTTCAGACAAATATTATGTGGATATTGAAAAGTGCATAAAACATGGCATATATCCTTTATTTCTTCAATGATTACTGTAGAATAATGTTTTACAAACATGCATACTGAGAAAAAAAATGGAATATTGTTCCTCTGGAGTAGGATCTGGGTTTTTTAATATTTCTCTTTCCAAGATCAAATGACAAATTTATTAAACAGAATAGTCAAAGACTTACTAAGAAAGATTTGTGATCGATAGATTAATAACTTTAGTGTATGTCATTTTAAGTTTGCGTTTGAATTATCCTCTCTTAATGTTCCAAAATAGTGCACAATTATGGATAAAATATAACCTCTATCTTTCTATGTGTCTCTTTCTGTTTTGGTCTCTCTGGCCTCATTTCTTTATATATCTATATTATATATCTATATATATACATACATGCATATATATTACATATAAAGTGATACATGTAACTATATATACATATATAACTATTTACATGAGTAATTTATTCCATTTTCATCTACCACCAATAAGCATATTTCAAGTATTTGGATATACTTTAAAATATAAATAACAATAAAAATTGTAAATACAAAATATACAAAACAATCTAAAGATGAAAAATTGAAAGATGCGTCATGTTCTTGGATTGAAAAACATCATGTTAAGACAACGCTTTTCCCCCAAATTTGTCTATAGATTAGACATATTCTAATACAATTTCAGCCAATCTTTCTTTTCTATATATAAACAGAAAAATTACATCTTAAATTTATGCGAAAATTCAGTGAAAGCAGAATAGCTCAAGCAATTGGAAAAAATAAGAAATTGAAGCATGCAAATAAGACAACAAATGACACAATAAATAGAATGGTTAAAATAAAAAAGACTGATACATCCAATAAGTATCTATACTTGATAAGTACAGAAGTAGGAAGTCTCTTGCATTCTTGATTGGAATGTCAAAAATCAAAAATTATTTGGAAGTGAGTTTGACAGTTATTCGTAAATATGCCTATCCAATTGCTCAGTAATTCTACTTCCAGGAACCTTAGTTTTGTTATTCTCAAGAGAAAGACATGGAAAAGAAGACCCAAGAGAGCCTTTGAAATTTTTTTGAAAGAAAACAAATCTGGAAGTTAATGAAGTGTCTAATTACTATAATATGTATAACAAAATAATTTAATAAAATATTTATTTTAATATTTATGAACATATCAGGTTTGCCTTATTATCTTATCAAAATTTTAAATGACACATTAGTATACGAATTTAGCTATAAAAATAGGTTTTTAGGTCAGGCTCTCAGGTAAGAATTTTGGTTCCTTGCATAATGCAATATTAGAATTATTTTGAGTTATTCTGAGTGCTACCCTGAGGTATTATTTTATTACCAATATAAAGAGGTTACTCAATGCTATCTATGTTCATTTTTTTTTCTGCTCTCAAAATATTGAATATTAACTATAGGTCACTGACTCCCTTATTTTACCTTTCATTTTTATTTCCATTGAAAAATAGGATAAGAAATGTTAACATGAAATTTTATCTAAAGTGTTTTTTCCACATACATACAGTATCTTCTAAAGTAGAATATTATAAGGCCCAACAATACGTAAACTGATTATCCATGCATAATTAAGTCATTGTACTTTACATAATTTAAAAAATCATTAAAAATAAATCAAAAGTGAATATTTCATATAACTACACATGATACTTTGAATTCCTAAACTAGAAAAGTACTAATCATAAAGAATTAACCTATATAGTTACTTGCTTATCCAAATTGATTAAGATAATGTGCACATAAAATGCCATGTCCTTTATACTTAAAATTAATTTATCTTGTATGTGTACTGTTTGTTTAGTTCTGCTACAGATATGCTGTTCTCAATAAAGAATGTTTTGCAAAATATTCTAATGTAATCACTAGATTTCCATAACAGTTTTTCAACTGTAACAATTTATCTTCCAGTATTTGCTTATTTTGGAAGTAATTTCTTGGGAACTTAAGGGTAAAGAGAAATAATTAAATGTGAGGAATAATACATGCATATGAAAAAAACAAATGGAAGAACAGAAACAGAAAATATCTTAATTCAACTTGAGAATAAATTAAATAATAACCTTGGGAAAGGGCAAAGACTCTGTGAGACAATAAATACACATTTTTTAATCTGCTAAATGTCTGAGTAATTTATTACATAGAAGTAGATAATTAATACATTGCAAATTAGCAAAATGCTAGAAATAGGTAAGGATTCATTTAAGTATACCAAATTTAGATGCTTTTGTAGATTTACTCCTAATACATTTTACAGGTACTGTATTTAAAGAAAAAAGAATATCTAAAATTTTCATCATTGCAATTCATGGGAAGTTGTGCCAGTGTCACTGTTATTGTAATTATTTGTAAATAGGTAATTGTAACTGGATTGTTAAAGGAGTCATAAATATTGTTAAATGGGAGATACATTTTATAGAACATTTTCTTCTTACAGCCAAGAATATTGATATGTTATTCTACACCGAGATACATTTGACTGGAGAGGATGTGGATGCCTGGTCTAAGACACATATACCAAATTATATCTTTAGGAATTTGAAGCAGTCCTAAACACAGGATGAAAGGCAGAGCTCTTTTATCACCTCCCAAATTCTCATTTTTCTTTTGTATACCTTTTTAGAAAACTTTTGATAATGTATTTAAGATTCAGTCAATTGTTTTCTCTTTTATTAGTTTCTTAATTATTCATTTTCCAATTGAGGGGCATTTGTGTTGTTTCCAGTTTTGGCAATTACAGATAAAGCTACCATATGTATTTGCTTCCCCATATTTGTGTCAACATAGGGTCCCATTTCACTTGGGTAAATTCCTAACTTGATAAGAACCTGCAAGTTTTGAGAGTGGACATAATATTTTGTATTTCATTCATCAATGTATATGAATATTATCTCTTCCACTGGTTGTTGATATTTTAGGTTATTTTCTTTTTAAAAATTATTTATTAAATGTCTGTGCATTAAATGTTTATTAATTAATTATTTATTAAATCTCATTGTGACTTTATTTGCATTTTTCTATTGACTAATTTGTTTCCTTGGTATCCGTGCCTCTTTTATGGTCACATACGTGCTTAAATCTTTGTCTTATTTTAAAAATTGAGTTATTCAATTTATTATTATAAAGAACAGTGTGCTTTTAAAATATTTGATCTCATTTAAAATATCAGATTTCTTATTTACATTTTTCTTCTACCAGTTTTTAGTTTCTCTTTTATTTCCTTAACAGTCTCCTTTGAAGATCAGATTTTCTTAATATTGGTAAAGTCCGATTTATTTTTTAATGAATTGGTTTTTTGGTGTCATATCTAACAAAACTGCTTAATCTAGGGTAACAAAGATTTTTTCTACATTTTCATTTAGAAGATTTATATATTTAGGTTTTATACTTAATAACCCATTTAGAGTTACTTTTTGTAACTCAAAGATAATGTAAGATAGGAGTTTACACTTTTTTAGATACCCCCACACAAACACACACACACACAAACACACATTTATTCAGTTTGTTTTGCGGTTAGGTTAATGTTTTCCTGTGAGTCACTTTTCAAACTCAAAAACAGCGCAAGATAGAGATTAAGGTTGTTTTATTTGCATAAATGTTTATTTGCTTAGTCAAGTTGTGTTTGTGTGTTTGTTGAATATCAATTGTTCATATATATCTATTTCTGGATTATCTATTTTGTTCTATTTAACTATATGCCTGTACTTTGTCCAGTAAAAATCTGCCTTGAATAATGTAGCTCTGTCGTAGATATAGGAGGTATTAATGCCCTTCAAGAAGACTTTTGCCTTCTTTTACAAAATTGTTTTGGGCATTTTAATTTCTTTGCCTTTCATCAAATATATCAAGATAAGGATGATACTATCTAATATATATATATATATATATTCATATCTATATTTACTGCAATGACGTTGATTATAATTCTTCTAATGTGTAGATTATTATGAAAATAGTTAACAACATTGCGCATTACAATCCATGAATATGGTATTTAGCTCTACTTGTGTTTCTTGAATTCTTTTATCAGTGCTTTGCAGATTGTAGCATGAATATATTAAACGTAGATAGTAAAAGTTACAACTAATTACCTTATTTTGTCAGTGCTATTATATATGTTAGTGTTTACCTTTCTTTTCAGTTTTTAATTGTTGCAATTGTGTAGAAATGGAATTAAATTTTGTATAGATACCATATTGAATTTTATATTGGCCTTTTTCCTAGGAAATTGTTAAACATATTTTTCAGTTCTAGTACATATTTTGAGTCTTTCAAATTTATACATATAAAATCAGCTGTCAGTAAATAGATATTTTTATAACTTCCATTTAAATCTGTATGACTTTGGGTGGGAAGAGGTCTTCTTGTATGTCCTAGGATCTTCAAAATGTTATTAAATAGGATCGACGTTGCTATCTTGTTCCTGATATTATAGGAAAAGTACTTAGTCTTTCATTGTTCAGTAAGACATTATCTTAGAATTTTCTTAGATGAGCTTAAAAAGCTTAAGGATATATTATTTTATTTCTAGTTTACTGAATATTCTTAGTAGAGATGGATATTAAATTTGGTCATTTGCTGCTTCTGCAAATGACCAAAAAAATTAAGGTTTTTCGTAAATTCATGCTTCACAAACTTTCCATGATTTATGCCAATCTTCCATGACATGCTTAGACTATTAGTTTTGTTCTATATTTCTTCTTTGTTAAATAACCAGCCATTTTACTTTAGGACAGAAAATTTACCACACAATGTTCTTTTTTATAAAAAAAAATTCTCTTAAATTTTTAAAAATTATTTAAAAAACAGTTTGTGGATACACAGTAGGTGTATATATTTATGGTGTCTATGAGATGTTTTGATAACTTTCTTTACATCTCTCTCTTTCTTACTGGTTATTTTCTATCTTTGCATTTCCTTCCTTAATTTTACTTTTTGAAACAACTAGCCTCTGAATTTAGACAAACATTTTTTAAATGACACTTTTTTAATGCCTTATAATTTTTCTCATCAGAAATATGTTCACTTCTGTATACTTTGTTTATAAAATTATATATGTTAATTCAAATGTTTAACTCTTAGTAACCTTAATTTGTCGTGATAACCTAGGAAGCAACAAATTTTGAACTGTCTGTTGCATGTTGGTGTTTTGTAGAGAAGAAACATTTTATAATTTTTAGAAAGATGTTTTTCCATAACATAATTTTTATGCACATCGATAGGCCAAACTATATTTAGTCTTTCTATAAAATTTATGAAGTAAAGTAAAATCTTATGTTTAGCAAAAAAAAAGAAAAAAAAAATTAAGGTTTTTTTTGTTTTGTTTTGTTTTGTTTTTTGATGAGGTGGTTATCCTTGGTTGGTCTTTTCATATGATTAGTTACATTGTTTGATTTTTTGTTGTTGAATTTATTTTGCAACCACCAAGGGAAACACACTTGTCTGTCTGTATTTGCCATTTTACATATTGTTGAATTAAAATTTCAACTATTTCTTTAAAAAATTGTGTGCCCATTTTTATGAGAGATTTTGGTATATAGCCATCTGTTTTTGCAATGTTATTATCTTCTTTATATATCAGGGCTATGCTGTCCTTTAGAATAATTTGGGGAGTATTCACTTCTCATCAATTTTCCAGAAAAGTTGTTTGTGTAGGATTTGGTACTATGTCCATATCAATATTTGGTAGAATTTACCATTTAAACTACTTCAGCCTGGTGTGTGTGTGCGTGCACATGTATAAATGTATTTAACAAATATTCAAGTTTTTAAAAAAGATATAGAGATCTTCTGTTGTTTTCAGTAATATTTGCTAGTTTAAAGCAATTTATCTCTTTCATCTAAATGGTCAACTTTATAGCAAAATGTTCTCTTATTATCTTTTAAAATAAGCAGAATCTGTAGTGATGATCCAGTTTCATTGTTAATGTTGCTCATTTGCATCTTCTATCTCACTTTATGCATCAATGTGGTTAGAAAGTAATCAATTTTATTGATGCTCATAAAGAGTGAATTTTTAAAAATATCTTTTTATTGTCTGTTTTCAATTTCATTGATTTTTTTTTATGTTATCTCCATTATTTCTTACTTTTTGCTTCTTTTGGATTTATTTTGCTTTGTGTTTTCTAATTTCATAAGATAGAAGCTTAGGTCATGAATGTGAGTTCTCTCTTCCTTTTTTAATAAAACAATTGCATGCAGCAAAATTTTCTTTAAGTTCAAAGCAATACATTTTGTTATATTCCTTTTTCTTTTATTCAATTAATAATAATTAGTAATGTCTATTTTGATTTCTAGTGCAATTCAGTAATAGCACAGTAACATATTTTGGATACTTTTAATTATTTTTAACTCGTTAAATTTTTTTTTAAAGCCTGGAATATGGTATACTCTTTAAATGTTTTGAATTAATTGATGCATTTTGCTGTTGTTAGTTTGGAGTGTTCTCTAATTTTCAACTTTGTCATTTTGGTTTATGGTGTTTTTAAGGTATACTATATAGTTTTTCATATTCTACTTTTTTTTTTTTTTTTTTTTTTTTTGAGACTCTGTCGTCCAGGCTGGAGTGCAGTGGCACGATCTCTGCTCACTGCAAGCTCCACCGCCTCCCGTGTTCACGCCATTCTCCTGCCTCAGCCTCCCTAGAAGTTGGGACTACAGGTGCCCTCCACTACGCCCGGCTGTATTTTTTTTTTTTTTTTGTATTTTTAGTAGAGACGGGGTTTCACCGTTTTCGCCAGGGTGGTCTAGATCTCCTGACCTCGTGATCCGCCTGTCTCGGTCTCCCAAAGTGCTGGGATTACAGGCATGAGCCACCGCGCTCTGCCAATTCTACTTATTTTTAAAAATACTAAGAACAGAATATTGAAGTTTCTAACAATAGTTATACATTTGATTACTTTTCTTTTAATTTTGTTTTATATTTTTTGGTCAGTTATTAGGTGCATATACATTTAGAATTGAGAATTGTATTTATTCAGTAAAATAATTTATTATTATGAAATGTTATTTTTCTTTATTATCTTTGATATTCTGAAGTGTACTTTTTCTGATGTCAACATATATTTTGATCACTATTTGCCTTGCACATCTTTTAAATTAAGCACATAAATGATTTTATTTTTAAGTACGACTTCTCTGTCTTTCGATGGATGTGGTTAGACAATTTAAATTTATTGTAGTTATTGATATATTGAATAAAAATCTATGATTTGGCTATCTGTTTTCTGTTTATTTAATTTTTGTCCTCTTGTCTGCATACTTTGGATTGAATATTTTTAAGTTTATTATCTTCATGATTGAAGTATTATTTATATGTCCTTTAAAGTTAGGTATTGTCCTAGATTTCATAATATCTATCTGAATGTTCAATGTTTGACAACATATTCCCATTTCAGTTTTTCAAACTGTTGTAGTATTTTTATATATATATATATTTGATGTAATAAATGCTAAAGTCTCACATAAGATTGCTACTAACTCTGGCTTTACACTGTTGATACATTCTACAGCAAACTAAAAAGTTTCAATAATGTATTTTGTCTATCTTTTTTATTACATATAATAGATAACTCAAAGTTATTTTGATCATATATTTTTATCATAATTTAATGTTTTCAATATTTTTCATTCAAAATATACTTTAAAATATGTGGTCTAAAATTTCATGCCTTTGTTGTTTTTTCAATTCTGTTTTTTAAGATAGGATTTTTTTTCTCTATTATTCAAGCTGGAGCTCAGTGGCATGATCTCAGCTCACTGCAGTCTCAACTTCCCAAGTTTAAGCAATCCTCCTGCCTCAGCCTTCTGAGTAGCTGGGACTACAGGCATACATCACCATGCCAGGCTAGTTTTTGTATTTATTTGTAGAGACAGGGTTTTGCTATGCTTCCCAGGCTAGTCTCCAGGTCTCGAGTAATCTACTTACCTTGGCTTCTCAAAGTACTGAGATTACAGGAGGCACTAGTCACCATGCCTAGCCCCAATGTTACATTTAATAAGCAAAACTTTTAATCCTAAAATATTATTTTTCTCTGATATATTGACAGGTATTGTATAATTTGTTGTTTCAAAATTCTGTGATGTCCAATTTAAATGGTTCACTTATGTGTTAAATTAAGCTTTGAAAAATCATTTATTTGAATTTAAAATTATCTTCAGGTTATTTTCCATGACTTATTATATTAAATATTTATAAGTATTTCCAGGATTATACAAGTTGATTATGTTTAGTTAATTAATGTTTTCATCTTTAAAAGCCTAAAATTAGTATTGTTTGATTTCTACTAATCAATATGGAAATTGAAAATAAAAATATTAATCCTTAAAATTAATAGTTATTAGACTATATGACTGATTTACATTTCTTCATAGGGGAATAATGGTTTATTTTACTAATTTCCTTTTACATTAGCCTCAAAGTCTTATTGTTGCCCATTTTAAAAGATTTCACAGATAACATAATAGTTGTTTCAGGAAATATTTAGGCTAAACGAGTCACTGAGAACTTGCAGAAGAAACAGGTAACTCACAGGTGACTCACAGTTCTGCATGGCTGAGGAAGTCTCAGGACACTTACAATTATGGTGGAAGGGGAAAGGGAAACAATGCACCTTCTTCACAAGCCAGCAGGAAGGAGAAGTGAGAGCAGGGAAAAGTCCAGATGCTTATAAAACAAGCTGATCTTGTGAGACGCACTCATTGTCATGAGTACAGCATCAGGGAAACCACCCCATGATTCAATTACATCCATCTGGTCCCACTCTTGACATGTGAGGGTTTTGGGGAATACAATTCAAGGTGAGATTTGAGTGAGGACACAGAGCCAAGGTATATCACTTACATAGGTGGAATCATGAAGTATTTGTCCTACTGTATTAGCTTATTTCACTTAGCATAAAGGACATTATTCACACTATCAAGTATGGCAAAATTACATTCCTATTAAAGACTAAATAACTTTCCATTGTAAATGTATACCACATTTTCTCCATCCATTTGTATGTCAATGGAAGTTTAGCTGTTTTCATATTTTGACTACTGTGAATACTGCTGCAATAGACATGAGAATTCAGATTTCGTTTTGAAATCCTGATTTTTTTTTTTAATTATACTTTAAGTTCTGGGATACAGGTGCAGAACATGCAGGTTTGTTATACAGGTATACATGTGCCATGGTGGTTTGCTGCACCCACCAACCTGTCATCTAGGTTTTAAGCCCTACATGCATTAGGTGTTTCTCCTAATGCTATCCTTCCCCTTACCCCCAACCCCCAACAGGCCCCAGTATGTGATGTTCCCCTCCCTGTGTCCATGTGCTCTCATTGTTCGACTCCCACTTATGAGTGAGAACATGCGGTGTTTGGTTTTCTGTTCCTGGGTTAGTTTGCTGAGAATGATGGTTTCTAGCTTCATCCATGTCCCTGCAAATGATATGAACTCATTCTTTTTTTATGGCTGCATAATATTTCATGGTGTATATGTGCCACATTTTCTTTATCTAGTCTATCATTGATGGGCATTTGGGTTGTTTCCAAGTCTTTGCTATTGTAAATAGTGCTGCAGTAAACATACGTGTGCATGTATCTTTATAGCAGAATGATTTATAATCCTTTGGATATATACCCAGTAATGGGATTGCTGGGTCAAATGGTATTTCTGGTTCTAGATCCTCAAGGAATCGGAGATCCTGATTTTAATTCTTTCGAATCTACGCTCTGAAGTGGGATTGCTGAATCAAATGGAAATTTTATTTTATTTTCTTTTAGTTACTTTCATACTGTTTTACATAATGGTTGCACTATTTTACATTTCCACCAGTAGCGTATAAATTTCCCTTTCTCCACATCCTTCAACATTTGCTATTCTTGTTTTTTAAAAAATAGCCATTATAACGGGGTGAAATTTTCATGTCCCTGAAAATTAATAATGATGAGCACATTTTCTTATACCTGTTGGTCATTTGTGTGTCTTTTTTGGGTAAAGATTCATCCAGATCTTTTATCCATTTTTATATCAAATTGTTTTTTACTTACTATTGAGTTTTAGGAATTTCTTATGTATTTTGGATGTTAACCCCTTACCAGATGTATGATTTGCAAATATTTCTCCCATTCCATATTTTACCTTTTCTCTCTTTTGATGGTTTTCTTGCCTGAGTAGAAAGTGTTTTTAGTTTGTTTTAGTCCCGGGTATCCTTGAAATCAGAATTACATTATAATTATAATTCTTGAGAAAGAAGAATGCATTTTTGCTTTTGTTGCTTGTCCCTTTGGTGTAATATCCAATAAGTCATCTAAAAGTTTTACAGTTACAGGTCTTATCCTTAATTATTTAATACATTTTGAGTTTATTTTTGTGTATGGTGTAAGATAAGATTCCAATTTCATTTTCTTCTATGTGAATATGCAGTATCAACTTTTAAGACACCAACAATTTTTCCATTGTGTATTTTTAGCACCTGTGCTAAAATTATTTGACCAAGTATATGTGGGTTTATTTCTGTGCTATTTTGTTTAATTGGCTTATTATTCTGATTTCAAGGCCAGTACAATACTGTTTTAATTGTTGTGACTTTATAATATAATTTAATAAGAAAATGTAATGCTTTCTGCTTTGTTCTTCTTTCTCAAGATTGCTTTGGCTATTCTTGGCCTTTTGTAGTTTCATATAAATTTTGGAATTTTTTTCTCCATCTACATTAAAAAATCAAGATTTGGGTAGAGATTACACTGGGTCTTTAGATCACTTTAGGTAGTATGGACATCTAACAGTACTAAGACTTTCAACTCATTAACATGGAAAAACTTATTCATCAAAAAATGAAAAGATGAGGACGTTCCAAATAAAACAAAAATAAAATAAAAAAGAATTCATCTTCACTAGATATGCCTTACATCTGATTTTGCAGGGTACAGCCTCTACAGTTGTTTTCACGGGCTAGCATTGAGTGCCTTCCAAGCTGTCGATGAATCCATCATTCTGGGCGGGATCTAGAGGACCGTGGCCCAATTCCCACAGTTCCACTAGTCAGTGCTTCAGTGGGGGCTCCAACCCCACATTTCTCCTTTGCATTGTCCTAGCTGAGGTTCTCCATGAGGCCTCCAGCCCTGCAGCAGACTTCTGGGTGGACATCCAGGCATTTTCATATATCCTTTTAAATCCAGGCAGAGGTTCCCAAAGCTCAATTCTTGTCTATTGTGCACCCGCAGGTCCAACAGCATGTGGAGGCCACCAAAACCTGGGGCTTGCACTCTCTACAGCAATGGCCAGAGCTGTATCTTGGCAACTTTTAGCCATGCTGGAGCCAGAGAGGCTGGGATGCAGGGCACCACGTCCAAAGATTATATAGAGCAGCAGGACCCTAAGCCTCTGACAAGCTCTGGAAACATTTTCCCCATTGTCTTGGCTGTTAACATTCAACTCCTTGTGACTTATGGAAATTTCTGCAGCTGGCTTGAATTTATTCCCAGAAAATGGATTTTCCCTTTCTACCTCATGGTCAGGCTGCAAATTTTCCAAATTTTAATGCTCTGCTTCCCTTTTAAACATAAGTTCCAATTTAAAATAATCTCTTTGTGAACACATATAAGTGTATGATTTCAGGAAAAGCCAAATCACCTCTTAAATGCTTTTCTGCTTAAATTTTCTTTTACCAGATACCCTAAGCCATCTCTCTCAAGTTCAAAGTTCTACAGCTCTCTAAGGTAGGGGCAAAATGCCACCAGTCTCTGCTAAAGCATAGCAAGGGTGACCTTTGCTCCAGTTCCCAATAAGTTCCTCACCTGAATCTGAGACTCTAGGGGTTCAGTCAGAATGGTGGAAGAAATTGTAAAATAGTCACAAACCTTCTAGGAAGGCCGGAGTTTTGCATAGCTTCAGTAAAATATATGGCTGAAGGCAGTCTAATCCTCTTTGAGCTAATAGCAAGGGTAAATAACAAAGAAATGTAAGGGAGTTTATCTAAAATCTCGTTTAATCATGTGGTCCTAAGACCATCCTTTGATTACCCATGGGTGCACAATTGCTCTCTACTGGGATGGTTGGCAATGTCAATTACCCTCTAGTGGTGTTTACTCGAGACTGTTTTCACTTAATCTATACTGAATAAATGTGAGCTTCGCTAGCTGATCAGGGCCATGGCTGCAACGTTTTACAGCCCCTTCCCTGGTGTCTGTGAGTGGCCCAGACACTTAGCTGGAGTGACAGGCAAAATATCTCTGTCAGTGTACATTATTCATCTGTCGTCGGATCAGGGTCTGTGGGTCACACCCCCACATTAGACCACCTCAGTCTCGACTTCGTTGTCCATATCGCTATCAGCAATTTGGTCAAAACCACGTAACAAGTCTCTAGGAAGTTCCAAACTTTTCCTTATTTTGTTGTCTTCTTCTGAGTCCTCCAAACTGTTCCATCATCTGCCAGTTACCCAGTTCCAAAGTGGCTTTCACATTCTCAGGTATCATAGCAATATCCCACTACCTTGGTATCAATTCTCTATATTAGTTCATTCTCACACTACTATAAAGCATACCTGAGACTGGGTAATTTAGAAGAAAAAAGGAGGTTTAATTGACTCACAGTTCTGCATGGCTGGGGAGGCCTCTGGAAACTTACAATCATGGCAGAAGACAAAGGGAAAGCAAGGCATGTCTTAAATGGCAGCATGAGGAAGAGAGAGAGAAAGCATGCATGAAGGTGAAAAATCTTCATGACAGAATGACAACTGATGCCAGGGAAATAACAAATAATAATAAGAAGAAACTTTTATGAATAATTATATGCCAACAAATTGGAAAACCTACAATAATTGGATGAGTTCCTAGGAAACATACAACATATCAAGACTGAATCACAAAGATAGAAAATCATAAAGATGGATAAGATAGACCATAAAAGAGTAAGAAAAAATAATCAGCAATAAAAACCTTTTCAACAAAAGAAATTTCAGGACACTATGGCTTCACTGTGGATTCTACCAAACATTTAAATAACAATTAATACCAATCTTTTTCACTCTTCTAATAATAAAGTAGAGGAAATACTTCCAAATTCATCTTACAAGGGTTGCATTTTCTTGATACCGAAGTCAGAAAATACACTATGAGAGATGGAAATTAAAAGACCATCTTCCTGATGAACATATTTTCAATATCCTCAATAAAATACAGGCAAATTGAATTCAACAGCATGTTAAAAAGCACCATTCACCATGATCAAGTGGCAAAGATGGTTCAACATATACAAATCAATTAATGTTATATATCACATCTACAGAATGAAGAATAAAATCACTTGATCATCTCAATAGACATAGAAAGAAGCATTTGACAAAATTCACCATCATTTCATAGTGAAAACACTCAACAAACTAAATATAGGAGGAATTGTATTTTTTAAAATTTGTTCTTGCTTATGGCAAGTACGGTAGACTTTATTTTGTAATCTTTTTTCTTTCTTTTTTCCTGGGTACCTACAGGGTTTTTGTTATCTTCCCTTAATGTCCTGGGAGTTTACTACTTTCTTCTTATTTATACTTGGTGATTGTTTTAGTGTACAGAATACTACTTAAATTTCATTTTTTATCTACTTTCTTCCTTAAATTCCTTACAGCTCAAATTTGGTTATGGCTTGGAAGGAGAATATTATTAGAAAAAGATATGAAACCATGCCATCATGGGATAGGGTCACTGGCATTATTTTAATCCAATGGTAGTGAGAAATACCATAGCCAACTTTACAAATAGCCATTTAAGATTTCTTTCACATGAGTGAACATCGTCAATATTAGTTTTCTACCATCCTTTGTCTTCCTTGTTTTAATTTCCTATGTTTCTAGTAAGAGCCTCAATGCAGAAATTATTGCATTAAATAGTAAGATTAATTGCATAACCAAAATAATGTACTATGTGTCATTGTTTTTCAAATAAAATTCCTAGATAAAAAAGCAAAGTCACCGAACTCACAATTGTGTGAAAATGTCAGAATGAATTATGAAAAAATCACCTAATTTATAGAAGACTATTAGGTAAGTGGCATAATAGAATTGACACCCTTTAGTTTGTGGAGTATAACTGGTAATCAATCATTATTTTTATAAAGTCATAACTCACAAGTAATATCTGGTTTATTTCTTCACGTTTATCTGTTAATAACTCTAAGAATTAATACAAATTCCAGTTACATTTAAGTTGAAAGTTCATGTGAGTTAGAATTACATACTTGGTTAATTATGATTACATATATATATATATATATATATATATATATGAGACGTTCATAAGGTAAAAGATGCTGTGTATACTTAGAAATCTCATATAAATATAATCAAATTGCCTCTATGATATATACTCACTATCTAGAGCACAGGTTATCAAAATATGACCAAAGAGCCCAGCAGGTTTTGAATACACTTTTGGAAGCCCATGGACTCAAAACCACATTAATTATAATATTATGACATTATCTGCTCTTTCCACTCTTTTGTTTTCCTCATGAGCATACAGTGAACATTTTCAAAGGCTTTATAGACATGTGATATCACAATAAATTAAATAAAAAAGCAGATATGTTAATCCCCATCTTTTCTTGCATTTGGACATTGCATTAATTTGTAAAAATGTAAAACAATATAATCATTTAAATTTTATTCTGTTTTGAAAATATAGCCAATTTTATAAAATTGTGCAATTTTTGTTAATATGCAACGAATTTATTTCTGTTATTTTAAATAGATAATAAATAATTCTTAAATTTCACAGTTTAACTTATAATACATATTGATATTTATAACTCAAATTTCAAAAAAAATTTGAAGGAGTTGAAAATTTTTTATATATAAAATCTATATATCTATAATTCCTGAGAAAAGAATGTTTTAAAATTGCTGAACTGGAAAACAACATATGCAATTATAAATTAATTTATTCAAAAATATGTTACCAGCAGTGATCATTCTAGGTGATTAATATGGCACAGACAAATATTCATAAACTGAGAGACGTTTTACTTATTGGAGTTTCTCATGTAGTTGGGTAAGAAAAATTATAGCTAGATAAGGAGGAACTGTGTTCAAGTCAAGAAAGAGTTGCTACATCTTCTGAAAAAAATTCTTTGAATCAGAAAGGGAACATTATTTTAAGATAATTTTTAACATTAACATTTAAGAAATTTATTCAATCTAAAAGTAGAGAATTTCAATGAAAATGAGTTTAAGATATTGTTAAAATCTCTATAAAAATTACATAAATATGGGCCGGTTGCAATGGCTTACGCCTGTAATCCCAGCACTTTGGCAGGCCAAGGCGGGTGAATCAGCTGACTTTAGGAGTTCGAGATCAGCCTGGCCAATGTAGTGAAACCCCGTCTCTACTAAAAATACAAGAGATTAGCTGGGCATGGAGAGGCTGAGGCAGGAGGCTGAGGCAGGAGAATCGCTGGAACCTGGGAGGCAGAGGTTGCAGTGAGTTGAGATCGCGTCATTGTACTCCAGCCAGGGCAACAAGAGCAAAACTCTGTCTCCAAAAATATAAAAAAGTTAAAAAAAATAAAAAAGACATAAATATTTGGCTGAAAGCTTTCTAAAGGCAGACTGAAAATAAAAAGAAAGCTATTAAAATACTATTTTCTGATGGCTAAATATGGTGTCTGTTAGACTTTGACAATTTACAAAATAGACAAGAGGTCATTTGGAGACAATTTACATAAGGGGTCAAATAAACAGTCTGCAGAGCAGCTGACACTTCTCATTAAGGTCATTCAGTTAATTAGTGAGAAACAACTAAGAATTAGATTGTCGTAAGGCTCAATCCATATTTTATTCTATAACAATGCAATGTCTTAACATTCCATTATCACATTTGGTTTGCCATGAATGTTGCCAATTGTAAATAATATTCTTGAAGAATTTACATATTTAGAATATATAATTCTGAAATTACACATTAATTATAAGAGAAATGACACTGAGGAGATAATAAAATGTATAACAGAAAAACATCGAAATTTGGAAGTTATTAGAATATTGGATAAATTAATCATAAAAGCTGTCAGTAACTCATTTATATAATCGTTCAAAGTAATACATAAATTTGTTTATTAAGAAGAAAGTTGAAAAGATATTTAATAGTATTAGTGGAGCTTAGGTTGGCTTATAACCGTAAGCAATGAACTTCAGGTTTTAGTTCCAGCATGTAAATAGCATGGAAATCACAATTTTCCAGGGTTGTAAGAAAGTCCTTACAACAAATAAAAGCAGAACAAATGAAAATTAATGTTTTCACTTGGACCCTTCAGGGAATAGAGGTCACAGGGCAAACAACCACTCCAAACTGCAGAAAATGGGTAAATCCAGAGAATCACAGCCCAAAATTCTTTCCAAGAAAAGAAGTCATGAGCCGTGAACAGGTAGGAACAGTTAAACGGGAATTTTTATGGGTTATTGGAAGCTGAGAGGACAATTGATTAAGAT
Source organism: Macaca thibetana thibetana (assembly GCF_024542745.1). Classification (NCBI taxonomy): domain Eukaryota; kingdom Metazoa; phylum Chordata; class Mammalia; order Primates; family Cercopithecidae; genus Macaca; species Macaca thibetana. The sequence continues at coordinate 174,828,716 of NC_065580.1, read as the reverse complement.
TAATATTGTCCTGAGGGTTGTATTTTTAGACAACCCCAACAGTTTTGTGGAATTTTGACTCCAGAGGTCTCATCAAGTTTTCCTCGTGAAGATTTTTTTTTTAATTTATTTTTTATTATTATTATACTTTAAGTTCTAGGGTACATGTGCATAACGTGCAGGTTTGTTACATATGTATACTTGTGCCATGTTGCTGTGCTGCACCCATCAACTCGTCAGCACCCATCAACTCGTCATTTACATCAGGTATAACTCCCAATGCAATCCCTCCCCCCCCCTCCCCCCTCCCCCCTCCCCCCTCCCCCTCCCCATGATAGGCCCCAGTGTGTGATGTTCCCCTTCCCGAGCAAAAATTCCTCTGCAGCTCTGGCATGAAGCAGGGAAGAGTAATACTTTTGAGTGTTGTCTAGCACCTTCTCCATGGCAAATTCCATCTGCCAGAGGCTGGACTTTACTAGAGCCTTTTCCCAGAAATGAGACATTTTCATTTTATTCCAGTTCCTTCGGGTTTTGCTGTTTGCCTAAAGAAAAGGAAAACAAAAAGTTATACTAGAAGAAACACTGGTGAATGTCACAAGCCAGGGACACAGGCCCAATAAAAGAGATTGAGTTGAAAAATTTCTCTCACACTTTACCAACGTATCAACAGGGTTACAATATAATAGTACATATGGCAAATTACTTCAGACAAAAACTTTCTCCAAGGAGATCTACTAAGTGAAGCTGGAAGTGAAGAGTAAAGGCAAGAACAAGGACAATGGGGAAATTTGAAGCCATTGGCACCTATAGCTAGTGCAAGTACTAACAAAGGTCAAATTTTAATCATATTAATGCAAAACTTTAACTGGACAGCTATTTATTCACTTCTTATTATGCAATGAGTGAATTCTGGATTTCAACAGCAACAACAATAACAACAAAATAGAAAACACACCAAAAGGCAAAATAAAACAAAATAGTCTGAAGAAGTCAATCATCAAAACAAGACTCAGATATAAAACAAATATTTGCTTTATCAGGTAGAAAATTTAACGTAATTATGATTGATATATTACTTTATTATTAAAAGAAGAGAACATGAAAACAGGTTGATAATGCAAGAAGAGATAGAGAGTCTAAGAAATACTTTAAGAAAATGCTAGAAATCAAAAACATTTTATCTATCAACTACTTTAACTAGGCTACAGCACCTAGTTGTTTGATCAAACATTAATGTAGATACGGCTTTGAAGGTATATTGTAGACATGAGTAACATCTACAGTTAGTTGACTTTTTTATTTAGGAGATTATTCTTGATATTGCTGAGAGAGACAGGGCTTATCTCCTCAGTTGAAGGCCTTATGAGCAAAAACTGACTTCCTGGGAGCGGAAAAAAAATCTGTCCTCAAGACTGTACCATGGAAATCCTGCCTGAATTTCTTGCCTGTTATCTGCCTTATTAATTTGGCACTCAAAACTACAATATCAACTCCTGTCTAAATGTCCTGCCTGCTGCCTGCCATGTAGATAATAGACATTCCATTCCTCACAATAGCATCAGTCAATTATTTAAAATAAATCTCAAATATCTCTCAGAATAGATAGAGAGGTAGGTAGGTAAGTAGGTAGGTAGGTAGATCTGTCGATCTGTCAATTATAGAGAAGGCATAAAAAGAAGAGAAATTTATAATAAATTATAAATTTAACAAATAGAAAGAATACTGTATATTAATCCAACTGTATCAATCATCACTTTAAATATCAATGGTCTAAACATACCCAAATCTTATTAGTCTGTTTTTTGGGAAAATCCTGAGGAGATTTACTTCCAGAACTGAATGTAAAGAAAAATATTAATAGAAAAAATAGAGCTTCTAAGATTTAAAGGGTAATTTCAAAATGTAAAAAGTATGCATTTCTAAGGTGCCAGAAATAGATGAAAGGGATAATGGACAAAAAGAAATATTTGAAGCAATAATGGCTGGAAACTTTCCAGAAGTAATGACAGACAACAAAGCAGAGATTCTTGAAGTGCAGAGAATGCCACGCCAATTAAACACCAAAATAACAACAATAATAACTAAAACAAAAAACAAAAGAATTTGAAAACTAGGCCTATCATATTTCAATTGTAGGAAATCAAAGGCAAAAAGAAATGTTGAACCAAGCCAGTGTATGTTTGTGAGTGAGAGTGAAGTAACTAAGATTTTCATTTCTTTTAGCTTGATAGAAACAAGAAAAAGAATTACAGTGGAATATTCTGTGAGAAATTCCCCAACTAGAATTATATATTCAGAGAAATTGTCCTTCAAAAGTGAAGGAGAATAAAGATATACTCAGACAAGTAAAATATTGAGAAAATTTATTGGTAGCACTTACTCCTCAAGATATGTAAAATATTTCTTTTTGGCAAGAGAAAAATATTACAGGTTAGAGACATATCTACGTAATGAAAGGAAGAGCATCAAAGAAGGAATAAAGGAAAATATGTTTTCTCATTCTTAATTTATCTAAAATAATGGATCATTTAAAGTAATACCAGTAACAATATAATGGTTGATTGTAGAATAAAGGTAAATGAAAATAATGTCAATTATTTTATAAGGCATGGGAAGGAGGAATTAAGAATATAGTTTGATAAGTTATGTGCACGATACATAATGTGATATGGTGTTTTTTGAAGGCTGATTGCAACGCAATTATAAACTATAAGGCAAGTACTTATAATGTTTTAGAAAGATGCCTAATTAGTATGCAAAAATAAAATGAGAATATAAAAAACTCAATTATAGAGAAGGCATAAAAAAAGAGAAATTTATAATAAATTATAAATTTAACAAATAGAAAGAATACTGTATATTAATCCAACAGTATCAATCATCACTTTAAATATCAATGTTCTAAATGTACCATTTTAAAGACAGAGATTGTCAGAGTGAATAAAAGAACAAGATTTAACTTTATGTTATATGAATGAAATTCACTTTAAATATAGAGCATGTAATAGATTTGAAATAAAGAATTGGAGAAAAATATGCCATGCTGATGTTAGTAGAAGAAAACCATACAGAAAAAGCCAATTTAATAACAAGAAAACTTATCAAGGATAAAGAGGGGCATTGTATACATAAAACAATGGTCAACTCTGCAAGTCAAAGATAATCCTAATTTTGTAAGCATTTAGCAAAGAAGATAAATATGAATGTGGAAAAAAAACTGGTAGAACCCAAGTAGAAGCAATCAAAATCCTCTATTATTGATGTCTTAAATATTCTTTCATAATTGATAGTAAGGAAATACAGTATCAGCAAATATATAATTGATCTGAATGGCACTATCAACAAATGTATTCTAGTTGGCATTTATGGAATACTAAACCACTGGATAAATTGAAAACTAAGAAGAAATATAAACAGAATAAAATACAAAGGAGAATAGCATAGGGTAAGACAAATCATTCATAAATATTTCAAAATAATTTATGTAGACACTCTTCCATAAAAGAAAGTTGAACTAACCTCTCCACTTCTCAATTTTGACATGAAAATAATGAGTTCATTCCAAAAAGTATAATATAAAAGAGTAAAGAGTGGGTGCACTCTACATCAGAAAAATCTAAGAAAAGCAATCTCAGCCAAACGATCAAAGTCAATATTAATTCATATTGAGATTCTCCAGTGGGCAATAATACTCACATCTCGATACTGACTTGAAAATTAAATCTCGTAAGTTAACAACTTCCTTATTAATCTGTTCTTCAAGAATGAGTCAAGATAAAGATATGTTATGTTCTATCCAAGAATGGAGGAATGTACCAATTATCCAATCATGTTTGAGAATATTAAGCCATAGCTACCTCTTTTTAGATCCCATCTTTTTAGAATATCCCTGGAACAATAGAAGCTGAAGTTTTATTCTTTCTCTAATTTTCTCTTCCATATTCCTTTGAATTAGCATCATGACAGGAAAGAATTAAGCATGGACATGTCTACAATGGCAGAGGCACATATATGTATCATCACGATATCCAAGATCGTTGGAGGTTTTAGATCTCTAAAACGCGATGTGAATAATGAGAGTTATTAGACTTCCTACCTTTAAAAGATAAATCTGTTAAAAAGCGAGAACATAGAGTCGTTAATTAACTATAATGGAGGTGCTATCCTCTCTGAGAAGCTACCTTGACCACACATTTATTCTCAATACTTGAACCCTATTTGAATTTGCATGGTACCATGAATATACATTTATCACAATTTTAGCACTAATAATACTAAATTTCTAACAACGATTTTCTCTACTTGAGCTTTCTGAGAAAAGAGTTTATTCAATTCTGTATCCCAACAGTTTAATCTACGGCTTAGAAAATTGTATTAGTTAAAAAACTCTTAAATAAATCAATTCTTTATTTGTTATATACTTTTTAAAATACTTTCTATGTTTTTTATCTCTCTACTGAAATTAAATTTTCATGATTCAAATATTATCTCTGCATTTCCCTTGCACCATTGATCCAATTTTTATATTTCTTTTTGGCGATTTGGGTATCTTGTTTTATGAAGAAATTGTTCAAGTCATTTGCCTATTTTAGCTGTATTTTCAGGATTTTCTTTACTTTTTTTTAAAAACATAGTTTATATATGCCAGATATGAATTTATTTGTCATATGTATGTATGAAAATATCTTCTGATACTTTTGTGGCATGCTTTTTCAAAATTGGTTTAATAAAATTATTCTGATGAAATTGTGATGGAAAAAAATCATATTAGAACATATGCCCTGGATATAATGTGATGAGAATTATACTTTATCTCTGTGTCCTTCTTCCCCAAATTCATAACCCCAGTCTAATCATAAAAAGATATACTGCCCAATTAAAGGACATTTTACAAAGTATCTAACCAGTTGGTATCCATCAAAGAGGCATAAATATTATGACCCTCAACAACAGGGAAAGCCTGGGGAAGTTGTTACAGACCAGAGGTACCTCAGGAGACATGCCTACTGAATATAATATAGTATTCTAGATAGTATCCTGGAATATTAAAAATACATTTTGTCAAAAGGAGATCTGGATAAAATAAAGACTTTAATAATAATAACCTATTAATATTGTTTCATTAATTGCCACAAAGTAACATGCTAATATTAGATGTTACCAAAAATATTATACAAGGGAATCCTTATTAGAATACCAGTCAATTTCTCAGCAGAAACCTTGCAGGCCAGGATAGAATGTGATAATAAAGTCAAAGTACTGAAAGAAAATTGTGTCAGTTAAGAATACCATACCCAGCAAATTTTAACTTCAGAAATGAAGGGAAGAAAAACCTTTCAGCCATTAGAAACAGCTGAGAAAAGTCAAGACCACTAGATCTGTCTTATAAGAAGTTCTTAAAGGAATTCTTTAAGTGGAACCTAAACAACAGTGACTACTATCATGAATATATGTGAAAGTATAAACATCACTTGTAGAAGTAAATACATAGTCAAAACCAGAATACTCCCCCACTGTAATGATGATGTGTAAATAATACATATCTTAGTATGATGCTAAAATAAAAATTGCCCAAAATAACTAAAGCTGCAATAAGTTGTTAAGAAATATACAATATGAAAACTTATAAATTGTGACATCAAAAACATACATTGTGGGAAAGGAGGGCAAAAGTCTAGAGTTTTGTAGAAAGCACTGTTAAGTGGCTATCAAGAAAAAACAGTAGACTATGACTGTAAGATGTTTTAGGTAAGCCTCATAATAATAATAAAACAAAAACCTACTTCTGATAAAAAAGAATCAAAGAAAAAAAATCAAAGCTCAGCCACCACAAAGCTTACCAAATTACCAAGACAGACAAGAGAGAAGAAAAAAAAAAAGGAGCTACAAAGCAACCAGAAAACAAATATCAAAATGATGGTAATAATCCCTTTCTATCAATAATAGCTTTGAATGTGAATTTATCAAGTTATTTATTCTAAAGCCAGAGCACCCAGGCGTGGTGGCTCAAGCCTGTAATCTAAACACTTTGGTTGGCTGAGGCAGGCAGATCATTTGAGGTCAGAAGTTCAGGACCAACTTGGCCAACTTGGTGAAACTCCATTTCTACTAAGAATACAAAAATCAGCTGGGTGTGGTGGCACATGCCTGCAGTCCCAGCTACTCAAGAGGCTGAGGCAAGAGAATCACTTGAAACCAGGAGGCAGAGGTTGCAGTGAGATGAGATTGTGCCACTGCACTCCATCCTGGGTGACAGAGCAAGACTTCATCTCAAAAAATAAATTAAATAAATAAAGCCAGAGCAGCTTACTGAATTATAAAAACAAGATTCTCCTATATACTGGCTACAAGAGACCTACTTGAGCTTTAAGGACACACATGGGCTGAAAATAATGATAAAAGGACATATTCCATGAAAATGGTAACCAAAAGAGAGCAGGTGTATTAGTCCGTTTTCATGCTGCTGATAAAGACATAACTGAGACTGGGCAATTTACAAAAGAAAGAAGTTTATTGGGCTCAAAGTTCTACATGGTTAGGGAGGTCTCACAATCATGATGGAAGGAGAAAGGCACGTCTCACATGGCAGCAGACAAGAGAAGAGAGTTTGTACAGGCACATTCCCATATTTCAAAACCATCAGCTCTCGTGAGACTCATTCACTATCATGAGAACAGCACAGAAAGACCTGCCCCCATAATTCAATCACCTCCCACCAGGTTCCTTCCATGACACATGAGAATTGTGGGAGTTATAATTCAAGATGAGATTTGGGTGATGACACAGCCAAATCACATCAGCAAGGTTGTCTATACTTATTATAGATTTCAAGTCAAAAACTGTCACAAGAGACAAGGAGGTTATTATTTAATAATAAAGATTTCAATTCACCAAAGGGACCTAACCACTGTAAGTGTATATATGCACCAAATATTGGATCAACTAAACAGACAAAGCAAATAATAGTAGGAATTTCAATGCTGCATTTTCAACAATGGATAGCTCAATCAGACAGAAAATTAATAAGGAAATACTGGACTTTGAACTTCATCTTTCATCAAATGGACCAAAGAGACAAATAGAGAACTTTTCATTAAACAGTAACAGAATACACATTTTTTCCAGCACACATAGAAAATTTTCCAGAATAGATGATGTATTAGGCAACAAAATAAGTCTTAATAAATTTAATAAAATTGATATGATAGTATCTTTTCTGACAACAATGGTACAAAACTAGAACTCAATAACAGGCGATATCTTAAACATTCATAATTATGTGGAAATTAAACAATATGTTCCTGAACAATCAATGGGTCAAATAATAAATCGAAAAGAAAATCTAAAAATATCTTCAGACAGAAGATAGTGAAGACACAACATACCACAACCTAAGAGACTCAGTAAAAGCAGTTTTAAGAAGAAAGTTAATAGCAATAAATACCTACATTAAAAATGAAGAAAGATCCCAACTAAATTGTCTAACATTATAACTTAAGGAACAGAAAAGAACAAACAAATCCCAAATTTTGCAGATAAAAGAAAATAGTAAAAATCAAAATGTAAATAAGTCAAATAGAGACCCAAAAAACCATAGAAGGAGTCAATATAACTGAGTCTAATAAAATAAACAAGATTAGCAAGCCCTTAGATGGCCTAAAAAAAAAAAAGAGAGAGAGAGAGAAACGACTTCAATAAATACCAAAAATGAAAGTGAAGAAATTACAAGAGACACATCAGAAATAAAAAAAATCTTAGGGAACTGTTATGAACAATTATAAGCTGATATACTGTATCATCTAAAGAAAATAGATAAATTTCTAGAAAAATACATTTTACCAAATTTGAGTCAGGAATACATAGAAAGCCTCAATAGACCAATAGCAAATAAATAAATTGAAGAAGTAATTAAAAACTTCCAAAAAAAGAAAATCCCTAGACCAGATGCCTTCACAGCTGAAGTATCAAATATTTGAAGAAAAATTGATACTCATGCTTTGTGAACACTTCAAAGAATAGATCTATGGGAAAAACTTTCAAACACATTTTATGAGGCCAGCATCACCTTGATACTCAAGCCAGATAGCAATACTGAAAAAAAAAAAAAAAAAAAGAAAAGAAAACTACAGGTCAATTTGTCTGATAATCACTGATGAAAAAACCCCAATAAATTATTAGAAAATTTAATCAAAGAGTATGTCAAAAAGATTATATTGTAACCAAGTGGGATTTATCCCTAGCCTGCAAAGTTGGTTTAACATGTGCAAAGCAATCAATGTGATACATCACATTAACAAAATCAATAGTAAAAGCCAGATAATTCATCTCGATTGACATGGAAAAAGCAATTAACAAATTCCAGCGTTTTCTTGTGATAAAAACCCTCAAAACTTAGGTATAAAAGAGTTTCTCATCATAGTAAAGATCATTTATAAAAAATCAGTAGCTAACATCATAATCAATGAAGAACAACTGAACGCTTTTTCACTGTGAACTGGTACAAAGCAAGTATGACCACTCTGGCCACTTCTGTCTGGTACTGAAAGTACTCTGCTTCTGGAAGTGAGAGCAAGAGCATTCAGGTAAGAAAAAAATAAAAGACATCGCATCAGTAAGGAAGAAGTAAAATTATCTCTATTTGCGGATTAAAGTAAAATTATCGCTATTTGCAGATGACATAATCCTATAAGTAAAAAATTACAAATATACTGCTAAAACTACTAAATTCTACTAAAAACACTGCTAAAACTAATAAATGAAGTAAAGTTGCAAGAGAAAACACCAACATACAAAAATCAGCAGCATTTTTATACTCAAATAACAATCTAACTATAAAAGGAATGAATAAAATAATTTCATTTACAGTAACATAAAAATACCTAGGAACAAGAAGTTTTATCCAAGAAGTGACCAATCTGAGGTGAACAATTTGTACAACTGCAAAGTATAAAAGATAAATGAAATAAATTGAAGAAGGAACAAATAAATGGAAAGATAGTCCATGCTCATGAATTAGAACCATTAATATGGGTAAAGGGTTCACACTACTGAAGGAAATACACATATTCAATGCAATACCTACCAAATTCCAAATGGTATTCTTCACAGAAATAGGGAAAAAATCATGAAATTTGTATGACAACTAAAAATACCTCAAAGTGTCAAAACAATTCTGAAGAATAAAAACAAAGTTAGAGACATTGCACCCCCTAAGTTAAAATTATATTACAAATCTATAGTCATCAAAATAATATGCTATCGGCATAAAACAGACACATAGACATGTGGAACAGAGTAAAGAGCCCAGAAATAAATCTAAACATATATGGTCAACTAATTTTCAACAAGAGCACCAAGATGGCTAAAAGTAGAAAGGATAGCCTCTTTAATAAATAATGCTAAGAAAACTGGATTTCAACATGCAAAAGGCTAAAATTTTATACCTTACCTTACACCAAACAAAATAATCAGCTCAGAATGGTTAAAGACTTAAATATAAGATGAGAAACTATAAAGTTCTTAAAAGAGGACATAGAGAAAAAGCTCCCAGGAGTTGTCCCTGGCGATGACATTGTGAATATCATGCAAAAGTTCAGGCCACAAAAGGAACAATAAATAAATAGAACTACAACCTTGTTCATGTAGACAAGGTGTAGCAAAGAAAACAATCAACAAGATGAAATGGCCTAAGGTTTGGGATAAAATATTTGTGAACCATGTTTCTGATAATGGGTTACTATTCAAAATGTATAAAGAATTCATAAAACTCAACTGGAAAAAAATAATAATTGGTTTAAAAGATCTGAATAGATACTTCTCTGAAAAAGAAATAAAAAACGGTCAATAGATATTAGTTGGAGAAATGGAGATTGATATAGCTATTATGGAAAATAGTATAGAGGTTTCTAAATGAAGTATAATAGAATTATTGCATGACTCGGTAATTCCTCTTCTGGGCATCTATACCTCCCCAAATAATGCCACCACCTTATAAAGATATCTGCACCACCGTGTTGATAGGATTATCTGGATTTTGTAACAAGAAATGTTTACTTAAAACCCCAGAAACATCTTATTAGATAGTAAGTTTAGACCACTTTCTTTTTTCTTTCTTTCTTTCCTTTTTTCTCTCCCTTCCTTCCTTCCTTCCTTCCTCCCTCCCTCCCTCCCTCCCTTCCCTTCCTTCCTTCCTTCCTTCCTTCCTTCCTTCCTTCCTTCCTTCCTTCCTTCCTTCCTTCCTTCCTTCCTTCCTTCCTTCCTTCCTTCCTTTCTTTCTTCCTTTCCTTTCTTCCTTTCTTCCTTTCTCTTTCTCTCTTTCTCTCTTTCTCTTTCTTTCTTTCTCTCTCTCTCCCTCCCTCCCTTCCTCCCTTCCTCCCTTCCTCCCTTCCTCCTTTTCTCTCTTTCTTTCTTTCTTTCGACAGAGTCTTAACACTGTTGCCTGGGCTACAGTGCAATGGTGCGATCTCTGCCCACTGCAACCCCGCCTCCCAGGTTCACCCAATTCTCCTGCCTCAGCCTCCCTAGTAGCGAAGATTGCAAGTGCACACCACTACACCCAGATAATTTTTTCTATTTTTAGTGGAGATGGGGTTTCGCTATGTTGACCAGCCTGAAGTTTAAACCACTTTCTACAGAGGAAAACAATAATTATTCTAAGTGTGTGTGTGTGTGCGTGCGCACGTGTGTGTGTGTGTGTGTGCACGTGTAATTTTATTATTTTTTAGAATAGATCATTGTAAAATTGGGAAGATATAGTCAAATCAATGTGTTTAGATTTTTCTGAGAACCATTCTAGCTGTACTAATTATAACCACAGATGATGGTTATTGATGGAAGAGAAATCCAGCTGGCCCATGGAGTAGTAAGTCATGTAGAGTCATGAAACATAACTGAAGGTTGTTTACATCTAATAGGAAAAAAAATTAAGAAAAAAATAATTTGCCATCCTTTGATCATTTTAATAGAAATTATTACAAGGAATATTGAATTATAAATGAAATATAGCTATAACATTAATTATATTTTAGTGCTAATAATCAGAATTTTTCCTAGTTTATTTCATTTCATATCAGTCTAATATTATTTTAATGTTGTTTTAAAGGACGTTTCAGTTTCTTTAAGTTTTTCCTTATTTTAGTGAATTAGTATTTTAAATTTTTGTAGTGGACCAATGACACCTCGGGCTTATAATGCTATAAATTAGGGAAATACGGTTTTCTTTTATAATCTAAAAATAAACCATAGTCAGTAATTAATTTTCTTGATTCCATTAAATCATAAGTGTATTGAGGTCAAGAGTACAAGGTGGAAATTGCAAGCCCCCCTATTAATTCATTAAATATTTAGTTCAGTTTTAAGAAACATATTTAAATGTCTGTTGCACACCTTCCTAGCATTACTTGTCTCACTTTTTTCTTTTTTATGGTTATTTTGAATTACAAATGTTTATGTGTCAAAAACTTAATATTTTTTAAAATTACGTAAATACACAGATTTGTATTTATACTATGTATTGCATGCTATGTTTTCTTCTCTGAAAAACCAAAGATATCACACATTTCAAATAAAAAATCTAAACAGCATAATTAGGTAGAATAATCCCCTTTATGTTATTTCTTCTACAGAATCGCTCTTGCATAATCAGGAAATGTTACTTTCTGAAGTAAATGTTGGCTCCAGCGTACAGCTCCACTGCATTTTCATTGGCAACCTTTCTCTGCATGATTCTAAAAGATGGATAGCTTAAATATAACTTTATAGAAGGTTCATTTTCTTCTGCTTCCAACTACGATGATTACATGTAGAGTTATTCTATTCTCACTTTTAAAGAAAATTCAATAAATAAAAAAATAAATAAAGCTTTTAGCTCTGGAGGGAAAGCAATCTATCCTCCAATGTGAAATAATAGGGAATAAGTCATTTTTATCATTTATGTAACATTCCTGTTAATATTAATATCCCGCCTTTAATTGGTTCCTCTGGACATTCAATCAACTCAATATATTCAATTTTACTGAGAACGCAACTGTGAATATACTCAAAAGTTTCGAAAAGTATAACCGTTAAAAGTGCAGACAGGAAATTATGGTCATTAAATCTCAGACAGCTTCAGCTACTTTTGAAGCTATTTTGACATTCTGTAAATATATTAAAAAAAAACATTGACATAAAAATTGTATGTTAAGTTAAACTGTATTATTATTATTGTTTAGAAAAATACTCATCTTTGACAGGGAATAGTTTCAAAAGAAACCTGCTGATACGATTTAGGATACTTGTAACTATATACGTGCAGTATCATTTACCCGGGGTTTTGGGAAAATATTTATCCAAAAATTTTATCTTCAATTCTTTAAAAATATCATGCCCTTTTAAAATTCAGAACAAAATATTTTATTGTCACCTTTATTGTTTGACCAAATGCATTGCACATTCAGAATGTCATTTTCTGTGAAGCATTCTCCATTAGAATAAATACCAGAAATGCAATTAATACGTCAACACAATTATACTAATATCACCAGATAGCGTAATTAACCATCTCTACAACATTCTCTATAATATTCTACAATATTCTCTAGCTCCATTATATAAGTTTTAAAAAAATATATGTTTTAGCCTCATATATTGACAACTTAGATTACCCTAGGTGATGGTTAATATTGTCAACTTGATTGGATTGAAGGATGCAAAATATTATTCCTAGTGTGTCTGTGATAATGTTGCCAAAGGAGATTAACATTTGAGTCAGTGGACTGGCAGAGGCAGACCCAACCTCAATCTAGCTGGGCACCATCTAGTCAGCTGCCAGCAAGGCTAGGATAAAAGCAGACAGAGGAACATGGAAAAACTAGACTGGCTGAGTATTCTGGCCTTCATCTTTCTCCCATGCTGGACGCTTGCTGCTCTCAAACATTGGACTCCAATTTCTTCACCTTTGGAATCCTTGGACTTACACCAGTGGGTTCTCAGGCCTTCAGCCACAGACTGAAGGCTGCTCTGTTAACATCCCTACTTTTGAGGTTTGGGGACTCAGACTGGCTTCTTCGCTCCTCAGCTTGCAGATGGCCTATGGTGGGACGGAGTCAACACTCCTTAATAAACTCCCTTTCATATATAAATCTATCCAATTAATCCTGTCCCTCTAGAGAACCCTGACTAATACAAATATGGGTAGCAGTAGAGTGGGGTACTGCTATAAGGATACCCAAAAACATGGAAGCAACTTTGGAACTAGGTAACAGACAGAGGTTGGAACAGTTTGGGGGTCTCAGAAGAATACAGAAAAATGTGGGAAAGTTTGGAACTTCCTAGAGACTTATTGAATGGTTTTGACCAAAATGCTAATAGTGATATTGACAAGAAAGTTCAGGCTAAGGTGGTCTCAGATGGACATGAGAAACTTCTTGGGAACTAGAGGAAAGATCACTCTTGTTATTCTTTAGAAAAGAGACTGGCAGCATTTTGCCCCTGCCCTGGAGATCTGTAGAACTTTGGACTGGAGAGTGATGGTTTGGAATTGAAACTTATGCTTTTTGATGTTACAATAAAATATATTTTGTGTACTTATATTCTAGCCTACTAATACACCATGAGTATTGCATGGTCAGAAAATAGCCAGATGTGGTGACATGGATGTGTAATCCATCATATCAGCCTCTGGATTATCTGGAATTATACAGGCACACACCCACATAGCGGGCTATTTTAAAACTTCTTATTTATTTATTTATTTATTTATTTATTTTGTAGAGACAGGGTCTCACTATGTGGCCCAAGCTGACCTTGTTCATATTTCTTCTTCCAGAATATTTCATATCCTGTAGTAAGCAGTCCTCCCCATTTTTGTTTAAATGAAGTGAAGTTACGTATTTCCTACATTTTAAAAAAAAGTATCTTAATTGAGAACAGAATTCTTACAGAATTGGAGAAAGCATCTGCAAAATATATATATTATATGAGACCTGTATCTAGAACATATTTTAAAATTTTCGCACCTCAATAAGAAGTCATAAAACCTCATGAAAATCAAGGAAATCTAAATATAAACCCTAGCCAGCAATTGAATGGAAACTTTATCATATGAAATACATAGAGGTCAAGTAATCATGTAAAAATCTCCAATTTTTGGAATTAAAAAGAAAACTCAAAGTCTAATTCAATAGAATTACCCTTTAAGATATTAAAAAAAATAACAATGTATCATCATTACACAACCCATAGAATGGTAAAAGTGTAAAATGATGCTCTTAACTAACTGCCAGTGAGGACATGGAACCATTATAACATACATACGTTTTGTGTATGATTGCATAGACGCTTTGGATAGCAATTTTACGGTTACATAAAAATTTAAGCATCCACTTACTAAATCACCTGGCCATTACATTCCTATGTATTTACACAAGAAAAAGAAATACATATGTTCATTCAAAGCTTTGGTTCATTGCTGTGTTATATGTAAAATCTAAAACCTGGAAGCATTCTAATTTTTTTTTTTTTTTTTTTTTAACCAATGCAATGTAATGCTACTCAGCAAAGAAACAGAATGGACTAATAATAAAAACAATGAAGACAAATCTCAAAACAATTATGCTGGTTTTTATTTAAAAAACTGTAAGGAAAGTACATCCAGTACAATTTCATTATATAAAATTCTAGAAAATACAATCTAATTTATAATGACAGAAAGCAGACAAATGCTTGCCTTCTTGTTGCAATGTATATGTTTACTACCAACATGTGTCAGAACTCATCAATCTGGTTTTTAAAAAATGTGTATATCATTGCAAAAATTAAAAAAATCACAAAAGGCAAGGCAATAAAATATCTCGATAGTCTTTGTTAAAACCAAGACTCTTTAAAAAATATAAGTAGAAAAAAGTAGGATTGCCAAATAATTTTGATTTAAAGAAATTACAAAGTCCATATGATTTTTTGTACTTATTAAGTAATTATTAAGATTGTGTAATGATGGCTAAAGCATAGACATATGGGTAACAGAAATGTAACATATACCAGAAAGTAACATACTCATAATTAACGAATTGATAGCAAAGATCAAGACAATTCCATAAAAAAGAATAGATTTACTAAAAAAAGTTATAAAATAATCTTATAGCCATAAGTTAAAAAAATCATCTCAACATATACCTTACAATTGATTAAAATATTAATTGAAATGTATCATAGATACAGCTATACACACAAGGAAAACTATAAAACATCTGGATGAAAACATGGGTGAAAATATTTTTCAACTTCAGTTTGGCAACTTTTTAAAATATAGGACACAAAATCCACAAAACAGAAAAGAAAATCAATAATTTGTACTTCACAAAAGTAAAAAACTTAAGAACATTGCTAAAAAATAAAAGACAAACAACAGAAAAAAGGTTTCAATAACATATACCTGAAAAGTTTCTCTCTCTCTCTCTCTCTCTCTCTCCCTCCCTCTCTCTCTCTGTCTCTCTCCCTCTCTCTATATATATATGAAATCAGGCCGGATGCAGGGGCTCACTTCTGTAATCCTAGCACTTTGGGAGGCCGAGGTGGGCTGATCACGAGGTCAAGAGTACCAGAGCAGCCTCACCAACATGGTGAAAACCCGTCTCTACTAAAAATACAAAAATTAACGGGGCGTGGTGGCACGTGCCTGTAATTCCAGCTACTCAAAAGGCTGAGGCAGGAGAATCACTTGAATCCGGGAGGCGGAGGTTGCAGTGAGCGGAGCCCATACCACTGCACTCCAGCCTGAGTGAGAGATCGAGACTCTGCCTAAAAAAAAAAAAAAAAAAAAAAAAAAGAAAAGAAAAACACCGCATGTTCTCACTCATAAGTGGGAGTTGAACAATGAGAACACGTGGACACAGGGAGGAGAACAACACAACACACACCCTGGCCTGTTGGGCGGTGGGGGTTGGGGAGGAAGGGGAGGGAGAGCATTAGGACAAACACCTCATGCATACGGAGCTTAAAACCTAGATGACAGGTTGATGGGTGCCGCAAACCACCGTGGCACATGTAACCTGCACATTCTGCACATGTATTCCAGAACTTAAAGCAAAATTAAAAAATGAAAAAATAAAAAAACATTGTCTCTATTTGCAGTAACATCATAGTCTAAGTAGAAAATCACAAGGAATCAGTTATAATGAGCATAGTATTTGCATGACACATCACTAGTATATAAAAATCAGTTGCTTTCCCATACATCAGAAATAAACTATTGGAATTTGAAATTAAAGGGAAAAATCAGTGCCATTTTCAAAAACACACGCCAAAATGAAGTAGTTAGGTACACATATAACACAAATGTATAGAACCTACATGCAGAAAAGTGTAAAACACTAAAGAAAAAAAAGAATATGTAAATAAATTGAAAGATATTCTGTATTTGTAGATTGAGAAACTTAACTATTGACAAGATTAATAAATTGAAAGATATTCTGTATTTGTAGATTGAGAAACTTAACTATTGACAAGATGTCAGTTCTTCCCAATCTAATCTGTATTGATTGCAATATCATTCAAAATACCAGTAAGCAATTTTGTGAATATTGAAAAATTGATTCTAAATTTATATGAGAAGGCAAAGACCTGTAATATCCAACACAATGCTAAGGAAGAAAACCAGACTTGGAGGACTCACCATATCAAATTTCAATAGCATCATATCGACCAAAGAATAGGCATATAGAGTAATGGAGTACATCAAGGATAATAGAAATAGACTTTCATATAGTCAACAGATCTTTGACAAAAGAGTAAAGGCAATTTAGTGAAAAAGAATGGTCTTTTAAACAAATTGAAGCAATTTGTTGAAGCAATTAAACATTTATATGCCAACAATGAACTTAGATATAAACATTACACCTTTTACAAAAATTAACTCAAAATGATTCATAGGCCTAAATGGAAATGGAAATGTAAAATATAAAATTATAAAATTTCATGAGTAAACATAAAATATATATGACCTTTAGTTTGAAAATGAGCTTTAATTACAACACTGATAGCATGATCTGTCAAATAACAATTGCTGTTTGACTTTTTTAAAATTTAAAAATTATTCACTGCAAAAGGCTTTTAATTGAATAAAGAAAATGAATGAACATACTGACAGAA
Organism: Macaca thibetana thibetana; assembly: GCF_024542745.1. Classification (NCBI taxonomy): domain Eukaryota; kingdom Metazoa; phylum Chordata; class Mammalia; order Primates; family Cercopithecidae; genus Macaca; species Macaca thibetana. The sequence goes on along the minus strand of NC_065580.1, from coordinate 174,811,610 downwards.
AATATTTACAAATTCAGATCTGAAAACATACTTGCGTACGAAGTATTTTTAAAATTGAACTCAACAGTAAGAAAAAATAATTTTTATAATGGGCAAAAGTCTGAACAAACACATCAAAATATATGGATTTAAAATAATTAAATGAGAAGATGCTCAGGACCATTTAGTAACAGAAAAATGTAAATTAAAACCACAATGAAATATCACCATATATCTATTAGAATCACTAAAATCCAAAGGCTAACAATATCAAATGCTGACAATAATGCATAAAACAGGAACTCTGATCATTTGGAGGAAATGCAAAATGATACACTCATACTGGAACACAGCACTTTCTTACAACCCAACAATTAGACTCCTTGACATTTACCCAACTGAGCTGATTGAATACTTAGGTTCACAGAAAACCTAGACACAGGATTTTTGGCAACTTATTTGTATTTGCTGAAAACCGGAAGCAACCAAGGTATCCATCGATATGTGAATGGATAACAAATCATAGTACATCCGTATAATGGAATTTGATTTAGTGATAAAAAGAGATATGCTTCAAATCATAAAAGACATTATAAAACGTAACTCCATATTGCTAAGTGAGAGATGCCAGTCTAAAAAAGCTGCACAGTGCCAAATTCAGTTACATGAATTTCAGGAAAAGACAAAACTATCGAGTCAGTAAACACATGAGTGATTCTGTCACAATCAGGAGGAAGATGAATAGTTGAAGCATAGGAGATTTCCTAGAGCAGAAAAACTATTCAATATGACATTGCAATGATGAATTCATGACTGCAAGCATTTGTCAAAACCTATAGAACTCTGCAGTTTAAAGACTAACTTTAATGAATACACATTTTTAAAAATTTATTTAAATACTGGGAATTTTAAGATGGAATGAAGAATGTGACAGAATGATCTAAATGTATTACAAATGAATGAAATAACCTCACTAAAGGGGTGGAGCAATAAAGTGATGGCTTAACCAACTTTGGAAATGTATGAACTCTGTAATAGTAATGGGACCCAGAAGACTTGAATAGTGCTCTTTTCCATTGGCGTATTGGTTAATTATTCTGAAACCACAAATACGTATATACTGAAATTGAAAAATTATGTAAATAGATGATGAATGATAGAGACAAATTCCGTCACTGTTGACATGGAAAGTCACAGAAAACATGTTATAGAGGCTAAAATGAATTATATGTTAATGGTTAGAGTTGAAGACATCAGAATAAACTCTTTTTAGCTTAATATTGATACAGATGGTTCCACATAAAAACATTTATAGATATGTATATACAGCACTCCCATAGAAATGAGCACAGCCAGCATACAGATCTTCATTTCTAATACCATTGGCTAATAAAACGAATCGGAAATCATTGGAACAACTGCTGAATCTAGGGCTGGGGTAGAAAATATACATGACAAGATAGCAAGTGTTTGTAGTGTCAGAAAGTGACAAAAAGTTAAAAAAAAAAAAAACCCTCACAGTGATGGAGTACATCAAAGGGCTCCAGGAATAAAATATCAACACCCATTGACAAAATACGGAATGATTATAACAGGAAATATGTGAAATTGTACTGAGTTATAACCCAAATGATACAATAATTTTCCATGAGTCCATACTAAAATAAGTAAATGATGGAATAAATAAATAAATGGAAGAGAGTAGACCAATCATTTGAGTGGATGAATTCCAAATAATAAGTGTAGCTACTCTGCTCTTATCGAGGTGGAACATGATTCCTCACTTTTTAAGTGTGGGCTGCATATAATGCCTTCTACGTAGGGAAGGAGGAACAGAGTAACTTAACATTGGAGAAACCTGCCAAACACTATCTCTACCAGGAGACTGAGGTCAACATGGAAAGCGATACGTAATATTTATGGTGCGTATGCTTGATGTGATGTGATAAGAATGGCACTTTACCTCCTCCCAGAAAGACATTACTTCAGTTTAATCATGAGGAAAAAAATCAACTAAATGCCAATTGAAGGCTGTTTTGAAAAATACCTGACGAGTACTCCTTGAAACTTTCAATATCATACAAAACAGGGAAAGTCTCAGAAACTGTCACAGCTGAGAGGAACCTAAGAAGACCTAAGAGCTAAATGTAATATATTCTGGATGGGATTCTGAAACAACAAAAACAAACCGACATTATGGAAAAACAGGAAAACCCCACCAAATTATATTCTGTAACCAAAATATCATATATCCATCTTGGTTGATTGTTACAAATATACTATTGTAATATAATAAATTAATAGGGGTAACTAAGGATAGATTATACAGAAACTCCCTGTACTATCTTCTCAACGATTCTGTAGATCCAAAATTGTTCTAAAATAAAATGTAGTTTTACCAAATAATTTCATTATTTTTATTAGGAGTAAGATGATATGAATTAATATGCAAATAGATTAGATTATTGTTGTCAGTAACTTTCCTCATTTGATCATTTAATATCAAGCAAATATTATTTATTCCAGGCTTCCTTTAACCTTGGATTGTGGATTTATTTTCTTTGTTTCTATTGCTTATTAAACAGTCTTGACCTCTCTTTACTGAATCTGATATATCCACCAAATGCTGTTATTCAGTTGTTAATCTTAGCCATCAATTTCTGTAAGAGTAAGAGAATACAGTAAGTGAAAATAGATTCAATAGGGATAGACAGTGACTCACAGTGTTCCAGAGTGGCCATTAAGATAACAAATAATGCATGTCTCTTTGAATACATAAAAACGAAATTACTAAAAAAAAAAAATCTACATTAGTTTTGGCTTTGAACCTAATTTAAACCGCACTGTTTGTTTTACTTTCTCTATAGGATTTATATTTATAACATGACGATTTATTTTAATCAATTTTGTTGCACATTTATTCCAAACAATAAATACAACAATTAGTAATTTCATATGATTATTAATGAAAACATATAATAAACCTTTAATACAGAAGGGTAAGGCATTTTTTAGTATGCACATAAGAATTTTTGAAAAATAATTCTATAGATAAATAAATCAACAGGAAGATTGGGAGAGTGGATATAATAAAAGTTGATAAGAGATACAAGTCATTTATGGTGTTTATTGTACTATATGTCAATATTGAAAGAAATTCATACTTAAACTTCTTTTTAAGTTTACTTTTTGAGCCCACTGCATGTATGGTCATGCATGTATAAATAATCTCACTAATCCTGTGAAAGAAACTATAAAATTTAAAATAGAGCTAAAATGATCAACGGTAAATAGATGAAAGCAAGTATAAACAAACAGGACAAATGAGGCAGCACAGAAACGTTTGTGAACAGTATAGTCTTATTCAAGAGGACACTGATTAGTTATTAGTGGACTCTGTGTCAATGAACACTGCCACATGCACGCACACACACGTACACACACTTGCAGAAATGAGGCAGGAAAATAGGGTCTGGAGGCAGGGAACGTAAGGTTGATTTACACTTCAGCTATGACAGGAAATATCCTCTCCACAGGGCAGACACCGAGTAAATGACTTTGTAACTTTATTTTATCCTCTCCATTCACATCGGGTGTACTTGAAGCAACCAATGAAATCCTGTAGGGGGTATTTAAACTCCTAAAAATTCTGTAATAGGGCCTTTGAGCTCCTATGCTTGGGCCCACGCCCACACTGTGGAGCTTACTTTCATTTTCAATAAATTCCTTTGTCCCTTCCTTGCTTTGTTTGTGCGTTTTGACCAATTCTTTGTTGAAGACACTAAGAACCTCGATGCCAACCACCTTTAACATAGTTTGGTGAGCCAGCCCAGAGGAAAAGGTAAGCCCAAAATTTGGGATTTATTCTTCTCCTTTCTTCTTTTTCTTTCTACTCCATACAAGGGAATCTCTTTCTCCCTTTTCCTTTCCAACCCAGGACCCTTGGTAGGCAGCTCCTAAACATGGATGCAACTAAGGGGTTTCCACGTGGAGAACCTGACCACCACCGCCAGGGTCACTTAAGAAACCTGGGGTTTTTTCCATGTCTTTTTTTTTTTCTCTCTCTCTCTCTTTCTTTTTCAGTCTTTCAGCAGCTATTTCCTAGTAGCACCTTGGAAATTGAGGGTAATTGGCTGGGGTCACTCCCCAGTACTGCTTGAAGGCCTAGGAATGAATGGGAATAATTGCCCTGCCCCAAAGGGGGAAGAACTTTTTTAAAAAAATCTTTTCTGTGCATGGTCCCTGATCCTTACATGGGGTGCAGCTTGGAGCAAACTTGCACATGTTTCAGGGGACTTTAACCTTCTTTTCTTATGTTACATCCTTCCCTTATTGTATTCAACTGGCTAAGGAACATAAAGGCCCACCCAGCATCCAGTTCTCATTACAGTTCATGGCCATTCTGATAAAGCTCACAGTATGCTCCAGAGGGGAAAACCTGCGTGTGGCGCCCAGCTACTCAGGAGGCTGAGGCAGGAGAATTGCTTGAACCTGAACCTGGGAGGCAGAGGTTGCAGTGAGCTGAGATCAATCACACCACTGCGCTCCAGCCTGGGCAACAGAGCAAGACTCCATCTCAAAAAAGAAAAGAAAGAATTCCTCCTTTTTGGTCAGGTTATCACTTAGGTGACAATGTAACACAGGAGAAGGTAATGAAGATGATTTAGAATATATGGCTACGTGGCCAGGTGCGGTGGCTCACGCCTGTAATCCCAGCACTTTGGGAGGCCGAGGTGGGTGGATCACGAGGTCAGGAGATCGAGACCATCTTGGCTAACACAGTGAAACCCCGTCTCTACTAAAAATACAAAACATTAGCTGGGTGTGGTGGCACGTGCCTGTCCCAGCTACTCGGGAGGCTGAGGCAGGAGAATCGCTTGAACCTGGAAGGCAGAGGTTGCAGTGAGTGGAGATCGCCCCACTGCACTCCAGCCTGGGCAACAGAGTGAGACTCCATCTCAAAAAAAAAAAAAAAAAGAAAAGATATTTGGTTACATAAGGAGAAATAAAAACAACAGGCTACTAAGGTGTTCTGGTATTCAAAAAAGAAAACCATTCAAGTAGAAGATGTGCTCAATGCCACTGTCAGATCAGGTAAGTGGAGCACAGAGAAGTGACCATTGCAATATGAAAGTCTTTGGTGACAATGACCAGGACATTTATTGGAATGGTGAGGAGGAAAGACTGATTTATTTTGGCTTGATAAAATAAAAAGATGTGGAAAGGGCAGAAACATAAGCCCTTGATTATAGACACCCTGAGGTGAGTAAGTTTCAGTGTGAAAGGAGGAGAAATAGGAGCTAGAAGGTGCATATTTCTAAGATGGTGAAAAAGTGGAGAAAGAAATTGGTGATGGAAGCCAGCCTTGGAGAAGCAACTAGTTGATAACATCCTTGCCACATATGAAGAGTTTGAACTTCAGTGGCAGGTGCACTTCATTCACAATAGTAAAATAGAGGCAGAAAGTGTGGGTGCAGATTAAGGACTTTGGGTAGATGCATCCACAAGGAGAGGAGGGGGAATTCTTTACCTAGGCATGTTCTGCAGATTGAAACTATGTCACAGTTTCAGGGGCCACCCCCCTTTTCAATACTCCTGGATGAACATGGGTTTTGGAAAGTAGCTGGTTTTCAGTTCCAGATGTTTCTCATATCCCCAAATTATCTTCACTTGCCAGTGTCCTCTGTCAAATTAATATAGGTTGGGTATTATTATAACGGTTCACTTTCTTCTTAAACCTTGTTGATTCAAGGACTGTTTTTGAGAACACGAGGACTCTAAAAATGAACAGTTTTTAAACAAGTTTATTGCTAAAAGTGTGATTTCAACTGATAAAATGAGAAGAGAGCAGCTGTAATAGATGGTAGTGACCATTTTATTATTTTTAAAAATCCTCTTTTGAGCATAATAAGGAGCTGTGTACATTCTGAAATATACTTGCTGGAAAATTATTACAGAAGCATAATAAAATTTGTGGTTTTGAACTTCACTCCTTTCCTTTTACAACGTCAACATGATTCATATTTCTCTAGAAATGTTCAGGAGGAGAATATTCACCTGTATAAATTATATTCCTGTGGGGAAGGGATTACTGATTTTCCCAAAGAGTTTATGTCAGGATTTACTCTTTTCCATCGACAGTATGGGATGAGAGAATGGGGCTTAGTTTTGTGTCCATTTGCATTCCAGTCACTGAAACAATAATAGCTACATGGCACCTAGAGTCGAAAGGATGCTTTAAAGTAAGGGCATTCTCTCAAAGCTTAATAGTTTCCACTGTAAAAACTAAAGACGGTTCTTCCCAGATTCACTGTTTCAGAGCACTGTTATTAGTTGACTCAAAACTTTAAATAGGTTTTGTTGTAAAATAAACAATTGGTATATGGCATTGTATGAGAGGGATGGTCTGAGAATGGTTTATTGTGACAATGCAATCACTTTCCGGTATTAAATTTCAGGATGAAAACTATAAATCATTTGCTTTCCCAGAGTGAAGTTTGACTTATTCCTGTGGCCAACATGGCTTACGGACGCCAAGGACAAATGAGTCAGAATAACTTGATGAAAAAGACCTTCAGCAATAACTACATAGTTTTCATCTCTTGCATAAACAAAAGTGTTAAATCTTCTCTACTGTCAATTCTTTAGTGATGTATTGGCTATGATTATTTTTCTGTTCCATGATATATACTATCATATAATATATATTGATATATGAGTTGATTAAGGTCAGGGACATATACCATGATAATAATTGGTTCTAAAAACTATATGTTCAGTTTTTATCATTAAAAACATGTTAAATAATAATCTGTAATTTTCTTTTGTAGTTAATAAGTGACACATTCATAATCATATGGCAAAGATATAGTTTTGTTTGGTGTTATGGGTGCAAATTATAGTTTGAGCTTTCATACTTTATGAAAACAATGGTATAAATAGACATGGTTCACATTAGAGTTGAATATAATATTCAGTAACATTAATGATAGTTCAGGAAGTATTTCTCATATTTTAATGTATACATGGACCACATGGTATCCTATTAAAAAAGCAAATTTTGGTTCAGTTTTTAGAAGATGGAGCTAAGATTTTTTCATTTCAAACTGCTTTGTGATCCGCTGATCTCAGTTTAAGTAGCAAATTTAAAAATATGTATGCTTCTGGATTTCAATAGATAACTGAAATAAAACAAAATATTTTTCAGTACAAAGAGTGGTTAAATTTCAACATGATCTTTGCTTAAATGAAAGAGACTATTAGAAGTACATTTTCTAGTACTCTTTTTTGTTCCTTTTCATTTTAAATATATTTCCCAATTACAATACTTTAGTTTAACGACTCATGCTGACTTCAAAATTAACACCACAGCTAAAATATATGAGCTCCTTTTACAGCAGTGTTTTCCTCTGGGAAATAGTAACTTCTCTTGCCATTGTTTTCATTATTTTCACTTCTTTTCTTCTGTGCAAGGATCTGACAATACATCCTCAACTTTACTTGCTTGAAAAAAGAAGCAGTGGCAAAGATTAGTGGTGAAAACCAGGAGACTTAAAAACCACATTTAATCTCTTTCCTTTCTTTCCTTTCCTTCCTTCCTTCCTTCCTTCCTTCCTTCCTTCCTTCCTTCCTTCCTTCCTCTCTCTTTTTTATTTTTTGGTTTTTGGAAAATACTCAACTATCATCATTCATTGCCATTCAAAACATTTTTCAATCATGTAGTGGCACCTAAAAGATTTATTCAAAACCTAACGGTGAATGGATAAAGATGCTCAATTTGGGGGGCTCTCAATAGACAATTCAGGAATGCCGATGATTTTGCTATGTCAGTTTGGTGCTATGAAGGGAGACAAAATATATTGCTTAAAATTGTATATATCTATATACACATTACATGTGTCTATATACACATTACATGTATATATTTTATAATTGTATTAAAATATATATAGTTTTTAGTTACAATTCTTATGTATAATATAAACATAAATTTTATGTGATCATTTTTTGTTGAATTAAAGCTTATATAATAACAGCTACCACCTGCAGTTCTCACAGCAGTAGAATTCCAAATGAGCAGCTGCAAAATCAGCAACAGCAGCTGTAACCTGGTTTTTAGAGGAGTTGAAATCAATTTTCACAGGTAATTTAAAGTTTGTACAAATATACAGATTGTGTTCACCAGGGTTTAACATTTGTATAATAGTCATAAAGATAATAGTGCAATAGAAAGAGTTATTCTTACTAAATTTCAATACACAGTCTTCTTCTCTGTTGTGGTCTTCAAAGGTATTATTTAAGCTTAATTACATTTATAAAAACAAATTGAGAAAAATGTCAAAGTTGGGATTTAAAGAGGTACACACCTACTAAAATAAGGTATATTTCTTAAACAAAGTGTATTCTATTTTAATCATTAACTTAAGACTTTCAGTTCTTCATAAATCAGTGACCCATCCATAGTGTATCTTTCACTGTAAGTTAATTTCAATCATAAATTTGTATGCAATTAAAGTAACATATTTATCTTAATCTTTTAAGTTTTTATATGTCATCCAGAAAAATGAGATGTCTATAATAGTCTTTCAGTTTTATAAACTTTTCCCTTTTTTCTTTCTTTAATATCTTTTTACTTTTTATTTTTGGCAACAACAGTTTTACATATTTATGTGGTAGGTGGAGCATTTTGATACAAGCATAAAATGTGTAATAATAAAATCTAGGTAATTGGGATATTCATTACATAAAATATTTATAATTTATGTGTGTTGGGAACGTTCCATATCTCTTCTCCTAGTTAATTTTAAATTTACAATAAATTATTGTTAATTGCAGTCATCCTATTGTGCTACTGAACACTAGACCTTATTCCTTCTTTCTAATTATATTTTTGTATCTATTAACCATCCCCTCTTTATAACCATCCCCAAACCCATTACCTTTCCCAACCTCTGGTAACTGTCATTCTACTCTCTATCTTTATGAGATCAGTTTTCTTTAGTTCCCACATATAAGTGAAAACAAGCAACATTATCTTTCTCTGCCTGGCTTATTTCACTGAACATAGTATCCTCCAGTTCCATCCATGTTGTTATAATTATCATGATTTCATTTTTGTATGTGACTGAATAATAATCCATTGTGTATATATACCACATTTTTTCTGTATTCATTCATTTGTTTATTGGCACCAAGTTTGATTTCATATCTTGGCTATTACAAATAGTGCTGCAATAAACATGGGTGTGCCAACATCTCTCTCCAATAGATGTATTTCCTTTATTTTGAGTAAATACGCAGTAGTGAGATTACTGGATTACATTGTAGTTCTATTTTTAGTTTTTTGAGGAACCTCCTTACTATTTTCCATAGTGACTATATTAATTTACATTCCACCAATAGCGTATGAGTGTTCCTCCTTCTCCACCTCCTTACTATCATTTATTTTCTGTCTTTTTGTATTTTTGTTATCTCATTTGTCCATTTTGGTTTTCATTGCCTGTGCTTTTGAGGTCTCACTCAACAAATTTTCCCCAGACTAATGTACTGAAATATTTTCCCTATTTTTTCTTCTAGTAGTTTCAGGTCTTACATTTAAGTCTTTAATACATTTTGATTTGTTTTTGCATATGGTTAGAGAGAGGGTACTAGTTTCATTCTTCTGCATACGTTTATCTAGTTTTTCAAGCATCACTTGTTGAAAAGACTGTCCTTGCTGTGTATGTTTTTGGCATTTTTGTCAAAAATGAATTTAATGTAAATGTGAGGATTGATTTGTAGGTTATCTATTATGTTCTATGTGTCTGTTTTTATGCAGGTACCATGCTGATTTTAATACTATAGCTTTGTAGTATAATTTGAAGTCAGATAATGTGCTTCTTCCAGCTTTCTTCTCTTTGTTCAGAATTGTTGTAGGTATTCCAGGTCGTTTGTGGTTCCATATACATTTTAGAATTTTTTTTTCTATTTCTGTGAATAATGTCATTAGTACTTTGACACATACTGTATTGAATCTGTAGATACTGTTAGGCAATATAGACATCTTAATAATATTGACTTTTCTAATTCATGATTATGAAATGTCTTTCTACTCTTGTGTCTTCAATTTACTCCCTTTATCTTTTATCGTATTTTTGTTAACAAAAATTGCATATGTTTATAATATACAGCATGATGTTTTGAAATATGTATATATTGTAGAATGGGTGAATCAAGCTAACTAACGTATGTATTACCTCACATATATAAATATATTTTGTGTTTGTATGGTGAGAACACATAAAATCTATTTTCAAGTTATTTACATGTGGGTGGATTATCATTGTACATTGGTTTATAACTTGATTTGTTATAAGTGACAAAAAGTGGATGGATAGTATGCTTCCTTTTCTGTGGAAGAGGGAACTTACAGAACTTAGGCAGTACACACTAAGGAGGGACTTTTTAGTTTAGCAGTGCTTCTTGCAGTACATTTATAACTCATATACAGAAAACTTTCACAATTTTTCATAAGCATTTTGCAATTATGATTAAGTGGACTTTTCAAGGCAATACAAATAGAAGGCCAAGCACGGTGGCTTATGTCTACAATCCCAGCACTTTGGGAGGCCAAGACGGGCTGAACACCCAAAGTCAGGGGTTCAAGACCAGTCTGGCCAACGTGGTGAAACCCCGTTTCTACTAGAAATACAAAAATTAGCCAGACACGGTAGCACGCGTATGGAATCCAAGCTACTCCGGAGGCTCAGGCAGGAGAATTATTTGAACCTGAGAGTGCCGTGAACCAAGACTGCGCCACTGCACTCCAGCCTGGTGGCAGAGCAAGACTCTGCCTCAAATATATGTGTGTGTGTGTATATATATATATACACACATACATATATATCACATTTTTTTCTTTGACAATATCATAGCAAAACATACATAAGAAAACTAATATAGTATTCATTCAATCTACCATAACTAATACAAATAATTGAAAACTTACAAACATGAGCAAATCTCTTAATGAATTCATAGCCCGAATGTGTTTATTGTTTCTCTTCCATCTCAGTTTAAGTCCATGAATTACCAAAACTTTTTTCTCCTCGTCTTTAATTTTAGTAATTTAATTTAGTTGTAATTATAATTATTTAAGAAAAGGTATCAAAGTGAATTTCAACTTATGAAATTATATTTGACTTATAAAGTACAATTTGCAAAATTTGTATAATTTTGATTAGTAGCTAGTTGTAGAACTAATTGGTCTAGAGCTCTTTGAAATAAATCACTATAGCTTTTCCATTGTGTGCCTTTAGTGCTCACATAGAAGTACTTTATTTGTATCTGTTGAATAAATGAGTGGATAAATCAATAAATTATTGTCCATCAATAAATTGGTAAAATTTATTGCTAAAATAAATTGAAGCTCTCTGTATGTTTATTTTGCCTAGCAGTGACCTTTTAATCTTAGGTAAATATTTATTATGTTTTTAAATGTAATTTTCAATGTAGTTTCAACTTTGCAATAATTTTCATGATTTTTTAAACACTATTTTAGGAAATACAAAATTTTTATTTTTCTTACATGCAAATGTGCTCTTTTAAACTTAAGATTAAACAATTAAAATAACTGGATAGGTAAGATTCTGGCTAATTGAGTAAATCTACTCTACACTAATTTGTAAAGACAGTTTTTGATATTAGCAACAGTTTCTAAAATGTTTAATGTTTAATTATTGCAGGTACATGTGATGTTTTGATATGAGCATACAATGTGTAATATCATCACATCAGGGTAATTGGGGTATCCCTCACCTTAAGCGTTTATCATTTCTTTGCTTTTGTTTCAGTTTACTTATCACTTTGAGTTTAATCACTAAACAATTTTGTGAATAACATTTAATTAGGCATAATCATCTGTGATGATGATATGGTTTGCCTGTGTCCCCACCCAAATCTCATCTTGAAATGTGGCTGCCATAATTCTCATGTGTCATGAGAGGGACCTGGTTGGAAGTAATTGAATCATGGAGGTGTTTTTTGTGTGTATGTGTGCTGTTCTTGTGGTAGTGAATAAGTGGTTTTATAAAGGGGAGTTCCCCTCCACACACTCTTTTCCCTGCCACCATGTAAGACGTCCCTTTGCTCTTCCTTCATCTTCTGCTATGAATGTGAGGCCTTCCCAGGCATGTGGAACTGTGAGTCCATTAAATCTCTTTCCTTTATAACTTACCCAGTCTTGGGTATGTCTTTATTAGCAGCATGAGAACAGACTAATACAGATGAATATTTTTTGTAAATAAAATATAATTTGAAAGTCAGATAGTTTCCATAATCTTTGTCAAAAAGTTTACACCAGGGTATCTCATGAGTTGACCTTTATTTATAAGAATATAGGTGCATTACAAGTAGTTTAGAAATTCAGATTGACTTTAACCATTAAATTTGTTTTTATGACAAGTCATGAAATTTGACATTAACCAAAGACATGGTAGAATATTTTAAGCAAACAATTAGTTGTCTCCTCTGCCATGAGAGGTTAGTCCCTTTCCTGCATATAAAGACAACACACCTAGTGTTTACAGAGCAAAAACTTTTAAGACTCTCATATATTTGTTTTAAAAATTATCTGCCATTCACTAATATTCACCTAACATTTTTCTTTACTTCATTTGCTACAGGCATTTATTGCATTCCATTTAGTAGTTTATTGTCCCAGCACTGAAGATATTATTCTGGTACCAGACCAGGAATTAGAAATCTGTTACCCATAAAAAATCAGGGTAATTTGATTTGGCAGATTCAGGAAGTTCAGAATGGCTGTTGTACAAGATAGTAAATAAGTTGCCAACTGAGAAAAAATACAAGAAGGCGCAGCAGTGTAATGTTCTGATTCTTCTATTTAAAATGCTGGGGTTAAAGTTAATTTTACTTTCATTTATCAATTTCGAAGATATATTTATTTATTTTAATTTTTGTGTATACATTGTAGGTATATATATTTATGGAGTATGTGTTTTGGTACAGACATGGAATGCTTAATGATTATATCATAGAGAATGTGGTATCCATCCTCTCAAGCATTTATTCTTTGTGTTACAAACAATCCAATTATGCTCTTTTAGTTATTTTAAAATTTACTATGGAAGTATTGTTGACTATAGTCACCCTGTTGTGCTATCAAATAATAGGTCTTATTTATTCTAACTATTATTTTTTGTACTCATTACCCATCCCTACCATTCTCCCACCCACCCCTTCTCCCCCAAAACTACCCTTCCTAGACTCTGGTAACCGTCTTTCTACTCTCTATCTCCATGAGTTCAATTGTATTGATTTTTATATATCACAAATAAGTGAGAACATGTGATATTTATCTTTCTGTGCCTGGTTTATAAAAATGTATTTAAACATATAGAAAAGCCCTTTAAAAAATCAGTAATTCCTAAAATTTTGCTCAAGTCAATTTAATTTTCTTATGTGGGATATTTTCTAATTCATATATTTCCTATGACTTAAAATTCATTTTCAAGCTAGTATATATTTTTACAGCTATTTACCACAGAGAAACCCAAATTTTCTATACCCCTTAATTAGTTAGCTTGTGGACTCTTATCTCCTTAAAGTGATATACCCTATAATGGGGGAATCAAAGTGAAACCATTTGTAAGTACCTTTACAGTGACCAAAGGAAAAATTGAAATAGCAAATGATTATTAGAGTGTTCATTTCATGAAGGTATGAAAAGATTAAGTATGAGTACTTAAGTGTGTGTTAAATGTTTCTGTGAATTAATGATAGCGCAGTTGAAAACTGAAACTAAAAATTGTTCTTTTTTTTCTGCAAAATTATCTGTTTCACAACTACAAAAAAAAGCTTTTACTTTAAACCACATATTCCAAAATTATTTTATATATATTAGGTTTGCAATTTCAATGCATCATTTCAGTTTAATAATTTTTCTTGCTACTTCTGTGAGAAACAGTAAATCCTTACATAAAAATTGAAACCAAAATTATACCAAATAGAAATTGAACTTCTCCTTTTTATAAACCTTTAATTAAATTTCACAAAAAGTTAACTTTTTCTATGCAATTTGAGTCCATAAAAATGGTTGTACAGGATAATTGCATAGGTTCATGTTCTCAACCATACTAAACAGAAGAAAACATACAGGGCATGTAACACAGGTGTAAATTAAATCTATTTTTATGTTTAGAAGCCTAGCAATTTTCTTAACGCTATTTAACCATAGCCTAATGTGTAAACTGTACTAATATTTTAGAGGGTGAAAAAATCAGCTTCAGGTGCTAGTCTAAAATTTATGCTGGTAATAGAAATTATTTTCTGCATTATTGAGCAGTAATTATCTTGCTTCACATATTGCCACAATATTTTAAAGTTTTACTTTCATGTGAAATGGCTTCTAGCTACCATGAGAGCTAGAAGTATGCAGAATTGCATGGTATCTTGCATTTGTTAAGAAAACAAAAGCTGAACACTTCATTAATCTAGAATTAGATGATTCTACGTATATAGTTTCTGTGCTGGAGATATGAAGGTACAGATATATTTGTATATCTATAGAATTGTGAGGAAAACATGTCATATTGTTTCGATTCCTCATCTAAAAATGTGAATAATCAGTGAAATTACATTTTAACGTGGCTGATTATTGTTAGTACCTGCATGGTACTTAAATTTTTAACTTAATTTAAAAAATATATCACATTTAATTCACTAAAAATAAAATGTATTAAGTAACATTATTATTTTGTGCTTTTTACTAGAATGTGTCTTGACTATAAACATTGCTTGATAGAAACTGAGATATATGTATTATTATATATACATAAACAAACATATTTTTCCCTCTTCCCCCCCTTTCTCTGTCACTTTTTTTCTCTAGCTGTATATGTAAGATATTTTTACAAATTGAACGTAAGTGAAAGAAATGAAAAAAAATCAAGAATTGCTTTTAGTTGACTTACTTGAGTAACTGTGTAGATGACTTAGAGATATAATAAAATTTAGGAGAAAAAGAGTTTTCATTTTCACCTATGTTAAAACATTGAGGTATCATTGTAACATCCCTTCCCCATTTTTAAAAATTGGGTTATTTCGTTTTGGTTGTTGTTGAGTTAAAGGAGCTTTTATATATTCTAGATTTTAACTCCTTTATAAATACATGGTTTGCAAATACTTTCTGCCATTCTGTAGGCTGCCTTTCACTCTGTTCATTGTGTCCTTTGATGCATAGAAGTTTACAATTTGGATATAGTCTAGTTTTACTTCTGTTGCCTATGTTTTTGGTGTCATATTAAATAAATCATTGCCAAATCAAATGCCATAAGACATTTTTCCTATACTTTCTTCTAAGGGTTTTATAGTTTTAGGTTTTATGCTTAGGACTTTGATTAATTTTTAGTTATTTTTAAAAATATTGTAAAGTAAGAGTCCAGCTTTATTTTTTTTTGCATGTGTATGTCAGTATTCCTAACAATTGTTGAGAAGAATTTTATTTCCCCATTGGCTTGGCACTGCTCTCAAAAATCATTTGAACATATACACAAAGGTTTGTTTATTTGCCTTATAAATGTCATTTTAAAGATGTACATTTCCAGGATATTTTGGTAATTTACAGAAATTTAATGATTTTTTATGTTATATATATACACAGCAGATAAGTGAAATACACTACAAGATTTTTTTTTTGTTTTTTTTTAAAGTATTTTTAATATATCGAACATGGATTCTGAGCAGAAAGATAGTTGTGTTTCTTCCTTTTTGCTTTTTGTTTTGTTATATTGCACTGGCTATGATTTCCAATAAAATGTTATCAGATTAGGTCAGAGCAGACATCTTTGCTATGTGCTCAACTTACAGGAAAAGTTTGAAACTTTAAACTCAAGTATGATTATGGATATATGTTTTCACCTTTTATTCAGATTGATAATGATCTTTCTATTCTTGGTTTGCTGATTTTTTTTTAAATTATAAATGGATTCCATAACTGACTTTTTGTTGTACTTCTCCTATTGAGGTAATTACATTATTTATATCCAAGTTTTCCTTAATGTACTCAGTTATACTGTCTTTTTGATTATTAAACCAATTTTGAGCCAACGTAATAAAATGGACATGGTCATGGTGTATTATCCCTCTGTATATTACAGAAACAGAGTTGGTAACATTTTGCCAAAGACTGTTGCATCAATGTTCGTGGGAGATATTGGTATATAATTTGTTTTTCTTATAACATCCTCATCAGGTTTCGTTTCCAGAGTCAGGCTTGCCTCAATAAACTTACTTAGTAATTATACCTTTTTTCTCATTTTTCTCAAAACGTTCTGGAGGATTGATTACTTTTTCCTTAAAGGCTGGGTAGCATTCAACAGTAAGTTTATCTGGCCTGGATTTTTCTTATTGGAAAGGTTTTGATCATAAAATCGAATTTGTATAGTAGACAATGTCCCGTTTAAATTTTTATGTTCTGTTATGGTATTGTTGGTTAGTTGTGTTGTTTAATGAGTTCATCTTTTCCTGAAAGATGTTGAATTTATTGACACAATATCATGTGCATGTGTGTGTTTTATTCTCGGTTATTTAAAATGTATGTTATTTTGGGGCAATTAAGCATTCACTTTTGATTTTGGAAATTTACTTTTGCCCCTTCTTTTAAAACTGAATAATATTTCTTGGGTTTATTCATTTTATTTTTCTTTCTAAAAACTAAGTTTTAAAAATTTTTTCTTGTTTTACAGTTTATTTTCAAATTATGTCTTTAATATTTATTATCTTTTAACTGTAAGCACAATTTGATTGTATATTTCTAGTTTCTAAAGGTGAAAACTTGCGTTATTGATTTTAAATCTTAGTATTTTATAGCATAGCTATTTATATGTAATTATATATGTGTATATATGACTCTGGAATGTAGTAAGAGCAGTCATAGCATATAACTATTTCATTCTCAAAACAAATCCAAAGTTGCCACTTTCCACATGCCACCTTAAGGTAAAATCTAACATTTTAAATGGACAATTATTTAATGGACTTATTCTGTAAACTAACCTTACAAGAAAACATTTATCCTGAGTGCTATGGTCTGTATGCTTTTTCCCCCAAAATTCATTTGTCGAAACCTAACCTTCAAGGTGATGATACTAGAAACTGGGGCTTTTGGGAGGTGATTAGGTCCTGAGGGTTAAGCGTTCATGGATGGGTTTAGTACCCTCACAAAAGAAGATCCTGAGAGATTCCTTGTCCTTCCACCATGTGAGAATACAGGGAAGAAGGCACGTTCGATGAAGCAGGGACCAGATGCCAAATCTACTGGCATTGTGATCTTGAACCTCCCAGACTCCCTAACTGTGAAAAATAAATTCCTGTTGTTTATAAGTTACCCAACGTACGGTAATTTGTTATAGCAGCCTGAATGGAATGAGACATTGAGTTTAAGTAGAGCAATAATGGAATATACATATATGTATATGTATATTTTATACACATTTTATACACATATATGTGTATATTTTATACACATATATTTATATTTTATACACATATATTTTATATATTATATGTATATTTTATATATTTTATATATGTTTATTTTATATATTTTATACACATATATATATTTTATATACACACAGAGCATATGATCTCTGTTGCATATTCATCTTTCTTTTCGTTTTTCTACTTTATAACCCTTTGTAAACCATTCTCAGTTCTTAGGCTATACAAAACCAGGCTGCAGACTGAATGTACTTTACATTCTACAGTTTGCCAACCCCTATAAAAATTAACAGTCATTTTAATCTACATTTCTAGTTACCTCAATTTAGTTAGAAAAAAAAGGCCAGTTGCTTCCTTATCATAAATGCATATACATATGTTTTGTGTGTACACATAATATATTTATGATAAGGAAGCAACTGGCCTTTCTTTTACATATACGTAAATACAAACATACCTACATATATGTAAATACATATACATATTTACATATATGCATATGTAAATATATACATATGTATATGTGAATATAGACTTGTATATGTGAATATATGCATATATACGCACATATGTATGTATATAAATATATACATGTATGTATATTTACATATATGTGTAGATGTATATATTGTGTGTTTATGTATGTATGTATATTTATTTATTTATATTTACGTATATAATTTATTATATTTATGTATGTATATATTATGTACACATAAATATATATGTATATATATTTATGTACACATGTATATGTATATATATACACATATGTGTACATATGTATGTATTTACATATATGTAAAAGAAATGTTTTTATATATGTAAAAAGTATGTATATGCACACATGCACGTGTGTATATATATGCATTATGTGTATATATAGTATATATAGCCTCCTTATAACAATGCAATATAAACATTATATATGTATTATATATTTATTAAAATAAATGTGTATATTTATGTGTGTATATATATATAAAGTGTATAGCCTCCATATTACATGTAGATATTTATTTATTTATTTATAATAAGGAGGCTACTGGCCTTTCTTTGTTGAGCTAAATTGAGGTAACTAAAAATGTGGATTAAAATTAAAGTTAATTTTTATAGGGGTTGACAAACTATAGTCCGTAAAGTACATTCAGTCTGTAATGTGATTTTGTATAGCCTAAGAACTGAGCCTGGGTTTTACATTTACAAAGGGTTATAAAGTATAAAAACAAAAAGAAATATAAATGTGCAACAGAGAATGTATGTCCTGTAAATCTTAAAATATTTATTCCTTGGTTGTTTGCAAAAAGAACTTGCCAACTCGTCTCATAGGAAATAATAAAAATAATATATTATTATTTTCACATAAAAATTAGAAAAATGTCTAAAGATTTAATGGGCCACAATTTTGATTTTATAGTAGGCATAATATTGAGATTTATTTTAATATTTTATTTTATTTTATGTCCACGATACATATGCAGGACGTGCTGATTAGAGTAAGATTTTTCCCAGTGAAGAATGAAAATAAGTTATTCAGAACTTTTGGTGCTCTATATAATAGTATACATAGGCTGAATGCAGTGGCTCACACCTGTAATCCAGCACTTTGGGAGGCCGAGGCAGGTGGATCACCTGAGGTCAGGGGTTTGAGAGCAGCCTGGCCAACATGGTGAAATCCCATCTCTACTAAAAATACAAAAATTAGCCAGGTGTGGTGGTGGTACGCCTGTAATCCCAGCTACTCGGGAGGCTGAGGTTAGAGAATGGCTAGAACCCAGGAGGCAGAGATTGCAGTGAGTGGAAATTGTGCCATTGCACTCCAGCCTGGGTGACAAGAGAGGCACTCCAGCCTGGGTGACAAGAGAGAAACTCCATCTCAAAAAAAAACAAAACAAAACTATGTGTAGTAGTATGTCACACACACACACACACACACACACACACACAGAGATAGAGAGAGAGAGAGACAGACAGAGAGATAGTATCAGTGGGATCTTGTGTTATATAAAGAAAGCTTAGAAAGGAATTAGGCATCAGGACTTTTTCTCTTGGAATGCTGACTGACCCCAAACCATAGCAAGGTCACAGTAGTCTACTAGAGCAGAGAGAAGAAACGTACAGCCCATTGCCCAAATCTGGCTTGCTACCTGTCTTGGTTTCTTTGTGAGTTTAGGCTTGGATAACAAACTACCAAAGAGTGAGTGACTTAAAGAACAAGTATTTCTCACAGCTCTGGAGGCTGGGGAGTCCAAGATCAAGGTGCTGGCAGATTCCATGTTTTGTGAAACCCACTTCCTGGTGCATAGATGATTGCCCTACTCTGTCCTTACATAGCAGAAGGATAAGGAAGGTCTCCGTAGTATCTTCTTGTAGAACAAACTCATGAGCGCTCCACCCACAGGATCTAATTGCCTCCCAAAGTTTCCACCTTCTAATCCCACTACATTGTGAGTTACTTATGATAGCAACATATAATTTTTGAGGAAACATGTTAAGTTTAGAACTTTCTGTTTTTATAAATTTTTATTGAAGAATAGCTGCATTCAATTTGTTTATACATTTTCTGTGGCTGTTTTCACGTTACAATGGCAGGATTGAAAAGTTGTATTTCAGACCCTATGGCCCACAGAACTGAAAATATTTACCATCTGGCTCTTTATGGAAAAAAAAGCGCTAAACCTTGTGTTAGACAATGAAAGTCACATGGAAGAGAACCAAGGCGCGCCTGCTAACTGGCAGCACCACCTGCTAAATGTGTGAATAAAACCACCTTGAACCTTTCATCCCAGCCAAACTCCTAGCTGAATTTAGCCACATACCTACTGGTGTATTAATTACGGTTCTTTTAGAGGGACAGAACATGTACATATATATATATATATATGTATATATATACACACATATGTATAATTTGTATATAATATAAACATATATATATGGAGTTTGTAAGTACTAACTTCCTAACTTACACGATCACAAGGTCCCACAATAGGCTAGGCTGTCTGCAAGCTGAGAAGCAAGGAGAGCCAGTCTGAGTTTCCAAAACTGAAGAACTTAGAGTCCAGTGTTCAAGGGCAGGAAGCATCCAGCACAGGAGAAAGCTGTAGGCTGGGGGGTTAGGCCTGTCTCTCCTTTTCACATTTCTCTGCCTGCTTTATATTCTCTGGCAGCTGATTAGATTGTGTCCACCAGATTAACGCTGGATCTGCCTTCTACAACCCAGTGACTCAGATGTTAATTTATTTTGGCAATACCCTCAAAGACACACCCAGGATCAATACTTTGTGTCCTTCAATCCAATCAAGTTGACACTCATTATTAACCTTCACACCTGGGACCAGGTAAAACCACCAGAGAATCACTCAGCCCACTCACAGAATCATGAGAAGTAATAAGCTACTGTTGCTCTAAGTCACTAAGCTATTGAGTTGATTTCCACACAATGGATGACTAAAATTGGTACCGAAGTTTGGATGCTGCTGTAGGAATAAAATGTGTGGCACTGGCTTTGGGATTATGTGGCAGGTGGAGATTGAAAGGTCACCGACAAGACTGTCGGTAGAGGCTGGCAGTGGACTGAGAAAATTGTTATTCAGGGTTAGAGCAAAAGCAGCACCTGCGTGGTATTGGCAGAAATTAGGAAAAAAAGTTTCCTTCAGTAATTTGAAAACACTGAATATGTATTAAATTGCTTGTGAATCTGACTGCGAACTGTCCTGGCAGAATGAACGAAGTGTCAACTGGCACCCTCTCAGTTGCAAATAGGACCTTTTGGTTTGAAAAATAAAATGGTTTCTTCTCCCCAGTCTTTCAGTGAGGTGGGGGGGAGCGGAAAGATGTCCAAAGAAAGAATCGTGTCTTCGTGTAATGATTTAGTTAAGGTTGAGACTCTAAGACCTGTTTTTAAGACCTTAAAAGAATTTTGGTATTGCCTCATTTACCCACTCAGCTAAGTTAAAGGACTTCTACGAATCTTACAATTTCTATACTGAGTAGCTTTTGTTCCAAGGTCAATGACTATTCAACACCTAGTTCTGAGTGGTGAGTATAGGCATCCTTACTTGTAGCATTCACATGGTGTAAATACTCCCAACTCACTAAGAGGTCACAAAACACCTTAACATTGAACAATTGGCCCTTACCAGCTAGTGGCAGCTAGGTCCTGAATTTTACCGTGAATTAGACCCACAATTCTCAGTGAGTCCCAGAAACCATTAGTTTTTGTGTATATGGTGTGTAAGCTGTCTCATACTCTCAACTTCATTCTTCAGAAATTGCAATGTTCTGTGGAACTAGAGGCATGAACGGAGAATGACCACAAAAGGGATAAGAGAGAAGCCTGTGATCCTTGAGAAATCAGAAGCCTCAGCAGAATAGCTTTATAGAAAAGACAAACTTTTGAGAAAAGGAACATTATTTCCATGAGAAAAAGTGGATCTCTGAGAGCAAAAGCAGCAAAGACACGCCTAGAGGAAGTTCTCATGCAATAAAATGCCTGATTCGTTCTTAGTTTTGTCTTTCCAGATTTGGCACGCTGGGGAGAGAAAGAACATGGAAGGCATGGTACAAGAGTGGACACCAACACAAGTGTTACAGACTGAATGTCTATGTCCCCTTTGGGGTCCTATGTTGAAATCTTCATCATTGAGGTGATGGTGCAAGGAGCTGGATCCGCTGGGAGGTAATTAGGTCATAAGGGTGTAGCCCTTGTGAATGGGATGAGTGCCTGTATAAGAAACACGAGTGCTCGTGCACTCTCTCTGTCTTTCTCTGTCTCAGTCTCTCTGTTCTTAGCCATGTGAGAATACAATGAGAAGATATCCGTCTGTAAGTTGGCGAAAAGTCCCTCATCAGACATCGGATCTGTGTGTACCTTGATCAAGAATTTCCCAGCCTCCAAAACTGCAAGAAATAAATGTCTGTTGTTTAAGCCACCCAGTTTGTGGAAAGTTGTTAAAGTAACCCAACCTAATTAAGATGAGGACGATCAAAAAGTTCAAAGGATTTGAGAAATAAAGCACTGGGGCAGTTTGTAACTGCAACTGTGGTCGGCTAATTGGCCCTTATATTTATTTTTTTAAGGTGTTATGTCTTCTATTAATTTATTTAAGTAGAAGAAAGAAATCATAGTTTAAAAATTGGTCATTTAGGATTTAAGATTATAAAATAGATAAGATTTTCAATTTGTGGTTTAATAGCCTTGGTTAGAATTTAAAATAAAGAGGCATAGAAAATATAAATTATTCCACTAAAGCAATAAAATCAAACAAAAATGCTTTAGAAAATGCCATTTCATGGCAAGGAGCTATGTTAGGGTATCAAAAGGAAAAGGGAAAGCAATACTTGTTATGGAACTTAAAATTCAGTTGGATAAATGCAGAAATATGTTTCAGGCAAGGAGTGATTGAAAAAAGGTAAACTTTTGTCTCAATTGCTGTCAGATTGGAATCATTAATTGGCCAATAAGGCTGTGATTATATGGACAATGGTTCAATTTTATCTTTTACTGAATGGTTATTGAAAGAGATTTTAGTGATTTTACTGACAACTATTTTCTAAAATAATCAATGAAAAATACTTTTTACTTTTCTTGGATTTTTTAAAAACATACTTTAAACTGATTCTGAACTGCATGTTTTTCCAGATTCAGAACGTATCCCACTGACAGGCATTCATGACCAAGTCATGGCTGATAGGCATAGGACAGTTTAATTAAAACTGTGTTGTCTATCAGACTCAAATAATAGCTATTAGCATGGGCATATATAAATATACATGACCACATATACTATAATAAGTATTTGTACTATGCACAATATGTTCAATCACTCATGAGCAGCAGTCCCCAACCTGTTTGGCGCCAGGGACCGATTTCATAGAAGACAATTTTTCCATGGATAGGGGGTGTGGAGGAGGGGATGGTTTCAGGGTGAAACTGTCCCACCTCAGATCATCAGGCATTACTGGCATTAGATTCTCATAAGGAGTGTGCAACCTAGATCCTTCGCATATGCAGTTCACAGTAGGGTTTGTGCTCCTATGAGAATCTAATGCCAGGGCTGCAGGAGGCGGAGCTCAGGCAGAAATGCTTGATGGCCACTCACTTCCTGCTGTGCGGCTAGGTTACTAACAAGGCAAAAATCAGTCATGGTCTATGGCCCAAGCGTTGCAGACCCTTAATCATGAGAGCATCAAAATTGTTACAAATGGACTTTCTTAGCATGGCTATATTAACATGGAAGGAATCCCATGATTACAATAGCTGGCATTTTTACGTGGGTAGTAAATAATGTTAACTATCACAATTAAAGTATTCTAATTGCTATTGTTTTTAAATTTGGAAAGGAATATAGCCTGACCAAACAAATTCATTAAGATTGTCACCACAAATATGTTTCATGTTTGTATTAAAATACGTCGTTAAAACAACTAGGATTTACATGCCTATTGAGCTGATAGATACAATCACTGGCTCATTTTTTCCTATGGCATATCTTTATTGCTGCTATTCTGACACTGATAATAACTTGCATTATTATAATCACAAGCTTTTTTTCCTCATCTCTATCCTGCCAAACTTTCTATTCTTTGCAAGGCAACCAACAAGAAAATGCTGAAGAGGAATCTAGTTTTAATGGCAACTTGAGTCTTGCTTTACAGAATTTTTACTCTACAGAAATCGATAATGTTAGCATAGCTTTTGGGTTCTAATGCAGTTTCAGATCTCTGAATACTATTATTTTGACCTCAGAAATAACTCTTGGAACACTACTGAAAAAAAAAAAAAAAGCTGGCTTAGAATGATAATGTTTGTGACAAGAAAATAGATACAAGCTTGAAACATGTTACTGAGCTGCCTATCACAAAGGCATACACTTGTAAAGGTGTAATCCAGCCTATGAAATTGCTAAGATTAAACTTTTCAAAATAAGTCTGTTGTTATATTTTATCCTCTGTAATGGATATAAGAATTTGGTGAGCCTGTTAAAACTAATCTTTCTAAAAATAACCTACACGTTCAAGACAGGGATATAGATATTGATTGTATCTCAAAATTTATTAAATGAAAATTTTCTCAGTGTATGCTTGTCTGATATTATTCTAGTGCTGGATACAATTACAGAAAGCCTTACCTATGTTTCAGAAATTTTATTGAATAATACGTGAATGTCAGTGTAAAACTTACCACAATAATTGATGTCGTTATTATTAATCTTACTTTTACAGATAAAGAAACTAGAGCCCAAACAATAAGTTATTTGGTAAGAACAAAATTTATTAACTGGTACAACTGGAATTTAAAATTGTCTCTTGAAGTATACAGTATTTTGTTGTCTTTTTGATCTATAATATTATCCAATCTATACTTATTTAGTGATGTTTAAGTGGTACGTTCTTAGGCTCTCCCAATACTGAAAAACAAAAAATAATTTTTGTCCTCCTACAACGGATGTTGGATTGGAAGCTAATAACTGGCAAATAGAAAAATAAACAAGATGCTGTATTAGATTAAAAGTTTTCTATAAATGAGAATACAAGGAACATTTTTCACATAGTGGATTTTGAGCTGATTCTTGAATGATAGGATAGAAATTAATAGACAGTTGAATTACAGAAGACAACGGATATGCAATTGGATTCCCAATAAGAAACAAAATTAAGGGCCTGGCGCGGTGGCTCACACTTGTAATCCCAGCACTTGGGGAGGTCTCGGTGGGCAGGTCATGAGGTCAGGAGATCGAGACCAGCCTGGCCAACATGGTGAAACACTGTCTCTACTGAAATACAAAAAATTAGCCAAGCGTGGTGGTGCATGCCTGTAGTTCCAGCTGCTCAGGAGGCTGAGGCAGGGGAATCGCTTGAACCCGGGAGGCAGAGGTTGCAGAGAGTACAGGTCATGCCACTGCACTCCAGCCTGGTGACAGAGCGAGACTCAGTCTCAAAAAAAAAAAAAAAAAAAAAAAAAAAAGAAAAAGAAACACAATAAAGGATGTGATGAAAGAAATATATTAAGTGATAATAGCTTAAGTTTTGAAAAATTCATGAAAAATACCAACCTATAAAATGAAGAAATCCAATGATCTCCATTAAATATAAAAAAACATGAACTTGTAGATTATTTTCATAGCAAATACATAAAATATACAATCTTAGAGAAATAGTATATTTATATATAATATGTATTCATATATAAATATATAAAACATATTTATATATTTTATAAATGTACATATTCACATTATATTTATATAAATTACATATAGGTATATTTATCTATACCTATATATAATTTATGTATACATAAATCACTATGATGATGTAAATAATAAGACTACTCTGGAACTTAAATTGTATATTTAATCAAAATATAGAACATAATAGGTTACTTGCAAGGATGAGGATAATGGAGGTGGCTTAGAAATATAATAGAAATACCAATTACTATACAGCTCTGTCAACCCTAGCATGTTTAGGAATGATTTGCTTTCTCACAAAACAATATTGTAATACTACATACAACTATATTTAACATTCTAAATTTTCATTTGCTTATTAACATAACTTCACAGATTTAAAGCAAAGCTACATGGGGAAACAGATGGAACATCAGCAGATCAATGTTCTTTTTTAAAATATGGCCAGGCACGGTGGCTCACACCTGTAATCCTAGCACTTTGGGAGGCCGACTCTGGGCAGTCACCTGAGGTCGGGAGCTCGAGACCAGCCTGACCAACCTGGAGAAACCCTGTCTCTACTAAAAATACAAAATAAGCCAGGTGTGGTGGTGTATCCCTGTAATCCCAGGTACTCCGGAGGCTGAGGCAGGAGAATCGCTTGAACCTGGGAGGCGGAGGTTGCGGTGAGCTGAGGTCACAGCATTGCACTCCAGCCTGGGCAACAAGAGCAAGACTCTGTCTCAAAAAGAAAAAAAAAAAAAAAAAAAAAGGTTTTAAGTTATTGAACTAAGGTCCATAGGAAGAATTTAGGAAAATTTGTAAAAGAAA
Source organism: Macaca thibetana thibetana (assembly GCF_024542745.1). Lineage (NCBI taxonomy): Eukaryota > Metazoa > Chordata > Mammalia > Primates > Cercopithecidae > Macaca > Macaca thibetana. Next base: position 174,785,124 of record NC_065580.1, on the reverse strand, counting down.
GAAAGTAATAAGATAAAAACAAAAATTAATGAAGTAGTACACTAGAAAAAATAGAATCAAAATTTTTGTTTTTAAAAAGATTACAGTAATACATGCCAAGAAAAAATAATAAAGACAAAGATCCTGACTATCATAACGTTGATTTAATACTAAATGGAAGATCCCAGATAGTGTCGTAATGCAAAAGGAAGAAATAATATAAAATAAGAAACAAACAAAGAAAGCTCAGATTTTTCAAGAGGACGGACATAGAACCTAAAAATGTAGAACATTCAAAAGGATTTATCAGTAAATTTAGGGTCATAAAACTGAGTTTAGAAACCTTTCAGGATACAAGATCACTATAAAGAAATTCTACTATGTTTCTATAAACAACTTGGCAGTGTAAATAGATATATATTTTAATTTCAGGAAAATATATCAAATATTCAACAAAATAGAAAAATATTCAACAAAATGTGAAAGGCACATGTAACAAAATTGTAAAGCTGAGGAAAATTATAAAATGTAAATATGGTTAACAAGAAAGACATCATGTATACAGATAGAAAGACCTAGAATGATGCATATTGTCCCCAAATTAATCTAAGAGTCAAATCATTCTTAACCAAAACTCTAACAAGTAGATTGTAAAACATATATGTGAAGAAAAGAAGTAAGAATGACCAAAATACATTTAAAGAGGAGAAAACATATATTTGCTCCTCCAAATATCAGAAATTATTATAAATCTGAAGTAATTAACATTGCATAAATTAAGATATGGATAAATGAAATAAATCATTAACTAGACAACAAGACGAACTACTTTTTAAAAATTGGTACTGAGTTATTCACTATTCATATATAGAAAAAATAAAACTTGACAGCTATTTTCTGTCTGCACAAAATTATATTCTAAGTGAATTGTGTGTTCAAATTCACATCTAAGTTGTATATCTAAATTGTATATCATAATCAGTAAAAATATATTTTTGCCCTGTAGATAGTTTTTTAAAACAATAGGCATGAAAGCACTTATCAAAAATGTAGTGATGAGTGAACTAAACTATCAATACTAAAAACATCATCAAAAAACCAAGAAGATAGTAAAAACAAAAACCATTTTTTGAATATATATTAACAACTTATATAATTAAAATATTATCAATACAATACACAGATATACCACTGTATATGTAAAATAAGTGAAAATCAACAAGAGATCTCATCCACTACATTTAAAAAGAAAATATTTTAAAGTCTAATACAAAAAGGGCCTCGCCCTAGTTACTTATCAGGAAATCAAACTTTAAAAAATGCTATGGACCTACAATTAGGAATAAAATTACAAAGATTTAAAAATTAAATAATTTATGAGAATGTGGATCAATAGATCTTTGATGAAACAGTAAATTAAATTACTATAACTACTTTGTAAAAATCTCTAAAAAGCTTAGGAATATCTACTGAAATTGAACAAATCTATATTCATAAAAGTATGCTCATCTGCACCAAAAAATATGTGTAAGGAAGTTCTGTGTAACTTAATTATTATGACTAAAATCTGGAAACAACACAAATATCTTTGCATGATACAATGCGAAAGTAAATTAGATCTATATTAGGAATCAATTTAAAAATTAATGTAAAAACTCAATGGAGCAAGTTCCCATTAAAATAATTTATTTTTTTAAAAAGTAAATTGGGATAAATCACACAATGGAATAATATTTACCAATAAATAATAATGAAGTGCTACAAACTGTTTACAAAGATAAATCTTACCTGTACAATTGAATCAAAGAAGTCAGGCACAAAGAAGCACAAGTTTTAGGCTTTCTTTGAGGTAACATTTACCAGCATGCAAAAGCAAACTGTAAAGCAGTTTTCATGAACACGTGTTCAGTATTGCCTTAATATTTTTTGGTGGGAGTGGGAAATACTGAATTCACTTTCTCTTTATTGACCTATAGCTTCACATGTGTTTATGAACCCTTAAAAATAACAAATGATAATTGAAAATAATCATGTACTGTTTAACTGAGGATAAACACAGTTTTGAATTATTCTTTTTAACTCCATGATTTATAGGTTTATTAACCCATTAATTGTTCTCTAATTAATTGATTAATTATTAATTATCTAATTAATTATTTATCAAACAATAGTATGTTTAAGGTAAATTTTGTTCCAAAAACCTTTAATAGGCAACCAGTCCAATAGGCTAGAGAGAAAAGCCAATGTTTACAAAATAATGCATACTTTGATTAAATAATTGATTCTTTCATACCAAAAATATTTTTTGAATTACTACAAAATGCATCACATGTATGTTGTTGGAAAGCAATGGATTTTATAAAGTGGGAGCAAACAGAGAAAATACTAAAAGCGGTGAGAATATAGGAAGAGGAATCAATTAGAAGTTCAAGGATGCCTGTGGCTTTCATGGGGTCTTAAGCTAATCTGATTGAGAGGGAGGGCTATTTAAGATAAAATGCCAAATTACCTCTATATGTACATAGTTATTTCAAGTAGGGAAAAGAAAAATTAAAAAACCTTTAAATGTTGATGCGTACTACAGATATTATGAAATTTTTCAAAGTGATACACTCTTTATATGAATTAACTTAGCAGTTACTACTCTGTAATATTGTTTTCGTTTCATCTAGCTGTGTTTCCCTTGAATGACTCATCATGTGACATTTCTCTACAGAGAAAAGTGAAAGACATTTTTGTCTTTTAATTATTACAATCAACATTTGTTTTGCTTTGTTTTTGTTTTATTCTGTTTACTTATTTTTTCAAGTTTTTGTTTGTTTATTTGTTTGTTTGAGATGGAGTCTCCTTCTGTCACCAGGCTGGAGTGCAGTGGCATGATCTCGGCTCACTGCAATCTCCGCCTCCAAGTTCGAGCGATTCCCATGCTTCAGCCTCCCTAGTAGCTGAGATTACAGGTGCACCACGCCTGGCTAATTTTTTGTATTTTAGTAGAGACGAGGTTTCACCATGTTGGCCAGGATGGTCGTGATCTCCTGACCTCGTGATCTGCCCGCCTCGGTCTCCCAAAGTGCTGGGATTATAGGCATGAGCCACCACACCTGGCCTATTTTTTCAAGTTTTGTTTTGGATTCAGAGGGTACATGTGTAGGTTTGTTACATGGGTATATTGTGTGTTGCTGACATCTGGGGAATGGATGATCCTGTCACCCAGGTAATGGGCATGGTGCCCAATAGGTAATTTTCAACCCTCATCTCTCTCTCTCCCCAGTTAGTAGTGCCCAGTTTCTATTGTTTCCATCTTTATGTTCATGTACTCATTGTTTAGCTCCTGTCTATAAGGGAGAACATGTGGTACTTGCTTGTCTGTTCTTGCACTAATTTACTTAAGCAAATACCACGTGTTCTTGCTTATAAGCAGGAGCTAAACACTGAGTAGAGGATGGCCTCCAGTTCCATCCATGTTGCTGCAAAGGACATGATTTCATTCTTTTTTATGGCTGTGTAGTATTCCATGGTGTATAGGTACATCATTTTCATTATCTTTTTATTTTATATATTTTTTTGAGATAGAGTTACACATCCTTGTTGCCCCTGATGGAGTACAATGGTGCTATCTTGGCTCACTGCAACCTCCGCCTCCCAGGTTCAGGTGATTCTCCTGCCTCAGCCTCCCAAGTAGCTGGGAATACAGGCATGCACCACCACACCCTTAGCTAATTTTTTTTGTATTTTTAGTAGAGATGGTGTTTCACCATGTTGGTTAGGCTGGTCTCAAACTCTTGACCTCAGATGATCCATCCGTCTCAGCCTCCCAAAGTGCTGGGATTACAGGCATGAGCCACCGCACCCAGCCTCACATTTCATTATCTAATCCACCATTGATGAGCACCTAAGCTAATGCCATATCCTTGCTATTGTGAATAGCACTGTGATGAAAATAGAAGTGCAAGTGTCTTTTTGGTAGAACAATTCATTTTCCTTTGGGTAGGTAGCCAGGAATTCCTGGACCCAACGGTAGTTCCATTTTAACATCTTTGAGAAATCTTCAAACGGCTTTCCATGGTGCCTGAACTGATTTGTATTTCTGCCAGCAGTGTATGTGTTCCTTTTACTCCACATCCTTGATAATAATTATGATGTTATTTAACCTTTAAAATAGTCTTATGTTAAAATATTATTATAATATCATTTGTATTTTTATATCATAAAAATGTATGACATGAAAGGTTAATTAACCTGCCCCTGACAATCCCTAAGTGGTAGAGTCCAAATTTTAATTCAGGCATTTGCTTCAGTATCTGCACTCTTAAACACTGCGCTCAACTCTCATCACTACAAGATACTGTATTAAAGTTATGAGAACATAAATCATGATCCCACCAGAGCTTATTTTTCACCATCTTATCGGCTGCTAAATCTCATAGGGGCTTCCTCTTTGGAGATTTGTCTTCTGCTGAAAGGAGCCGTCTCTCCAGCAGTGAATTTCCAATCCCACCTGTAGCCCTCAGTCAATGGCTGCCTGATGTACGGTTGCAAAAGGCTGGCCCAGGCCCTCAACAGGGATAACCTCCAAGTAAGGTTTATGCTCCATAGTAGCCCGTCTGTTGATACAGCCAAGGCTAGGTTTTACCTGAGACCAGATCCCTGCTCAGCTGTCTCACTCTTCCCGATTTTTCTTCACATTCTCTCTTATAGTCTGAGGAGCACACCTCCAACAAATCGTGTGCACTTGGATCCTTCACTTAGACTCTACTTTTATGGAACCTGATCTAAAACATTTTTCATTCTTATTGCACATCTTTAAAATGCAAAAAACTACCTAGAAAGTTGACATTTGTAAAAATAAATGAAGTCAACTGCAGACATTTTCATATGTATAAATTTCTGTATTTACTGATTTCTATATTTCCTTCTTACAATCAGAAAATAGATTGTGAAGAACAGAAAATAAAGTCTCTTTTCTGATCATGTTGGGTTTTCTTCTACTAACTATTGTTTATTGAATCTTCTTAACCATTTTATATCTACTCCTTTAATCATCAGAACCTAATATTTCAATAATCTTTATAATTAGTTATTAGATAATTTAATTTAGACAAGAGAGTTGGAAGAGATATATTAATTAACTTATTATCTGTCTGACAGTGGGCAAGTGGTGGATAGGGAAGTCTAAGATGATGTTAGCTGGGCATGGTGGTGTGCACCCTTATTCCCAGCCACTCAGGAGGCAGAGGAGGGAGGATCGCTTGAGCCTAGAAGGAGGAGGTTGCAGTGAGCCAAGATCACACCACTTTACTCCAGCTTGGATGACACAGTGAGACCTTATCTTTAAAAAGAAGAAAGTCAAAGATTATGTTTTAAATGTAATATATTGGCCCTGATAACAAATTGATCACTTTGCTTTGTTCCTCCTTGAAAAGAAAATCTATAAAGAAGGTATCAATTAGATAAGTTCCTTAAAAGATATTAAACCACTCCATCAAATTACAAACTCTCAGGAATAATCAGTTCCTCATAGAACTAGCTAATCAGTTTTATTGATTATTGAACTGAATTGACCAATTTAAATAGTTGATTTGACTTCACGCAAAGTATATCTTTGAAGAACAATAATAAATCCCAGGTTTAATGGGAGAGGTGTCAAACTATATTAGGGTCAGATTTGGAAACTTACATATACACAGAGGTATACATACACATGATTTTCAAATTGACATTTTTGCCTTCTCTTATGATTAATTTTTCAATATTAATACTTTAAAAATGCATATTTAATGTAAGACTTTTACTTTTTGCTTGCCTACAGGGTTGTTTTATAAAAATAACTGGCTGAATGAAAAACCTTATGTCTGAGACCATTGATGTGGGCAATGGATAAGAAGACCTTGAGAACTTAGTGACAGGTAGTAAGTCTGACTTGGCAAAGAAAAATAAAATGTAAGAACTTCTGAAAACATAAAATGCTTTATTAAATATTGTTGACTAAAGAAAAACAATAGACTTTTAAAGAATTAAAGTTGATTTTATTCAGAAGTCTTACTGAGAACTATAGACTGAGGCCTGCAGCCTGGAACTGTTACCGGAAAGGGGTCTCAATTCACACCCCAAGAGAGGGTTTGTGGATGTTACAAAAGGAAGAATTCAAGGTGAATCCATAGAGTAAAGTGACAGCTAGTTTATTAAGAAAGTAGAGGAACAAAATAATGGCTACTCCATAGACAGAGCAGCCCCGAGAGCTGCTGGTTGCCCGTTTTTATGGTTATTTCTTGATTATATGCGAAACAAGGAGTGGATTATTCATGCCTTCTTTTTTTCAGACTGTATAGCGTAAATTCCTGATGTTGCCATGGCATTTGTAAACTGTCATGGCACTTGTGGGAGTGTAATAGTGAGGGCCACCAGAGGGCACTCTCATTGCCATCTTGGTTTTGGTGGGTTTAGGCCAGCTTCTTTACTGCAACCTGTTGTATTAGCAGGATCTTTATGACCTGTATCTTGTGTGCACCTCCTATCTTATTCTGTGACTTAGAATGCCTTAATCATTTGCAGCTCAGTAGGTCTCAGTCTCATTTTACCCAGCCCCTATTCAAGATGGAGTTGCTTTGGTTCAACCGCCTCTGACAGAACCAGCCCATTAGAGAGGTTCTTTTGAACTGCTCCTAGGCTGTAGGCCTCAAGAATAATTCTCAGGATGACTTCCAGATAAAACTAGCTTTCTTTCTTTCTTTGTTTTGTTTTGTTTTTGTGGGCCACATTTTATTTGTTCTTTTTAACCAAACAGGATAACCAAAGATACAGACTATTCAATACAATGAAATAGACAAAACCAATTATAAGAGACTGTGATACCACTTGCTACATTTAACCTTATTTTATTCATGCTTGCCTTGGGATGGGGAATAGACCATTCAGTAAAAACATACAGTAAAATCAAAATGTCTTATCATGTACAACTTTTAAACTACAATAATGATGTACCTTAATTATTTCCACACACACAAGTTTAACATTAATTTTTTTAATAAACACAAGACTTCTTGGAGTAATTTACAATAAAGTAATTCCTAATTTTTCTTTACAGATAAATCAAGCACTTACACAATACAAATTCCTATGTACAGTGATAATTTACTTAAAATAAACACTTAAGTAAATTAAATACACAGACATGCTTAAGATACGCTGACATTATATATTCAGTTAGGTAGGAAACAAACCGTAGTGTCAAATGGAATAAGTGTATTTGCAAATATATTTTAAAAACTAAGTTACTTTTTTTAACTTAAATACAGAAAATATACTGATTTGCTAAAAGAAATGTGATATATTAACACTTCACTATAAAGAATGCATATCGGAACATTGATAAACAGCAAATGAGTCTTATTAAGAATAGTTTACTACAGTAAATGTTGGCTAAATAAATGTGCATATTGTGAAGCACTGTGAGTGGTATATGTTTTGCCACATACTTTTATTATCTTGAGCTAGATAACACATGTGTACCCAATTTGGCAGTCATTTTCCATTGCTACTAGTGTCATATGTTTTAAGAAATGTGTACAGTGTGAAAAACTTAAAAATATTCATGAATAAAAAATGTTTTAGAAAAAAATAGATATTTTCAAGCAATTATGTAGAGTCTCACTGTGTACATTTCTTTTTTTTTCTTTTTTTTTTTTTTTGAGACGGAGTCTCGCTCTGTCGCCCAGGCTGGAGTGCAGTGGCCGGATCTCAGCTCACTGCAAGCTCCGCCTCCCGGGTTCCCGCCATTCTCCTGCCTCAGCCTCCCGAGTAGCTGGGACTACAGGCGCCCGCCACCTCGCCCAGCTAGTTTTTTGTATTTTTTAGTAGAGACGGGGTTTCACTGTGTTAGCTAGGATGGTCTCGATCTCCTGACCTAGTGATCCGCCCATCTCGGCCTCCCAAAGTGCTGGATTACAGGCTTGAGCCACCGCGCCCAGCTCACTGTGTAAATTTCAAGGCAAGAGTTGTTTCCTGTAAAACAGATCATTGTTCTATGAGAGGATGTTTTTTACTTGTCTTAGTGCATTTCTTTTGCCTCCTCCAGTGTTGCATTATTTTGCTCTATTCTTTAATTTTGTGTGCAAATGACATGCCAGTTAAAATGAAAACTATCTCATATGCAGAAAAAAAAACGTCTGGATTGTAAAAACCAAGAGCTAATTCTTACTAAATTACACCATCTGATTCAAGTAAAAAATGACCTAAACACTAGTGATAAAATAAAGACAAAACACATTTCATGAAGAAAGCAAGATAAATGTCTGCTGAGTATTTTAGTTCACATGTTTTAAAATGCTGCTGCAGGTTTTGTGAGGAATTTGAGGGGAAGATTCCATAGCAAAAGGTGGTAATGTGGCCTGTATTGACTTAAGTGGTGACCCAACTGGGCTGCGAAACTGCAGGATGCCCATAGGCTCGAGGTGCTTGTTAAAGAAGAATTCCACACTGTTGTTCAGAAATCCTTCATGTCTCTCTCCCCAAGCTTCCCATCCTCTACCAGTTCGGTTTCTAGTATTTCAGCATCTTCTTTCCTGTTAAATAACTTGTCTAAGTAACTAGTGTAAATGTTTTCCTTCTCCACTCATTCACACTTCCTTACCTCACAACAAAACTAATTTGTGATAAAATAGTTCTCCCCACCACCCACAAACTGGCTGTCCCAAGAAGATTGGTACAAGACTTCTAATGGAGCCAAATTTGCCGTTCCTTTTTTCTGTTTTTCTTGGCTTACTGTCTTTCATATCAAACTTTTCATTTCTAGTTGGGACTCTGACCTATTCCAGTTATTTAATTTCTCAACAACATCAGTAGGCTCGTGTGGTGAACTAAGTTGAGTAGTTTCTACAATAAAGGAATCAAAATCAAACCCCTGATTTTTTTTCCCTTCGTTTTTCAACCAGTTGCTGAGAGGCTTCCTCAAGCGCTATCTGGGCTTTAACCAATCCATTCCTTTCACATTTTCACTTCCTTTCTTATCAGATTTTTCTCTGCTTTATTATTTCCAACTGGAAATATCTATAATAATTCTGGGTTCATAGTAATGGTTAACTATACTCTCTCTCCAAACTAAGTTATGTAAATATGATGATGACCTGGCTTTGTAGTTACAAATATGGCTACACTTCAAATGCCTATTTGTTGTCATGATGATCTGGATGCTGCCAAAAAGGCTTAGTACAGCAATTGGACCCTCCAGATACTTTATACTTTTCCCAATGTCCATCCAAATATTTTTGGAGATCAACTTGGACTTCATCAGTGACATCAGACAGAGTTCCTGGGTCAAGCAGAATTTCATCAATATCAAATTTGTTATGCATAGACCAATCATGCACTGAAAACTAACAATCATACCTTTTCCACTTATAAATGTGACTGTGAGTTTCATCCATAAGCAAAATATCATAAACTTCATCATCAATATGAAAAAGATGACTTGAAATTGGCTCATCCATTGGAAAATAATATACGTTCATGTAACGATGGGACAGCACTTCTTCTGCTGTTAACCCATCTGTGGGGATAAACATCAAAATTTATTCCAGGAAACCCAGTGCTTCTCAACTAATTCCCTGAAGCAACTGAGTTAGAGGTTTTTGTGGTTCAGTCATTTCATTTATAATGTGAACTGGAATTACACTGAGAAGCTCCTGACAATCTTCCTCATGTATAACAGGACTGGATTCTAAAATCAGCTGCACCTGTTTGAGTTCAGGTGCACCTGCAAAAAGGGTTTACCAGTCAGTATTTCAGCAAGGATGTGGCCTGCAGTCCACATGTCAATGGCTTTACTATAACTACTAGGAGAATGTAAAATATGTGGAGATCTGTACCATTTACCTACCAGTCCTTCAGAAAGATGATCATTATGGGAATAATGAGGAGCCATGATCTCTGCAAGACCAAAGTCCCCTATCTTCAGCATCATGTCTTCAGTGTTAATGAAAAGATTAGTTGGTTTGAGATATCTGAGCAATACATTTGCAGAGTGAATATACTTAAGCCACCTTAGCAGCTGATACATGAAAAGTCTGGCATGCTCTTCCAGTAAAGTGTCCTGCTCCAGCATATTCGCCAAGTCTGTCTCCATGTAATTCTGAAAAACGTAAATACTGTTAAGTTTGGTAAGAGAGTTCACATTGTTTGTTAATTGGCTTCCACTGGTACTAGGAATTTCAAACACTTTCACAATGTTATGATGTCAAATCTTCTAATAATTTTGATTTCATGTACAGCATTTTTGACAGTCTGGGGATCAGTAAGGACAATTTTCTTGATGGATTCTTTTATCGCAGTCATTGTCTACAGCAGAAAAAAAAACAAGCTATTGCCTCCACAATCCAAAGGTTTTAAGTTCATATATCCAGAGCCCAGATCAAAACCATGAATGTTCATGAGACTTTCAACTTTCTCTGCCAGTTTGAAACCCTTACTATCGAGTTTTCCTTTTGAATTGTTGAACTTTTGTAAACAAGGAAGAAAACTGACATCAAAAGGAAAGATCTTTTAAACAGGGAGAAGAAAAATAATTATGCTTCCACAGCAAGATGGTTTCTTGATGTTCATTGCATTTTACAAACAGGCTTGTTCAGTTCCCCTCAGATATAAAGCTCAAAAAGCTCTACTCATATTGAGAATTTAAGAGATTGCAGTACTCATAGTTCAAGAAAGGGAGAGCAACTCTGCAGACGTTTAAAGAAAACACTCAAGAAGCTCCAATGGAATGAAATTATATACTATGCACCCAGATTTACTGTGATAAATGATTTAACATTTAACAAAAATATGAATAAATATGCACACAACACAACAGGCTTCTATGAACATTCCCCTCACAGTGCAGACACATTCAATGTTGGACTGGCCCTGAGCAGTATTGTTCTAAGGTGCTGGCAAGCACTATTTCCATTTTGCTTCTTTTCTTCCTTTGTTGCTATATATTTCATCAGAAAGCCCTGGCGACTGTTGGTTAACAGATGTCTTTTGTTAGTGATCAGGTGGCTCCGGCTCACCACAATCACAACCAAAGCTACTGTCCATCTTACTCTGATCCAACAGGACTTCCGCTCATCAAGAGAGTGTGGGCCCATGGACAGCCCCCAGTATGGGCTCACGTCTCCAGCTGTACTGGCAGCAGCAGCTGCTTTGCCACAGTTGCTGCCATGTCAAACTCTATTTCTCTAAAAGCTTGACTTTTTCTTCAGTTGACAATATGTATTTGAAAAGAAAGTGAAAGTGAAATATTAAAATACAGTGAGAGATGTAATTCTCAAATGCCTCCCATGAACCAGCAGCATCAGCGTTACCCAGGAACTCAGTAATTTAAATATTTGCACCCCATTCCAGACCTTTGAAACATGAATCTGAAGACAAGGCCCTGAAATGTGCTATAACGAGCCTTTCAAATGATTCCAGTTTGCTTAAAGTTTTGAAAATCAGTGACACATGGAGTAAAACGGAGATGTTTATGAATAGGACTCATGTAACTTAGCAAATTTTGTAGGTTAGAAGGCTCTTTGTTGTTTATCCAGTTGTTTCATTGTTTGTTTTAATTAATTAATTTATTTTTTGAGACAGTCTTGCTCTGTTGCCCAGGCTGTAGTGCAGTAGCATGATCTTGGCTCACTGCAACCTCCACCTCCTGGGTTCAAGCTATTCTCCTGCCTCAGCCTCCCGAGTAGCTAGGAGTTCAGGCATGTGCCACTAGGCCTGGGTAATTTCTGTATTTTTGGTAGAGACCAGGTTTCATCATTTTGGCCAGGCTGGTCTTGAACTCTTGATCTCAATTGATCCTCCCCCATCAGTCTTCCAAAGTGTTGGGATTACAGGCGTGAGCCACTGCGACCAGCCCACATCATGCTTAAAATGTATGATACCAATAGCACAAACTATGGATGGGAGAAAATGAAAATGCAATGTTTTCAGGTCCTTATTCTGAAATTAATGGAGTATAAAATTATCAGAATGTAGATACTGAATAATGATAGAAGTATATTTTAAATTAGCCTGCCACCATGCACTGCTAATTTTTTATTTTTTTAAATTTCAGTAGAGATGGGGTTTCCCCATGTTGGCGAGGCTTGTCTTGAACTCCTGACCTCGGGTGATGCTCCCGCCTCGGCCTCCTAAAGTGCTGAGATTACAGGCATGAGCCACTGTGCCCAGCCTATTTTAATTTAAAGATTATCTTAATATACAGGTCATCAAGGTTTAGAACTACTTGACTTTGCTAAGCAATTCAAAACAAAATGATGCAGAAATTAAAAGGACATTATTCATTTCCTAAAATAGATTAATATGTAAATAAGGTATTTGCTATGAAAACAGAAAACACTCCAGGTATTTAAATTACAATGAAATTTAAGCCAAGAGCAGTGGTGTATGCCTGTAGTCCCAGCTACTCAGGAGGCTGAAGCAAGAGGATTGTTTGAGCTCTGGAACTGGAAACCAGCCTTGGCAAAACAGCAAGACCCTGTATTAAAAAAAAAAAAAAAAATTGTAGGAGGGAGGCCAAGGTGCGAGGATCATTCGAGCCCCAGAGTTTGAGAACAGCCTGGTCAGCATAAAAACATACCAATTCTACAAAAAAAAAAAAAAAAAAAGAAAGAAAAAAAAAGTTCTAATTAACAAATTAGCTGGGTGTGGTGGCATGTACCTATGGGCCCAGCTACTCAGGAGGCTGAGGCAGGAGGATTACTTGAGCCTGAGCCCTGGAGATTGAGGCTGCACTGAGCTGTGACTGCATCACTGCACTCCAGCCTGGTTGACAGAATAATTTAAAAATGGAATATATGCAGGAAACTTGTTTTCTTTAAAAGTATTAGAAAAGGATAAGGAACAGTTATCAGGAGGAATCATGGGAGGAAATCTGGAAGTGTAGAAATCAAGGAAGTTATTTCCAGTGGTCCAGCTGCCTGCATCATTAAGAAGAGCTGTGCTCTAGGGAATTAGCCACTCAAACAGCATTTCTTCAATGTGTTCAAGCACTTGACATATCTGCAGGAGTAGGAAATTAATGATGTCTGCTTTCCTTCCAACTTCCAAACCTTTTATATGCTCCTCTAATTTTAGCATCTATATTGGAATCCTACTGGCAAGGGAGTCTGGGAAATGTAGATCCTAGATGTCCAGTGCTTGACACAGAGCTAGACATTAAAAGGGCAATGGCTGTTTTTATTTTTTGTTTGCTTTATTTTGTTTTGTTTTTTTCTTTTTTTTTTGAGACGGAGTCTCGCTCTGTCGGCCAGGCCGGAGTGCAGTGGCTGGATCTCAGCTCACTGTAAGCTCCGCCTCCCAGGGCAATGGCTGTTTTAATACAAAAAGAAAACATTCCACACAATCAGTCTACCTCTCTGAATGATCAGCTTTGAAACACACCTTTCTATCTACATGAAAGCATAGAAACAATCATAATGAAAAATATGTGTGTGTTCCAAGTATAATTGTGTAAGTGAACAAATGATCATTGTTTTCCTTAAAAGGAAAGACATGAAATCCCATCAACCACTGGAGTCATGTCTGGGTGTTCTAGAGAATGTTCTGGTTTACCATTATACACCTGTTACCCCATACGATCTCATTTCTTTATGATAATCAGAATCAATCACCACATGGTCATAAGGAACCATAAGGACAAAATATCAGCTTCTAGTTCAATCGAACCTTTGTTGTGTTCTCTTTTGGAAGCACTCCTATCTTGCAGACAACAAGACCTCTAAATAAAAAGAGGACAAAGATGGAAAAATAAAAGGTAAGAATAACTGAGAGTGCAATTAGAAGTAGTAGGGAGAGAGTATTCTGTTTACATCTCTTGTTTCTTATATCTATGTTCTGGCTTCAATAAAACTGTTAAAATACCAAGTCTGTGGCATACTCCTCATAGATTGGTAACCTAAATATGTAAGCTCTTATTACCTAGTTGTGACATAGCTTAGATTTTAACATTCTGTCACAACTGTTTCGCTATATATCAAAACCATTAGTTGTGATAGGTGTTGCTCATTGCCTCCTTTTCTACAAAATGATTAACTTGTCAAAAGCAGTATTGTTTGAGGCAGCAGAATAATTAGTAAGATATTCACTCAATCTACATTTGGGCAAAAACGGAAGGAAGGAAGGAAGGTAAATAAATATTAACATTAATTTTATTTTATAACACAAAAAATGATCGTGTTATCTTAGATTTGAAAGTGGTTCAATATTATCAACCTGCCACCATGTAGCCAGTTTGTTCTTTCATGGAGAGGGAGCATACTAGTGGTTCCGCTTTGGATCCTACCCTTGGCAGATCGGGCACTCAGAAATAGTGACAGGTGTCATGATAGGTCATGAATTAATGAACAAGTATGGTATGGCTGAGAACAGAAGCTGACAATCATATACAGAATAGGATAATTGGTTCTCTTGACTATCAAAACCCTCCCCTACAGTGGGTGAACTTTGGTGAGCTTCCAGATAGAACACAAAATATGTTCAAAATATCCATCTTACTATCAACATAAAATCATCACAAGTATTCATGTCAACGATCTATGACCATGCACTAAACTATCTTACTACCTAAAAATCAGTATATATTTTACTTGTGGTCATATTTTATACAAAAAAAAATTGAGCAACAAGCTTCACTTTTGACATACCAAACATTGGGAGGATGTCCCTCCAACTTTTCTATATAACCACATAGGTATGCCATTGTAATGCAGCATCATACCTCTTCAATAGATGCCACAACCTTCTAAAATCTAGGAATAAGATTTTGTTTATTGTATTTTGTTTTTTCCTCAGATACATTTTATGAGAGCTCCATGAGCCCATAAGAGAGGACTAATGGACAAATCCGAATATATCATAAGTAGGTACCCAGAAGTTGAAGTCACTTTCAAGAGTCATAAATGGCCTGAGATTTTAACCAACTTGCAAGCTAACAAATTTGGGTGCCAGAGTCTCATGGATATTAGTGACTAACATCCATTGGTCAGAGATGAAGAGAAGTTCATTACTCATGGAAATAACAGTTGCCAGAGTGTCAACATATTTTACTAATTCCCCAAGCCCAGGACAATGACAAGAGGATTAGACGACACCAACGACCACAGTGAATTCCATTGCAAGAGAGGAACTCAGCTCTGGGAACCCTGACATTTTATAATAGGCCCTAAACATGGCTATCCTTTGCTCTTGAAGAATATGTATTCATTGTATGGAACAATAAACATACGTGTCCTTTGCTGTGGAGAGAGTAATTGAAGTACATGTACATGACAAATAAATTGTATCTGAAATATATATATTTAAAAACCCTTCTAATTCAATAGGAAGTAGACTAACAACTCAAAACATAGGCAAATGTTTTGAACAAACATTTCAGTAAATATACAGAAATGTAATCACATAAAAGCATGCTTATTACTTTTAATAATCAGAAAATTACAAAGTAAATTACAATGAGTTTCTATGTCCGATAGAATATATAATATTTAAAAGACTGAGAGTGCTTATTTTTAACAAGAATATGGAACATATTGTTCTCACACATTGCTAGTGACGTTGTAAAACATGCAATCACTTTGGGAAAACATCTGTGAGTTTCTTATAAAGACAAATATTGTTTTTAACATGCAAATTACCTATTTCATTCTCATGTAGGTATGTTGTATCTTATTTATTGACTTTTCTCTGTTACCAGAATATAAGCACTGTAACAAATATTCAAATTCAAATTCCAACTCATTGGTATCTAATACTGACTGAACAATAGAACTATTTGTATATTTTTTAAAAAATACTTATTTATGCCTCCCTTACACACACACACACACACACACACACACAGAGACAGAGAGAGAGATTGAGAGAAAGAGAGAGAGAGAGAGAAGGACCACAATGCCTAGGCTGCTCTCCAAACAAATGGAATTAGAATCTCTAGAAATGGGTCTGGGTATCACTGTCTCATATGAAAAAAGTCCATACGACATCACAGCTATGCCAGCCATTAATACAAGAGACAAGATTCCCACTTGCTTTAACTATTTCAAGGAACAATTAAGTAGCTACACAAACATTTGCGACATATTTTGCAAATAAATTTGGAAATCATTGATATTAAATGTCACAATGACCAATGTCATAAATTATTTCTACCAATAAAATATCAGGAATATCACAAATTTAAAAACTAGCATGCCATATTTGGGTTGCCATATAAGAAGCCTAAAGCAGTTAGAACAGTACTTGGCATATGTGCAACTTTCAATGTGTTAGTAACTATATATACACATATATACACACACATATTTATTATACATAATATATTATGTAGATAATTAATTATATATATAATCAATGAGCCTCTGCAGCCTATTAAAATAATTATATAGGAGCTAACTGACAGATAAATATTATTAAAAAATATATATATGTATATTTTTTTTGAGATGGAGTTACATTCTTTCATCTAGGCTGGAGTGCAATAGTGTGATATCAGCTCATTGCAACCTCTGCCTCATGGATTCAAGCAATTCTCCCTGCCTCAGCCTCCCAAGTAGCTGGCATTACAGGCACCCGCCACCACGTCCAGCTAATTTTTGTGTTTTTAGCAGAGAGGGAGTTTTACCATGTCGGCCAGGCTGGTCTCAAACTCCTGACCTCAGGTGATCTGCCCACCTTGGCCTCCCAAAGTGCTGAGATTACAGGCATAAGCCACAATGCCCAGCCAAAAATAATAATACTAATAACTATTCTTGGTTTTATTATTAATAGTAATATTCCCATTACATTTATTATCTTCCTCTCAAAATCAAGATAAAATGTGATATAATGGATATATAATCACAAGTTTTATTTATTTTTAATTATAATTCCCCCAGCATATATATATCTAAACATCACAAGAGTAACTAAAATTAATTTTGCCTCAATATCTTTATTTTTTAAATAAAATGGTGATGTAGTCTTACAGATCAGTTGAGCCTCTGTAGCCTGTTAAAATAATTATATAGGAGCTAACTGTCAGATAAAGGCTCTAGTTATTTAATGTGCATTGAAAATATCAGGTTAACAAAGCTTTTGCATAATCTTATGCAATATGAATGTTAGTTTTAATCTTTTTGCATGGCTGTATCTTGTGTCTGGAGCATCTCTATTTCACAGTCATTTCCAGCTGTATGACAGAGGCTAGAATTATATCTTCTACAAGTGATTTTCAGGAGTAAGGATCCATGAGTATAGCTACTTTCTGAAATTTGTGCATGTATGTGAGAGAGAGAGGGCCACAAATTAGTTATAATATCACTCTGCTCAATTATACCCAGCAACTGTACTTAACTATAGAAGAAAATATATTAGATTTTTAATTTAAAAACTAAAGACAATGTAACTCTCCAATTCTTATTAGAATCACAGACCTGATGATGTTCTTCTCAATATTATGTTTCTCTCTTTTTTTTTTTTTTTTGTATATTGAGCTGTTTATTCATGTGCTTAGAACAATAGGAAGACAAATTAGTCGTAATGGGTAAATTATTTTTCAGATCATACATGTTACCAACTTCCGTTTGCCTTTACTGAAGTTTAGATTTTAAGCAGCAATTCAATTTCCAAGTTGATTGTTGCATATCAGCAGCAATTAAATTTCCAAGTTGATTTTTGCAATGGAAGTTAAAATGATCCTTGGCAATACATAAGTGAGAAAGTATTCTTTGCCTCTTACAGAATCCACATCAGGCAATGGTTACACAAGCCACCGAATTTTCAAAAGCTTGTATTATTACTTATTGTCGTCCCTTCCTTTTTTTCCCAAATGTCCCATATTTCCCAAAATTATAAAATTCTGGTAATTTTATTTCTTGGGTAGTTCTCACAGTGATCATCTCCTCTGCAATATCACTGCTCCACGGAGATCCAAGTCCTCATCATTCTTTGGCTGGTGTCCTCTAGTAGATGACATATTCTTTTCTCATCCATTTATCTCACTAATCAACTGACAAAAGATCCTTATCAAATATATAACTCCCGGTGTTTATATTTTTTAATCTTTATCATCACTTGCAAAGATTTTCTTCTCAGTATGTATCTCAAAAGCATTATTGCTTTATAATAACTGTTATTTGTATGACTTCTGCCATAATTAACAACCTTTGTCCTGTGTATCACAGACAACATACAGAACGTCATGAAGAAGTCTTGGAGATAGGATTGAGACGTTTCACTAATACCTTCAATATTACATACTCTATGTCTATAGGAAATTTCTACTCAGAAGAAAGGAAAACTCATGGTTTTACACACTATTCAAGAGTGAAGAATCCACACTGCTGGCTTCTAGCTATCACTCTAACGTTAACTTTCACCACCTAATATAAACAGCTATGTATTTCTTAGGTCAAAATATTTTTCCACGACTCCTACAAATGCTTCTTTATGAAATCAGGACTAAATCCAGCACATAATTTTAAGCTACGTTATGTATGTTTGTATGCAAGAGATGAAAACCCACTGGAAAACTTAACTCAGAAGGACAATATATTCAAAATCAAAGAGTTAGAAGGCTATGGCTATGTTCTAAGTAAGAGGTAACATAGTTGGGGTTATAATAGTAGGAAGTGAAAGCGTTTGCGTTATGGATATATTTATAAGTTTTAGCCAAATAATTTGATAACACTAGAAATAGGAAGAGACCGTACAAAAACACTCAGTGCTGACTGAGGATTTTGCCTGAACTACACATAAACTAGGGGAACACTGGGGGAAAAACCTGTTTTTTTTTTGTTGTTATTGTTTTTGAAAAGTGAAAATCCAGAATTAAGTATTGGTTATTTTAATGTACAGATGCTAATTAACATTCCAAGAGCCTATTTTAGATAGCAGGTTGAAATGTGAGCATCAGGATCTAGAGGGAGGGACGATATGGGGAATATATATTTAGCTACTAAATTAACCCCCAAACCACTGTGTCTTAACAGAATATTTAGTTCTTAAACCATAATTCAGTAAATATTGCATGACTCATTAAATGGCACTGTGACAAGTTTCCTGTAATTTTGTGATTCCATCATCTTAAGCACAATACTCCTATATAGCCATCAGAGAAAGCAATAGAGAACGTAGAATACCATATAGGAGTAGTTATGTCTCCTTCTGAAGGGTTCTATCTACTTATTCCTCCATAACATTGACCAGAACTCAGTAACCTACTGCTAAATTAAATGCAGAGGAAAGGTGAGAAATGTTTTTAGCCTATCTGTTCATGAAGAAAAAATGTGACCAGTAAATCCTTGGCAATCTGTGACAGTCTGTGGAATTAACGAGCAAACTAAGAAAGGTCTCTTTATAAGATTAATATTTTTATTATACTTTAAGTTTTGGGGTACATGTGCAGAACGTGCAGTTTTGTTACATAGGTATACACGTGACAGGGTGATTTGCTGCACCCATCAACCCGTCACCTACATTAGGTATTTGTTCTAATGCTGTCTCTCCCCTAGCCTCCAACCCCGCACAGGCCCTGGTGTGTGATGTTCCTCTCCCTATGTCCATGTGTTCTCGTTGTTCAGCTCCCAGTTATGAGTGAGAACATGGGGTGTTCGTTTTTCTGTTCTTGTGTTAGTTTGCTGAAAATGATGGTTTCTAGCTTCATCCATGTCCCTGCAAAGGACATGAACTCATCCTTTTTTATGGCTACATAGTATTCCACGGTGTTTACGTGCCACTTTTTCTTTATCCCGTCTATCATTGTGGACATTTCGGTGGGTTCCAAGTCTTTGCTATTGCGAATAGTGCTGCAATAAACATACGTGTGCATGTGTCTTTATAGTAGAATGATTTAAAATCCTCTGGGTATATACCCAGCAATGGGATTGCTGGGTCAAATGGTATTTCTAGCTCTAGATCCTTGAGGAATTATCACACTGTCTTCCACAATGGTTGAACTAACTAATTTACACTCCCACCAACAGTGTAAAAATCATTCCTATTTATCCACATCCTCTCCAACATCTCTTCTTTCCTTTTTAATGATCGCCATTCTAACTGGCGTTGAGATGGTATCTCATTGTGCTTTTGATTTACATTTTTCTAATACCCAGTGATGATGAGCTTTATTTCATAGGTTTGTTGGCTGCATAAATGTCTTCTTTTGAGAAGTGTCTGTTCATATACTTCGCCCACTTTTTAATGGGGTTGTTTGATTTTTTCTTGTAAATTTGTTTATGTTCCTTGTAGATTCCGGATATTAGCCCTTTGTCAGATTGATAGATTACAAAATTTTTCTCCCATTCTCTAGGCTGCCTGTTCACTCTGATGATAGTTTCTTTTGCTGAGAATAAGTTCTTTACGTTTAGTTAGATCCCATTTGTCAATTTTGGCTTTTGTTGCCGTTGCTTTTGGTGTTTTAGACATGAAGTCTTTGCCCATGCCTATGCCCTGAGTGGTATTGCCTAGGTTTTCTTATAGGGATTTTATGGTTTTAGGTCTTAATTCATCTTGAGTTAATTTTTGTATAAGGTGTAAGGAAGGGGTCAAGTTTCAGTTTTCTGCATATGGCTAGCCAGTTTTGTATTTATAGATAATTATTATTTTTTAACTCTGCAGGGAAGAGTTTCTTTACACGGGTGAACTTCTGGTCAGAGGTATCTTCTACCATAGAACATAATGAAACAAGACTTGGCCATGACATAGGAGGACATAGAAAGGGAATTTGGGAAAGGTATCTGTGTCCTCATGAAGGGATATTGGGACAGAAATATCTTGTGCCACAAGAGGTCTTCAGACAGGGACATTTTGTTATAAATGGTTGTGTTACCTTAACTGAGAGAATCAAATTTGTCAAATGTTGCTTACAGGCTGAGTAAGATAATTTCTGAGAAATTACCATTGAAATCAACATTTAGAAGTCAATTTCTGCTTGAAAGGACTATAGGGACAGAATCCTGGGCAGAAAAGATAAAAGAAATAGTACAGTTGTAAAAATGAGCATAGAAATAAGTGAAGGACATATAGGGTCATATAGGGTCATGGGAGGGATTTTTTTCTCTTTCTTTTTCATGTATGCTTGTACATACAGGACTAATTCAAGAAAGATGGAACAGTTAATTATGAAGAAGTGAATGGGAAGAAATGCATATGTAATGAGATTAGATCATTAATCCAGTGCACAAGAAAACCTGGCCTTGGACAGGACAACAGATGGTACCTCAGTACATCATTCAGTTAGGGGACTTAGTGATTCTGCTAGTTTTGTGTATTTGATTTTGGTTACTTTGTGACCAGAATAATCCCCTAGAACAAAATATTAGGGGACTAGAGGACATGTACTGGAAAGTCAAGAGTGTAGGCTGAAGTACAGGAAGCTTGGATGTCAATGAAGGTGTCATTATTGGCAGTGCAAGTTCTAGGGTTTCACCATGGAATATGGCTGAGTAAATGAGAGGAAAGCTATTTGGTGGTGAATTCAAGGATTTAAGGATGCATGTGTATGATAGTATCAAATATAGCTTTATTTACTTCTAGATTTTTAGGGTAAATTTCTCTGCCAAAGACTCCTGAGTGTCTCATACAAATAGACCAAAGTGATAAACTGATCCCTAAAACATAAAAATCATCCTAGATATTGCAAATTCTTGCTTAATGACTTAAAATAAATTATTCCTGCTTTTCTGATTGATGATAAAAATAGAGAATTAAAATTTAGCTAAATTAAAGCTAAAATTCAACTTATTATGTTTGACATAGTAATTATTTCTGTCAATTTCTCTTTGGTAATTAGTACATTTTAATTAAATGTAAAAATTAATTCATTACTTTTGTTCTCAATGCATGAGCATTTACCAATCTCAAAGGCAAAAGAGGGCATTAAAAACTTTCTAAGTTGAAAATGTTAAGCCGAATAGAATTAAGGAAAAATGGCATATATGTATGTCATTCTAAAACAAAATTTAATATAATACAAAATTTTCATTTTTTGGTGAATATTAACTTGATCCTAAAGGTCATATTTTATTAAAGTACTAAGCTCTATTTTTTATTTTGTTTCAATTTTGAAAATTCATATATACAGGTGTTAGTTTATAACAAAAACAAAATTTCATTTTCATATTTTAAACACGTTTAATGATGTGCATGTTAATGTTAAATTAATAGCAATTTATGAATTAATATGTAATTAAAATAAAAATCCAATTTTAAAATACGATTTATAATTTTTAACTGTAGTTCAAAATATCACAGAAAATATCACAGAATGGAGGGAGAGGCGAAGGGAAGAGGGAGAAGAGAAAGAGGAAGAAAGAGATTAAGAAAAAAAATCTAAGAATAAATATTCTAGTTCCAAGAAAAATAATGTAACGGTACAATATGCATTTAAAATTGAACGCACAAAAGCTTGATTCACAGCTTTCCTACTATTCTTCTTTTTGGAGCCATTCCAAGTGTCATTATTAAAGTGGCTATTTACATATAGTGTCATAACATGGTAAGCTAAAGGCTAAAGTTGGTAGTAGAAAGAACTTCATTAAAAAGGCTATATTTTAAAAATAAGAAAGTCTTTTTACAAGTAATGTTAAATGGGAAATTAAGGCAATGACCCAAATAATTAAAGTAAAACAAATCCTATGCATCTGAGGGAAAAATAGAAGTTTGAGGCTTAAATCATCACAAATTACTGTCTACATTCATCAAATTAATGGGGCAATTACTCATCATGCACTTTAGGTTACGTATCCTCAAATTGAAGTCATTTCTATATGGAAAGACTGATTTACTGACTTTGCTTTTTTCTTTTCCTCAAAGTAAAAGTTTGAGATTTCCTTTAATTCAGTGATTGATTTCTTTTAATAAAGTGAACTAATTCTAATAATGACAGGAGACAAATTGGATATTTGATCTACACTGTCAAACTGTGTTTATTTTATTTTGAAACCCATATATTTTGAGGGTCAAACATTCAACTTGTAACAAATGTAAAAATCACATAATAAAATTTGATTCATTTAAGTTTTCTTTTTTCTTATTTATTTATTTATTTATTTATTTATTTTATTTTGAGACAGAGTTTTGCTCTTGTCGCACAGGCTGGAGTGCAATGGCACGATCTCTGCTCACTGCAACCTCCGCCTCTTAGGTTCAAGAGATTCTCCTGCCTCAGTCTCCCGAGTAGCTGGGATTACAGGCTTGAGCCACCACACCCAACTAATTTTTGTATTTTTAGTAGAGACAGGGTTTCACCATGTTGACCAGGCTGGTCTTGGACTCCTGATCTCAGGTGATCCACCTGCCTCAGCCTCCCAAAATGCTGGGATTAAAGGAGTGAAACACCACTCCCAGCTTAAGTTTTCTTAAATATGAAAATTAGAACCTTATGACCATTAAAACTCTACATACCTATTATTTCCTGACATTCTTTGAAAACCTTTTAAAATGTGGTCAGAACCCACAATCTTACATTTTTCATGAACATCAGAGGGCATTGAGAATGGATGAACAGCAGCAACATGTACATCTCTTTGTTTCAATAGTTTATCTTTCTCTTCCTTCCTTCCTTTGTTTCCCTTTCCCTTTTCTCCTTCCTTCCTTCCTTCCTTCTTTTTCCCTCCCTCTCTTCATCCTGTTTTTTCCTTCTTTTTTCTTCTCTCACCCCCTTTTATTATTTCTTTGTCACGGGAAAACAATGAAAAATAGGAAATAGTACTGAAAATAAGAAAAAATTGCTTAGAACAGTATAAATTCAGTCACGCCACTATTTTTCAAAAAGAAAATTCAAATTTTAAATAATATGGAAATGTTATGTGTTCTTACCATGAAAATGATAATCATAGGAGGTAATATACGTTAAATAGTTTGTTTTAGCCATTCAAAAAAGTATACGTGTCAATGCATTATGTTGTACACCATAAATATCTACAATTTTTACTTGTCAATTTAAAAAAGGATGGAAATTTTAAAGCCAAAATGTAAAACAAATTAAAAGAAGAATTCTACAAAGGCAAAACTATTGTAAAAGAAGGAAAGAAATCGAACTTATTTCTGTACTCAATTGATAAATGCCATTAGAATTGGGTCCAGTTTTGTGTTACTGGAAATAAAGCTCCTAAGAGTATGTGTGTCTGTGTCTTTTGACGGGCACATGCATTGCATTGACATCTGTTATGTGTTCACTGATGCAAAATTGGGGTCACAGGTCATGAGACTGTTTACTGAAAAAGTTTTTCTGACAAAAGTTTTTATGGTTGTTCATACTAATTTAAAATCTTACCATGAATGTATGAGAGTTCAGTTATTCCATGTCCACATTAAGTTTTTCCATATTTATATCTATAGTTAGAGTATTCGGTCTTTTGAATGTTAACCAGTTGTGTACTTCTGTGGTGGTATATCACATTGGTTGCTAAAAAATAATTTTATTGAAAACAAGTTTATTTATTTATTGGACCTTGAAATAGTATTTACTTTCATGTGTGTGAATTCCCTCCTTTCCTATTTTCATTTTGATCTTTGTCTTTTTTATGAATATTAGACTTTTTTTTTATAGATTTTACACAGCATTAGATATGAGTGTTACAAAACAGTGCATGATTTTTTCAAGAAGAGGTAAGAGTACTTATGAATTCCTTTATTCACTCTCTTAGGTAGGCCTTCCTTTAGCAAACAAAAGTTCTTAATTTTAATGTAATCAAATGTATATCTTTTTTATCTAATACTATTTACCTTCTATTTAAAAAAATCTTTACCTCATGTTACTCATGCTTAAAAAGATATTATTTTATTTTTATTTTTACAAGCTTTATTGTCTTACATTACCAGCTTGATTTCACCAAGCTTTTTTGCATAGCATTTAGCCCCACAGCTACTTCTATTTACTGAAATTCTTGGTGTTTCACCTAGTGTATTAGTAGGTTACATGTAGGCATATCTTTGAAGGGCAAAAAGCTGTCACATTTTTAGATTATGTTTCGTCAGAGCATTTTTCTCTCTGTAATTTTATCTTCTATTTTTAGCTGCTGTGGTTAAATATAAATCAAGTCTTAATTTCATCATCCCATTTTTTTCTCTCTTGTACTTAAATTTCCACCTTTTCTGGATTTTTCTATATCATGTAGACATACTTGGATGTTCTTTATAATGAAATATGCATTCATGCAAAACATCCCTCTTCTTTCACATTCCTCTCCAGCTATTTATCGATTTCCCTTTGCTTTCACCCAAAACTCTTTAAAATAATTGTGCGTATTCTCTCCAATTAATCACCACCTTCTTTTCACAACCCACTCCATTCCAGACCATTTCACTCTAACTGGTCTTATCAAGGTCACTAATGACCCTCGTATTGCTGAATTTGCATAGTTGCTTGTCTGTCAATATCTTTATTAGTTTCTCAGCATTATTTGATGTAGTTTTCCATTTCTGCTGTACCAAAATGTTCTTCTTTTAGATTATATGTCACACTGATATTATGTATATGTTAAGCCATTTCTTTATCCACTCAGTGGATAATTGATTATAAAGAGTGAAAAGTAAAAAGAGGGAGCCATCCTAAGAGGCTGTTACAGTAAACCATAAGAGTTAGTTTTGGACACAGGTGCTAGGGAAGGATAAAGACACACACACACCACACACACACACACACACACAAACACACACATAAATCAGAACAGAGTTTTTGGTTAGAATTAATAGAACTATAAGGTATTATGAGCTAGTGAATGAAAGGGAATAATATCTCAAACTGGCTTAATTTTTAGCTGTGACAATTGACTGAATGTGGGTGCAAGTAACTAAAACGGACATTCGGGAAAGGAGAAGATTTAGACAAATTTTGAAATTTCTCACTTAAGTACATCAAGTAGGGAATAGGATGTATAACTTTTGTGGCATTTGAGATATAATTTTGAGAGTCCTTGGAAGATAATGTGCATCAGAACAAAGAACCTATGGAAATAATATAGAAAGTAAAGAAAAAGAAATGAGAGCTGCACCCTTGCTTCTTCCAATGTTTATAAATAAAGTTACAATGTGGAAATAACAGAGGGCAT
Organism: Macaca thibetana thibetana; assembly: GCF_024542745.1. Taxonomy (NCBI): domain Eukaryota; kingdom Metazoa; phylum Chordata; class Mammalia; order Primates; family Cercopithecidae; genus Macaca; species Macaca thibetana. The sequence continues at coordinate 174,759,091 of NC_065580.1, read as the reverse complement.
TGAAAAGGATGGCAAGAAAATGAATAATTTTGATATTCCTGTAAACAAATAGAATATTTAAAAACATATGAGCTGTCTTCTATACCAAACAATGTTAGGAAGTAGAATAATATTGTATCAGAACTAAGGTCACTGGGATTTGTCAACTTAGAAATTATTGATGATCAAAAAATAATTTTATGACAAGAAGAAGATGGAAATTCAAAGTGGAGTGGTTTAAGAATAGTAGATTGCAAAGATGAGAGTAATTAAAACAATTACTTAAAGAAACTTGAGGATGAGCCAGGAAAATGTGTTCCATTAATTATCTGGCACTTTGAAAAATTAAGACACAATGAGAGACAGTTTTGGAATAATACAAATCTAAGGAAAAATTCAATTTATGTTTGAAGTAGAATATCAAAGATTGACTGAAGAATGGAGACTTTTAAGGTACAATCTCCCAGTACAAGGAAAGGGAGAAATATTTTGTAGGTCTTTGTTTCTTTGTGTGAACCAGAGATTGACTTAAAGATGGAAAGACGTTCTTTGGCTCTGTTTATCTCCGACACGTATTATGTAACCCTTTAGAATAGCTGTTTGCCATTAGATAAAGTAGCCTTTAGAATCAATTTACTCATAACTCTCTCCTAATTTACCCCAGAGGATTTTGGACGTAACATCAAAACTGATTCACAAAAGTCTGGAATTAAATAGAAACAATGACTCTGACAAGGAAATAGCTCCATAAAAGTGAGTATATTTTCTCTGATACTCCATGATTTTGACTGCCCCAATCCAAATCCTAGAAAGAATCCTTACTCCTAGAAAATAACAAACCCAGTCGTTAATCCTCTTAGAGTTACAGGAAGTGGAGGAGGAGAAGGAAGAGGGGGAAAACTTACCTGACCAATAAATGAGTTAATGTTTCAGGAAAATTTTGGTTTATATTTAAAGGTTCATCTCTTTATTTCTTTTCTATTTCATCACTCTACATCAAAAATGGGTCACCATCTATGATACTCTGCCTTGACGAAGTGTTCTCTCTGAGGTGAATCTTTCAAGAAGGTTAAAGTTTGAATGCATGTAGTATGCACTGACATTTTCATGAGCCTCTTTAGCTATCAGATATATTTAAGATTTTTATTTTCAATAGTATACCTGAATCTGTATTTTAGGTGTGGGCTTGGGATAGATGAAGGCCAACCTATATTCTGAGGTTAATATTGCCTGCATAACAAAAGTCTTTTCCATGCAAAAGCATAGCCCAGCCATGTTCTATATTGAATTTAGGAGCTAAACGCCAAGACAATTGAAATATAATGTCATGCATGCTTCATTGTCTTTTCACAAATGTCCTTCTTGCATTTGGAGGGGCTGGGTAAAAGTAGAATTCAGATTTGAGGAATCTAATGTTATATAAGTCTATATGTTTAATCTATCTGCATTGACTACTGGCACAACTAATGATTTCCTCTATTTCATTTTTACAAACATTAACAAAATCTCATATTGCATGGCTAGGTTTTTATATTTTAAAATGATATACTAAGAGGTTTTTAATTTTTTAACAATAAGAAAAATCCCCTTTTTATTCAGGGGAAGAAAATAAATGCTCCCTCTGGCTTAGGAATGAGCTAATTATTTGTCATCATTCTAAACAAATAGATATGATCATCTAAATGGTGCTTCAAACGTCTGCAAAGAATATTAGCATTCAAACTAAAACCAAGGCACTTTAATATTCTCATCAGAGCTGATCAGTTAACCAAAGTGGGTCATTAGAAAATAACTAGCTAGGCATTTCATTAATGCACAAATAACCCAGAATAATATTCATAGTTTTCACATTTGCCTAATGTGCATGCAGACCACAGTGTTCAAACATGACTTTTTTTTTTACTATGTTACTATCTTAATTTCAAATTGTATTTTAATGTATTTGTATAAAAACACTGTGGCAACAGGAAATGTAAGAAACAGAAAACAAATTCAGAGCTGGTCATTTGATTGTGTAACATCAGGGTCTCCAGCTCTAGCTATATTTCAGGTCTTTTGTACTTTGACGTTGGAGCAGATCTCTTACTCTTTCGAATACACTTCTCTTTTGGCAGCAATGTCTTTACACTCTCTGGATTTTCTTCCTGCCTCTCTAACAGCTTTTTCTCTTTATCCTTTCTGCCTTCACCCCTCCATAATCTTGGGAATTGAAAACCATTCCTGATGCCTCTTTTTTCTACATCCCGCATATCCAATCATATTAGTCATGCTGCTCCCGTGAAACTAAACAAATAGTGCATATATATATATATACACACTATTTGCCTGCGTAACAGAAGTCTTATATATGTGTGTATATGTGTGTGTGTGTGTATATATATATACATATATATAGAGAGAGAGAGAGAGAGAGAATGAAATAGATTATAGATATAGGTATGGATATATACAAAGAGATTTATTATGAGGGATCAGCTCACACAAATAGATGGATGAAAAGTCCCACAAACTTCCATCTGCAAGCCAGAGGTCCAGGACAGCCAGTGGTATAGGCCTAATCTAAGTCCAAAGATCTGAGAATTAGGAAAGTCAGTGGAGTAAGTCCAAGTCTGAGCCCCAAGGCTTGAGAACCAGAAGCTCCAATGTTTGCTAGCAGAACGAGATAGATTTCCCAGCTCAAACAAAGAGAGAGAACTCTCTTTGCCCCTGTCTTTTAGTTCTATTCTGGCCTTCGAAGGATTGAATGGCACTCACTCAGACAGGTAAGCATTGTTTTCTTTACTCATTCTACCAATGTAAATGCTTATCTTTTCTGGAAACAGCTTCACAAACACACACAGAAATAATGATTTACCAGCTCTTTGAGTATCCCTTAGTCCAGACAAGTTGGCACATTAAATTAACCATCATACCAATAAACACACATTTTTGTAGATTTCATTTCATAATCATCTAAAATTTCACCCACTTTTCTTTATTTCACAAGTTAATCCAAACAACCAAAATCATTTTTCTGGACTATGATAATTGCCGTTATTACTGGTTTCCCTAAATGAACCATGCCTCTCCTAGCCACATATTATGAATATTTATTGAGTAAAAATGTATTCTAATCATTCTTGTGCTTTCTATACTAAAAAAGCTTCCAACCACTTTAAATGAATAATTTCCAAAATAATCTATCACTTGGCTATGGTTTTATATAATGATTTTCCCATGTAACTTCCCAACATGTTTTCTTGTGAGAAAATATGCATTGCAATACCCAGCTAGGCTTTACATACTATTTTAAAACTTATTTCCATAGTTTTATTTTGGCTAAATCTGATTTGTCTTTTAAGTAGTTGCTTAAATGTGACTTTATAAATAAATCATTTAATGACCACTAAAATTGATTGAGTAGCCAGAGTAGATGGTTTCATAGTGTGAAGGTTAATATTGAATATCAACTAGATTGGATTGAAGGATGCAAAGTATTGTTCCTGAGTGTGTCTGTGAGGGCATTGCCAAAGGAGATTAACTCTTGAGACAATGGACTGGGAGAGGCAGACCCACCCTCAGTCTGGGTGGGCATCATCTAATTAGCTGCCAGAGTAGCTAGAATAAAGCAAGTGTGGAATAAAGAACGTGGAAGGACTAGACTGGCTGAGTCTTCCAGCCTTCATCTTTCTCCCATGCTAGATGCTTCCTACCCTCGAACATGAGACTCCAAGTTCTTCCACTTTTGGACTCTTGGACTTTACATCAGTGGTTTGCCAGTGCTCTTGGGCTTTCTGCCACAGACTGAAGGCTGCACTGTCAGCTTCCCTATTTTTGAGGTTTGGGGACTTGGACTGACTTCCTTGCTCTTCAGCTTGCAGATGGCCTATTGTGGGACTTCATCTTGTGATCGTGTGAGTCATTACTCTTCAATAAACTCTTTCATAGATACGTCGATCCTATTAGTCCTATCCCTCTAGAGAACCTTGACTAATACACATAGCATGGTGCACTTGACATTTTGTAAAATATGTAATGCACTCCATAACCTATTTGACTATCACCACACTAGAGTGTAAGCTCTAGGACAGAAGGGATGATATATTTTGTACACAGTGCATTTCAAACATCTTATTAATGCATACTACATGGAAGAGGACTACATGATGAATTAGTACACTTTATCTTATAATTCACTTGATTTTGGAAGATGTGCAAAATTCAATTGATGTTAATCCTCCCAATGAATTAATAACTGTCCTTTTTGGTAAGATATATTATTTATCCCATAAAAATCTTCATTTGTTGCATGCCGTTAAGACCTTAGAACAAAGTAGTTTATCATAGTTTTAAAAAAATGGTAGAACACTATGGGAGCAAGTAGAGGGGCATTAATTAGACTTTCTGAAATGAATGGTTTAGGGCTGTTTTTTTAAAAGTACACTTACATGAAAATAGTGGTTTCAAACAATAAATAGATCAAAATTACGAAGACAATGAGAGCAGAGAAGACTAACCAGGCTTTGGAAACAGGAAAGCAGATGCATAAAAGAAACAAAACATAAACAGACAGAGTGGGAAATCAGAAAACAAAAATAAGGCTGAGATTCTCAGAATGTCTTGGGAATTATTATCGATGATCCACATATCTCTAAAATTGCGGGGTGCCTATGAAGCTGCAACAGGAGAAATCATATGAAATCTGTCTAAGCAAAGATTAGATCCCTGATACCAACTATCATACATTCAATCTGATAAATGGGTTCTTCTCCCTTTGCCAGTAGACTGTAAATTTACTCTCTGGGGACATTGAGCCCAATAGACTCTGAAGAGGTTACAAGACACAGCTGCAACTAATGGTACTCTAATCATGGAAGTAATTGTAAAGTCAATCTTCAGAACAGTGGTGAAAAGTTCTCACTAGACAGTTTCTGAAACAACCTGTGAGAGCAATGGTAGCCAGGCTTCAAATTCCACACAGAGACTAAAGGATTCCTCCAAGCAACACTTGTTGGTTTATGAAAAGAAACGTGCGGATACTTTCTTGGTTGGTGTCTGCAATGTAAGGGTCTGGGAAAGTCATTTTCCAATAAAATAAAAATCAAGAAGCTCCTCTGATCTACACAGAGTTTTCATTCAGTTTAAAGACTATCCTACTCCTAAATACGAAGAGAAAAGCAAGACTCGGTAAACAGCAGAAAACGTCGAACATGAAACACTGATATCAAAGCATACAGACACATAGAAGAAATCTAAGGAAAGAGAACATTCAGGAAGCAGGAAAAAGGGAAATGTAAGTAAATAAACAATATTTATATCCTAGAAGAAAGAATAATAGAGTATCCATAAAAATACCAAAATACTCTACAAAGGAACAGTAAGAAAGATTTCGACAGGACTTTCTCCAGGAAATAGAAAAAGTTGCTAAACTAGATGAAAGTACTGAAAGAAAAGTGGCATTTCTGGTGGAAAGTTAAAATATATTTTATTACAAATACCTGAAAAACCAAGCAAACAGAAAAAAATCGATTATTTATTCTAGAGAAAACAAATTTTACAGGTAAGAGAATAAAATCATGATATAATAAATTTGCGTCTATAAGTAATAATTATCTATAGTAATAACTATAATGTCAACATCTAATACTGATGTAGCCCAAAATTATGATACAATTATTTTTTAAAAGTTAAGAGAACGTTGTGCACACCCATGTGGAGATGGATGTAAGAGAGGTAATTGTATTTTTCCTTGGCTTCACTTAAAAATATTCTCAAGAAGACAAGCCAAATATATATATATATATAAAATTTATTTATTTATTTATTTATTTATTTATTGAGATGGAGTCTCATTCTGTCACCAGGCTGGAGTGCAGTGGAGATCTTGGTTCACTGCAACCTTCACCTCCTGAATTCAAGCAATTCTCCTGCCTCCGCCTCCCGAGTAGCTGGGACTACAGGCACCTGCCACCACGCCCAGCTAATTTTGTATTTTTATCAGAGACAGAGTTTCACCATGTTGGCTGGGATGGTCTCGATCTCTTGACCTCGTGATCTGCCCACCTCGGCCTCCCAAAGTGCTGGGATTACAGCTGTGAGTCACCGTGCCCGGCCATATATATATTTTTTTAAATGGAGACAAACACAAGAAGAAAGTAGCTAAAGCTTATAAAGCTTCTGCCTCTGTGAAATGGAAATCAGAGAAGTGAGAAATGTCGGAGGGTGCTGTTGTTTTTCAGCATGTGTTGGGTAGAACTCTAGTTGTTTAACTATGAATATCTGTATCTCCAGTACAAGTGCTTGCAAACAAACAAAAATTACATATGCCCAGATATTCTATAAAGCTTTGTGTACAGAAGCATATCCTAATATATTTTATTCTAACTCTGAGAAAACACATGATTAGATAGGAAATTTAATTCTGCTTGAATAGTATGGATTGGCTCTTTTGTGTATTTCTTTTTCTGAAATTATGTTTTAAAAAGTAACAAAAGTATGCATTTTTACTAGATTACTATTGTATAACTGGTAACCTAGTAAAAAATGTACTTCCGTTACTGGTTTTTACAATAGTAACATAATAAAAATATATTTTGCTACTGTAAAAACTGATTTTTACCATAGTAACCTAGTAAAAATATAGTTTTACAGATACATACACTTAAAAAGTGCAATGTTGTGAATTGAAATAAAATTAAAATAAGGTATATTTCTGTTAATGCAAATGCTACTAAATGTAATTGTATTTAACTCTAATGGTAGTGTGGGACTATGGAATCATGCTTTTTTTAGTATAAACCAAGACATTTTAAACTGTTAACTTATTTTTTATTTTTCTGTAAACTCTCTTAGATGCATCAATATGCATTAACAAAGTTTTACTCACTATATTTGTGAATATAATACATTAGCTTTTATTATAATTTTTGTAAGTTATTAGTAATTACTACTCTTCCTTTATATATCTTCCATTTACAAACTTGTGTTATATTTAAATGACTGAAGTATTATATATTAAAATATTATTATACACATCAATATAATCAATGTGACCATTTAATTTACCTTAATATGAGACATCTTTCCATTTATTAGATGCCTAAATGAGTCAGTATAATGATGCTTTTGAATAATGAAATGAATATAATGAAAAACATCATCAGTTTATACACTGAGTGGCAAGAAATTTACAGAAGTGTTCTGTAACCAGTTTGCTAACCAGTTCTGTAGAAATTATATATATATTTTTTATATATATATAAAAAATTTATGGAGTTTGGGTGCAATTTTTTAAAATGTATATTTTGCATAGAGGTCAAGTCATGACTTTAAGGGTATCCATCACCCAAAAAATGTACATTATACCCATTAAGTAATTTGTCTTCATCCACCTTCTCACCCATCTGAGCCTCCATTTTCTATTATTCCACTTTCTCTGACCATGTGTACACAGTTTTTAGAACCCATTAATGAGTGAGAACATGTGATTATTTACTTTCTGTGTCTGGCATGTTTCACTTTAGATAATGACCTCGAGTTTTATCCATGTTACTCCAAAAATGTTTATTTATTTATTTATTATATTTTGGGGGACAGGGTCTCACTCTATCACTTGAGCTGGAGTGCAGTGACGTGACCATAGATCACTGCAACCTCGGACTCCTGGGCTCAAGTGATCCTCCTGCTTCAGCCTTGGGAGTAGCTTGGACTACAGGGGTGAGTTACCACCATACGTGGCTAATGTTTTACATTTTTTGTAGTGAAAGGGTTTCGCTGTGTTGCCCAGGCTGATCTTGAACATCCGGCCTCAAGTGGTCCTCCTGCCTCGGCCTACCAAAGTGCTGTGATTATAGGCGTGAACCACTGCTCCAGGCCATTTTGTTCTTTTTTATGACTGAATAGTAATCTAATGTGTAAGTATACCACATTTTCTTTATGAACTCATCAATGAATGGACACTTATTTTGATTCCTATTGTGAAAAGGAATAGGAACAACTGTGAATAATGCTGTGATAAGCATTTAAGTGCAGGTAATTTTTGATCTATTCATTTTTTTCCTTTGGGTAGATACTCGGTAGTAGGATTGCTGGATTGAATTTTAGTTCTATTTTTAGTTCCTTGAGAAATGTCCTTATTGTTTCCCACAGAGGTGGTACTAATTTATATTCCCACCAAAAGTGTATAAGCATTCCTTTTCTCCACATTTTTGTCAACATCTGCTATTTTTTTCTTTTTAATAATAGTCATTCTCACTGGGATCAAATGATATTTCATTGTAGTTTTAATCTGCATCTCTTTGATGATTAGTGATGTTGAACCTTTCTTCACATATTAATTGGCTATTTGTATGTCTTCTTTTTAAAAGTACCTATTAAGGTTCTTTGATCACTTTTTAATGCAGTGGTCCCCAAACTTTTTGGTACTAGGGACCATTTTCATGGAAGACAATTTTTCCATGGACAGGGAATTTTGGGGGTTTGGTTTTGGGATTAAAGTTTTCCACCTCAGATCATCAGGCATTAATTAAATTCTCATAAGCTGTGCGCAACCTAGATCTTTCACATGTGCAGTTCATAATTAGGTTCGTGCTCCAGTGAGAATCTAACGTTGCCACTGATCTGACAGGAGGCAGAGCTCAGGTGGTAATGTTCACCACCCACCTCCTGCTGTGCCACCCAGTTCCTAACACTGGTACTGGTTCACAACCCAGTGAACCACCAGGCCAAAGACCGGTACTGGTTCATAGCCCAGGGTTTGGGGACCCCTGTATTAATGGGATTATTATTATTTTTTATTGTTGTTGTTGAGTTGAGTTCCTTATACATTCTGGATATGAGTCTACTGTTGGATAAATGGCTTGAAAATATTTTCTTCCATTCTGCCAGTTACCCATTAACTTTGCTGATGATTTATTTGCTGTACAGAAGCTTTTTAGTTTAATTAAGCTCCATTTGTCTGTTTTTTGTTTTTGTTGCTTGTGTTTCTGAGGTCCTAGTAATAAAGTTTTTGTCCAGATCATTGTCCAAGAGAGTTTTCTCTCGACGTTATTCTAGTATTTTTATAGTTTTAGTTCTTACATTTAAATCTTTAATCCATCTTTAGTTGATTTTTATGTATGGTTAAAGATAGGAGTTCAGTTTCATTTTTATGCAATAGCAATCCGGTTTTCACAACCTTGTTTATTGAAAAGGATATCCTTTCCCAAATGTAAGTTTTTGTCAGTTCTGTCAAAGATCAATTGACTGTAAATATATGGCTTTATTGTTGAGTTTTCTATTCCTGTTTACCTTATCAGTGTGTCTATTTTTATACCAGTACTATGCTGTTTTGTTTACTGTAGCCTTGTGATATAGTTTGAAGTAGGATGCCTCCAGCTTTATTCTTTTTCCTTAGGATTGCTTTGACTGTTCCACTCTTTTTTGGTTCCACATAAAATTTTGGATTGTTTTATTCTTTTTCTGTGAAATATGAAGTTAGCATTTAAATAAGAATTGCATTGAATCCAGATTTCTTTTAGGGCCATTCAGTCATTTTCATGATATTGATTTTTCCAACACATGAGCATGGTGTGCTTTTCTATGTTTGTGGCATCCACAGTTTCTTTCATCAGTTTTATGAAGTTTTCATAAAAAGGATGTAGCAATCTTTTACCTCCTTGGTTACATGTATTCCTAGGTATTTTTATTTTTAAAGCTATGTAGATTATTTAACCAAGGAAATAAAAGATCTATTTTATCTTCTTGGAGATTAAAAGAGATTTTTGTTTGTTTGTTTGAGTCGATGTCTCACTCTGTCACCCATGCTGGAGGGCAGTGGAGTGGTCTTGGCTCACTGCAACCTCCATTTCCTGGGTTCAAGTGATTCTCCTGCCTCAGCCTCCCGAATAGCTGGGACTACAGGTACACACCACTGCACCCAGCTAATTTGTTGTATTTTTAGTAGAGATGGGGTTTCACTATGTTGACCAGGCTGGTCTTGAACTCCTAACCTCAGGTGATTTGCCTGCTTTGGCCTCCCAAAGCTCTGGGATTACAGGCAGGAGCCACCACACCTAGCCAAAAGGTTGTTTTTAATCTCTTGGAATACTTTCTTGATTTTGTTCTAGGCTAGATAGTTATTAGTGTATTGAAATGCTACCTATTTTTGTATAGTAATTTTAATTTCTACAACTTTATTAAATTCATTTAACAAATCTGAGAGTTCTTTCTGGTGAAATCTTTAGGTTTATCTAAATATAAGTTTATATCATCAGCAAGGGAGGATAATTTGACTTCCTCTTTTCTAATTTGGATGCCTTTAATCTTGCCCGGTGGCTCTGGCTAGGACTTCCAGTATTATGTTAAATAACAGTGGTGAAATTGGGCATCCCTGTCTTGTTCTAGTTCTTAGAGAAAATTAAATTTTCTATCCAATATAATGTTGGCTGTGGGTTCCCCAGTGGAAACATGAACCAAAGAACAACACTCAACCTTTCCCGTACTAGGGAGTCATTCCTGGTTCCCAGCTGGCCTCGGGCATGCAGGCTACCTGTTTTCCTCACCCTTCCTCGATTTTGGTGTATCCCTTCATTTTTCTGTTGGTCTTCTATGTCGCCTCTTGTAAAATGTATTCAAAACATGATTGCCTGCACACTATTTTGGTTCTTCTAAGTGGATCAGGTGTACTTGAAATGCTTCTAGTCAGCCATTAAAGAAAAAAAAGAAAGCAATTTTTAAGTTACTAATTTACATATTATACCTACTGTTTTTAAGATTACTTATTCACTCAAATACAGCTAAGTGTATTGCTATTATTTTGTGTCTATTAATGTCTTTATTATCTTTCATTTTAACGTTCAAAAGATATTTATTTTTCTTCTGCCCATAAAAATTGTGATTATATATTTTACAACAGGCATTTAGTTAGATTAAGCTACTGACCATATGCATTTATCAATCCCCAAAAAGTGATAAAGTTATAGTAGAGGAATTCTAATAGGAATAGAGTATTGATGACAATAAATCAGTTAAAGAGTTGGAATAGCAACTGAATACATTATGACATTTTAAAAAATCAAGTATAGCTAGAGGACCAGGAAATTCAGTATCGGATTATTTATGATATTCAGAGAGATAACAAAGAAAACAATATAAAGCCTATTATTAAAGAATGGGGCTGGGAGCAGTGGCTCACACCTGTAATCCCAGCACGTTGGGAGGTCCAGGTGGGGGAATCACGAGGTCAGGAATTTGAGACCAGCCTGGCCAACATGGTGAAACCCCATCTTTACTAAAGAAAAATTAGCAGGGTGTGATGGTGCATGCCTGTAATCCAAGCTACTTGGGAGGCTGAGGCAGGAGAATTGCTTGAACCTGGGAGGCAGAAGAGGTTGCAGTGAGCTGAGATCGTGCCATTGCACTCCAGCTCCAGGCAACAGAACAAGACTCCATCTCAGGGGGAGGGGGACGGAAAGAATGGTATGGAGTATAATGAAGAGTGTTAGAATGAAAAATATTTGATATATAGATAGATAGGAAGACAAGTATAGATAGACGCAAACTTGTTTTTAGAAATCAACAGACAAAAATTGAGAGAAAAAAAATCTTGCACAAAACAATTTATAAATGGTGTGGAAAAAGAAAAAGAGATTGATTGGTTTAATGCAGTCTGGAAAACTGAGTCTATATCTTGGAATATATTTGACTACAAAAGCCAAGTGGAAATAAACTAAGTAATCACTGGGGTAAGAACTGACCAGATGCAAAAGACATTTATTAAGAAAAGCAAACTACTGCCGTTCTTTATATTTTAGGGATGCATTAAAATAAGTATATATACGTACAAGACTAAAGTACTAGAAGACAGAATCCAATCAAAGTAAGAAAAAGAACAAACAATGTGTTCAGAAGATTTCTACAAGTGTATAAATACAGGCCAGCGTTTTTGAGATCTGTGATTTTCCTGACTTAGTACTTCTCAAAATGAAGTTGGACAAGTTATTTTGTGTAATAAACCATATCATTATATCATTTGGTCACTTCAACTCTCTTATAATCTATCTGCATCAGTGTATGGTGACAGTCATGAACTGGAAAATAAGCAAGGTCCCTTTTCCATTGTTTCTCTGTATGATTTGTTCTGATACTGAAACTGTTCGTTCATTGTGTCGTTCGGATTGGTCTTTCTGCTGTTGCCCTGAGCTCATTGGTGAATGGCAGTGGACCCATGTACCAAAAATCAAACAAACAAAGAAAAAAGAAGGCTTTTGGTTGAGTAAAACAAATCCGTAAAGTGATCAATATTTCCAACATGAAAAATGAAGAAAGGAAAAAAAAGACCTGCATTAAGTTATGAATTGGATTATAAAATTTAAAAACTCCATGAAGATAAAAAGATACTAACTGCACCAAGAGAAAATAAAAGTAAACCAAAGCAGGCTAAGGCTACATAGATGTACCCAGTTGATCAAAATATATCAAATTACTTACTTCAAAAATGTGCACATTTTGGCACATATATTGCCCTTCAATAAGTTATAATAATAATAGAAACCCATAAGACAGTTCAAATTAAGTATGCCATTAATGCATCTCAGCAGCAGCACTGCAAAACTGCCTGAGTAGAAATTAATTTTCACTTAGAATTCCATACCCAGCTAAATAATTAATAAAATAGGATATTAAAATAGAAGTATTTTTGTTCCAAGCATTTGGAGATTTTCATTTGGGTCTACTTTCTTCTCAGAGAGTTAATTAAGAATGTACCCTGGATAAATAAGGACAGAGAAAGAGAAAGACTACGTGCTATGTGGAAAATTTTGGATAAACTCACGAATGTCCTAAAGGAAAGTTCAGGATGAGAACTGTGCAGAAGTAGGAGTAGTCAATATCAGAATAGAGGGACTGTGGGCTGTGGGATAATGCATTGTCAAGATGTTAGGAACAAATGGTGTGCGTGTGTTTAAGGGTGGATGTTAATAAACCTGGTAAAATGGATTACTTAAAAACAATATTTTTTGTACGTTAGTAGAGACCGGTTTTCACCACTCTGACCAGGCTGGTTTCAAACACCTGACCTTGTGATCCGCCTGCCTCGGCCACTCAAAAAATTAGCTGGGAGTAGTGGCAGGCACCTGTAATTCCAGTTACTCAGCAGACTGAGGCAGGATAACTGCTTGAACCCGGGAGGCAGAAATTGCAGTGAGCCAAGATCGTGCCACTGCACTCCAGCCCAGGTGACAGAGTGAGACTCCATCTAAACAAACAAACAAAAGAGGATACCATGATAAAAATTAATTGTAGAAAAAAGTGATTAGAGAGTCAAGAGAAAATAGAATTCACATAAGAGCTATAGTTGAATTTAGAATAAACATTCTTTATTTTAATCTTAAATTTCTCAATGTCATGAACTCACTATTTCCTTCCTCCAACCTCTCATACAACTAAATATCCTGGAAATAATTTTTAAAACGAGAATGCCACAAAATGACTTAGAGAATTGAAAAGAAGAAGACGACTGATTAGAAAGCTTAGAACTTGAAGAACGACACTGTGGTCAAACAATAACACTGTTTTTATTTGTTTGTTTCAGCTCCCATTTTATCTCCATATATATCAAATCAGGCATCACAGAGGTCTTCTACCCAGAACTACCACTAAGAATAGATAAAATCAAACCAACAAACAAGCAGACATAACAAAACCTAGAAAAGCCTAGACTCTTTGGCCAAAGGATTGGAAACAAAAATGTGCAGTGGAGATCTAGCAGGGAGAAGCAGCTCATGACCCACAACCCATGGTATATAGCTTGATTATCCCACAGAGACTGGTGTCAGTATCATTGGCAAGGCTGACCTAATCCTATGTGCCACAGCCACCGGCAGAGATGACTGATCTGCCTTAAAGGTGACATCAGCATGGTCAAGTTGAACCAATGCTTTACTCATCCCACACTAACCAACCGTGATGGGCCCCATCAGTCTTCAACTAAAGAGTCAGTGAAGTCTGAGCAATGACAGGCTTTCTCTATCTTCAGGGCAGTAAGTGTCACCAAAGTGAGATTGGGTGACTTTTCTTCTATCCATCACACAGGAAATGTAGTGTGATGCCTACCATGTGATTCAGTGACCCTAGAGAGAGAGAACCATGCCCTGCTCCATGACAGGCAGAAACAGACAGACCCCTTGGCCTGCATCTGCATTACTATCAAGCCTAGTTACTGCTGGCCCACCACTCTGTGGCAAAAGACAGCGTAAGTCCAGCAACTTCCACCTCTCTAACTTACAGCAACAGATAAACTAAGTCAAGTGTTTCATGACGCTCCACTTAATTACAGAGTTATCTAGATGCAACTGTCCCTGGCCATTCATCTAGCAACAGAAGAAGACCAAGGCCAAACATTTTCCTCCTCCCAACATGTGGATAAGGAAACAGCTAAAGTGGTGCTTCTTTTCCCTAAAGAGAATGGTAGAGATAAAATAGGAAGCTACGAGCATCTAACAGTCGGAGAATAGACTGAAAGACACACTCTGTTCTGCAGGCCCAACATCTACCTCCCACCCCTGCCCCTCACCGTAGCAATACCTGGTGGCCGAGGGAAGAACCTTGCTACCATGGTAGTTGGAACCAGAATAGATTTAGCAAGTGTTGCAGTGAAGCCCTCAGAACAAAGCAGATAAGAATATGATATCAGGAGCTCACAATACTAAACTGGAGCTATAGCCTATAGAGTGTTCTAGAAAGTACACACTAAACCTAATCAGAGTGACTGCCTACTAAGACGGATATATATAAGATTCATATTCTCCAAATGTACTTTATAAAATGTCCAGGATATAACCAAAAAGCCAGTGATCATACAACAAACCATTAAATCACAACTTCATGAATTTAATGGTTCATAAATTTGCTTCAACAAGCAATTATAAATTGTATTGAAACTAAAGAAAAAATAGATAATCTCCTCAAAGAAATTAAAGTTATATAAAAAAGAACTAAGTGAAAATTATAGACTTGAAAGTTGCAAGTAACAAAACAAACAAACAAGACTCTTGGATAAGATCCATAGTAGACTGGAGGTGAGAGAGAACAGACACAGTGACCTTGAGGACAGATATAGTATTTACTCAGTCTGAATAACAGAGAGGATACAGACTGAAAAAGCAAAGACCTTTGGGACTATAACAATAAATCTAACATTTTGTTGTTCATATTATTGGCATCCTAGAATGACAGTAGAAAAAAAGTAGGGCTAAAAAGTTATTGGAAGAAATAAGAACTAAAAGTTCACTAAATAGAGCAAAAGACATAAATCTATAAATTTATGAAACTGAGAAAATTCCAAATAGAACAAGTCCACAGAAATTTATGCCACATCATGTCATTATTAAACTTCTAGAAAGGAAAGACAAAAATAAAATCTTGGAAACAGCAAGAGAATAATGATCTCTTTTCTATAAGAATACATAAACTTGAATGACAATGGATTTTATACCAGAAAACATGAAGATCAGAAGGAAGGAAAATAAGAGACCAGACTGGCGGAGTGACAGGTGGGGGAAACCAAGAATTTGTCACAAGAGGATATATCTTTAAATAATGACTAAATAAACCTCTCTAAAAAGAAAAAATAAATAAATAAGAGAAGGGACTTCTATCTTCATAAAGGAAAGAAGAGCAAAATAATAAATAAAAATAGAAGCAGATATCAGAATTCTTTCCTCTATGAATTTCTTAAATTATATTTTAAATTTAAAGCAAACATTATAACACCTAATGTGTTACCAACTATACATAGTATAAATATTTAAGAAAATTATATTTAAAAAATAGGAAAGGTAAAGGGATCTAAGTCAAAGTAAGGTTTTAATACTTCACTAGAAGTAGTAAAACTAGTGTAATGTAGTCTGTGTTTTTACACATATATATTGTGATATCTAGAGAAACAACTAAAAAATTGTCTAAGCAATATGATTGAAAACATTATAAATTAAGACAGAAGAGTAAACATGTCTAGGCAATCTAAAGGAAGACAAGAAAAAAAAATTCTCAAAACTCTACAGTAAGAAAACAAACAACCTGATTAAATAATGTGCCAGAGGCCTGGCCAGACACCTCACCAAAGAAAATATAGAAATGGCAAATAAGCATATAGAAGATGCTGCACATCACATGTCATTAGAGAAAAGCAAATTAAAATAACAATGAAATACCACTACAAATGCATTAAATACTCATTTATTGCTGAGGGCAGGGGGTGCTGCAAAATAGTACAGCCACTTTTGAAGATAATTATGTGGTTTGGCCTTGTCCCCAACCAAATCTCATCTTGGATTGTAATTTCCATAATCCCCACATGTTGTGAGATGGACCCAGTGGGAGGCAATTGAATCATGGGGATGGTTACCCCCATGCTGCCGTTCTCATGATAATGAGTAAGTTCCTCACGAGATCTGATGGTTTTATAGGGGCTTTTCCCACTTTTGCTCGTCACTTCTCTTTGCTGCCACCATGTGAAGAAGGAAGTATTTGTTTCCCCTTCCACCATGATTGTAAGTTTCCTGAGGCTTCCCCAGCCATGCTGAACTGTGCATCAATTAAACCTTTTTCTTTTATAAATTACCCAGTCTTTTATTAGCAACGTGAGAACAGACTAATACAGGTAGTTTGGCAGTTTCTGACAAATGTAAACATGCCTTTGTCATATGAATCAGTAGTCATTGAGTTGAAAGTAACCAAGTGCCCTTCAATACATGAGTGAATAAATAAACTGTGGTGTATCCAGACACTGGAATATTATTCAGCATTAAATGAAATGAGGTATGACATCATGAAAAGACACAGGGAAAACTTAAATGCATATTACTAAGTTAAAGAGCCAGTGTGAAAAGGTTACATACCCTACTATTTGAACTTTATGACATTCTGGAAAAGGCAAAGCTATGAAGGCAGTAAAAAGATCAGTGATTGCCAGGGGTTGGGAGGGAGAAAGGCATGAACAGGTGGAGCGCAAAGGATTTGAGGGCAGTTAAAGAAAAACTACACATTGTATTATATAGGTAGATACATGTCATTATGTTGTATCCCAATCCATAGAATGTATACCAAGAGTGAATCCCAATATCAACTATGGTTTTGAGTGATTATGATGTGTCAACATAAGTTCACCAATTGTAACAAATGTACCATGCTGATGGAAGATGTTGGTAATGAGGGAGCCATGCATATGTGGAGTCAGGGTATATATAGGACATTTCTATGCCTTCATTTCAATTTTTCTGTGAACTTCAAACTTCTCTAAAAAAAGTAGTCAAAAAGGAAGAAAAAATGTACTGAGAAACAGAAGAAACAAAGAGAAGACAAATAATAAAATATCTCAAAACGAAGATGGAAAGAACTCAACACTTGGCAGTATTTAAAAATGAGAACATGAAAAAATACATAAAAAATTGTTTTTCCCTGGAGAAGATAGCAAGTGCGCAAAGGAAAATATGTTTTAAATTGATAGCCATTAGATCAACAAATATTAAAAACAGATGTCAATACTCACCTTTCACAATGGCCTAAAAGTTGTGATGACATCAAACGCTGATGAGGTTGTCATGTAACTGTATCACTCATACATTTCTGGTGAAACCGGAAGATAATAAAGCTACTCTAGAAAATCATGCAGCAGTTTCTTTTAAAACTAAAGATACACCTGTCCATATGACCCAGCAATAGCAGTCTTAGACATTTATCCCCCAAAATAAAATTATGTCCACATAAAAGCTGTATACAAATATTTATAGCAGCCAGAATTTGTAATATCCAGAATTTGAGAATAATATGTGTATCCCTTAATGGGTAAAAGAAACAAACTCCTGGTGCATTCGTGTCATGCAATACTACTTAGCACTAAAAATAACAAATGATTAATAAGTTTTACATGTATATCAACAAAGTTCTGCTGTGTGAAAAAAAGCCAGTGTTAAAATGGCACATGCTGTGTGATTCTATTTACATAACATTCATTAAATAAAAATCAAGCAAACAGAGATAAAGAACAGACTAGTAGTTGCTGGTGGTTAGGGATGGGAACAGGAGGTAAGGATGACTGGCTGTAAGAGGCCAGCATGAGGGAATCTGGAGATGATGGAAAAATTCTGTATGTTGATTTTGGTGGTTGTTACATGAAGCAACACGTGGCAAAATGCAAATAATTACACATACACACCTAAATGAGGACATGCATAAATGGCGAAATCTGAATAAGCTCATTGGCTTGTATCAATTTCAATTTTCCAGTTTTCTCATTGTGTATAGTTATTGCAAGATGTCAACACTTGGGGAGTTATATAATAAAGTCTGTGCTATTCTGTTATAATAGCACAAAATGGATGAATATAGGTGCAGAGCACCTCCTTATATATTTTTGCAATTTCCTGTGAATTTATGATTATTTCTGAATTAAAATAATATGTAAACAGTAGTTATATAGTTTTATTTTTAGTATTTGTGGTTATGTAGTAGCTGTATATATTTATAAGGTATATGAGATATTTTGATACAGACATAAAATGAGTAATAAATACATCAGGGTAAATAGGGTATCCACCACCTCAAGCACTTATCCTCTTTGTGTTACAAACAATCAATTATACTCTTTTAGTTATTTTAGAATGTACAATAAATTATTATTTACTGTGGTTATCCTGCTGTGCTATCAAGTGCTAAATCTTATTCATTCTATCTAACTGTAATATTGTACCCATCAAACATCCCCACTTGCCCAAGATCTTATTCATTCTATGTAATTGTAATTTTGTACCCATCAAACATCCCCACTTTCCCAACCCACATCCTTCCCAGCCTCTGATAATCATCCTTCTACTCTGTATCTCCATAAGTTCAACTGTTTTAAATAATAAGCTCCTGCAAATACATGTGAAGTTTGTCTTTCTCTTCCTGGCTTATTTCACTTAACGTAATAATTTTCAGTTCCATCCATATTGTTGCAAATGACAGAATTTCATTCTTTTTGTGGCTGAAGAATCCTCTGTTATGTATATGTATCACATTTTTCTTGTCCTTTCATCTGTCAATATACACTTGGTTGCTTCAAAATCTTAGCTGCTGTTTTGAATAGTGCTGCAATAAACATGGGAGTACAGATATCTCTTCATTATACTTATTTGCTTTCTTTTGGGTGTACACCTAGAAGTAGGATTGCCTGATCATATGGTAGCTCTATTTTTAGTGTTTTGAGGAACTTCCAAACTGGACTCCATAGTGGTTATACTAATTTACCTTCCAACAAGCAGTGTATGAGGGTATCGTTTTCTCCAAAACCTCACCAGCATTTGTTATTGACTATCTTTTGAATAAAAGCCATTTCGACTGAGTTGAGATATTTCACTGTAGCTTTGATTTGCATTTCTCTAATGTTCAATAATTTGGAACACCTATTTATATACTTGTTTGCTATTTGTATGTCTCCTTTTGAGAAATGTCTCTTCATATAATTTGCCCATATTTTAGTAAATTATTAGATTATTTTTCTATATACTTGTTTAAACTCCTTATATATTTCGGTTATGAATTATGTGACAACCAGTGATATGGTTTGGCTGTGTCCCCACCTAAATCTCAACTTGAACTGTAGTTGCCATATGTCCACATGTCATGGGAGAAACCCAGTGGCAGGTAATTGAATCATCAGGGTGATTTCCCCCATGCTATTCTCATGATAGTGAGCAAGTTCTCATGATATCTGATGGTTTTATAAGGGGCTTCCCGGTTAACTCAGTTCTCCTTCTTCTCCTTCCTGCCACCATGTGAAGATGGATGTGTTTGTGTCCTCTTCCATCATGATTGTAAGTTTCCTGAAGCCTCCCCAGCCCAGCAGAACTGTGAGTCAATTAACTTTTTACCTTTATAAATTAACCAGTCTCCGGTATTTCCTTATAGCAGCATGAGAATGAACTAATTCAGCAAATTGGTACCACAAAGAGTGAGATACTAATGTAAAGATACCGAAAAATGTGAAAGCAACTTTGGAACTGGGTAACAGGCAGAGGTTGAAAAAGTTTGGAGGGCTCACAAGAAGACAGGACAATGTGGAAAACTTTGGAATTTCTTGGACATTTGGAGGGCTCAGAGACAGAAAAACATGGGAAAGGTGGAACTTCTAGAGACTTGTCGAATGGCTTTGACCAAAATGCTGATAGTGATATGGACAATAAAGTCCAGGCAGAGGTGGTCTCAGATGGAGATGAGGAACTTGTTGAGAACAGGAGTAAAGATCACTCTTGCTATGCAAATAGATGGTTGACATTTTGCCCCTGCCGCAGAGATCTTTGAAACTTTGAACTTGAGACAGATGATTTAGGGTATCTGGCAGAAGAAATTTCTAAGCAGCAAAGCATTAAAGAGGAAGCAGAGCATAAAAATTTGGAAAATTTGCAGCCAGATGATGCAATAGAAAAGAAAAGTCTATTTTCTGGAGAAAAATTCAAACCAGCTGCAGAAATTTGCATAAGCAACAAAGAGCCAAATGTTAATCAACAAGACAATAAGGAAAATGTCTCCGGGACATAACAGAGACTTTAGCAGCAGACCCTCATCTAGCCCAGAGGTCTAGGAGGGAAAAATGGTTTACTGGGACAGGTCCAGGCCCCACCTGCTGTGTGCAGCCTTGAGACTTCGTGCCCTGTGACCCAGACACTTCAGCCATGTCTAAAAGGGGCCAAGGTACAGTTCAGGCCATTGCTTCAGAGGGTGGAAGCCCCAGTCGTTTTTTGTTTGTTCTATTTATATCTTTTTGTACTGTTGATGTCTTGAAAAGTGGTTGTAGTGATTAATATTCTTGGTTCATCTTTTAGTCTTGTACTCAAGGTATGAGTAGTTTACACACCACAATTACAATTACTAGAATCACTGTATTATTCTGTGTTTTTCTGTATACTTACTGTTATGAGTGACATAACAGTATGTTATGAACCCTCAGATGTTTTCTTATTGCTTATTACCATTCTTTTTCTTCAGACTGAAGAATTCCCTTGAGCATTTCTTGTAGGACAGTTTTGGTGTTAATGGATCACCTCAGCTTTTGTTCATTTGTGAATGTCTTTATTTCTCCTTCATATTTGGAGGATATATTCACCGAACCTATTAATCTAGAATACAAGTGTTTTGTTGTTGTTTGTTTGTTTTTCCCTTTAGCATATAAATATGTCATCCCACTCTCTTCTGGACTATAAAGTTTTCACTGAGAATCATACTGCCAGGGGTATTGCAGCTCAATTGCATGCTATTTACTTCTTTTATCTTGCTGATTTTAGAATCCTTCCTATTTCCTTGGCCTTTGGGAGTTTGATCGTTAAATGTATTGAGGTAGGTTTATTTGGCTTAAATCTGTTTGGTGTTCTAGAACTTTCTTAGACTTGAATATTTATACCTTTCTCTAGGATTGGGAAGTTCTCTGTTATCCCTTTGAATAAACTGTGAATAAACTTTCTTGTTTTTTTTTTTTTTTAATTTATTTGAGACAGAGTCTAACTTTGTCACCCAAACTGGAGTGCAATGGTGCAATCTCAGCTCACTGAAACCCCTTCCAGGTTCAAGCAGTTCTCCTGTCTCAGCCTCCTGAGTAGCTGGGACTACAGGTGCATGCCACCATGCTAGGCTAATTTTTTGTATTTTTAGTAGAGATGGGGTTTCACCGTATTGGTCAGGCTGGCCTTGAACTCCTGAACTCAGGTGATCTACCCGCCTCGGCCTCCCAAAGTGCTGGGGTTACAGGAGTGAACCACCAAACTCGGCCCCCTTTGAATACACTTTCTATCCCCATGTATCTCTCTCTACCTCCTGTTTAAGGCCAATTACTCTTACATCTGCTTTTGGAGGCTGTTTGCTAGATCTTGTATGTGTGCTTTATTCTTTTTACTTCTTTTATTTTTCTCTGTGTATTTTCAAGTAGCCTGTTTTCAAGCTCACTAAGTTTTTTCTTCGGCTTCATCATTTTTGTTGTTAAGAGAATCTGATTGATATGGCTAGGGTCTGTGTCCCCACTCAAATCTCATCTTGAATTTTAATCCCAATAATTCCCATGTGTCAAGGGAGAGTAATTGAATTATGGGGGCAGTTTCCCCCATGCTGTTCCCATGATAGTGACTGAGTTCTCATGAGAGCTGATGGTTTTAGAAGGGGCTCTTTCCCTTCACTCAGCCCTTCTCTTTCCTGCCACCTTGTGAAAGAATGTGCCTTGCTTCCCTTTCACCTTCCACCGTGATTGTAAGTTTCCTGAGGCCTCCCCAACAATGCTGAACTGTGAGTAAATTAAACCTCTTTCCTTTATAAATTACCCAGATGTGAACAGTGGTTTATAGCAGTATGAAAATGGACTAATACCCTGGTTCAGTCTTCAGTATGTCAGTTGTATTTTTCAACTCCAGAATTTCTGCTTGATTCTTTTTAGTTATTTCAATCTCTTTGCTCAGTTTATCTCATAGTGTTCTGACTTCCTTATCTGTGCTATCTTTAAGTTCATTGAGTTTCCTCAACACAGCTATTTTGAATTTTCTGTCTTAAAGGTCACATATCTATGTCTTCCAAGATTGGTCCCTGGTGCCTCAATGAATTGCTCTGGTGAGGTCATGTTTTCCTGGATTGTCCTGATGCTTCTGGATGCTTGTCAGTGTCTGGGCTTTGAAGAGTTATGTATTCATTGTTGTCTTTGCAGCATAGGTTTGTTTGTAACTGTACTTCTTGGGAAGTCTTTCCAGGTATTTGAAGGAACTTGGGTGTTGTGATATACGTTTTTGGTCACTACAGCCATAGCTGCATTTGGAGGCACTCCAAACCATGGCAACTCTTGTTTTTCTCTCCTATTTTTTCCCCAAACAAATAGCACCTCTCTCTCTCTTTCTCTCTCTGCTTAACTTCCTAGAGCTTGCGGAGGGGTGACAAAAGCACCTCTGTGGTCACCACCACTGGGACTGTGCTGCATCATATCTAAAGCCAGCACGGCACTGATTCTTGTCCAGATTCTGAAGCACCTATTCCCTGGTTATTGCTGATTTTCCCTCAAAGCCCAATGGCTCTACAATCAGCAGTTTGCAAAACCATCCAGGTCTGTGTCCTTCCCATCAGTGTAGTGAGTTTTCCCTAGTCCCAGGCAATTACAGAGATACGATCCAGGAGTCAGAACCTAGAAATAGAAACCACTGGAACCTATCTGGTGCTTTATTTTGCTGGGGCTGAGGTGGCACCCAAGCCACAAGACAAAGTCCTTTCCACTCTTCCATCCCCTTTCCACTAGCAAAAGAGTGTCTCTCCCATGGCTACCACTGCCCAAGGCCCATGGTGACTACTGCCTAGCTACTGCTAATGTTCACTCAAGGCTCAATGGCTTTTCAGTCTGCTTGTTATGAATTATGTCAGGCCCGGAACTCTCCCTTCAGTGCAGTGGGCTCTCTTTTAGCCCTAGGCAGGTCTAGAAATGCCTGAACAAATACCTGGAATTGAGGATCCCAAGAGTTCACTTGGTGCTCTAGCCCACTATGGCTAAGCTGGTACCTAAGCTGCAAAACAAAGTCCCATTATTCTTCCCTCTCCTTGTTTCATCAGAAGGTATCCCTCCCCGTAGCCACCACAGCTGGAAATGCGCTGTGTCACACTTGAAGCCAGCACATCTTGGAGTCTCATCCAAGGCCCACAGTGTGTACTTCTTGGCTCCCACTGTTGACTCTTCAGGGTTCAAGAAACCTTTAGTTAGTAGGTGAGGAATCCTTCCAGGACTGGGTCTTTCCTTTCAAGGCAGTAGGTTCTCTTCAGGCCCACGGTGTGGCTAGAAATGTTGTCCAGAACATAGTGCCTGAAATGAAGGCCTCAGGAGTCTGCCTAGTGACCTGTCCTATTATGGCTGAGCTGGCAACCAAGTTTCAAAACAAAGTCCTCTTTACTCTTCTGTCTCCTTTCCACCAACAGGAGGAAGAAGTCTTTCCCAGAGCTGCAAGTTGTGCTGCCTGGGGTTGGAGAAGGAATGGCACAAACACTCCTTTGGCCACCCTGTCTGCTTTTTAACTGGTTTGAATGAATCCCAATTCCACTAGATCTGAACCTAACACAACACCGAGACTTGCCCAATAATTCCATTCCTTGAAGCCTAGACTGACTTTCAAATTTATTTAGAACCCCAGAGCCATTTAGCTCATAGTGGTGAGGCTTGTTGGTACTCAGGTTCCACCACTGGGATAGGTGATTATCCTATAGCTAAGGCTAGTGTAAATGCCCTCTCTGTGGGCATCACCCGAATTCTTCCTGTTGTTGCTTTCTTCTGTGACAGGGCAGCACTGAGTTCCAATGCAAAGTTTCACAATCACTGCACGCTCCCTCCCCAAAGCAAACAGATTCTTTCTCTGCACCATGTAGAAACTGCCTGGGGATGACAGAGGGGCAGCATCTACAAGTCAAAGCTGTTTTTTCTACCCTGTTTACTGCATCTTTCCTTGCTATGATTTTAAAACCAGGAACTGTGATTGCTCATCTGACTTTGGTGCTTATTAAGGTATTTTTTTTGTTAGTTTGTTTTTTTCTGATAGTTGTTCAGTTTGGTGTTCTGTGGGGACAGTGGTCAGTGGTTTCTCCTGTTTGGCCATGTTGTTCTGCTTCCTCTCTATAATTTTTAATAACCACCTAAATATATGTTGAGGGCAGAAAATTGGAGTATATGTTGGTCAGTGTCAGAAAACACTAAGCACTATGACAAATGACAGAACATTTCTCCAACTAAACAGAATTCCTTTTTCAGAAAAAGAGAGCTGAGACAATGTGTTGTAAGTGCACTGATGCTATGTCATAAGATCAAAAATAAATGGTAATGCAGGGAAACCTGAATCTACAAAAACCAATAGGGAGTTTCATAATGGTAAATATGTAACTTAATTAAAACAAACATTGATTTTTATTAATAAATGTATTTAACAGACAGTTGATTTTCAAAGCAAAAATAATTACCAAGCATTGTGCAATGTATAGCTTAGATAGAAGTGAAGTAACTTTATATGATTGCCAAAAGGATCAAAGGAAGGGTAGAAATATAAAATTCTGATATTTACATTATACATATCACAGTGCAATATTGTATCAAATTAGAGGCTATAAGGTTAAGACTTGTATTACAAATACTAGAGGACACATAAAAATAAAATGCAAATTAAAATAAAAGATTTATAATTTATAAGGCTATTATGAAGATTAAATAGACTATTAAACTATAAACTTGTTACCAAAAAAAAAAGTTGACAAAATAAACAAAAAGCAGAAGGACCACATGAAAACATATCAATTTAATAGACAAACTCAACCATATTTATAATTACAGTTAGTTTAAATGTTCCACACAACCAGACCAAACCTTATTTAAAATATGCTATGTTGAATAAACCTCTATTTTAAACATAAAGGCATGGTAATTTAAAATAAAAAATATAGTAGAATAAGGTGTTCTGTGCAACAATTATTCATGATATGGTTTAGATTTGTGTCCCCACCAAATCTCCTATGGAATTGTCATCCTTAGTATTGGATGCGTGTCCTGGTAGAAAGTGATTGGATCATGGTGAAGGGTCCTTCATGGCTTGATGCTGGCCTCATAATAGTGAGTGTGTTCTCATGAGATCTGGTTAAGTGTGTGACACCTCCAACTCTAACCCTTCTCCTCACACACACACTCTTTCTTGCTCCTGCTTTTGCCATTTGACATGCAAGCTTCTACTCGGACATCCTCTTGCCATGATTGTAAGCTTCCAGAGGCCTCCCCAGAAGCAGATACTGGCAGTATATTTCCTGTACAGCCTGCAGAACCATGAGCCAATTAAACCTCCTTTCTTATAAGTTACTCAGTCTCAGGTATTTCTTTATAGCAATGCAAAAACAGACAAATATGATTCCAAGAAATATGCAGAAATTAAAATAATGCCAGACAACCTAGATATCAAACATGGAATATGATCAGAAGTAAAGAGGTGAGATGATGATGAAAGGAACCAATATCAAGAAAATTGAACAATTTTAGATAAGTATGTTCCTAACTTAAAAACTTCAATATACAAGCAAAATAAAATATTGACAGAATTAAAGAACAAATTAAACAAAGCCCCAATTATCTGTGAGGGACATAACAATCATAGTTATTTTCATACCTAATAACAAAGCTTCAAAATACATGATAGAAAAGTCAAGAGAACTGTGAGGAAAAAAACAATTAACAATAAAGTTGGATAATTTAGTATTCCTTTCTCAATAATTGATACAATAGTGAAAAATGTTAGTAAGGATATAAAAGAACGAAATACGACTACCACTGCTTTTAATAACATAGCATTCCATACTCACATTAGAAAATAAAGGCACGTTATCTATAAGTTTTAACTTTTAAAAGAAATAATAATCTAAATTTTAAAAATAAATAAAATAATAAGCCAAGGTATATACAATAAGAATTAGTGAAATATAGGCTGGGCGCGGTGACTCACGCCTGTAATCCCAACACTTTGGGAGGTCGAGGCAGGTGGATCATGACGTCAGGAGTTCGAGAGCAGCCTGGCCAAGATGGTGAAACCCAGTCTCTATTAAAAATACAAAAATTAGCTGGGCTTGGTGGTGGACACCTGTAATCCCAGCTACTCAGAAGGCTGAGGCAGGAGAATTGCATGAACCCAGGAGGTGGAGGCTGCGTGAACGGAGATCACACCACTGCACTCTAGCCTGGGCGACAAAGAAAGACTCCGTCTCAAAAAAAAAAGAGTCAGTGAAATATGGAAGATG
The DNA here is from genome assembly GCF_024542745.1 of Macaca thibetana thibetana. Classification (NCBI taxonomy): domain Eukaryota; kingdom Metazoa; phylum Chordata; class Mammalia; order Primates; family Cercopithecidae; genus Macaca; species Macaca thibetana. The sequence goes on along the minus strand of NC_065580.1, from coordinate 174,732,346 downwards.
GGATATCACTGTAACTATCAAAAATACTAAAAAGATAGTAGGATAATATGATGGTGCATTTTGTGGTTAAATTTTCTGTAAACATTTTTAATAGTCCCATTTATGATTTGTCTTGTTCGTTCTTTTGTATGTACCTGAAAAAAAGATGTAACTTGAGGTTGTTAGCTGTGACTTTCTACAAATAAATGTATCAAGTGGACTGCCAGAATTGTTGAAATAGTCAATGCCACTACTATCTTTTTGCTAATTTCTTCCACAATTTTGAAAAAAATAGAATTAATAATAATAATGCCTGCAGATTTTTCTCTTTTTAAATATTAATTACTTATTTTATAATTTAAAGTTTGTTACTAGGTACATACTATATTGAGATTATTAGTTTCTCTTGTAAATTCATGCTTTATTACTATGACAGTATTCTCTTTATTTTGGTAATACTCTTAATATAATATTAAGTTAAATATGTCCACTTTTATATTATATAATATTTTTGTATTCTCTTATTTTCAGCTTGTCTGACGATTTTATAAAAAGTATACTTTTTGAAACCATTTAATTTGGGCTTGCTTTATTTTCTGTTATGACTGTCTCTGTGTTTTAAGTATTTTGTTGTTTATTTGCATTTCTGCTATTGTTGGTATTTTTGAATTTAAGCTTACCATCATGCTATTTCCTTTCTCGTTTTTCACTCTCATGCTGTTGTTTTGTATCTTTTCTCTGTTTTTTCACTTTTTCTGCCTTCTTTCGGGTTGAGTAACAATATTTCAAATATTTCATTCTGTTCTCTTTGTTTTAACTCATGCATATGTGTGTGTTTTGTGGGTTTGTGTGTATAGTATTTTTTGAGAAACTAAATCATGCTTTCGTAATTTTTTATATTCTATGTGGAAACAATGTTTTTTCAGTTCATATAAAATGAAAACCTTTACAAGAGTACAATTTTATTTCTCCTAACCATGGAAGAATACATATACTTATCTTAATTTAATTTGTTCCGTATTTTAACATATCTTTTTAGACAAACTTTATTTTGTCACAGCTGCTGTGACAAAAAATATCTATTCATTGGTAATCTTCATCCCCTGTAGCTTTTACAGCAAAATCTACCTGAATAGTTTTTCTTCTACCTTCAATCTCACACGTGCACCCAGTGTCACATTTCTACTAGTGTTTTCATTGCTTCTTCATTATCGACGGGATGAAATAGAATCCTTTACAATGACATATATAAAGCTTTATATTTTTACATTTGATTTTTATAATTTTCCTTTCAGCAATACAGATCTATCTTCCAGCAACACATAGCCTCTTGTTATTTTCTAAACATGACACATTTTGTCACATAATTATGTCTTTTCCCGTAGAATTTTTTTTAGCTAAAATACCTCAAGACTCAGTTTGAGATTTTTTTGTACTTTATATTTTTATATTTCTCCATTTAAAAATCAGAGCACAGTGTAATTCCTTTATGCTTAAGTTATTGTTTTGCAAATAGACCATAAAACCCTAAAAATATGTCCATAACTTTACAGAAGATTTCAATAAATACTTGTAATAAATATATAATTTCAGGCTGGGTGCGGTGTCTCACGCCTGTAATCTCAGCACTTTGGGAGGTCGAGGCAGGCAGATCAAGAGGTCAGGAGATCAAGACCATCCTGGCTAACACGGTGAAACCCGTCTCTACTAGAAAAAAAAAACCAAAAAAACAAAAAGCAAAAAAATTAGCCGGGCATGATGGTGGGAGGCTGTAGTCCCAGCTACCCAGGAGGCTGAGGCAGGAGAATGGTGTGAATCCGGGAGGGAGAGCTTGCAGTGAGCTGAGATCACACCACTGCACTCCCACCTGGGCGACAGAGTGAGACTCCGTCTCAAAAAAAAAAAAAAAAATTATATATATATATATATATATAGAGAGAGAGAGAGAGAGAAAGAGAAATCATATATATATATATATATATGATTTCAAAAAAGATATCCAACCAATTTTGTAGATTAAGAAAACGTTTTTGAATGAATAGTCATGAGACAAGTGAATATACAAAATAATAATGTTGAGCACCTTTTATACACCACACATAAAAATTAACTCAAAACAAAAAGCTTTTCCATTTAGGAGAAAACCCTTATGAGAAAATAAAATCTTAAAAGAAAAATGAAAATTAGGAGTAAATCTCTGTGTCTGGATTTTTAAAGCAAACCCTTCTTGGACACTGCACTAAAGCACAAGTTACTAAATAAATAAATAAAATTAGTTAAATTTTATCAAAATGTAGTTTTTTTCTTAAAGGTCACATGAAAAACAAATGAGATAACTCACAGGTTGGAGAGAAAATATTTGCAAATTATGTATCTGATAAAGGACTTGCATACAGAATATATAAAGAACACTTCCAACTCAACACTAAAACCCAAAACAAAAGCATAAGTAATCCAGTTAAAAAAAATAAGGACGGGTATGAAATAGACACTTTTCTAAAAATGACATACATATGGCTAATAAGCACAGAAAAGATGCTCAACATCATTAGCCATTAAGCAAATGCAAATCAAAGCCGCCATGAGATGTCACTTTAAACCAACAAGAATGGCTATAATTAAAAGAGAGACAAAAATAAGTGTTGGCAAAGAAGTGGAGAAATTGGAATTCTCATTTTGGGAATATAAAATGCTATGCTATTTTGGAAAACATGTTGGTATTTCATCAAAATAGTAAACATAAAATTACTATATGACCCAGTAATTCTATCCTTAGGTATATACTAAAAATTAACAGAATCGTATGTCGACACAAAAACTTTTACAGAAATGTTAATGCCATTATTCATATTAGCTAAAGAGAGAACACAATCCAAAATGTCCATAAATTGATGAATGGCTAGACAAAAATGTGGTATAGACATATAATGCACTGTTATGCAATAATAAAAAAGAAATAATGTACTGCTTCATGCTACAACATGGATGAACTCTGAAAACATTACAAATGAAATAAGCCAGCCACAAAAGTCCACTTATTATACATTTCCATTTGTAGGAAATGCCCAGAATAAATAAATGTATAAAGACCAAAAATAGATTAGTAGTTACCTCAACATGGGGGACATGTAGTGATGGGAAGTGACTGCCAGTAGGTAGGGATTTCTTTTAGAAGTAACAAAAATATCCTAAAATTGATTATGGATAGTTATGCAACTCTGTTAACATACTAAAAATCATTAACTAGAGACTTTAAATATGTGAATCCTGGCTGGGCACAGTGGCTCATGGCTGTAATCCCAGCACTTTGGGAGGCCGAGATGGGTAGATCACGAGGTCGGGAGATCGAGACCATCCTGGCTAACACGGTGAAACCCCATCTCTACTAAAAATACAAAAATTAGCCAGGTGTGGTGGCACATGCCTATAGTCCCAGCTACTAGGGAGGCTGAGGCAGGAAAATCGCTTGAACCGGGGAGGTGGAGGTTGCAGTGAGCCAAGATCGTGCCACTGCACTCCAGCCTGGGTGACAGAGTGAGACTCCATCTCAAAAAAAAAAAAAAAAAAAAAAAAAAGAAAGAAACATGAATATTGTATGTGAGTTATATCTCAGAATAAACTCTGTTTTAGAAGAGTTAAATAAAGAGGGATAAATGGATCCAGAGTGCTAAAATAGACTATACAATCTAGCTATTTTCAAGTTTGTTTTTATTTTTTGAAAATAACATTATAAACTACTTAATATTATTTATGAACTTGAACCCTTAATTTATTTCCATTTTAAACCCAATTTAACATGTGCTTCTTTCTTATGTATTAAGTAGTTTTTGGTCCACATATAAATTCTAATACACAGAAAGAGTTGCTATACAATTTCTATTTCTTTTCTCCTTTGAAGAAGACAGGTAGAAAAAAATATTTTTTGGTTGTTGTTGTTTGTCTTTTTTCTAGAACAAAGTGATATTATTATCCCTTCCTAGAACTTTATTTGAAAATCAGTATTCCATTAGATATATTGAAATGTGTGAACATCTGTGAATTAACATATAATCTCACACAACCTAAATATATTGCCCATGTTTAAGTACAACTCTCTTTTTTCTATAAAATGCATTTAAAAATCTTTTGAATAATATTAACTTATAATGAAATGTTATTAATATTGTTCTTCCTTAGAGAGAAAAGTGGTATGTTAATCAGATACAGAAAGTTAACACTGTTGTAAATACCAAAGGCAATATTTTCATTAACATTTCATTACATTTCAATTATTATTTTGATTCCTATCTCTAGCACTTTATTTTTCATTCTGAAACTACTTAACTAAAGCTGAACAGGAAACTACGTTTTTGTCTTTTCTTTCTGGGTTTTCTTCAGATAATTTTCAGAGACTCACTCTAGATTATGGACAAGAAAAGATGTGCAAATGTTATGATTAGACAGACTAGCATTAAGTTTCATTTTCTCCATAAATTGAGGAAAGTAGATATGAAATTTTGAGTAATTTTTTCTACCTCTCTGACTGTCAACATTTACATCTGTATAATATTGATGATAACACTTCCTTTCAGGGTGGCTAGAAATAATAAAAAATAATGAAAGATAAAACACCTCACACAATAGCTGCCACTCCCAGAATGTGATCATATATTATAATAATGATGAGGATTATATGTGTAATAGGTAATAATATTGCTGGACACTGAAAAACAAATGGGCTTTGCCCATTGAGTAAAATCTGTAATGGTGAAAAACCCGGTTAATATGTCCCAGCGAGGGCTGTCTCTTGATCAATTTTAGATTTAGGTGTGTTCACACAATCCCATGAATGTGTTGCAATCTCAAAATCATTCTGTTGTGTCTTGATAGAATAAATACCATATCAGGACTGCTCCTATTCTACAAGTTCATTGTTACATAGATTTTTCAACCTATGTAAATGTCTTATTTAAATTATAATACCTGGTAGGTTTTCTCCAATAATGTTTATATGGCTTTAAAAAACTTTACATAACTCCTTATTCCCACTGAACTTTTGTCTGTGTCTGAGATTTACACAGCACGTAAGAGCTTTCAAAGAGATGTGATATAAAAAAAAAAAACTAAATTAGGTTAACTACATGGAGATGTTTGCAATGTGATGAGCCTTCAAACTATGCTGTTTTCTGATTTCACTCGCAGTTATCATATGCTATCGTTTTCTTCTACATTTCTAGGTCTGTTTTATTTCCAAAAGGGCTAGACATCCTCTAGGTCAGAGATCAAAAAGATTCTTTCTATAACTGCATTAACACTATAATATTTCAATAAAGAAAGTATGAAATGTGCTTTGAATTTCTATTTAGGACTTGATAAATATTCCAATATTTGGTATATTCTCATGCAAACTTTTGGAGATCTCTCTTACAATTTTCTATAAAACATGAAAAGGCTATGATTTAGGGCTAAAAATTGTGTTTCATTTCTAGAATTCTGATGTCACCATTTATTAAAAATATAAGAGTTTAATATTATATTACATTATATTCGTGCACCCATCAGCCATATTATGATTTTCTGCCATTTATGAAAAAATGGTAAACATATACTTCTGATAAGCTGGCATTTGTTATACTTGGCATGTGTAACAAATGTTTTTAAGTCATTGTAAAAAAAAAAATCTAATGCCATAATGTAGAAATACCACAACAAAAGAAATACATTCTCATTTAAAATTTTGTTAATTGTCATATTTGGTGTGAAAAACTTTTGAATTCAACAAATGAAACATACATTATCTAAATAGTATTAAATTATACAATACCTATCAGTCAGATTTCTAAAATAAACTACAAAGCAACTCTTCCTGATGTTTAATAGTTAAATAAAAAACAATTGTAAAGAAAAGACAAGGTATTTGAGTACATTGATATCACATAAACATTAATGTTGACTGTTTTATAGCTAAAAATATAAGCATTTTTTGGCAATATTTACCGTGTACATTCTTATCTTTTACATTTTCAAATGCAACATAAACAGATGAGCCAAGGTTTTACGATGTACTGAGTAGTAACTTAACAAAATTTAAAGTTCACATTTCCTATTAACTTTCCAATTTCAATTGCAAAAATTGCTGCTTCTTTCATTTCCTCTGATCACTGCTGAATTAGGTCTGAACTTACACTTCCCATTAAATGCCGAATTTTAAAATTTTTATCATGTGCACCACAGAAAATGAAAGCATTGTTGCCTGACAAGGTTAACATAGAAGATTGTCTGTTAAGGAAAAGAGACATCAATTCGATTAAACAAAAAACTATCACTTGAGGCAATATAGAATATTCCTTAGATATGTCATCATTTTGAAATATTCTAGATGATATTTTTAAAAGCAGAAAGTTATTTCTGTTTTTTGAAGTAAAATAACATTATTTTGAAAAATGTGTGTAGAGAAAAATCTAGATGCTTTTCTACAAATGAATTTTAGAATTAGGGCTAAAAAAGTTTTAATTTGATGGTTAATTTAAAAAATAGGTAAGTTTTGACTTTTACATATGTTTCTGCACGTTTCTTTATACATGTACATAAAATTTACAGACATATATTTCGTTTGATATAGCATCACTACAGTAAATGCCAGTATCAGTAACATAATCACAATATTATTTTTTGCACTTGTATTCATCAATGTTTTGTGAAAAGAAATAAAAACTCAGTCAAATATTAGAATAATTTTTTAAACCTCCATTTAGAGCAAGATGGATGACCAGTTAATTAATATAAAATAATATGATTACCTAGATTCAATGATACAATATCATTATTTCTTTTCATTTGCACACTTAGAAATTTATAAAATATAAGCTAAATAACCAGTCTTATGGCTTATAGGTGACTTTTATGTGATTCCTGCTAAAGTTTAACCACTCTAAAATTGTTTCTAAAATTGTTTCACAAACCACAATATTTATAGGTTTTTTGTAAACAAGAAATATTACTTTCATCATTTCACGATAATTAATTTTTATGATTTGTATAAACATAGAGGAGTTTCCTGTAAAAAATCATTGTTTATCAGTACTTCTTAAACATTTGTAATGACAGCAGGCCCTCTTAAACAATTTCATGAAATTCTGGATCTTAACTGTGGATAAAATTACACTTAGATATATTTTACATTTTAGTTTCTTTTGGAAATCCCTTAAATAATTGCTAAGATTTATCATATAAAAATGATCTGAATGTATTCATTTATTCTTATAATAGATCATAAATATTAAAGAAAACAATGTTCATTAGCATTTTGTTTTAGATGGTCTTCATCATTAAAAAACTTGAATATAAATTATCATATGTATAATACTGGTTTTAACCATATTTTATGAAAGCCAGGAGAAAAGATGAGAAATTATGTTAGCTTTTAGTATACTTTGGATACTTGTGTCCCCAAATCTTATGTCAAATATAATCCTCAATGTTGAAGGTGGGGCCTGGTGGGGTGTTTGGTTTATGGGGGCACATCTCTCATGGCTTGGTGCTGTCCTCACAATAGTGAGTGAGTTCTCATGAGATCTGGGTGTTTAAATGTGTATAGCACCACCCCTCCTACTCTCTCTCGTTCACACTCTTGCCATGTGGTATGTAAGCTCCCTATTCACCTTCTGCCATGATTGTAAGCTTGCTGAAGGCTCCTTAAAAGTCAAGCAGATGCCAGCGCCATGCCTCCTGTAAAGCCTGCAGAAACATAAGCCAATAAAACATCTTTTTAAAAATAAATTACTAAGTCTCATGTATGCCTTTACAGCAACTTGAGGACTGCCTAACACAGAAAATTGGTACCGAGGAGTGGGGCATTGCTAAAAAGGTACCTAATAATGTAGGAGCAGCTTTGGAACTGCATAACAGGCAGAGATTGTGTATTAGTCCTTTGCCACACTGCTATAAAAAATCTACTTGAGACTGGATATTTAGCTGACTTTCAGTTCCAAAGGTGGAACAGGAAGCATGGCTAGGGAGGCCTTAGAAAACCTACAATCATGGCAGAAGATGAAAGAAAGAAAGCACCTTCTCCACACTGCAGAGTGGGAGAGAGAGAGAGATCAAAGGGGAAGTGCTACACACGTTTAAACAACCAGATCTCATAAGAACTGTATCACAAAAACAGCAAGGGGGAAGTCCACCTCTATAATTCAATCATTTCCTGCCAGGCTCCTCCTCCAACAGATGGGGATTTAAACTTAACATGAGATTTTGGTGGGGTAGGGGGTGCAGACACAGAGCCACACCAATCAGGTCAGGAGGTTCAGAAGACAGGAAGATGAAGGGAAGTTTAGAACTACTTAGAGACTGATTAAATGGTTGTGACAAAAATGCTGTTGTTAATATGAACAGTAAAAGCCCGGCTGATGTGGTCTCAGATGGAAATTAGCAACGTATTGGCAACTGGAGATGAGGTCATACTTTTATGCCTTAGCATAGAACGTGGTTGTATTATGCTCCCACTCTAGTGATCTATGGAAGTTTGAACTTAATTGTGATTACCTAGGGCATCTAGAGGAAGAAATTTCTAAGCAGCAAATCATTCAAGATGTGACCTAGCTGCTTCTAACAGCCTAAGCTTAGATGTGGGAGCAAATAAATGAGTTAATGTGTGAAGTTATGTTTGAAGGGTAACCAGAGCATAAGAGTTTGAGAAATTTGTAGGCTCATCATGTGGTACAGAACAAAAAGGTACTGTCAGGAGAGAAATTCAAGTGAGGTGCAGAGCAATCACTTGAGAGATTTACATAACTAAAATGGATCCAGGTACTGACAGTCACAACAATAGGAAAAACCTTAAAGACATTTCAGAGATCTTTGAGGCCACCCCTCCCATCACAGGCCCACAGGCCTAAGAAGAAATAATTTCAGGGATCAGGCCCAGGGCCCTACAGCCCTGTGCAGTCATGGGACACTGCTCCCTACATTCAGGCCACTCTGGCTCCAGGCTTTGCCCAAAGGGGCCCAGGTATAGCTCGTGCTGCTGCTCCAAAGGGCATAAGCCATAAGCCTTGTTTGTTTACACATGGTGTTAAGCCTGTAGGTGCCCAGAGTGCAAGAGTAAAGAAGGCTTGCTACTCTCCACCTAGATTACTGAGGATGTACAGAAAACCCTGAGTGCCCAGGCAGAAGCCTGCTGCAGGATTGGAGCCCTCACAGAAAGGCCTCTACTAAAGCAAAGCCAAGGAAAATGTGGAGTTGGAGACCCCACACAGTGCTCCCACTGGGGTACTGCCTAGTGGAGCTGTGCAAAGGGGGGGCCATCATTCTCCAGACCCCAGAATTGTAGATCCACAGACAGCTTACACCCTGTGCCTACAAAGGGTGAAGGCACTCAACTCCAACCTTTGAGAACAGCCACAGGACCTGTTCCTTGCACAGACACAGAGTTAGAGCTTTTCAAGGAATTGTGAGCTCTCCCCTTGCAGCAGTGTGCCCTGCATGTGGTACACGAATTCAAAGGACCTTATTTTGGAACATTAAGATTAATGAGATGGAATCTCACCCTATCACCCAGGCTGGAGTGCAGTGGCACCATCTCGGCTCACCGCAAGCTCTGCCTCCCAGGTTCACACCATTCTCCTGCCTCAGTCTATCGAGTAGCTGGGACTACAGGCGCCTGCTACCACGCCCGGCTAATTTTTTGTATTTTTAGTAGAGACAGAGTTTCACTGTGTTAGCCAGGATGCTCTCGATCTCCTGACCTCGTGATCTGCCTGCCTCGGCCTCCCAAGGTGTTGGTATTACAGGCGTGAGCCACCGCACCTGGCCCAAAAGTAATTTTAATTGTTGTTAATATGTGTTTTTTTTGTTGTTGTTATACATTTTTTAAATGCATCACAGAGAACCTTGTTTTATTATCATCTCTTCTTCACTTTTCTCCCTGTATTTGTGGCTGCTTCTCCCCTAGTTGTGTTCTATTACCTTCTCAAACTGTATACTCAGTCCCTATAGACACCAACCTGTCTATCAGGATACATAAAAGACTTGTTTGACAAACGTGCGTTTTCAATTTTCTGACCAAAGTGCTTGATTTAAGCAATGCATAAAAACCTAAATGATCATCAATTACTCACAAGGATTGTTATATAAATACTGAATGCTTTTTTTCTTCCACAATATAGAAAATACCTATTTATAGAAAAGAGACCAGGGGAGCAAATGAGGCAGAAACAAAGTGAGAATATAAATCAACACAAAATACAGTGCCTTAGCAGGGTGAAGTTCACAGCTCACCATTTTTCCATTCTGTGTTTCTCGTAAGTCTAAAAAAATTTAATTTGGGTTCAGATAGCAATTTTTTTTTTCTAAAACAAATGAGTTACTTAAGTATCAATAATGACACTGCCTCACACTTTTAGTTTGCAATTGACTTCTGTATGTAGAAGGCCATGACGATTATTATATCGTGTTTTGTGAAAATATTTTAAGTGTTATGTGAAATATTTTAAGTATTATGTGAAAATTTTAAGATAAAAATTATCTTTATGTCTTTTAATTTCTTATCTCTAATGACCAACAGCAGTAGTGTCAATAGCTTTTTAACTACATTACCTTTCTGTCCTACAGGGGTGCATCATTCATGTTTTTCAAATGATAGAACAAGCAAATTTCACTAAGAAAATTTGTTTCATGCATGTAAAGGGCCATGAGAAGAGTTTCCACTTTAATCTCTTTTTTTTTAAATACTTAGAAATATTTTCAGTATCTCCTAGCTTATATTTTATAATTCCAAATCATATTTGTTTTATTGGCAAATATTTCTATCCCAAAACATTTATTTTAAGCTCTAGTTCTAACTTATGTGGAAAATTTTATTTCCATAATATATGACATGAGTACATTATCTATTATGGGTGTGATAGTTAATATTGAGTGTCAACTTGATTGGATTGAAGGATACAAAGTATTGATCCTGGGTGTGTCTGTGAGGGTGTTGCCAAAAGAGATTAACATTGGAGTCAGTGGGCTGGGAAAAGCAGATCCACCCTTATTCTGCTTGGGCACCATCAAATCAGAGGCTACCGTGGCTAGAATGTAAGTAGGCAGAGAAATGTGAAAAGAAAGACTGGCCTAGCCTCCCAGATGACATCTTTTTGCCATGCTGATTGCTTCCTGCCCTCAAACATCTGACTTCAATTTCTACAGTTTATATGTATCTATTCCATTAGTTCTGTCCCCCTAGAGAACCTTGACTAATTGACTAGTACAATGGGAATAAAAATATAATGAACATAATATTGGTGCCTTTACATTGATTCGTGTTTGTTTCATTGCATTATTTAATGTGGTAAGAGAAAGCCAGTTTAAACTGATTGCTGTTAAATAATAAATAACTATTAAACAGTGGCACCATTTTGACTAAAAATTTATTTTATATAGTTTAAAATATCATTTATCCTGGAGAAAACAGTATAAGGGTCTAACTCTCATTTAAAAATTATCATTTTCAATAAAACAATTATTTTTCTATCAAGTGTTAAAGAAGATGATAAATAAATGTATACAGAATTGTCTACAGTTTTCTCAAATTTAGGTTTGGGTTTTATAATTTTTAGAAATACATATATTTCAACATACATATAAAACATATATATATAAAAAAACATGTCAACATATGTATGCTGATCAAGAATTTGCTTATGTTCTAGGAGCAATGAACATTTACAGCAGCAGGCTTGTCTGATAAATGAATCATCAAAAGGTCATGTAGCTCACTGCTTAACTAACTCTGTCTACTGGAAGACCACATGAAAGACAATAAAGCCATTGAGAATAGAAAGATTGATCTAAATCTTTCAACATAGCTGGACTTTTTCTTCATATTTCTTTCATTTATGCCTCTCAATCAATGGCCAAATATCGACAAATGTCCCCACTAATTATTTTTCACTCCTTCTTCACTGTTGCTCTCTTAAATCAGGACTATATGTTTTCTCAGCAGCACCCTAACGACTCCCACCACAGTCAGCTTATTTTGAAATAAAGTCCTGATTTGAGAGAGCAACACTGGATAAGAAGTGAAATATTGTTCACTGGGATATCTATCAGTATTTGGTCATTGATTGAGAGGCATAAATACATGAAATTAGCAGCATATATTCTGCTAATATGAAGACATGTATACACAGATATGACTATATAATACATTCACATATGTAAATGAATCTATAATACATTGTTGTGTGTATATGTGTGTGGGGGTTATTTCCTGCCTTCGTTATTTCCACACAACCTATACGTGTAAACCCCAAATTTCTTTACATGTCAAGCAAGACCTTTCATATTCAACACTGATTTGTTCTTGGATACTGTCTAATAAAACCTCTTTTGGGAGTAAGATTATTATATCTGCAATAAGCATATTAATTATATTCATAATTTTGTACTTTAATCCTTCTTTCCTAAGAATATTCTTGACACACCGTACCATCTCAGAAACACTTACACATAAAGTTTAAAGTCAACTATTACACTTTCTGTGTTCCTTGTCCTTCATTCTCTTCCCAATATTTTCTCTCTGTTACCAGAACATCATCTGTATACTTCTCATATCAATTGAAGTGTGTGGATACGTGGATATGTGTGTTTAGGTCATTTGTCTATCTCCACGCATAACTATAAGCTTCTGATCTCTAATTTTAATTATTTATATGTACTCACAACATATTTAAAATGTATAGATTATAAAAGAAAGGTTTCACAGATGTTTATATATGTAGCATAAAGCTCATATTATACTATTCACAGAAGATTCTTAACCAGTATAAGAATGCATATACATTTAAAATGTAAATTTTAAGAAATCATGGGGAATGTTAAAGAACAATTTAAGTTTATTAAGTGCTAACTCACACAATTTACATACATGTAAAACATATAGGCGATAACTTCACTTATTATTCTTCTACCCTATTTCATTGGTCTTTAATTTTTCATTAGTAGTAGAAATTTTAAAAATGATGATATTTATTAAGGGAACACTATTTGTATGATGATGAACTTCTTTGCATACAAGTGAGGTCAGAAGGTCCTTGAATGAAAAACAAGGTCCTTTCTCATATCCATCAGGAGGCCTCCTTATGCTATGAATGACATATTGTACAGTGGCAAGTTTTATATTCTCATTTTATTCAACACTCAATGGTTATTCATTTGTAAAGCATCCTGTTGTAACTGTAAAGACTGAATGTTGTATTATATTAGCAGGTATGGATACAAATTGTACAATTAACTCTTATAAGGCAGACTATTGTATCAGAGTTCTACTAAAGAGAAAAATAATAAAGTAAGGGTACATATTTTGTAAAATTTATAAAACTGTTGTTAATGAGCCTTTATTCCATCTAATTAATATCTACTATGTTACACAACTATAAAACAGAATTAGAATATTGGAAATTCTAAAATAAATACAGAATTAAAGTATAATTCCTCCAATCAAGAAGCTAGCTAAATTTTCATGGATAAGTACACTATGCAACCAACTATAGGGCAATTTGGCTTTGTAAGCACACACAGAAAAACAAATCTTGTTGGAGCATATAAATAGAAGAAAAAACAATTCAATCCTCTGCTTAAACTCAACTAGACTTTTAAAAAATCAGTATTTTATGTAAACCCCCCCACCATTAAACATCATTGTGAGTTTTCAATGACAGCTTAGCTTTATCAAAACAAATGACAACACGGGAAATTAAAAGGCTGTTCTTTGAGCATTCAGTGAGCATGATGTTGAATATACCATACATATCCTACACATATACATATAAGAGAGAGTATGAGAAAAAGCCAGTACAAGTTATTAAGGAAGAAAACATATATTATATACAGTTCGTTATTACAATTCGTAAAGACATTTCAGAATTCCGGACCTGATCTGTTTATTAGATGAAGTCTATATTTTGCATAATACTTAAGTCTCAGCTTACATTTCTAATCCAATATAGTTTTGCCATAATCTACATTTCTGTCATGGACCACAGCTGAGAATATGAAATATGAAATTTGCCAAAGTAAATTGTAATGATCATTAAGACTGTAAATATAATCTCAATGTAAATCAATTTTAAAGGTCTAAAATACTACATACAATTTCTCACTCTGCTCTACCATCTCCATAGCTGAAAATGGCTTCTACATTTGTAGAAGTTTCTTTCCAGACATCTGTGGATAAATTTTATCCAATGCCTATTTGTTTGCTGTTTTAAGCTATCAGGTTGTTCAGAACATCCAGAGTGTCTTTACTTCTAAGTGGAAAGAATACGATACGGAAGCACTCAGAGCCTTTAAAAATTTTAAGTATAACTTGTGCTAGTATTAGGTAGATAGGAAAATTAACAATTGGATTCACCCCATTAGTGATTTCCTTTGGAAGTGAGCAAAATTTATGTTTAATACAGCAGATCAGTACTCTTGGGGTTTTTTTCCCAGAAGACTGAAAAAGAACACTTTTTTTTTTTTTTTTTTAAACTTCACATGTTCTCATTTATTTGTGGGAGCTAAACATTAAAACAACTGAACTCATGGAGACAGAGAGTAAAATGATAGTTACCAGAGGCTGGGAATGGTAGTGGGGATGGGAGAAGAGGGGATAGTTATTGGGTACAAAACTATAATTAGATAGCATAAATAAGACCTAGTATTTGATAGCAAAACATGGTGACTATAGTCAATAATAATTTATTGTGCATTTAAACATAACTAAAAGAGTATAAGTGCATTGGTTATAACACAAAGAAATAATAAATGCTTGGGGTAATAGAAACCTTATTAACCCTGATGTGATTATTATGCATTATTTGCCTTTATCAAAATACCTCATGTGCCACGTAAAAATATATACAACTACTAAGTTCTTACTAAAATTAAAAATTTTTTAAGTGTATTTTCCTTTTAACCAGTTTTTTTTTTTTTTTTTTTTTTTTTAATTTAAGTGGGTTTCTTTCTTTTTTTTTTTTTTTTTTTTTTTTGACAGAGTTCTGCTCTGCTGCCCAGGCTTGAGTGCAGTGGTGTGATTAATCATAGCTCACTGCAACCTTTGCCTCCCAGGTTCAAGCAATTCTCCTTCCTCATCCTCCCAAGTAGCTGGGATTGCGGGCGCCCACCACCACACCTGGCTGATTTTTTGTATTTTGGTAGAGATGGGGTTTCACCATGTTGGACATGCTGGCCTCAAACTCCTGACCTTAGGTGATCCACCTGCCTCGGACTCCTAAAGTGTCAGGATTACAGACGTGAGCCGCCATACCCAGGCGGTACCCTCCTTTTAAAAAGGCAGGTTACTCTATATCATTTGAACAAACCCAATTTCGTATAATCTCAGAGAAGTAACCATTTAAGTTTTTTCAAAGGGTTACATATATATCTGTGAATTTATTCCCATAATATTAGAGATGGCAACTTTTTTCTGCAAAAGCTTAATGTACCTACTTGTGCTTATATCAAGTATAGCATGTAATGTCTACCAAATGTTGGTAAATTTATGAAATTGCAAACTTTTGGAAAACAATTTTTTTTTTTTGTATTTTCCACCATTTTCTTCTTTCCAGCACAGTTCATGGCACAAATTAGATAGGCATCCAAAATATCTTTGTTGAAATGACAGTTGTATGTACTAGTTCTTTATGTGTTTCAGCTAGTCTAACATGTATTCAGTGTCTAGTATATAAAATAAACATTGATTGCAACATCATGGCATGTTTTGCACACCAAGATATAAACAACAAGCTATTCACTTACACAGATAAATGTTTCGTTGCTGCTCTGCTTATACAGGAGAAAAAAAGAAAACCATAATGATATTCAAGGAATTATCTAATGTGCTGTACATACTTTGCAATACAAATTGAGTACATTGTTTTCACTAAAAATGCAACTGCAAGCAAAAACCTTAACAGAGCATTTACATTATTGAATCCTTGTTATTAACAAATAAAACATGTATTCATTCACTGAAGCTGTAAGATACCACCTCTAATTTATTATTTAACTCATTTAAGTAAAAAGTGCACTATATATACATACATACACACATATGTACAGTCTCAATAACACTAATTGGAATTCCAAATGTATCTGTTCATAAATATAAATATGAAAATAAATATATTATTCTTAAGTATTAACTGAATGTACCCAGTTATATCATTAAAGATTATCTATTTAATGGGAAAAAATTACAGCCAATAGTTTTGGGGAAAGAGGCTGTATCTCAAAAATACTACAGAATAAAAAATGAAGTTAACCTAAATGTCCAGGCATGCTATGCAATTTAACATTATGACACTTTAAAAATGACAGATAGAAGCTTATATAGTATAAAGGGGCTGCAACTGTTAATTTTTTTGTCAGTCTGGTTGAACTATGATGCTCTGATATTGGATCAAGCATCATTCTGGATGAGTCTATGAAGTTGTTTTTTTGATAAGACTGTCATTTACATCAGTGCACTCTGAGTAAAGCAGATTACCCTTCATAATGTGAGTGGACTTTATCCAAACAATTGAACATCTTCATAGAACAAAGACTGACCTTTTCCAGGTGAGAATAAATTCGGCCAGCTGACTGCTTTTGAACACAACTACAACTCTTTCCTGAGTCTCTGCCCTGCTTAATTTTGGTCTTAACCAAGTTTCCACAATTACATGAGCCAATTCTTTGAAGTAAATATGCCTCTGTATACACATTCTTTGGTTCTGTTTCTCTAGAGCACCTTTTGGCTAATCCAGGGACTTAAGACTAAACTGGTTACATGTGTAGACAAGGCTGTCAGAGAACTATAGCCAAGTTGTGTTCCTACAGAGAGATCAACATTCTAAATCACCTTAGCTCCTGCTAACATCATAGCTGACATCATTGCCAGGTTTCTCATTATCATATCAGAGTGTTGGTGGAATTTGACTAAATATATTGTGTTTAAAAATATTGAATTCATGTAAACTCTGTGGGTAAATATATAGAAGTATTTGAAATTCAAACGTAAAATTATAAAGACAATCAAACTAATGAGCATTGCTAATTACTAAATATGGTTTTATTGCAAATATGAGTTCAGGCCTCTTTGATTAACTGTAACAATTCATAATTAATAAGTATGGTAATATCTAACATATATTGTTAGTTACGTGTCAGAACTTAAGTTATGCAGTGAATGTTCATTTAAAAAAATGAAAAGCACTCTCTGAGGTAAATACTATTGGTAATATGCATATAAGGTAACAGTAAGTGACTGGACTGGAGAGTAAGTCCAGGTCTGTTTCACTACAGAGACCCAGAGCCAGAAACCTCAACCCCTTGGCTAATAGTCTACACAAAGTTGTTCACAGTCAGTGGTTCCGTAATAGTCGTTCAGCCTCACCAGTTTGTTTAAATCTTCAGTTCACATTGATACTTGGAAATGTCAGACTACCATTTTCATTTTCAATTGTGCTAAAATATTTATGTGCCAAATCGACTATCACTTATGTCCCTCAAACCTTGCTACATGTAGCATATGATACCAGAGCCCTGCTCTTTCAAGACCCGAAATTCAGCTTATTCTTATGAAAAATCATGCACTTACTGTATTCTTCTGTATAAAAACATAATTGTCTGAGTCCAGAATAGATAGATGATAGGTAGATTTATTTTTATGTAAATTTGATCTTTTATTTTGGGTGAGACATAATCTAGCATTGTTTTACTAAACAAATTTTACTAATGATTGAGTTGAAAGATAATACTGCAAGAGGCTAAGCCACACAGTCTTTGGAGTCAGAATGTTTAGGAAAGTTTCTCAGCCCCTCAACTTTCTATAGCTGTGCGAACAAGATCAAGTCACTTAAGCCTTGGGGTCTCAGTTTCTCTATGTGTAAAAGTAAGATGGTTAAAGTGTCTACCTCAAAATGTTTGTGTGGAGTTCACATGTGTTTATACTTACAAAGCTTCTAGAACAGTGTCTGGAGTATCATAAACTTGGTTTAAACATTTGGTAGCAACACTCTCTTTCTATAGTTAAATGCCATTCTATATTCTGAAGTTTAAATTTTTAAGCAATATTTTGCCCAATATGATATCTGGTTACTTTGTCCAAGTTATAAACTTCATCTTACCTCTTGGCCGCATTCAGTTTTCTATGCTTGCTTAGTCAGCCTTTTAAAGCCAACCTCAATTGCAAGCAGAGACTCAGTCATCCATTTTGTTAGCTCTGTTATTCAGGATCAGTTGTTAATGGATTTCTGATGTAGATGGAAGTTTTTGTGTAACTGAGCTATCACTTTGACAGATGAGGTCACAATAGTTTTAACTGATGTTCTTTCAAGCCTCACGAACGCTTGCTTACATGGTATAGCTGAAGCATTTCAAAAGCAATGCACGATACCTAGTAGCCTAAATTACCCTACACAGACACACATTATTTTTAAAAAAATGTTTCAAGGTTTTTAACAAGCTTTACAAATTGATAAAAGCTAAATCTTTTTAATTAAATATAATCTTTTAAATGAATAGTTTGAAAGGGCTAGGCAGCCTCCCTACAATAAAATACTGTCTTTGAAGTAATTTCCATTCATTTGAACTTGAATTTAAAGGTATTAAATCCAACCTCTTTTTTCTTAACAAGCCTCTGCTGATTCATTTATATTGCTATATTTTCCCAGTAAAAGGTATGAAAAGCAGAGCAGTTAAAGAGACAAAAGTTTATTTTAAAAATGTGTATTATTTATTTGTTCTTATTAAACCATTGCTATTGTCATAGTAATACTGATACAAGTGTAATTCTATTTAGAAGTTTGGGGTACTACTTTTTTTTAGATTGTTTTCTTCACTAAGAAAAGAACAAAACAAAATTGAAAAATAATACTTTTTTTCATCTTACCCTTAGTAGAAAAAATATCAATTTGCAGTTCAAATTAGGTAAATTTAACATTTTTCTATTAAAAATATATGGTATGTGTAAGTATGTATGTGTGTGTGTGTTGATAATTTAAATAACACAATATATTTTCTTGTAAGTGGACCAAAGGTACAAAAGGAAATGACATGTAATTTGTAGACAACAAATTAAATTAAAAGCATCTTAATGTTTTAAATAGAGTTCATACTTACATGTTTAAATACTTATAAATAAAATAGAGGTGAGACCAAGTAAAACAGATGAATAGAGAACCCTCCAGCAGCCTTCCCCTGTACAAGAACACCAAATTGAATAACCATCCACACAAGAAAACACCTCCATAGGAACCAAAAATCAAGTAAGCAGTCATAATACCTAGTTTTAACTTAGTATCAAGAAAAGAGGCACTGAGGAGGGAAGGGAAAAGAGCCTTGAATTGCCTCATTCCCATCTTCCAACAGCAGCAGTGGTCATGTGTGGTGTGGAGAGAGCATCTGTGTGCTTGGGGAAGGGAGAGTGCAGGGATTGTAGGACTTGGCACTGGAACTCAGCGCTGCTCTGTCACAGTGGAAAGCAACATGGGGCAGAAATTTGCTGGCACCCATGGAGGGAGCATTTAGGCTAGCCCTAGCATGAGAAGAATTATCACTCCCAGTGGCTGGAATTGATTGCTGGCTAATCTCACCACTGCAGGCTAAAGGGCTGTGGAGCTCTAAATAAAATTGAAAGGCAGTCTAGGCCATAATCACTGAAAAATATTTCAAGGCAAGTCCTGGTGCTGGGCTAGGCTTGGAGCAAGTGGGCTTGGGTTGTACACGAACTAGTGAGGCACCAGCTGGAGCAGGCAAGGGAGTGCTTGCATGACACCTCCCCCAGGCCCAGGCAGTGCAGCTTGCAGCTCTGGGAGAGACTCTTCCTTCCATTTGAGAAGAGGAAAGGGGAAAGTAAAGAGGTCTTGCCTAAAAACTTGGATACCTGCTCAGGCAAAGTAAATTAGGGCATCAGGCAGAGTCCTGAAGCCCTCATTTCAGGCCCTAGCTATTGGACAACATTTCTAGACAACCCTGGGCAACAGGGGAAATGACTGCCTTGAGGGGAAGGACACAGTCTTGGAAGGATTCATTGTCTGCTGACTAAAGAGCACTTGAACCTTCCATAAATATCAGTGGTTTCCAGGTGGTACTCACTGCAGGCCTTCGGTGAGACCCAGTGCTGTGCTGGTTTCAGATGTGAATCAGGGCATTCCCGGACGTAGTGGCCATGGAAAGTTACTCCTTATGTTTGAGGAAAGGAGAGGAAAGAGTAAAGGAGACTTTTTCTTTCAGCTCCCGAACCAGCTCAGCCACAGTGATGTAGAACATCAAGTGGGCTCCTGGGTTCCCTGATTCCAAGACTTGGCTCCTGGATGGCATTTATGGACCAGACTTTGGCCAGATTGGCACCAAACTGTCCTTAAAGGAGGCCTGGGAGTATTCAGTACAAGCTGACTGCTGAACTCTTGGTCCTTGAGTGAACACTGGTACCAGCCAGACAGTACTTTGTATTCCCCGCTTGCTCATGGGTTTCCTTCCTTTAGAAGAATAGCTAATTCATGCTGGGCTTAATACCTAGGTGATGGGTTGATAGGTGCAGTAAACTACCATGGCACACGTTTTCCTATGTAACAAAACTGCACATCCTGCACGTGTACCCTGAAACTTAAAGTGCATTTTTAAGTGAAACTATGGCCAAAATAATTCAAAACATTGAAATATCAAATAATTTTCTGACCACAATGAAATAAGACTGGAAATCAATAACAAGAGAAATATTAGAAACAGTACAAACACATGAAAATTAAACACTATGCTTCTAAATGGGCAGTGGATCAATGAAGTAATTTAGAAGAAAATTTTTAAAAATTGCAACAAATGAAAATAGGAACAAACACATCAGAACCACTGAAATACAGCAAAATCAGGACTGAGAGGAAAGTTTGCAGTTACAAGTAACTAAATCAGAAAAAATAAACACAAAAAGACATCTTTATGATCCATCTTAAATAGCTAGAAAAGCAATAGCAAATCATACCCAACATTAGAAGGAGAAAAGAAATAAGATTAGGGCAGAAATAAATAAAATTGAAATAAAAAATACAAAGGTTAATGAAAGATAAAATCCATATGAGCTGTACAATTCATAGTTAAAAAGCATTTGATCAAATTTGACATCTCTTAGTGATAAAAACTCTAAAAAACTCGGTGTAGAAGAGGCATACCTAAACATAATAAAAACCATGTATGACAGACACACAACTACTATCATACTGAATGGGAAAAAAATGAAAGCCTTTCATCCATAATCTGGAACATGACAAGGATGTCCACTTTCACTACCATTATTCAACATAGTACTGGAGATCATATCTAAAGCAATCAGACAAGAGAAATAAATGAAGGGTAACCAAACTGGAAAGGAAGATGTCAAATTACCATTGTAGATGATATGGTCTTATATTTGGAAAAATCTAAAGACCACCAAAACACTAATGGATCTGATTTTTAAAATTCAGTAAAGTTACAATATATAAAATCAAAATATAAAAATCAGTATCACTTTTATATGCTAAGAGCAAACAATCTGTAAGAGAAATCAAGAAATTAATCTCATTCATTTACAATCATTACAAACAAAATATCTAGGAATAAACATAACCAAAGGAGTGAAAGATATCTGCAATGGAAACTACGAAACATTGATGAAAGGTATTGTTCCATGAACAGGGCACACAAAAAAACTGAAATAACATTTCACTCTCATGGATTGGAAAAATTATTATTCCTCCAAATTCCCAGAATAGCCAAAACCATTCTGAGCAAAAAGAACAAAACTGGAGGACTCACATTACCTGACTTCAAAGTATACTACAGCATTATATTAAAAAACAAACAAACAAACAAACAAACAAACAAAAAACAGCATGGTACTGGCATAGGAACAGTCATATAGACAAATGGAGCAAAAAGTGAACCCAGAATACATGCATACATCTACAGTGAACTCATTTTCAACCATGGTTCTAAGAACGTACACTGGGAAACAGTTAATTCAATAAATGGTGTTGGGAAAATTGGATATCCATAAGGAGAAGAATGAAACTTGACCCTTATCTCTCCCTATATACAAATGTAAAATAAAAATGGATTAGAGACTTAAATCTAAAACCTCAAGCTCTGAAACTAATAAAGAATGGATAAACTCTCCAGGATATTGATCTAGGTGAGGATTTTTTGAGTAATACCCCAAAAGTACAGAGACAACTCAAAGCAAAAATGGACAAACTGGATTACATCAACTTAAAAGGGTTCTATACAGCAATGAAAAGAACAAAGTGAGGAGACAACCCACAGAATGGGAGAAAAATATTTCTAAACTACCCATCTGACTAGGGACTCATAACCAGAATATATAAGGAACTCAAACAAGTCTCTGGCGAAAAAAAATCTAATAATCAAATGAAAAAAGTGAGCAAAAGATCTTAATAGAGATTTCTCAAAAGAAGGTATACAAATGGCAAACAGGTATATAAACAGGTGCTCAACATCACTGATCATCAGATAAAGGCAAATAAAAACTACAGTAAAATACCATCTTACCCCAGTTAAAATGGCTTTTATCCTAATGAAGGGCAATAAGGAATTCTTGTGAGGTTGTGGACGAAAGGGTATCCTTGTACACTGTTGACAGAAACCTAAATTAGTATGACACCTATGGAGAACAGTATGGAGATTCCTTAAAATTTAAAAATAATGCTATTGTATGATCTAAAAATCTCACCTCTAAATATAGTGCCAAAAAAAAAAAAAAAAGGAAATCAGTATATCGAAGAGATATCTGCATACCCATATTTATTGCAGCACTCCACAATAGCCAAGATTTGGAAGCAACTGAAGTGATACGGCTTGGCTCTGTCCTCACCCAAATCTCATCTTGAATTGTAGCTCCCATGATTCCCAGGTGTCATGAGAGGGACCTTGTTGGAGGTAATTGAATCATGGGGGCAGGTCTTTCCAATACTGTTCTCATGACAGTGAGTGTCTCGTGAAATCTGATGGCTTTATAAAGGGGAGTTGCCCTGCATCTCTCTTGCCTGCCGCCATGTAAGATGTCACTTTGCTCCTCATCTGCCATCAGCCATGATTTTGAGGCCCCACCAGCCATGTGGAACTGTGAGTCAATTAAATCTCTTTCCTTTATAAATTACCCAGACTTGGGTATGTCTTTAGTAGCAGCATGAGAACACACTAACACACTAAGTGTCCAACAACAGACTAATGGATAAAGAAATTATGGTACATATATACAGTGGAGTACTATTCAGTCATTTAAAAAAATGAGATCCTGTCTTTTACAACAACATGGATGGAACTTGGGAATATTATTTTATGTGAAATCATCCAGCAACAGAATTACAACTTCCCATGTTCTCACCGTGGGAGTTAAAAATTTGCACAGTTGGACCGGGCGTGGTGGCTCACGTCTGTAATCCCAGCACTTTGGGAGGCCGAGGCAGGTGGATCACGAGGTCAGGAGATCGAGACCATTCTGGCTAACAGGGTGAAACCCCGTCTCAACTAAAAAAAAAAGTACAAAAAAATTAGCTGGGCGTGGTGAGGGCGCCTGTAGTCCCAACTACTTGGGAGACTGAGGCAGGAGAATGGCTTGAACCTGCGGAGCTTTCAGTGAGCCGAGATTGTGACACTGCACTCCAGCCTGGGCTACGGAGTGAGACTCTGCCTCAGAAACAAACAAACAAAAAAATTTCACAGTTGAACTTGTAGTGATAGAGAGTCCAATGATAGAGAGGCTGGGAAGGGTAACAGTAGTGAGAGGGAAAAGTGGGGATACATAATGTGTACAAAAATACATAGGATAAAAAAGATCTAGTATTTGATAGCACAACAGAGTACAGCCAACAATAATTTATTGTGCATTTAAAAATAACTAAAAAATATATGTTTGTAACACAAAGAAACAATAAATGCTTGAGGGGATGAATATTTCATTTATTCTGTTTTGATTATGACCTATTGTATGCCTGTATCAAAATATTTCATGTAACTTATAAATGCATAGACCTAATATGTACCCATGAAAATTAAAAATATATAATAGAATTTTGTGTTGATTATTCAAATGTATATATTTTATGCTGTCAATAACAGGGAATAAAATAACCCAATTGTGTAATGTCTCTTACTGTAACTCACTTGGAGTAATTGTTGGAAATACAGATTCCTGTGAAGATTTTGATGTCAGTTTCAAGTTTTTCCAGGAATCTGCTTTTAAAAGGGACCGCAGGCAATGCTATTATACACAATTAGGAAAACATGTTTGAATCATTTATTAACTGTAATCCTTTTTACATAGCTAATACACTGGATAATATTCATTGAAAAGAGTGAATGATACCACTTATGTTAAACATGAGCTATATGATCCTTAAATATGTTCATTAACTAACAAAAATTCAAATAAAAATTAATTCTAATGCAATGTAGTCAGTTGTAATATAAATATGGTATACTTAAAGAATTTCACTATACATCAATGACACAATGATTACAGAACAGAGGAATCAAATTTTACTCTTGAAAGTTTTTTGTGTTTGTTTGTTTGTTTTTCCAAGTGCCCAGACTCTGAGAGGATGAAGAGGGATGCACCATATCTAGGAAATTGCACCAATGAAGGCAAGGATAGGAAGATGTAATTTATCCTTGGAAGGTATCACCTGGGTCTCACTGACACAGTTTTCATGTAATCAAGAATACTGACAAGAAAAGAGGATTGTAGGGCATATTATTAGATTAAATATGCATGGATTGTTTACTACATGCGAAGTACAAGAAATTAAAAAGAACAAACAAGTACTTGGCAGCCCTTTGGCACAACGGATGGGGTACTGGACTTTCATCTGAGCCTGATGTGGTCATTGTAAAAGGAGAAAAGAAATAAATTTTAAAGACCTCTCAAGCAGTTTACAATTCTGTTGCGGTGTCAAACCACAGCGTTTTATGTTACAAGAAAATACAGCAAAGTGCCCCATGTAAGAACATAAAGAAGCACATCCTATAGTCTAAAGAAGGAGACACGGTGAGGGAGGGATTAAGGAAGGTTTTCCTATGAAGCTACATGTAAGTTGGAAGCTGAGGCAAGGTGACAATCCAAAATATTGTTTGTGTATGAGAGAGAGAGAGAGTGTGTGTATTTTTGTGCAGTAATCTCCCCTTATCCACAAAAGATGCATTTCTAGATGCTCAATAGTTGCCAGAAATCGTTGCTGTACTGAACCTTACAAACACTTAGGGTTTTTCTATACTTACATGACTATGATAAAGTTTAATTTGTAAGTCAGGCACAGTAAGAGACTAACAACAATAAATAATAAAAGAGGACAGTTATAACAATATACTCCTCATAATTTCACAAATAGAAGATTCATTCTTATCATAGATCTTAGCAATCTGAGCATGCAAACTTTTTTTCTTACTAAGGTGAGAACGTTCACCTTTTCATTTGACAGGAGCACTTTATGGCTTCCCTTTGGCATATCCAAAATGCCAGCATCACTTCTCTTATACTTTGGGTCATTATTAAGAACAACAAAAATGACTTGAATACAAGCACTGCAATGCCATGACAATTGATCTACTAATTGAGACAGCTAGTAAGTGATGACAGTTGGGTAGCACAGACAGTATGGATCAGCAGGACAGAGTAGTGATTCACATCCCAGGTGGAACACAGCAAGATGGTATGACATTTCATTACGCTACTCAGAAAGATGGTAATTTACAAGTTGTGAATTATCTATTTATAGAATTTTCCATTTAATATTTTGATACTGCTATTGACCACAAGTAACTGAAATTGTGGATGTAAAATTGTAGATAGAAGGGGAACTGTTGTACATGCACATACATTTGTCAATACTGAATTGGGTTAAGATTTCATTTTTTTTTTATATACTAGGGTCACTCTATGTGTTGCCTTCAGATGTTTTAAACAACTTTATGAGCTGTAATTTACATTTAATAACTACACATATTAAAGTATATAAATTTGATGAAATTTTGACACAAATACACCCATGCAGTCATCACTACAGTCAAGAATATGAGCAAATCCATCACTTCCGAAAGTTTTCTTGTACTCCTTTGTAATTATTTCCTTTCACCTGTTTTCATCGCCCCACCATATTTACAATTTGGTGATGGTCTTACATCACTAGACATTAGTTTGCAGTCTCTAGAATCTTATATAAATGGAATCATAAAGTATGGACCCTTTTTTATCTGGCCTGGGTAAAGGTTTCTAGGTAAAGTAAGCTCAACCCAATTGAGTACTCACAGAAGTGAGATGATAATAGTCTTTGAATTTCAAAAACTGTCAATCTAACTGAAATATGAAAGAGTGAAATACAGGAGTCAAGTTGAGAAAGCAAAAGTTTAACAAAAAATGAACCAAATAAAGCAGTAAGAAGAGTGTTGAGGTAATTCAAAATATTTGTTCAACAATTATTTGTTGGAATTACAAATGCTTCCAATCTATTTTTCTAGGTACCAAAAATATAGACCAGATAGTTGCTCTGTGTCTGTTAGAGGGAAAATGCTGAAACTAAAATATAAACAAATAAATAAGTAAAATAAGACAAGTAAAGATAGAAATAAGTGTTATAAATGGAATATACAGTGCCTAGAGCGATATGATAGTCACAGAAGAAACTTTCCACTGAAAGTAGATAATTACTAGGAGAGGCCAGCTGTGGCAAGATCTGGAAGAAGTGTTCAACCAGCAGCTGGGGAAAAGAGCTTTAGGTAAAGAAATATCAGGGTTTCCAAGGAACAACAAGTGTCAGTATGAGGTGAGCATAATATAAGTAAAAAGGAGAGTGTAAGTGAGTTTAGAAAGTTAGGCACAATGATTAACAATAAAGAAAACATTATAAATGACCATAAATACATATATTAGTAATGTAGAAAGAACGCATCAGTTAGACTTAGCAGTTAATTTGGCATGGTGAAAAAATCAGATGTTTATATAATTAGTACGTCTTTTGCTTGATAAATGGTGTTTTAATTCCCTGATATAGAGTGTGTGTGCATGTGTGCAGAGGGGGCAGTATTTATAGCAAGAGAGTGATGAAATGCCTGAAACACATATTTAAAGCATTAAAAATGGTAAAATATATTTCTATTTACTCACTTATTTACCATTTTCAGCCCTCTTTACTCTTTGGTGAAGATCTAAATATCCTTTCAGTGTAATTCTCCTTTTGTCTGAAGAAATTCCTTTAAAATAATTCTCATAGCACAATTCTGAACATAATACATTTTTATGGATTGAAGTGTGCCCACTGAAAATTAAATGCTGAAGTACTAACCTCCAATGGGATGGTATTGGAAGATGAGGCCTTTGGGATGTATATACAGGCCTACCTCATTTTATCGTGCTCTGCTTTATTGCACTTCACAGATTTTGTGTCTTTTACAAATTGAAGGTTTGTGGCAATTCTGCACTAAGCATGTCTATTGTTGCCATTTTTCCAACAGCATGTGCTCACGTACATTATGTCTCTGCCAATTTTGGTAATTCCACTACTTTTTTAAACTTTTAAATTATTATTATATCTATTACGGTGGTCTGTGATAAGTGAATTTTGATGTTACCATTTTGTTTTGGGTTGCTACAAACTGCTCCCTTATAAGATGATGAACCTAATACCTAAATGTTATGTGTATTTTGATTGTACAACCAACCAACAATTCACCATATCTCTTTCTGTCCTGGGTCTTCCTATCTCTTGGGACATAAAAATATTGAAATTAGGACTAATAATAACTCTACAACGACTTTGAAGGATTCAGTTAAAAGAAAGAGTTGCACAGCTCTCACTTTAAAATCAAAATCTCCATCAGTGATTAGGCTTAGTGAAAAAGGCATGCCCCAAGCCAAGGAAGGTCAATGGCTAGACCTTTTGCATCAAAATATTGGTCAGGTTGTGAGTGCAAAGGAAACCATTTCGAAAAATAAAAGTGTTGGCTGGGCACGGTGGCTCATGCTTGTAATCCCAGCACTTTGGGAGGCCAAGGCGGGCCGACCACAAGGTCAGGAGTTTGACACCAGCCTGGCCAACATGGTGAAACCCCGTCTCTACTAAAAATACAAAAATTAGCTGGGCATGGTGGCACGTGTCTGTAGTCCCAGCTACTCTGTAGGCTGAGGCAGGAGAATCGCTTGAACCCGGGAGGAGGAGGGTGCAGTGAGCTGAGATTGCGCCACTGCACTCCAGCCTGGCCACAGAGTGAGACTCCATCTCAAATAAATAAATAAATAAACAAATAAATAAATAAATAAAATAAAAATAAAAATAAATTATAAGTGTTACTTCTTTGAATGCATGGATAAGAGAGTGATAAGCCTTTTATGCTGGATCAAAGATGAAATCATCCACAACATTCTTGTAAACCAAATCCTCATCTAGAGCAAGGCCCTAACTCTCTTTAATTCTATAAAGGCTGACAGAAGTAAGAACATCACAGAAGAAAAACTTGAAGGTGGCAGAGTTTACTTCATGAGGTTTAAGGAAAGAAGCCATCTCTATAATATAAAAGTGCAACGTGAAGCAGCAAATGCTGATGTGGAAGCTGCAGCAAATTATTCAGAAGAATCAGCTAAGATAATTGGTTAACGGGTCTACACTGAAGAATAAAATCTCAAACTAGGTGAAATAACCTTCTATTGGAAGAAGATGCCATCTAGGACTTTCATACCTAGAAAAGTGAAGCCAATGCCTAGCTTCAAAGCTTCAAAGGACAGACCGACCCTTTTTTAGGGATTAACTCAAACTGCTGACATCAAGTAGAAATCAATGCTCATTGGCCATTCTGAAAATTTAAGTCCCTTAAGAATTATATAAATCTACTCTGCTTGTGCTCTCTAAATGGAACTGAAAAGCCTGCATGACAGTACATCTGTTTACAGCATGATTTACTGAATGTTTTCAGTCTATTATTGAGAACTACTGCTCAGAAAGTAAGATTCATTTCAAAGTATTACTCCTAATTAAAAATGCACCCAGTCACCCAAGAGTTCTGACGTAGGTGTACAAAAAGATCAATATTGTTTTTATGCCTGCAAACTCAATATCAGTTCTGCAGTCCATGGAGCAAGAAGTAATTTCAACTTTCAAGTCTTATTATTTAGAAATACATTTTATAAGGCTATAGCGGCCATAGATAGTAATTCCTCTGATGGACATGGAAAAGGTAAATTGAAACCTTCTGGAAAGAATTCGCCATCCAGATGCCATTAAGAACATTTGTGATTCATAGAAGAAGGTCAAAATATCAACATTGAAAGGAATTTGGCAGGATTTTAACTCTCATGGATGACTTGGAGTGGTTTAAGACATCAGTGGGGGAACTGCAGATATGACAGAAATAGCAAGAGAACTAGAATTCAAAGAGGAGCCTGAAAATGTAATTGAATTGCTGCAATCTCATGAATAAAATGTAAATGGATAAGGAGTTGCTCCTTATGGATGAACAAAGAAAGTAGTTTCTGAATATGGAAACCACTCCTGATGAAGGTGCTGAAAACATTGTTAACATGACCACAAAAGATTATAATATCACAGAAATCGTTGTTAAAACAGTGACAAAATTTTAGAGGATTGAATCCAATTTTGAAAAAGTTCTGTAATCCAATTTTGAAAAAGTTTGGTAAAATGCTACCAAATAGCATGGCATGCTTCAGAGGAAGAGTCAGTCGATACAATAAACTTTATTGTTGTCTTATTTTAGAAATTTCTGACAGTCATCCAGACCTCAGCAACCACCACCCTGATCAGTCTGCAGCCATCAACATGGAGGCAAGACTCTCCACTAGCAGAAAGGTTAGAACTACTGAAGCCTCAGATGTTTGTTACCCTTTATGAGCAATAAAGTATTTTTAATTGAAGTATGTACATTGCTTTTTTAGACATAATTCTATTACATATAATAGACTACAATATTATGTAAACATTACTTTCATATGTATTGATTAACCAAAAATTCATGTTACTAGTGTTATTGTGATATTTGCAATAACAATTTGTATTGCAGTAATTGGAAGCTGAACCCATAATATCTCCAAGGTATGTCTGTAATTGGGTTTAGATGACTTCCTGGAGGAAGGGTTCTCATCATGGTATTAGTGCCCCTATAGAAACAAAGCAGAATTTTCTCTCTTTATCTGACACTCGAAGATACAATGAGAAGGAAGCAGTCTGTTACCTAGGAAAATAATTCTCACCAAGAACCAATATGCCTAGCACCTTAATCTTGGACTTCTCACCTTCCACAACTGTAATGCCTCTTGTTTAAGCAAAAGAAAAAAAAAGTACATGTTTCAGTAATGTTTAGTCTCTTTCTCATTTCTCTTCCTGAGTCTCTAGTTCCTCTTATTTTAGACTGCTTGATAATGTCTCACAGATCACTGATTTCTGGTTCTATGTATTTTCTCTCTGTCCTTAATTTTGAATAACTTTTATTATTATATGCTCAAGGTCAGCAGTCTTTATCTGTAGCATGTTATCTACTATTTTTTGTATCTAGTGTCATTTCCATTCCAGATGCTGTAGCTGTTTTTAAATTTTAATGTAGTTTTATTTTAAATTCTGGGATACATGTGCAGGATATGCAGATTTGTTCCATAGGTAAATGTGTGCTATGGTGTTTTCCTGCATCCATCAATACATCACCTAGGCATTAAGCCCTGCGTGCATTAGCCATTTATCCTGATGCTCTCCCTTCCCCAACTCCACCCTCCGCCAGGCCCCAGTGTGTGTTGTTTTCCTGCCTGTGTCACTGTGTTCTCATTGTTCAGTTCCCACTTATAAGTTAAAACGTGTGGTGTTTGGTTTTCTGTTCCTGCATCAGTTTGCTGAGGAGAATAGCTTCCAGCTCCATCCCTGTTCATGAAAAACACATAATCTTATTCCTTTTTAAGGCTGCATAGTATTCCATGGTGTATACGTACCACATTTTCTTTATCCAATCTATCATTGATGGGGCATTTGGGTTGATTCCATGTCTTTGCTATTGTAAATAGCACTGCAATGAACATGCAGGTGCATGTGGCTTTATAATAGAATGATTTATATTCCTTTGGGTAATCCCATTACTCAGTAATACTACTGCTGGGTCAAATGGGTGTTTCAAGTTCTAGGTCTTTGAGGAATCATCATACTGTCTTCCACAGTGGTTGAACTAATTTACATTCCCACCAACAGTATAAAAGCATTCTATTTCTCGACAGCCTCACCAGCATCTGTTGCTTTTTGACGTTCTAATATTTGTCATTCTGACTTGTGTGAGATGGTATCTCATTGTGCTTTTGATTTGCATTTCTCTAATGATCAGTGATGGTCACTTATTTTTCATGTTCGATGGCTGCATAAATGTCTTACTTTGAGAAATGTCTGTCCACGTCCTTTACTCACTTTTTAATGGGGTTGTTTGTTTCTTTCTTGTAAATTTGTTTAAGTAAATTTGTGTAAGTTGTGAATTCTGGATATTAGACCTTTTTCAGATTGATAGGTTGCAAAAATGTTCTCCCATTCTGTAGGTGATTTGTTCACTCTGATGATAATTTCTTTTGCTGTGCAGAAACTCTAGTTTAATTAAGCTCTTCAGTTTAATGTGCTATATTTTTACCTGTATGTTTGTCAATTTTGCTTTTGTTGCAATTGCTTTTGACATTTTTGTCATAAAATCTTTTCCTGTGCCAATGTTCTGAACTAAAAACAGCCTGTATAGACAAGACAATTCTAAGCAAAAAGAACAAAGCTGGAGACATCATGCTATCTGAATTCAAACTATACTACAAGGTTCCAATAACCAAAACAGCATGGTACTGGTACAAAAATAGATACATAGACTAATTGAATGGAATAAAGAACTCAGGAGTAAGACCACACATCTACAGCCTTTCTCGACAAACCTGAGAAAAACAAGCAATGGGGAAAAGATTCCCTATTTAATAAATGGTGCTGGAAAAACTGGCTAGCTATATGCTGAAAATTGGAATTGGACCCCTTCCTTATACCTCATATAAAAATTAACTCAAGTTGGATTAAAGACTTCAATGCAAAACCCAAAACTCTAGTTATAATTATGAGGCATTTTCTTTGAGTTTTTTTGTTTGTTTGTTTGTTTTTGTTTTTTTTTTTTGAGATGGAGTCTTACTCTATTGCCCAGGCTGGAGTGCAGTGGTATGATCTCAGCTCCCTACAACCCTGCAACCTTCGCCTCCTGGGTTCAAGCAATTCTCCTGTCTCAGTCTCCTGAGTAGCTGAGATTACAGATTTGTACCACCACACCTGGCTAATTTTTGTATTTTTAGTAGAGACAGGGTTTCACCATGTTGGTCAGGCTGATCTTGAACTCCTGACCTTGTGATCCACCTGCCTCAGCCTCCCAAAGTGCTGGGATTACAGGCGTAAGTCACTGCACCCAGCCTCCTTTTCTTTTCTTCACATGTTCATATGTACCCTACCTTCTGGAACATAAGAAGAACCACATTTATAATGGTTATTTTAAAGTAATTTCCTGTTAGCTTCATCATTTTTGTCATGTGTAATGTGCTGTATTTTTTACCTGTATGTTTGTCAGAATTTTCTGTTGTTTGCATAATTGGCAATTTTGGATTGGGTGCCAAATTTGTTGTATTATTTTAAGTAATGGTGTTTTGTGTTTTCTGGTTTTTTAAGGACATGTAATTATTTGGAATAAATAGGGTCATTTCAAGGCTTACTGTTTTATAAAATTAATAAACATTTTATATAGAGAAGTTTTAGGCTTATAATTTTTATTTACATACACTATAATACAGATTAATTCAAGAACATTTTTCTTATTAACTTCTGCAAGGAATCCTAGAGAGCAAAAATCCAATATACAGGGAACAATTGAGAAGAAAATATCTCACGACTAAAAATCAATTTGACCTTGAAAAAAACTGAAGGCTATCTCTTTAAAACTTAAATGTTAACAATAAAGTTGTTTTTAAATGAAAATAAGATAGCATTAACACAAAGTTTTTCTATGAATTACCAGAATTCTCACTGTTATCCTCTCTCAATACTTACTTTAACCTGTTGAAGATGGTTATTGTACTCTAAGATAATAAAACAATCAGTAATGACATATGTAAAGGATATCTTCCATTTTTTTCTTTCTCGATGTTTACAATATATTATTAATCAGTAAAAGTTCTCTGCAAAATAAATTATGTTTTCACTTTAAGAACACATTTTCAGGAAAAAAGCAAACATGTCTTATGTTAAATGATTAGATAAGATTTTTATATTTTTATTTTAGTCATATTTAAACATAGTATGAAAAAAATTTTACACTGCTATTCATATATCTGTCATGCATGAAAAACAATACCTGTACTTTTCTAACACAGCATGCATTATTTTTTATTCTACTAAGTTAACATCTATTTCATGTATATGCACACATATATATCCATAATAAATTCATAGTAATTGTACATATTTAGTACATGTAATATTTTGATACATGCATACTATGGGTAATGATCAAATTGGGGTATTTGGAATATCCATCACCTCACACATTTATGTCCTAATTTTAGTAACATTTTCAGATCTTCCCTTCTAGCTGTTTTGAAATATACAATAAATTATTAACTATATTCATGTTACTGTGCTATCACATACTAGAACTTATGCTTTCTATTTATCTGTAAATTGTATCTTTTAACTAACTTGTCTTTATCTCTCCCTTCCTCTTACCCTTTCCAACCTCTGGCATGCAGTAGTCTTTTCTGTGTCTCCATGAGATCACCTTTTTTAGCTCCCACATATGAGTGAGAACATGCAATATAAAAGTCAAAGCTGCAACTCACTAAATTGCCTTTATAACTCACTAACAGTTTATGACCTACATTATGAAAAACATTATTCCATGCAGCCTTCTAAAACGGAATATACTAATGCAAACCAACGTTGACTCACAATCATTGGTAAATGGGTGTGGTAATTGCTAAATATTACATATCATTCACTAAATGCCAGACACATTTTTAAGCACTCTTCATATATATCTTCTGATAATAAATCTTATAAGCCTGTAGAGCTAGGCTTCAGACTCTCAGATTTTACTAGTGTTTCATAAAGAAAGTACTTTAACATTATGGATCAAGTAGACCCAGAACTTTTGTTTTAAATTGACAGAAAAAATTGTATATATTTATTGTATACAACATGATGTTTGGAATGGTTACATCTAGCTAATTAAAAAATGCATTACCTCATATATTTTTTATTTGTTGTGGTGAGAATGCTTAACATCCACTTCCTTTGCATTATTCAAAAATACAATTCACCATGGCATACAATTGATATATTGGATGTATTCCTCTTTAACTGTAGCTATATATTTAACCAATATTTCCCCATCCTTCCTCTCCTCTTTCCCAGCTTCTGGTAACCATCTATTTTCTACTTATGTGCATCTCTGAGTTTTTAAATAGTACATTTTCATATTCAGGGCCATTCTCTTTTTGCTACTTTTCAGAAATGCTTACTGATGTTTTTTCCATTTTTTTTTTCAAAATGTTATATATAGCTGACATAGAAAAGCATATATTTCAAAAGACAGGATAAACAAAAAATATTTATTAGTATGTCTGGTTTTTAGTTTTAATATCAAGCACAGGCTGTTTTAATTGAGAATTTACAGTTCTTCAGGGAGTGATTGTATTTTATTTAGAACATGGGTGAACATAAAAATTATAGTTTTATAAGGTAATAACTTGCATAAATGGTTTAAAGAAGGCATGGAAGACTGATTTCATGGGCATTTACCTGGCAACCAGATGTCATGTATGTGTATCTAAAATGCCTAAAATTGTGGTCACATTGAATTATGTGAGCAGTCTTTCATCAGACAAATAGACGTTATTAAAAGATTAAAGAAAGTTGTGTTTCCAGAATCGGCACTGCAATAACATTTTTTTTTTTTTTGCTTAAACAATAAACTATTATTTTTCCAAATAGAATGGGGAAATGTCTTTGTAGTTTGTTATTAATTTTAAAATACAGGTAAGTACATAATATATTCATATATATTTTCCCTTAGCTTGTTTGGATATGCTAGGGCTGTCATTGAAAGAGAGGCATTTCTCCATCATCCCACTACATATTTCCAGGCACCTGAGAACCACCTCTGTCATCTTATCTTGATGCTTTAAGAGGTATTTACTAATATTACTCCCAAGAGTATCTGGAAGACCCTCTAGATAATCTCTTTCAATAGTATCATTCTGGAGATGGGTGAGTGGTGAAAAGAAGCTCCAGATCATCAAGCAAGAAAATAACTTCCAGAAGGTAATAGGCATCTTGCATTCCAAACATTTTGAATACCATCTTTGAATATAACTAGATCTTTTGCTCCTTCTGTTCCTAGCCTCTCACCTCGCTCCTTGCCAGGGTTTCCATAAGATTATACTGAAGCATTCTCCAGCAAAGGAATATAAAATTATGTTCATATTCTGTTTTAAACTTACAGCTATCATCTTACTTGATCTTAAAAATAGACCTGTGCCTGCATTTTATAAGGGCAGTGTGAAGAATTCTTTGATCGATGCTCCAATTTGTTTGTTGTACTATTTATTTTTCTGTAGCACTGAGGGACTTTGGGTGGACTAGCTTTCCTGAAAAGCAGTGTCATCTGCAAACACAACTGAAGAGGGAAACTAGTCAATTATACCTGTAGTAGAAATTAGCAGCTATACACGGCAGAATTAGTGCACTAAGTGGCTAAGACGAAAGCTAAAGTTTCCTCTCTGCTATGAAAATAGTCTAGAAGATTTTTCTATGTAGGACATCACTAACATTTGATTAAAATCTGTAATAAGTAAACTGTAACAGGTAAACCTGTAATAAACATTATTGATGCCTCACACTACATAAAAACATGTTTTCCTGTTTTGTTTTATATTTTAGTGTTAATAACTAAGAAGAATCTTATATAATTAATATATGTTTCATAAGTAAAATGCAGCTTTAACTAGAAACTTTAATATGGCCAGTATTATTTATGACAATATTTACTAAGAAACAAATGTGAGATGATAAAATGAAAACAGCAAAACTTAGTGATAGTTGTAGACCGATGTGGTGGCACACATCTGTAATCCCCGCACTTTGGGAGGCTAAGGTGGATGGACCACCTGAAGTCAGGAGTTTTAGACTAGCCTGGCCACCATGGTGAAATTCCATCTCTACAAAAAATATAAAAATTAGCCGGCGCGGCCGGGCGCGGTGGCTCACGCCTGTAATCCCAGCACTTTGGGAGGCCGAGATGGGCAGATCACGAGGTCAGGAGATCGAGACCATCCTGACTAACACGGTGAAACCCCGTTTCTACTAAAAATACAAAACTTAGCCGGGCGCGGTGGCGGGCGCCTGTAGTCCCAGCTATAAGGGAGGCTGAGGCAGGAGAACGGCGTGAACCCGGGAGGCGGAGCTTGCAGTGAGCTGAGATCTGGCCACTGCACCCCAGCCTGGGCGACTGAGCGAGACTCCGTCTCAAAAAAAAAAAAAAAAAAAAAAAATTAGCCGGTGGTTGTGCGCACCTGTAATTCCCAGCTACAAGGCAGGCTGAGGCAGAGGCTGCAGTGAACAGAGATCATGCCACTGCACTCCAGCCTAGTGACAGAGTGAGACTCAATCTCAAAAACAAACAAACAAAAAAACAGAACAAAAACAAACCTTTGTGATAGTTCAGCTCTCACTGCTTAATATAGGGCAAAATAAGAATCTATTTTCTACTTTAAAGCAAGTTGCCCTAATATATCTTAAAATTATCTAATAGGTAAGAAAAATTAATAGAGAAAGATAGCTCTAACGCATGTTGTTAAATGTCCATTCATAAAAAAACACACGTCAAAATTTTGCTGGAGGTATCTATATTTTTCTCATATCAATAAATTCACATTAATTTATCAGGCACTTACTACTTGAGTGTTATGTGATATAAATGAAATCATTTTATGCTAAACCATATAAAACTGATATACTACACACTATAAAACAATAACCTTGGTTTTAGGAAGATAAGACTTAGATTAAGTCTTAGCTTAGATATTATCTTAATAGTTAAATTCACTTCATACTTGTTGAATGACAAATGCTTTGACAAACAACACTATAAACTGTCTAAAACTGTAAACTATAAAAGCATAAACTGAAAAGCATACATTAAGCAAAGCTTAGCAGATATAAACAGAATTCTTACAATACATTTTTTCTATCCTCAGATGATCTCACTGCACTGGGATTAGGTCAACATTGCGTTATGTCACTGTGTGCAAGGTCAAACTTTTTCTCATTTGTCATAAAACAACTAATTTATTATTTTTGTATGTTTATTTGTATTTTGTTTTATAAATAAAGGCTATCCTAGGAAACTTTACCGCTTTCCATGCCTTTCTTTTAATATTGAGTCTATTTTCCAATTAACATCTCCTATTAGCTAAGAGAAAGGAATTAAAAAAAAAAAAAAAACTCCAGTAAGAGCAAACATAAACCATATATATATTTATATACCATATATACACACACCATATATACACACCATATATATATGTGTGTATATATAAAAAACATTGTATGTTATTTGGACAGGAAATATATTATATATTATAATTAAATATTTCTTTAGATTTTATAAAATGAGTGAAGCAAAGCTAATAAGGTGAACTGTAGAATGAAAAAAAATTTGCAAATCATATATCTGATAAAGGACCAATATACAGAGAACTCCTAAAAGTCAGCAACAAAACACCAAACAACCAAATTCAAAAATGGGCAAAGAACTTAGATGTTTCTTCAGAGAAGATATGTACAAATGGCCAACAGCACATAAAAAGATATTTTATATCATTAATCATTAGACAAATGCAAATCAAAACTACAATGAGAGATCAACTCACACCCATTAGCATGGTTACTGTCAAAAATCGAGAAAATAGCATGTGTTGTTAAGGGTGTGGAATAATTAAAAGCGTTCTGCATTGTTGGTGGGAATGTAAAATAATATAACCACTAGGCAAAACCGTATGGCAGATCTTCAAAAAGTTAAAAATAAAATTTTCATATAATCCAGGAATTCAATTTTTGGGTAAATACACACACACACAAATCAAAGTGGCCTCCTAAAGAGTTAGTTGCACACCTCTGTTCATAGCAGCATCATAAGTAGCTAAAACATGGACACAACCCAAATGTCCATCAACAGATGAATGGATGAGCAAAATGTGGGCTCTGTGTGTGTACATGTGTGTGTGTAATGCATATAGATACATAAATTAGAATATTATTCAGCCTCA
Source organism: Macaca thibetana thibetana (assembly GCF_024542745.1). Taxonomy (NCBI): domain Eukaryota; kingdom Metazoa; phylum Chordata; class Mammalia; order Primates; family Cercopithecidae; genus Macaca; species Macaca thibetana. The sequence continues at coordinate 174,694,023 of NC_065580.1, read as the reverse complement.
AAAAGGAAGTTTCAACATAGAAGAATCTTGAAGACATTATGCTAAGTGAAATAAGCCATTCGTGAAAAGAGAAATACTATATTATTTCACCTATATGAGGTACTCAGAGTAGTCAAAATCATAGAGACAGAAAGTAGAATGGTTCCCCAGAGCTGGGGGAAGAATAATGGGAAGTTACTGTTTAATGAGTAGAACGTTTCAGTTTTGCAATATAAAAAGAGTTCTGGGCCTGGCTGGGTGGCTCACGCCTGTAATCCCAGCACTTTGGGAGGCCAAGGCAGGCAGATCACCTGAGGTAAGGAGTTCAAGACTAGCTTGGCCAACATGGTGAAACCCTGTCCTACTAAAAATACAAAAAAATAAAATAGCCGAGGGTGGTGGTGCATGCCTGTAATCCCAGCTACTCAGGAGGCTGAGGCAAGAGAATTCTCGAACCCAGGAGGCAGAGGTTTCAGTGAGCCAAGATTGGTGCCACTGTACTCCAGCCTGGGCGACTCCATCTGAAAAAAAAAAACAGTTCTGAAAATGAATGATGGTGGATGGTGATGGCTCCCCAACATTATTAATGCATTTAATAATACTGGATGGTATGCTTGAAAATAGACATGGTAAATTTTATGTTATGTGTATTTTCTCACTATAAAAACTAACTTCACAGTGGGGAAACCCCTCACTACCAAAACAAACAAAAATTGCCAGGCATGGTGGCATGCTCCTGTAGTCTTAACTACTTGGGGGGCTCAGGTGGGAAGAGGTGAAGGCTGCAGTTAAGTTGTGATCATGCCACTACACTCCAGCCAGGGCAACAGAGTGGCACCCCATCTCACACACACACACACACACACACACACACACACACACACACACAAACCTTGGGAAAAGATATAGACATTTAAATGTCTCTCCATTTTTTTCTCACATGCACAAATTAAAAAATGAATGTAATTTATATAAAAAGAAGAATGCAATAGAAGATTATAGTTCAATGATATAATCTAGATGAAATATAAGACTCACCATCTATTCTTGTTCATTCTGCTTTAATGATACACACAATACAAGGTGTCAGCAATAATTATTTAAATAAGTGAATTATATTTGTGCCACTGAATTATTAGATCACTAAAAGGGATCATGTCTATACTGCAGCTAAAGGTCGATTATAGCACTGGGGTGGTTGCAGTGCATTTACGTCAAGCTGTAATAGGCAATCAGAAAGGTCACCCTTGATGAAGACTGGTGCAGAGACAGATTAGTAATGACATTTCAAATGGGCTTGATTCAAATAGCTGCCATTTCTAAGCTCAATGTTCTTATGAATTTGCACAAGCAAGCTAGGAAAATAAGCAGAATTTATAATAATGCAACTATAAGTCCTAATAACTCTCATTTCATTGCATGCATTTTATTGTATTTCACAAGAAAGTGTCTATCTCAGATTTAATGAAGCCAAAATTAACTTTAAAAATACTAAAATAAATTTACATTCATTCAGAAATATTGAGATTTTTTAAAAGAGAGTAAAAAATAATAAATTGAATCATGACTATAAAATATCATCATCTCCCAAATGTAAATAACTTTCATTAAACTAATATACGTAAGTATATATTATAGTATCAGACATTTGTATTAGAATGTATAGGATTAGTGTGTGTGTAGTATGTGGATACATATATGTGTGTGTGTGTATATAGGTATGCATGTATTTACAAGGAGAGTAGACATAAGGAATTTATTTTGTGAATAAGACAGATTATATTTTTATTCAATTATATTGAAAATTGAATTATATTTAATACTTTGGGGAGCCAAAACTTTACTTGCTGAAGTTGTTTAAAATATTTCATTTAAGATTCCCCAGGCAAGATGGCCGAACAGGAACAGCTCTGGTCTGCATCTCCCAGCGAGAACCACACAGAAGCTGGGTGATTTCTGCATTTCCAACTGAGGTACACGGTTCCTCTCACTGGGACTGGTTAGACAGTGGGTACAGCCCATGGCGCGTGAGCAGAAGCAGGATGGGGCATCACCTCACCTGAGAAGCGCAAGGTGTCATGGAACTCCCTCCCCTAGCCAAGGAAAGCCGTGAGGGACTGTGCTGTGAGAGACGGTTCCATCCGGCCCAGATACTACGCTTTTACCGTGGTCTTCGCAACCCGCAGAACAGGAAATTCCCTCGCGTGCCTAGATCACCAGGGCTGTCGGTTTAAAGCACAAAACTGGGTGGCCTTTTGGGCAGACACTGAGCTAGCTGTAGGAGGTTTTTGTTTGCTTTGTTTGCTTGTTTGTTTGTTTTGTAGCCCAGTGGCACCTGGAACACTGGTGAGACAGAACCATTCACTCCTGTGGAAAGGGGGCTGAAGCCAGGGAGCCAAGTGGTCTAGCTCAGATGATCCCACCACCATGGAGCCCAGCAAGCTAAGATCCACTGGCTTGAAATTCTTGCTGCCAGCACAGCACACTGAACTTGAACTGCGATGCTAGAGCTTGGTGGGGGGAGGGGCATTGACCATGACTGAGGCTTGAGTAGGTGGTTTTCTCCTGACAGTATAAACAAAGCCACTAGGATGTTCCAACTGGGTGGAGTCCACTGCAGCTCGGCAAAGATGCTTTAGCTAGACTACCTCTCTACATTCCTCCTCTCTGGGCAGGGCACCTCTAAAAGAAAGGCAACAGCCCAAGTCAGGGGCTTATAGATAAAACTCCCATCTTCCTGGGACAGAGCGCCTGGGGGAAGGGGCAGCTGTGAGCACAGCTTCAGCAGACTTAAACGTTCCTGTCTGCTAGCTCTGAAGAGAGCAGATCTCCCAGCACAGTGCTTGAGCTCTGCTAAGGGACAGACTGCCTCCTTAAGGGACTCCCCATGCCTCCTGATGGGGAGACAGCTCCCAGCAGGAGTCAAGAGACACATCATACAGGAGAGCTCCAGCTGGCATCTGGCAGGTGCCCCTCTGGGATGAAGCTTCCAGAGAAAGGAACAGGTAACAATCTTTGCTGTTCTACAGCCTTTGCTGGTGATACCCAGGCAAAGAGGACCTGGAGTCGACCTTTAGAAAACTCCAGCAGGCCTGCAGCAGAGAGGCCTTACTACTAGAAGGAAAACTAACAAACAGAAAGGAATAGCATCAACACAAATGAAAAGGACATCCAAACCGAAACCCCATCCGAAAGTTACCAACATCAAAGACCAAAGGTAGATAAACCCACGAAGATGAGGAAAAAACAACACAAAAAGGCTGAAAATTCCAAAAACCAGAATGCCTCTTCTCTTCCTGAGGATCACCACTCCTTGCCAGCAAGGGAACAAAACTGGATGGAGAACGAGTCTGAAGAATTGACAGAAGCAGGCTTCAGAAGGTGAGTAATAACAAACTTCTCCAAGCTAAAGGAGCATGTTCTAAACCAATGCAAGGAAGCTAAAAACCTTGAAAAAAGGTTAGAGGAATTGCCAACTAGAACAACCAGTTTAGAGAAGAGCATAAATGACCTGATGGAGCTGAGAAACACAGCACGAGAACTTCATGAAGCACACACAAGTATCAATAGCCAAATCAATCAAGTGGGAGAAGAAAGGATATCAGAAATTGAAGATCAACTTAATGAAATAGTGTGAAGACAAGATTAGAGAAAACAGAATGAAAAGGAATGAACAAAGCCCCCAAGAAATATGGGACTATGTGAAAAGACTAAATCTACATTTGATTGGTGTACCTGAAAGTGATGGGCAGAATGGAACCAAGTTGGAAAACACACTTCAGGATATTATTCAGGAGAACTTTCCCAACCTAGCAAGACAGGCCAACATTCAAATTTGGGAAATACAGGAACACCACAAAGATACTCCTCAAGAAGAGCAACCTGAAGACATATAATTGTCAGACTCACCAAGGTTGAAATGAACAAAAAAATGTTAAAGGCAGCCAGAGAGAAAGGTCGGGTTACCCACCAAGGGAAGTCCATCATACTAATAGCAGATCTCTTTGTGGAAAACCTACAAGCCAGAAGAGAGTGCGGGCCAATAATCAACATTCTTAAAGAAAAGAATTTTCAGGCTGGGCGTGGTAGCTCATGCCTGTAATCCCAGCACTTTGGGAGACCAAGATGGGCAGATCACGAGGTCAGGAGATCGAGACCATCCCGGCTAACACAGTGAAACCCCGTCTCTACTAAAAATATAAAAAAATTAGCCGGGCGTGGTGGCAGGCACCTGTAGTCCCAGCTACTCAGGAGGCTGAGGCAGGAGAATGGCATGAACCTGGGAGGCGGAGCTTGCAGTGAGCTGCGATCAAGCCACTGCACTCCAGCCTGGGCGACAGAGTGAGACTCCGTCTCAAAAAAAAAAAAGAAATAAAAAAAAAGAAAAGAATTTTCAACCCAGAACTTCATATCGAGTCAAACTAAGCTTCATAAGTGAAGGAGAAAGAAAATCCTTTACAGACAATGAAATGCTGAGGGATTTTATCACCACCAGGCCTGCCCTACAAGAGCTCCAGAAGCACTAAATATGGAAAGGAAAAACCTACAAGGGTCACTGCAAAAACATACCAAAATGGAAAGACCATTGAAACTATGAAGAAACTGCATCAACTAATGGGCAAACTAACCAGCTAGCATCATAATGACAGGATCAAATTCCCACATAACAATATTAACCTTAAATGTAAACAGGCTAAATGCCCCAATTAAAAGACACAGACTGGCAAATTGGATAAAGAGTCAAGATCCATCAGTGTGCTGAATTCAAGAGACCCAGCTCATGTGCAAAGACACATATAGGTTCAAAATAAAGGGATGCAGGAATATTTACCAAAAAAAGGAAAGGAAAAAAGCAGGGGTTGCAATCCTAGTCCCTGATAAAACAGACTTTAAACCAACAAAGATCAAAAAAGACAAAGAAGGGCATTACATAATGGTAAAGGGATCAAGGCAACAAGAAGAGCTAACTCTCCTAAATATATATGCACCCAATACAGGAACACCCAGATTCATAAAGTAAATTCTTAGAGACCTAAAAAGAGAGACTCCCACACAATAATAGTGGGAGGGTTTAACATCCCACTATCAATATTAGACAGATCAATGAGACAGAAAATTAACAAGGATATTCAGGATTTGAACTCAGCTCTGGACCAAGCAGACCTAATAGACATCTTCAGAACTCTCCACCCCAAATCAACAGAATATACATTCTTCTCAGCACCACAGAGCACTTATTCTAAAATTGACCACATAATTGGAAGTAAAACACTCCTCAGCAAATGCAAAAGAACAGAAATAATAACAAACATTCTCTCAGACCACAGTGCAATCAAATTAGAACTCACGATTAAGAAACTCACTCAGAACTATACAACTACATGGAAACTGAACAACCTGATCCTGAATGGCTACTGGGTAAATAACAAAATTAAGGCATAAATAAATAAGTTCTTTGAAACCAGTGAGAACAATGACACAGCATATCAGAATCTCTGGAAAACATGGCAAAAGCAGTGTTTAGAGGGAAATTCATAGCACTAAATGCCCACATGAGAAAGCAGGAAAGATCTAAAATTGATACCCTATTATCACAATTAAAAGAACTAGAGAAGCAAGGGAAAACAAATTCAAAAGCGAGCAGAAGATAAGAAACAATTAAGATCAGAGCAGAACTGAGGGAGATAGAGACACGAAAAACTCTTCAAAAAATCAATGAATCCAGGAGCTTGTTTTTGAAGAGATTAACAAAATAGACAGACCACTAGCCAGACTAATAAAGAAGAGAGAAGAATCAAATAGATACAATAAAAAATGATAAAGGGGATATAACCACGGATCCCACAGAAATAAAAAACCACCATCAGAAAATACTATAAACACCTCTTTGCAAATAAACCAGAAAATCAATAAGAAATGGATAAATTCCTGGACACATACACACTCTCAAGACTAAATCAGGAAGAAGTTGAATACTTGAATAGACCAATAACCAGTTCTGACATTGAGGAAGTAATTAATAGCCTAACAATCAAAAATAGCCTAGGACCAGATAGATTTACGGCTGAATTCTACAAGAGGTACAAAGAGGAGCTGTAACCATTCCTTCTAAAACTATTCCAAACAATAGAAAAAGAGGGACTCCTCCCTAACTCATTTGATGAGGCCAGCATCATTCTGATACCAAAACCTGTAAGAGACACAACAAAAAAAGAAAATGTCAGGCCAATATCCCTGATGAACATCAATGCAAAAATCCTCAAAAAACACTGACAAACCAAATCCAGCAGCACATTAAAAAGCTTATCCACAACAATCAAGTTGGTTTCATCCCAGGGATGCAAGGCTGGTTAAACAAACACAAATTAATAAATGTAATCCATCACATAAACAGAACCAATGACAAAAACCAAATGATTATCTCAATAGATGCAGAAAAGGCCTTCGACATAATTCAACACCCCTTCATGCTAAAAACACTCAATAAACTAGGTACTGATGGAATGTATCTCAAAATACTAAGAGCTGTTTATGACAAACTCACAGACAATATCATACTGAATGGGAAAAAGCTGAAAACATTCCTTTTGAAAACCGGCAAAAGACAAGGATGCCCTCTCCTACCACTCCTGTTCAACATACTATGAAAAGCTCTGGCCAGGGCAATCAGGCAAGAGAAAGAAATAAAAGGCCTTCAAATAGGAAGAGACAAGTCAAATTGTCTGTGTTTGCAGATGACATGATTGTATGTTTAGAAACCCCATTGTCTCAGCCCCAAAACTCCTTAAGCTGATAAGCAGCTTTAGCGAACTATCAGGATACAAAATCAAAGTGCAAAAATCACAAGCTTTCCTATACACCAATAATAGACAGCCAAATCATGAGTGAGCTCCCATTTACAACTGCAACAAAGAGAATAAAATACCTAGGAATACAACTTACAAGGGATGATATGAACCTCTTCAAGGAGAACTACAAACCACTGCTGAAGCAAATGAAAAAGGACACAAACAAATGGAAAGGCATTCCATGCTCATGGATAGGAAGAATTAAAGTTGTGAAAATGGCCATACTTCCCAAAGTAATTTGTAGAGTCAGTTCTGTTCCCATCAAGTTACCACTGACTTTCTTCACAAAATTAGAAAAAACTACTTTAAATTACATACGGAACCAAAAAAGAGCCTGTATAGTCAAGACAATCCTAAGCAAAAAGAACAAAGTTGGAGGCATCATGCTTAAAACTGTATTACAAGGCTACAGTAACAAAAACAGCATGGGACTTGTACCAAAACAAATATATAGACCAAAGGAACAGAATAGAGGCCTTAGAAATGACACCACACATCTACAACCATCTGATCTTTGACAAACCTGACAAACACAAGCAATGGGGAAAGGATTCCCTATTTAATAAATGGTGCTGGAAAAACTGGCTAGCCATATGCAGAAAACTGAAACTGGACCCCTTCCTTACACCTTATACAAAAATTAACTCAAGATGGATTAAAGACTTAAATGTAAGACCTAAAACCATAAAAACCCTAGAAGAAAACCTAGATAATACCATTCAGGACATAGGCATATGCAAAGACTTCATGACTGAAACACCAAAAGCAAACACAACAAAAGCCAAAATAGATGAATGGGATCTAATTAAACTACAGAGCTTTTGCATAGCAGAAGAAACTATCATCAGAGTGAACAGGCAACCTACAGAATGGGAGAAAAGTTTTGCAATCTATCCATCTGACAAAGGGCTAATATCCACAATCTACAAAGAACTCAAATTTTCAAGAAAAAAAAAGTACCCCATCAAAAAGTGGGCAAAGGATATGAACAGACACTTCTCAAAAGAAGACATTTACGCAGCCAACAAACATATGAAAAAAATTTCCTTGTAGATAAATGCCAATCAAAACTACAATGAGATACCATCTCACGCCAGTTAGAATGGTGATCATTAAAAAGACAGGAAACAACAGATGCTGGAGAGAATGTGAAGAAATAGAATTGCTTTTACACTGTTGGTGGGGGTGTAAATTAGTTCAACCATTGTGGAAGACAGTTTGGCAATTCCTCAAGGATCTAGAACTAGAAATATCATTTCACCCAGCAATCCTATTACTGGGTATATACCCAAAGGATTATAAATCATTCTACCGTAAAGACACATGGATATGTATGTTTATTGCAGCACTATTCACAATAGCAAAGACATGGAACCAACCCAAATGCCCATCAGTGATACACTGGATAAAGAAAATGTGTCACACATACACCATAGAATACTATGCAGCCATAAAAAAGAATGAGTTCATGTCCTTTGCAGGGACATGGATGAAGCTGGAAATCATCCATTCTCAGCAAACTAACACAGGAACAGAAAAACAAACACTGCATGTTCTCACTTATAAGTGGGAGTCGAACAATGAGAACATACGGGCACAGGGAGGGGAACATCACAAGCCCGGGCCTGTCAGGGCATGGAGGAAAAGGGGAGGGATAACATTAGGAGAAATACCTAACTTAGATGACGAGTTGATGGGTGCAGCACACCAACGTGGCACATGTATACCTATGTAACAAAGCTGCACATTCTGCACATGCATCCTAGAACTTAAAAGTATAATTTTAAAAAATTTAAAATATATATGTATTTTGATATTTTATTTAAAATTTTATTTCATATTAGTAAGCATGTAATAATTTTAAATGAAGAGTTATTTACATGGGAAACTTTTTTTTTTTTTTTAGACGGAGTCTCACTCTGTTGCCAAGCTGGAGTGTAGTGGTGCAATCTTGGCACACTGCAACCTCTGCCTCCCAAGTTCAAGCAATTCTCCTGCCTCAGTCTCCAGAGTAGGTGGGACTACATGCACAGGCCACCACACCCAGCTAATTTTTGTATATTTAGCAGAGACGGGGTTTTGCCATGTTGGCCAGGATGGTCTCAATCTCCTGGCCCCCTCCCAAAGTGCTGGGATTATAGGCTTGAGCCACCACACCCGACTTACGTGGGAAACTTTTAAATATATTTTTATTTATAAAAAACTTTAAATCACTGTAACTCGCCTAAAATAGTTTATTTTCAAAAAAGGAAAATAATTTAGAAACATTATTTTTACTTTAAAATATTTGTAAAATTAATTTTATATTATAACAAAACAAAATATCCTGAAGTGTATAGTAAAATCAAAGACATTGATTTATTATTAGCTAGTTAATTAATTAATTAATTATTTTTTGTTTGTTTATTTTGAGACAGGGTCTGGCTCTGTCACCCAGGCTGGAGTGCATTGGTGTGATCTCTGCTCACCGCAACCTCCACCCCGCCAGGCTCAAGTGATGCTCCCTAGTTGAGACCACAGGCACTTGCCACCACTCTCGCCTAATATTTTTTGTCTGTTTTTGTACTTTTGGTAGAGATGGGGTTTATCATGTTTCCAAGGCTGGTCTCCAACTCCTGAGATCAAATGATCCACCCTCCTCTGGCTGCCACAGTGTTGGAATTACAGACATGAGCCACTGCTTCCAGCCCAGGTTTATTATTTAATAGGAAGCTTTCTTGCATCAAGTTCTATGTGTATTGTTTTAATCAATAGTACTTTAGTTTATATGATTTAAATTATAAATTTGTTTAATCGGGCCAGGCGTGGAGGCTCAAGCCTGTAATCCCAGCACTTTGGGAGGCCGAGACGGGCGGATCTCGAGGTCAGGAGATCGAAACCATCCTGGCTAACATGGTGAAACCCCATCTCTACTAAAAAATACAAAAAAAAAAAAAAAAACTAGCCGGGCGAGGTGGCGGGCTCCTGTAGTTCCAGCTACTTGGGAGGCTGTGGCAGGAGAATGGCGTGAACCCGGGAGAGGGAACTTGCAGTGAGCTGAGATCAGGCCACTGCACCCCAGCCTGGGCAACAGAGCGAGACTCCATCTCAAAAAAAAAAAAAAAATTGTTTAGTCGTACAACCTTTCTAGTTGTTTGACAATGTAGAGGTAATTTAGAATAAATTTAAAAATAAAAAAAAAAAACTTTCTTTTTACTTTAACTAAATTACAGATGTTCCTTCCAATTACAGAATTGAACATTGCCAATATAGAATATTCACAGGAAACTTGAAGGATAATTACATGTAGTATTGTGTATTGTGTATGTTAATAACTGTACCAAAATTGTTCTTGTTTAAATAGTATATGACATACAATATGCTGGACTTCAGTGTGAATAATTGTAACAAGGCATCCCTGGGCACTGCTGCCTTAGCTACCCATGGATGCTTTTTGCCCATATGCCCTGCAGTATTGCTTTCTCCAGTCATAAACTTGGTACTCTAGAGACTGAATCATGAGATTATTTGCTTTATCATGCAAGGTGTTGGGGGAGACAAAGTATGAACTGTTCATTAATATTCATATATTCTTTTTCGTGATACTGTTATTACTCACCCACCTCATAGCTGGCCAAATGAAAAAAGAGAAACATTAATCATACTGGATGTGATCTGATGAAAAAATTATCAACCAGGTTGTATGGACGAGAATTAAACTCACGGATTTTCTTCTGTTCACTCCTCATAAGCAGACAAACAGTAGTGATGGTAAGGTCTCCAATTCTGTGTATACTCTAGAAACAATTTATTAAATGAGTCCCATTAGCAAATGACTGTATAAAAGGAAGGTGTTAGCCAACTATATATCTTCATCAAAAATTAAATGTGGTAGAAAAATATTACTTTTTGATTTTTTTTTTTGGATTTGAGAAATTGTGTGCTTTTTATTAAATGCCTAAGCAGAAAATTTCAATTAATTTGGAGCTTTCAGTGAAAAGAACATATTTCCAAACTTTGTCAAAAATTACCCTATCTTGTCTCAGGAACTATAACAAACCTCATGTTTTAATGTACCAGAAAGGAAGCAAACAAGTAATTTTCCCTTTCATTCAAGTTACTTAGAATTTATTTTATTTGACAAATGTATATAGATTTTTGTTGACATTCAGATTAAACATTTAACCAATTAATTCAAAATAATAAATTTCACCAAGAGCTTCATGTCTAGAATACAGTAGTAAATGTTCTGTTAGTCACTTAATCATTATTCATTTTTATGCAAGATTTCTGTGTAACTTACATATTTTAAAGTAAATTCTGAAATATAGATATTGGTATTTTTTCCACCATTTAAAATTATTCCTTACATTAACCTCCAACAAAATCTATACACATTAGCATTGTAATGTCTAAGACAGCAGATAGCAGGTTTTACAAAATACTAATGCCTAAAGTGTGACTTGGACATGAGGATTTAAAAATCCTCCCAAGTGGTTCGATTTGCCACTAAGGTTGATAATAAATGTTAACAAAAATACAGAAATTTCTCTGAAGAATCCAGAATACACAGTGACCGATTTTTCTCTTTAGAATCACTTTTCTAATTATTTTTGCATTCAAATAGAGATTGTGAGTTTAATACAAATATAAGTGCATATCAAATTAGTGTCCAGGTAGCTCCATTTTATGAAATAAATATTTTACATGGAGCTTAGGCCATATTTGGGGGAAATGGAGTGGTCAATGACAAATGAAGTTAGTCTTTAAACGATTTTTTGAACTCTAGTAAAGCAACTTTTTCAATGGAGACATAGAGTTTGCTTTGACAAAGAGAAAGTGAAGAGCAGGATGATAAAGAAGGCATGCTGACATATATAACAACTTGGTAGTTTCAGTAACAGTTTGTCAAGTTGTCAGCTCTCCCCACTATTACAGTTCACAACTAAAGGTTCCTGACACTCCAAAACAGTCACATTTCTGTGCACAGGGTATGTCATTGTGTGATGTCTACCAATTTTACAATTTCAAGAAAATAAATGAGTGTGTGTACAATAAAATAAAACAACTCCTTTTCCCCGTTTCTCAAACTAAATACTACTCTTGGTTTAATATACATATGAATGTATGAATAGTTATATTTTAAATATTGTGCTGTGGGATCCTGTTAACAAGAACCTGCTAGACTTCAAACAGAATATAGAACCAAATGACCCCTTATCACTCAAGGAGGCCTTAGTTCAAAGTATTATTTAAAGTAAGTATATCAATACAATTGTTTTGTATTGTATGTATGATACTTTTCTCAAATTGCTATGGCAAATATCACAAAGATTTAGAGTTCCCAATACTTACATAATTCACCTTATTGTCCTTTATTTCCTAGAACAAAGACGATAATTTCAATATGTAGTTTAAATATAGCAAAATAAGTAGTGGCCTCAGAAAAACACTATGTTTCTTCTCATTTTTTTCTTCTTAAAAATATTAAGTTGTCTTTTATAGTGTAGAATTTACATAATGTTCCAGAGAATCTTCACATTTAAATCAATGTTCATTTGAAAGCTGCTGCTCATAACTGATTTTTAAGTTTTAACAATAATTATAAAACATATATGCAAATTATGAGGAAACGATGCAAAATTTACTTCTTTGTTTCTGAAGGACACCTTTCTACCTAGATGTACATGAAAGCATATTGCCTTTAGTTCTTAAATTTACTTTACATTTGTTGGGAATTTGTACATTTCTATATATAGTGTTGCATTTATAAACAAATACATATAACTTTAATTTTGTTGTAGGTAATTCTATTTTGTGTGAATTTCTTCATTGCTGATTAATATCCTAAGAGTACATTGTTGTTTTCTGGTATCCATTACAATCTAGTCTGAGAAGAGTGCTGTGTTTGTATCTCTGTCTACGGAACATGTCGTCTTGGTATGAAGTACATTGTCTTCATCACTGTCTTCTTTTTGCTTTCATCTTCCTTCAGGCTGCTAAGCTGCTAAGCTTATTCTCTATTCTCTGAGTTAGACTTATATGTTCAATTTCTGGGTGGTATTTATTACATAAAGATTTTCCAGAGTGAGACTATTTCAGACAGAAAGGGCAAGAATGATAAGTTTCTGGTTATAAATCTATAAATTTTACAGCTGACTATATGCGGAGGGATATTCAGAGGGCTGCGCCAGACATAATCTCTTCAATGTCGGATCTATAAATAATTGTGAAGACGGTGATACCATTACCTGAGACAGGAAAACATCAAAAACGGCATATTTGTGAGGAAAGAACACATGTTCTTTCTGAAAATAACTATACCTTTAGTCTGACCCCTTATTTTATAAGAAGCAAGCTGAAATATATAAGGATGTTTTTGTCCTTTGCTATATAATAGAAGGTTATGAAACCTCTATTCCATAACTAATTACATCATTATACAGGAATTCTATGCAAAAAACATTTTCTATAAAAATATTTACTTTGAAACATTTCTGTCTTATCTTTCTGAATGCCAGAATTTTGTTATTTTTCAAATTCACTGTGACATGAATCCTTTTTTTTTTTTTTTTTTTTTTTTTTTGAGATGGAGTTTTGCTCTTGTTGCCCAGGCTGGAGTGCAGTGGCAGGATCGCAGCTCACTGCAACCTTCACCTCCAGGTGAAGGTGAAGGTTGCCTCAGCCTCCTGAGTAGCTGGGATTACAGGCATGCAGCACCATGCCTAGCTAATTTTGTATTTTTAGTAGAGATGGGGTTTCTCCGTGTTGGTCAGGCTGGTCTCAAACTCAGGTGATCTGCCACCCTCGGCCTCCCAAAGTGCTGGGATTACAGGCGTGAGCCATCGTGCCCAACCGAATACTTTTAATTTTAAATTTTACATTAGTTTGTGTTATCTTACATTAAACTATGAATGTCTTGAATAAGGAATATAAAACATAGAAAATGACTTATGTCTAGGTATAGGGGCATAGGACCAGATGTGAATTACAGGTTTATAGCTGACAATTGTTGTAGGATGTATTTTAAATAAAATTTGCCCTATGTCCGGTTTACCCGAAGCAGATGACTAAATTTTGATATGAAAACTTTTAAAATTTAATTTTAAGACCAAATTGCTTTTAGAACACAGTTATATATTTTCTTCGAACTGAAAGATTTTTAAAGACCTTTAAAGCTCTTTTATTTATACAATCTTTTTAAACTAAGATAACTCTAGGTTGAACAGAAGTAGATGTGCTATTTCTGAGTTTAATATTTATTAGAACACCAGTGCTGACTTAACTGATTTCTACAACTATACCAATGCCCCTATGAGTTATGTTTCACTTGAAATCTGTATTTTGTATGATAAGTCCTATAATTGCTTATCTGAGGTTATCACAAAATTGGCAACGCTGAAAATAGATATGCCTAAACTTTTGGCCCCTTGGAGGGCAAAATAGGTATTTGTAGTATTGTAACAAACTACTAACATGTTTCCTATGGTTTGAAACCTTTTTCCCCTCCAGGATTCATGTGTTGGGAACTTAATGCCCATGCAACAGCACTGGGGCGTAATGAAAGGCTCTTAGATCATGAGGGCGCCACCCTCATAAATGGATTAATGCCATTATGAAAAGGGAACCCATGAGAGTGGGTTCTCTTTCTTGTCTGCTCTTCTCTGAGGCGTGGTGTTCCTTCCCACCAAAGGATGCAGCGTTCAAGGCATCTTGGAAGCAGAGAGACTAGACCCTAGCCCGCCACAGTCTTGAGCTTGAACGTATGAATCTTGGAGGGGAAAACGCATTCAAAAAGGTATTGTCTCTACAAAACATACTAATAAAAAACAATTAGCTAGACATAGTGGCCCACGTCTGTGCTCCTAATGATGACAGGCTTAAAAAGGGAAGAATACAAATGTTTTCCTTCACTTTACACAAACACATACACACACATGCACACATATTTACATATAAATACACATACATATATATTTTATTAGACTATAAGACTATTTTTATAAATCATAATAAATTCTTATTTTTTGCTTTTTGTACAAAACCTAATTTAATATGTATACCTACTTTGCTTTTTATGCTTGTTATTGTTTGCTACTGTTACAGTCTTTCCTCATTATCAATTTACATTTGTCTGCTTTCTTCCTGTTGTGATGAATTATCCATTTAACTTATTTTGTTTATGGGTAAAAGTATCTCAAATACTGTAGATACAGATAATGAGTTTGAAGAAGACTAGAGGAAAATTGCAGCCCTCTCCAACTCATGGTTTCCCTGAGCCTTCCTTTGTCTGGAGAAAGATTGTGGGAACCGGGCAGTTCCTATGTTTCAAGAATTACATAGGAATTTCACAGCTGAAGGTTTTGAATATATTGTGACTTTGAGAATCATTATATTGCCTGCCTGTCTATCTGTGCTTCTGTTTCTCTATCTGTATATATATGTGTATACACACAGACACAGACACACACAGACACACACACACACACACACACACACACGGGAACTTCAAAAAGTCTGTGGGAAATTGAATTAAAAGACAAAAATAAATTATGTAAACTTTATTCTACAACATTACCTTGATCAAATTTGAGACGCTTTTATAAGTTATGGTATCAGTCATTTTAGTCTATCCCTAAAGAACTGATGGTCATAGAATTTAACCATGTCAATGCAGTTTTTTTTTTTTTTTTTACATTATTACCTGAAAAAAAAAAAAAAAAATGGGTGCCCTTTACAGACTTTTTTCAAGATTAAGAAACAAAAACAAAAATAAGTCAGAAGGAGCCAAACTGGTACTGTGAGGTGGATGCCTAATGATTTTCCATCAAAACTCTTGCAAAATTGCCCTTGTTTAATGAGAAGAATGAGCAGGAGCTTTGTCATGGTGGCAAAGGACTCTCTGGGGAAGGTTTCCTGAGCATTTTTCTGCTGATGCCTTGGCTTTCTCAAAACATTCTCTTAATAAGCAGATGTTATTTTTTCTTGACACTCCAGAAAATCAACAAGCAAAATGCCTTGAGCATCCCCCAAAACTGTTGCCATGACCTTTGCTCTTCGCCAGTACAGTTTGCTTTAATTGGACCATTTCCATCCCTTGGTAGCAATATTTTTTATTGTGTTGTCTTCAAGATCACACTAGTGAAGTTATGTTTCATCTTCTGTTACAATTTTTTGACCTGTGCTTTAGTATCTTTACCCGAGTTATTAAAATTTCCATGAATAGCTTGGCTTTTATCTGCAGCTGATCTGGGCACAATGGTGTTGGCACCCATTGAGGGGAAGGTTAGCTCGGCTTCCATTTTTTAATCAGAACTGTGTCAGCTGAGCCAATAGAAATGTCTTTGGTGTTGGCTGTTGTTTCTTCTATTAATCACTGGTCATCTTCAATTAAGGAATGAAGAGATTAATATTTCCTCACAAATCGATGTGGACGGTCTGCTGGGCAGGCTTCATCTTCAGCGTCATCTCTTCCCTTCTTAAAACAAGTTACCATTTGTACACTGATGATCTCTTTCTGACATTGTTCCCATGAGCTTTTCATTTAGCATCAATGATTCCGTCATTCTTCCACCCAGGCTTCGTCATATATTTGATGTTTGTTATTGATTTAATTTTAGTAGAATTTTTATTGCTCTGGTACGGGCTCTTTTAAAATTTATGTTTTACCCTTCTTAATTCCACAAACTGGATCCCCTTCAGACACTCAAGTTAGTATGAGTTTGTTTTGGCAAAAATGATTTGAAATCTATTCATACTTTACTTGTGATATGTAGTTTCCATAAACTCTTTGAAGACAGTTTGTGGGGGAGGTGGATGTGTATACATAAAAACATATTTTTTATGTATACTGTACACTATATTATAGTATAATGTACTATAATATAATATAGATTTTATTATATATTATAATACTAAGGTTAAAATAGAGTCTAAAACATAATATATGTTATATATTTCATATGTATCATCATGTTATCTTATATATTTAAATAATATTTTATACTATAATTATATTTATATAATATAATAATATACGTATGTTAACATTATAATCATAATATAAAATTATGTATAACAATATATTATGTAATATATAATGCTATATTATTTTATATATTATTTAACATACAATAATATATTATTGTTATAACATATATATTATAATTATCTAATATATAATTATATCATTTAAATAAAATAAAATATAATTATATATTATATATCTAAATATAAATATTCATATTTTAAATATATTATATATTTAACTACATTTATATATAATAGATATTTTTATATAACATATTTATATATTAATTGTATATTACATATAATATTTTATGATTGAATATATTTATATATTATATATAATACATATATATTTATTGATCTAGCTACATCTGTAATTATCCAACTTACATAAAATGTATATTCCCTATATCTGTGAATTTTTGTAAAAACAATAAAATGCAAATGCATTTAATGGGTAGTACTGTAAGCCTTTATTAACTATTAAACAACTATAGCAATTTGAGACAACTTGTTAATTTCTGTGCTTCAGTTATTTTGTCTGTAGGAATAAGAAGACCCACTTCACAGGATTATTTGGCAGAGTTGTGAATCAAACTTCTACACAGTTTCTGGCATACTAACCACTCTTTCCATTGCCTTTTCACTATTTCCCACGTTCTCATTCTACTATTGCCCCCAAACTCCCTTGATGTCTTCATTCCACATAGCAGCCAATGTGATTATTCTGAAAATTTATCAGTTTGTCTCTTCCCTTACAAACCCTGAAGTGCCTTCCCATTTTACTCAGAGTAAAGATGCAAGTTCTTACAAGGTGCCAACAAGGCTTTAAGCCACCTAGACCTTGTTTACACTGTAATCCATCAGTCACTACTTTCCCCACTTTATGTCCTCCAGCCACAGTGTTCTCTCGCTAATATTCAAAACATGTCTTTCCTTAGATTCCTGTGCTCACTGTTCACTTAACCTGAGTTTATTTTCCCTACATATCTTGTACCAATGGCCTTTCCATACTGAAGCCTTTCTTTAAATCTCACCTTCAAAAGTAGAGAATGACCTGGGTATTTCAACTGAAAATGTTATCTTCCCGAATCTTTATGTTCTCTACTTTTTGAACAGCAATAGTCTCTTTTATCACACGATATAATTCACTTTTCCATTATATTTAGTCATTTTTGTCCTTTTCTATCCACCAGGATATAAATACCACGAGGCAAAAATATATTGAGCTCTTTTGTTCGCTGGATTACCTAATGATCTTAAAGTACCTTCATGATCATAGTAGCACTCAATATAGCTTTGTTGAATGAGTGAATGAATGTTACTGTGGTTTAAGAGCAAGAAAACCAGTTTTCAATGGTGCCAGAAGAATCTTCTTTATCTTTGTTGTTTTTATTGACACCAACTACATGAAAGTAAATTTTATTGTAGGAATGATATTAAACATAAAGACATATATGATTTCATGACAGAAAAGCAACTGCCTCAATGTAAAAAAGAATGTTGTGCTTATTAATTTGCAATAAATTCTATTTAGAATAAATGGAACTAGTTATTTATGTCTATTACACTCATATGACTCCTATAGGAACATGATAAGAGTTTTAAATATTTTCTAATAATCATTTTAGGTAAAACAATAGTACATTCAAAATCATACAAGCTCCAAAATCACATTTTTGATCAATTTTATATTGATAAAATATTCTTGACAGAGGCAAAAGGATAACATGAAAGAAGACGTTTTTCCAAAGGGAAAAAAATTATTCATTTTTTGTGCGAAACTTGAAATATTACCATTTCAAATAAATTTTCTAAGGACATTTTCAATTTAAAAGATTTAAGCAGAAACTTGAATGCAGGGTCATAGAATTAAGTCTCGTTTTATTTGCAGAATTTAGATTAGCATTGTAGATCAAAAGGGCAAGAATCCTTTAAGTAACTGAAATACCATGTTTTAGCTTTATAACCAGATGAAACATTAAGAACAGAAAATAGTTTAGAACACTAACTAGCCTTATTATAAATAATATTTAGGAATTTTAATTGTCCTTTCTCTAGATAAGATGACTCGTTCACAAAGTATTAAATTTCACTGAGCTCTACTCTGGACGACTGAAATCCTGCCATCTCTTGTTTCATATACATGGTTTATTACATATAAAGTTTATTCATCATTTTTTGAAGTTTGATATCTTTAAAATAAATTCTATAATGCTAAATAATTTATATTTAATTAATAAAAAAGGTAGGATAAATTTATAGTTTTTCCCAGTGCCTGTTCACCCTCTCATTTTTAGTTTTAATGTTAACCTTTCCTGACTCCATCATACTTTGTTTATCATGGGAAGGGAAAGTTTCTGTGGTCTCAATAGCCACTAACAAGAGGCTTAATTACCAGTGAAACCTGGAATTACTTAATTCCATTCAAATGAGCATTGATTGGCATCAACATTATAATTAGGACATTTCTCAGAACAGCCTCAACCTTAAATATTTCTTTTGTTTACCTGCCCTATATTTAACCTTCTCATAAAATTAGACAAATTAAAATATAAAATAGTAAGTACTTATTTCCATAAAGGTAGACATGTTCATAATCTTGATGTGATGGCAAAGAACAAATTGTAAAGAAGAAAATCCAAAACAGTTATGTAATTTTCTTAAAGGGAGTTGACCAGTAACTAATTTGTCTAAATTAGGTGTTTAACAACTGATCACCACCTTTATGTAAGCCAGCAGATGTTTAAAATAGCAGCAATATTTTTTCAACATTATAATGATGATAGCAGCTATAGATGTGCAAATTAAGTTCAAATCATCATACCATGAAAGTAAATTTGTGTCAATTGTGTCTTGACTTGATGGTACAATATTGGGGCAAAGAGAGAAGAATAGACCAAGTTAAAAAGTCAAAAAATATATGTAGATGAGATGAGAAGAATTAATAGCTACAGAGGTAACAATTTATTGAAATTTTCAGCCCTTTTCTGTCCCTTAAATTGACAGCAGGTAATAAGAAATATATATATATACACACACACATACATACACACACTTGCTACTAGGAAATATAACTATATAAGACATATTAATACAGATGTTATATCTTGGCACCATCTAATACACATTTGTATCCCTGACATTTTTTTCTGAGGGAAATTTGTTGATATATTTGGCAACAAATCTAACACGCTCCCAGTTACCTATTATTAATATGAATTGTAATAGTTATGCTATGTTGACAAATATTTTCATCCCTCCTTCTTCCTATTTAATAGTATTTTATAATTTACTACATTGTGTTTGGGTGGAGCATCTGACTAGTTTAAACCAATTAATTGTAAGAGGCAATGGCTTGAGTCACTCCCATGCAAGATGAGCACTTACTTGCCAATAGAAAAGCCTACTGCAATTTCTTTTCCTCTGCCACAGTCACAGAAAAATTTCAACCTGTTAGTTGCTCTAGTAGCCTAGATCCCTGGAGTGAGGAGATATGTAGCACAGCCCTTACTTTGTCTGAAATGAACATGTGACAAAGGTGAGAAATTAACCCTTGTTGTTAAGTATCTAAGAAAAGGTCGGTTTGGTCCTGATATGACATTTTTATCTCACCGTAGCCTAACTTAAATGACATATGAAATAGTTGAACAACTCTTTGCAGAGGACTTTCTATATGCCTAATACTATTCCTGTCACAGTAAGTACATTGATGAACAAGACTGTAAACTTCATGCCACAGTAGTTAAGGCTATACTTAATAATTTCTTAATTCAACGATATATAAATACTATGAAGTAATTAAAGCAAGGTAATGGTAAGAAGCAAGTAAAGGAGGTACCTTGAAATAGTGATAATTGAACTGAGAAAATGATCATACAGAAATATCATGATAGAAATCTGGATCAAGTGCATTTTAGATATAGAAAAGCAATTTTCTGCAATAAAAACCATCATAACAAATTGAGGAGAAAGAACATCCTTTTTTGGCTGAGGATGCCAGAAGGGAAGCATGAAATTAGATTGGAGAGAAAAAGATGGGACCAGTTTGTATAGGAACATGTTCAGCACGAACCGATCTTTGCAATAGACATTTATTGGAATGTTACAATAAACAGGGAGATAATCTGATCTCACCTACCTTTTGAGGAGGTTGCTGCATTTTAGAAAAACAATTGCGAGCAGGGAAGAACAGAAGGAAGATCCCTGTGGCAGGGGCAAGGTACATTAGGCTACTGACTCAGAATAGCTATTTATAATGGAAAATATGAGAAATGGAGGAATTTGAGCTATATTTCAAGGTAACACAGAGTATATGCCATTGTTTGAGATGACTGGTGTTGGTGGATGGAATAGAAGAATAATCTGCCTCAAGGTTTTGGCCTAAAGAAATGTGTATATGGTAGTGTAATTATAGACCATGAGATAAGGAGATTGGCTTTCATCATGTATTTACAATAAAAAGTCATTTTCTTGGCCGGGCACGGTGGCTCAAGCCTGTAATCCCAGCACTTTGGGAGGCCGAGACGGGCGGATCGCAAGGTCAGGAGATCGAGACCATCCTGGCTAACATGGTGAAACCCCGTCTCTACTAAAAAATACAAAAAAATAGCCGGGCGAGGTGGCGGGCGCCTGTAGTCCCAGCTACTCGGGAGGCTGAGGCAGGAGAATGGCGTAAACCCGGGAGGCGGAGCTTGCAGTGAGCTGAGATCCGGCCACTGCACTCCAGCCTGGGCGACAGAGCGAGACTCCGTCTCAAAAAAAAAAAAGTAAGTTTGATTATATAACCTAGGATCAGGAAAGCCAAAAGGTAATAGATTTAACTCTATAATAGAACTTGAATATTTTTTGTGAATGATATGTTAGTTCAACATTATTATTATTGTTATTGTTTAATTTTAGCTTTTATTTTAGATTTGGGAGTACATGTGCAGATTTGTTACATGGGTAGATTTCGTGATGCTGAGTTTGGGGTGTGAATGATCTTGTCACCTAGGAAGTGAGCACAGTACACAATAATTAGTTTTTCAACTCTCATCTCCCTTTCTCTCACCACCATCTAGTAGTCCTCAGTGTCTGCTGTTCCCATTTATAATATGCATACTCAATGTTTAGCTCCCATTTACAAGTAAGAACGTATGGTATTTGGTTTTTTGTTCCAGCGTTAATTTGCTTAGGGTAATGGCTTTCAGATGCATCCATGTTGCTTCAAAGGACAGGATTTCATTCTTTCCTACGGCTATGTCATATTGCATGGTATACAGGTACCATATTTTCTTTATCCAGTCCACAACTGATGGGCATATAAGTTGATTTCTTTTTTTTCTTTTTTCTTTTTTTTTTTTTTTTGCTGTTGTGAATAGTGCTTTTATGAATACTCAAGTCCAAGTGTCTGTGGTAGAACAATTTATTTTCCTTGGGGTCTATTCCCAGTAGTGGAATTGCTGGGTTAAAAAGTAGCTCTTTTTTAAGTTCTTTGAGAAATCTCCAACTGCTTTCCACAGTAGCTAAACTAACCTACATTCCCACCAACTGTCTATATGTGTTTCATTTTCTCTGCAACCTCACCTACATCTGTTATTTATTTATTTATTTATTTTTTTACTTTTTCATGCCATTGTAACTGGTCTATAGACCAGTCACAATTTTTTACTTTTTCATGCCATTGTGACTGGTCTATAGAGATGGTATCTCATCGTGGTTTTCATTTGCATTTTTGTAATGATCAGTGATGCTGAGGATTTTCTCAGGTTTGCTGGCCACCTGTACATCTTCTCTTGAGAAGTGTTGATGTTCTTTGTGATGTGGTCATTCTTTTTCGATTATTGAATCATTTATGTTTTTTATGGATTCTAGATATTTCATTAGATCTTTGTCAGATGTATAGCTTACAAATATTTTCTCCCATTCTGTAAGTTGTATGTTTACTCCCTTGATTGTTTCTGTTGCTCTGCAGAATCTATTCAGTTTAATTAGGTCCCACTTGTCAATATTTGGTTTTATTGTAATTCCTTTTGAGAACTTAGTCATCAATTATTTGCGAAGGCAGATATCCATAATGGTATTTCCTAGGTTTTTGTCTAAGATTTTTTTTTAGTTTTAGGTCTTACATTTAAGTCTTTCATTGATCTTGAGTTAATTTTTGTATATGGTGAAAGGTAGTGATTCAGTTTCATTCTTCAGCATATGACTAGCCAGTTATCCCAGCACCATTTATTAAATAGGAAGTCCTTTCCCCATTGCTTGTTTTTCTTGACTTTGTTAAAGATCAGATGGCTGTATAGATGTGCAGCTTTATTTCTCGGTTCTCTACCCTTTCCACTGGTTTATGTGTCTGTACCAGTACCATGCTGTCTTGGTTGCTGTAGACCTGTAGTGTAGTTTGAAGTTGAGTATTGTGATGGCTCTGGCTTTGTTGTTTTTGCTTAGCATTGCTTTGGCTATGCTAGTTCTTTTTTTAGCTTGATATGAATTTTAGAATAGTTTTTTCTAATTCTGTGAAAACTGATGTTAGTCTGATAGGAATAGTGTTGAATCTGTAGATTGAGGCACTGTGGTCATTTTAACAATATTGATTGTTCCAATTCATGAGCATGGTATTTCCATTTGTTTGTGTCATCTATATTTCTTTCAGCAGTGCTTTGTAGTTCTCCATGTAAATATCTCTTACCTCTTTGGTTAGATGTATTCTTGGATACTTTTTTGGTGTATAGGTTGCTATTGTAAATTAGATTGTATTCTTGATTAGCCTCTCAGCTTGAACGTTATTGGTGTACAGAAATGTTACTTATATTTGTAATTGATTTTGTATCCTGAAACTACTGAAATGATTTATTAGGTCCATAAGCCTTTTGGCAGACTCTTTATGCTTTTCTAGGTATAAAATCATTAGTAAAGAGATAATTTTATTTATTTTCCTATTTGGATGCCTGTTATTTCTTGCCTGATTACTCTGGCTAGGACTTCTAGCTCTATGTTGAATAGGAGTGGTGAGAGTGGGCATCCTTGTCTTGTTCCAATTCTTAAGGGGAATGCTTTGAGCTTTTGCCCATTCAGTATGATGTTGGCTGTGAGTTATCATAGATGCTGTGAAAATATCCAATTGCTCCAGCAATCTCGATTGAGAAGATCAATCATTTTCTAACTAAACTGTAGTTGGAACGCTGCAATAAGTACAGTGACAATGTATGTATCTATTTTAATTATTTGGTCGATTTATCTATCTTGTAAATTTCACTTCACTACAATGACAAGAGTTTTACTAACATTTTAAATCTGGTAGTAACTTGGTCCTTTATATTGCCATTTAAACTTTAAAAATTAGACTGTAAAGCCCCTTTAGGGGCAATAAAAGCCTTCTGATGATTTGCTTGAACTTTTATAGAATCTATAAAATGTTTGAAAATTAAGAAAGAAGGCTTCTAAATAACTATCAGTGTCACCATATTTAGCCTTTCAACCCTTTAACCTGGTATATATCTTTATTCATATAGAATTCTTAATTTGTTATAAACTTTTTTCAAATGTGCTTTAAATTTTCTTATTTGACATAAGGGTTACTTAACATATCTTGCTAGTTTGCAAATATGTGATGATTTTCACTCATTTTTATTTTTATTTTTCTAGTTTGAGTTCACTATGGTTGGAGACTATGCTATGTGATTTCAAAATGTTAAAGTTTTGTTTTGCTTTGTTCTTTCATAGTCCATCATAGGATCTATTTCAATAAGAGAAGGAAGTTTTCTGCACATTTTAGTTGTCATATTCTAAACATTCAATTTACAATGTAAATTGATTAATCATGCATTCAAAGTGTAGATATCATGAACATTTTTTCTGCCTGCCTTATCTGTCACTAAAGGGATTTATTTCAATCTTCAGTTATGTTTTCTGATTTTTATATTACTCTTAGAATTCCATTACTTTTTTTGTTTTAAGTTTTATAGACGTTAAAACTATGTTATAAGCGTAGTGGCTCACGCCAATAATCCCAGCACTTTGGGAGGCCGAGGCAGGCGGATCAATCACAAGGTCAGGACGTCGAGACCATCCTGGCCAACATCGTGAAACCCCATCTCTACTAAAAATACAAAAACTAGCTGGATGTGATGACACGTGCCTGTAATCCCAGCTACTTGGGAGGCTGAGCCAGGAGAATCGCTTGAACCCGCTTGCGGTGATCCGAGATCGCGCCGTTGCACTCCAGCCTGGGCAACAAGAGTGAAACTCCGTTTCAAAAAAAAAAAAAAAAAAAAAAAAAGAAAGAAAAAGAAAGAGGGCTGCTCTTTACCTTCACCCATTTTCACCATATATTTCCACTGTACACTAATCCAAGAAAATGTCTGTAGATCCAGCTCTCTAAGAAAACTCTCTTCCTTGTCTAGAACTTTATTTACACCTTGTTTTCTGCACACTCCACAAATGTTTTAAAGATATGACACATTTCAATATTTTCATTTATTTCTAGTTATTGAAGTAAAAACAGTAGCCTTGTGCTACCTACAACACTCTATCAGGAAACAAAGTTTATTCAAATTTAAATTGTATGGCATTCGGTACTTTCTACAGATTGTCTGATAACTATTTCTATATTATCTGATAGTCTGATAACAGTGTAGGTGAAGTAGCTTAGATTCTTGTGATGTAATTTACAAGATAACACATAAAAATTCAAAGTTAAGTAGAATATTTTAAAGGATTACTATTGTTTTTCAGAAAGACACCTACTAACATTTCATTTTTGTATGTTGAATCATTATTACTATTACTATTCAAAAAGACACCTACTAACATTGCATTATTGTATATTGAGGATTATTTGTAGTGTGCTAGATTTGCACATGCTTTTCTCAGTCCTTTGTTAAATTCCCCTAGAAATTAATGCTTAGATAAGAGTGAGAGTGACAAAGATAGAAGTACTTTTGCAGCCAGTAAACCAACCATCCTCAAATGGTTTGATAGCAATCGTAAGTAGAAACAGATTATTCTTAATTTAATAAGATTCCTGGAACATTAGGAATATCCTACATGTGCCCACTCTCTCCCATGTGTTTTTCACTTTCTGCAAGATACGTGAAATTCTGTAGGAAAAGCCTGCCGATTTAGAATCCATATTTTGTGGTTTTGAAATGTAGAGACCACATAAAATAGAAAATTATTCAACGAATACTAAAGTAATTTAGTTTGTGGGGGCAAGATGAAAGGTAAATAATTGTGTGCTGGAACGGGGAAGGAAAGAAAGTTTGAAAACAAGGGAAAAGGACAATTAATAAAAGAGGCTGGAGATCCTAAAGAAGACCCTCTTTGTTGTCCAAAGTGATATCTACATGGATTGTCTTAGCAAATTTCTCTCTCAATAGCTAAACTTCCAAACAGTTGTACAATAAATTTCCTGAGATGATAGATACAAAATACCAACAATGAATCTAAATAATGGAGATAGACTTTTCTGCCAATGATCTTAGAATAAAATGAAAAAAAATTAGAAAAAGAACAACAAATTTCTTGCAAAACTAATGAAGTGTTATTCTTGCAAAGCTAATGAAGTGTTGTGCTGGAATAAGTGAATTCATTGAAATGAAGTAGCATTAAACACAAACAAGGAAGGAGGAGTAAGAAGAAATTAATAGAGAAAAATATTCCTCATCTTGAAATTTTAGATAATTCTTTTTATCTTGAGATCATCCTTTATAATTCTACTTATTTTTATAAAGTGGTATAATGCTCTCATTATTAATTATTCTAATAAAAATTTTTAAAAGTTTATAATTTTTATTTTATTTGTAAGGATTTTTGCATGGGGACAAGATTTTACTTTACTTTTTAAATTTTTTTTAATGGAACATACGTTCCTATGAACAGATTTAGTAGCTAAATCACTGTCACTTTAAAATTACTAAAGATGACTTTTGATACTTTTAAATGCCAATTACTAAGTCATTTGCTTTCTCAGCTGGCTTTCTGTTCCTTTTTGTTGAATCTCAACTAATTGTGACACACTGTGATCTTCTCATTAACACTTTAGACACATATCATTAGCACATTATTTATTGCTTTTTATCTAATTGCCTATTCAAAAAGATGAACACTCTACAATATATTCTGCTGTAGCAACCAAAGATTGTTAAGCATTTGTCTTTTGACTTATTTTAGGATAGTAGTTCATCTGGGGGGCAAACAATATGTCAAATTTGTTATGTATCTATATGAAACTTATGATTTGAGGCATTCTGGGATATACTTTAAAAATTTATACATATACACATAAACATATATAATGTAATACATATTTTACATATTCTCCTTTAATGAATTATCTTTATATATATATACACACACACACACATAAACACACACATGTATTTTTTAATGAATTATTTTAATAAATAAATGTATATGGCTTTGTGTTACAAAAAATATTCCCAAGAAAATGGAAAGTGTCGGGAAAATGTGAATGATTTTTATAAATACTTGACTGTATTAGTTATAAATTCAGCATACCTTTACTTTTATATAAAAGAAGATGCCATAAAGTCTCATTATACTTAAATTTAAGGGCATATATACAAATAACTTTTAATGTAATATTGTGTAATAAAGAATGAAGACAGTAGATTTTCTTTTTTTTTTTTTTCTGAGACAAAGTCTCACTTTGTTGCCCAGGCTAGAGTGCAGTGGTGCAGTCTCAGCTCACTGCAGCCTGGACCTATCAGGCTCAAGCAATCTTCCCACCTCAGCCTCCAGAGTAACTGGCACCACAGGCGTCTGCCACCGCACCCAGCTATTTTTTCATTTTTTGTAGAGATGAGGTCTCCCTATGTTGCTTTGGCTAATCTGCAACTCTTGGGCTCAGGTGATCTTCTTACCTTAGCCTCGCAAAGTGCTGGGATTACAGGCGTGAGCACCACATTTGGCCTGACAATATAATTGTTTTATGTATCTACCGTTAACACTGAAGACATTTTCCTTACTGTGTTATGCACACTTTCACAATAGCATTTTTTGTTAATTAGCAAAGTAACAATAATAATTTGCCACTTTTCATCAGGAAAACACATTTAAACTTGCTTTCAATAAGTTTTGCAATAAACATTTACATCAAGGTTAGAATACAAGGAAAAATAACTGAAAGATGATTGGAAGATATTTTCATTTAAAGGATTTTTGTTTGTTTGTTTGTTTGTTTTGAGACGTAGTCTCGCACTGTTGCCCTGGCTGGAGTGCAATGGCACGATCTCAGCTCACTGCAACCTCCACATCCCAGGTTCACATGATTCTCCTGTCTCAGCCTGCAGAGTAGCTGGGATTACAGGCACACACCACCTCCCCTGGCTAATTTTTTGTACTTTTAGTAGAGACGGGGTTTCACTATGTTGACCAGACTGGTCTCAAACTCCTGACCTCGTGATCTGCCTGCCTCAGCCTCCCAAAGTGTTGTGATTACAGGCATGAGTCACCGCACCCAAACCATTTAAAGAATGTTTTAAAAGAGTGGACTTCATGTGGAATACATTTGGTTCATTTTTGTAAAGGGGGTATTTTTATTATTCTTTCTTATAAAATATAAAATCTGCTAAAATAGATTGACTTCTGTTCATTTTCTTGATATCAACAATTCACATGGAATAGAAAGAGATAAGAAAGAAAAAAAATTAAAAGTAAGGTCATTTACAAATATCAAAAATTAAGAAAAATGTTAAAAAATAAAAATTTTACCCTAATATTGTTTTTAAGTAGCAACTATTTTCTAAGAAAAAAAAAATTCTCTATTCTGGAAGAACTACAATTTCCCTTAAAGCCTTATAAGTTCTAAGTTGGGACAGACTTTTTAAAGAAAAGAAAGATTAACAAGAGAAAAAGAGGCAAATGTATTAATATGTGTCCAGTACATCATAAGAGAGAAAATGCAATAAAAGGCAACAAAGTAGTGGCTTATAATGCTGGTTTATATATCATTTTTCATAAAGTGCAATAAAATTTAGAGAAGTGACAAGACAAAGGAAAGCAATTTGGGCTTCCTGAGGTGGAAAATTATGGAAAGGTAAATACAGGGGAGTAAACTAATAGAATAACATTTGTTTGAAGATTCCTCTGGTTCTGTCTGTGAGCTGCTAAGACTTGTCTCCAGAACAGTAAAGAATTTATTTCTGTTGGTGAAAAAGGCAGGAAGGACAAAAAGAGCTCTTCGTCTCTTTGCTTCGATGATTCTTAATTGCCTTGTGCTGAAACAAAATACGTGAAAGAGGTATATTTTAGGGTCACACGTTTTGGTTGTCTTCACCTTCATCTAAGTGAAATAGTGGACTTCATTTCTATTACATATTATTTCCTTCATTTTTATTACATAATAGCTCCTTGGAATCATACAAATTATTCATCTTTTTTTTCCTGCAGCAATTACATTACTGTCATATTCAAGCTTAAATTTTCATATGACATTACTTAGATAAAAATGATGTGTATGTGTGTGAGAGAAGACAAAAAATTAAGAGGATACATTTTGGGGTAAAACCTTATATTTCTCTATTTTTAACTCAAGGAAAAAAAATAACTGAGTAGGAAGATTTTAAGAATTACATAATTAAATATATATTGGATTACTTCATCTTTAGAATGCTCTTTGTGATTTTCTAAGTTGGATAATGTAAGAAAAAGAGAGATGACAGAGATATTTCAATGCCAAATATCATCCTTCTCACCTTAGAAAATTTAGGCTATTTTTATTTGAGGATTTGGTCACTAAAATATTTTGAACTTACAATTTATGAGATTTCAGAAAAGTATGTTATTAAGACATGGCGAGAAAAATATTGTTTCCCAAATCTGTACATTATGAGAAAACTTAAGTCTGGGCAAGATAAAAATTTTACTTTCATAGCCTTGAAGAATATTATACAGTGAGGGGCTGACTCTCTGGCAATGACAGAGGAAAGAGTTAGGGGCTGGCTAGGTAGATAGAGGGAGGGCCTCGAGAGAACGATAACACCTGTGGGAACACACTTGCACTGCCCCTGTTACGCAACTGGCAGATAGAAATGTGGTTAAGAACTTCCTCTTATACCACAATGTTTGCTCAGAAAGGACTGTCCTGACTTAGGTGCAAGGGCAATAAATCAACTAAATGTCCTTAACCTCACCCAAGCTCATTATAATATCATTAACATGACATCTGCATTGCTGTTTGCCCCCACCTCTCTGAGTGGTCTTTTCTGTGGTGGTTATGGGTAAAAATTAAAAGGAAGTAACTATGGACAAGAATGCACCTGTGAGGACCAGGTAGCAACTAGGAAGTAGAGGGTTGTGTAAGATGCAGATGAGAAAGATGCCCCTAGAAAGGAGGTATAAAAACCACTGGGGACCAAGTTTATCGATGGCAACCCATGTTAAGGTCCTTTCTCTTTACAGAAAACTTTCTATTGCTTAAAAAACTCTGATCTGCCTTACCAACCCTCTTGTGTCCAAGTACCTCATTCTTCATGGTCGTGAGACAAGAACTCAGACCTTGCTAAACTAAGGAGTAAGGAAATGGCAACAGTAAGAAGTAACCTAGTAATAAAGCTCAACTCCCCATAAAATATTGAAGGTGGTTATTTAACACCTTGCTTGAATAGTTTAAGTATTGAGATCCTAATATACGCTTCTTGTTCCCATATAGAACAAGCAAACCAAACAGAATTAGAATACAAAAGTAATCAATACTGGCTTGAAATGAGACTGTGCTCCCAGAGAAAGAATGTTCAGATAGTGAGATCTGTCTTTGGAATATTAGAGTTAGAAGACGGGGTGATGGAAACAGTTTTAACATGATTGCCTTCAAAAAATAGATATTTAAAAATTTTATTTATCTTTACTTTATATTGTGTGGTGTTAATGGGCACTTTATCTGGTTGAATCATTTTGGTAGACCAAAAAATCTTTATAATTTTTTTGTTAATCAATTAATATAGCTCATAGAAATTTTTTAAAATGCATTTGTAAATATCCCATCTCAAAAGAACTGATAAATATGTGGTGTGAACTGTGCTTGGCAGTGGTATGATTAAGAATTATCAACTTGTTTTTTCAGCTTTTTAATTAACTAATATCTGTTAGAAAATAGAAAACCATATTTCGGCAGTCATATAACTATTATGAATCTCCTTTTTCGTTATCTTTCTCTATCTGTATATAATGTAATAATGTTATTTTCCCAATCACAACTACAGAAGATTTCTACAAATCTTTTAACCAAGTCTTTTATAACAAAATAACTGGCTTGCATTCTGCTCTTCATTAAACAGAGGCATTAATGGAGGGATTTTCTCTATATCTTTCTCTTTTAAACCTTAAATCATCAAAACAGACCCAATTTTTGTGCTGAGTGATGTTATTAAACAGAAATATAGCCGGAATTAACCACAGGCTAGCCAAAGAGGCTTTGAACAATATTCTCAAATCTTTTCTTGTATGTGATCCTTGCATTGTTATTGTATCCCAAACACTAAGAGAGCACATGAGCAAAATGCATTAGCATTTTGATTCTATAAATTCAGATCAGCAATGAAAATCTTTAATTATTATATTTGCATTAGATCAAAGAGATGATCATGCCTCAGCATACCATGTCATACTATATTCTACAGTAGTGTAGTTTTCAAAAACACTGAGATTGATAGTGTAGATTTTGTTTTGACTCAGGTATACATGTGTATGTTTGTGTGTGTGTGTGAGAGAGAGAGAGAGAGAGAAAGACAGAGAGAAAGACAGGTGGAGAGGGAGAGAAAGAAGGAGGGGACAAAACAGCAAATGAGGAGAGGGACAGTTTTGTTTTCATAAGAAGTGATATGAATCTCATTCATTGACATTATTATTCTCTCTGTACCTCTTTCTGGCTGAGAATTTTAGTGTCCTTAAACTTTCACACTCTATTTGGCATATTGAAATGTTATTGATTTAGTATATTTTTAAACATACTATCCTCCAACTGGGTGTGGTGGCTCATGCCTGTAATCCCAGCACTTTGGGAGGCCGACGCGGGTGGATCACGAGGTCAGGAGTACAAGACCAGCCAGGCCAAGATGGTGAAACCCCGTCTCTCTTAAAAATAAGAAAATTAGCTGGGTGTGGTGGCAGGCACCTGTAATCCCAGCTACTCGGGAGGCTGAAGCAGGAGAATCACGTGAACCTCGTGGTCAGAGGTGGCAGTGAGCCAAGATCATGCCACTGTACTCTAGGCTGGGCAACAGAGTGAGACTCCATCTCAAAACAAAACAAAACAAAACAAAAAAAATACTATCTTCCTTAGATTACTTTACATATATTTCAGTTGATTCTATAAATTCAGGTCAGCAATTATAATCTTTGGCCATTGTAATTTTATTTCTTCTGACAACATTTATATTTTATATAGGTTAATTGACCACTATAACTCAATATTAAAGATAAATTATGTGTTCTTTTTTGAAATAATAACAAACAAGGAGGTTACCTTATCTACTTTCTTCAATAAACCTTAAACTGACTTATTACAACATCTGCATTTAAACAACTTGTCAACTCACATGGCATCTGTAAAAAGATTGACAATATCAGTAGTGACAGGTTCTGAGGAATCCATATAATATTCTAATAGCCGTGTAAGACAGAAGTGTAGTGAGCAGGTGGTAAGATGCAACTGTTAAATGTGCATCATCTGGGGGCAGGAAATAAAAGATAACAAATTATAGTTGCTAAACAGAAATAAAAACAAAGCCATCATGTGTGTCTCTTCTCAAAAGCCAAAACTATTATAATTTTATTGTGTTATAGAAAAAAATTATTTTGCTTGACCTAAGAGATCATGTTGTTAAATAACTTTAAATGTATTCATTGTAAAACAAACTAATAGAATCTAATTAATTTTACTATTAAAATACATTGATAAAGATAATTGCAAACGGTTATTAGTTTTAGATGTGGATAGCTGTAGTTTTTACAATTCATTTATCCAAAAACTATAGTTAGTCAATATTCTATTTTAACTCAATAGAACAATTATTAAAACAATTTTGGCATCAATTACCTGTGTAACCCAGATAAGCCATATAATAGCATTGTTATGTGTTTAAAACCAAGTCACTGGAATTTCTCATATGATAATTTTGCACACAATAATAGTAATTATCATCAATCATAATGCTGAAATTTGTTTAGGGTAAATCTAGCTAAGGAATAAGTAATTTCAAATTTATTTAACACAGTTCTTTCAAATAAGGGTACTAATATTTACTTTATAGGGTTTTTGCAAGTATTATATGAAAATGTATACAAAGAGCCTAGTAGAGTGACAAAAAGTAGCGTTTAAAATAATGGTTAAACTTATTAATTATGTCAATGTGCTGAATTATGTATTTTAAATTGTTCCAAGATTCTAGATTAACTGTTATTTTGCATCGATTTTTGCATATATTTTTGTGTATTCATATAAATTTTGGATTTGCTTAATATTTACATAGGAATTTTTTCCCAATATAAATATTATTATTTTTACTTTAGATAATTAATTAGCATCTAGTACTGATGTTACACTTGTCCTTGAAATAAACTCTTCTAATGCAATCTTTAATTTTCATTTAATCTGACATCTCAGTACAGAAGACCTCTAGCAGTATTTTTTTTTTATTTTTTTATTTTTATTTTTTTAAATTTATTTAATTATTATTATACTTTAAGTTGTAGGGTACATGTGCATAACGTGCAGGTTTGTTAATATGTATACTTGTGCCATGTTGGAGTGCTGCACCCATGAACTCGTCATTTACATCATGTATAACTCCCAATGCAATCCCTCCCCCCTCCCCCCTCCCCATGATAGGCCCTGGTGTGTGATGTTCTGCTTCCTGAGTCCAAGTGATCTCATTGTTCAGTTCCCACCTATGAGTGAGAACATGGGGTGTTTGGTTTTCTGTTCTTGTGATAGTTTGCTAAGAATGATGGTTTCCAGCTGCATCCATGTCCCTACAAAGGACACAAACTCATCCTTTTTTATGGCTGCATAGTATTCCATGGTGTATATGTGCCACATTTTCTTAATCCAATCTGTCACTGATGGACATTTGGGTTGATTCCAAGTCTTTGCTATTGTGAATAGTGCTGCAATAAACATACGTGTGCATGTGTCTTTATAGCACCATAATTTATAATCCTTTGGGTATATACCCAGTAATGGGATGGCTGAGTCATATGGTACATCTAGTTCTAGATCCTTGAGGAATCGCCATACTGTTGTCCATAATGGTTGAACTAGTTTACAATCCCACCAACAGTGTAAAAGTGTTCCTATTTCTCCACATCCTCTCCAGCACCTGTTGTTTCCTGACTTTTTAATGATCGCCATTCTAACTGGTGTGAGATGGTATCTCATTGTGGTTTTGATTTGCATTTCTCTGATGGCCAGTGATGATGAGCATTTTTTCATGTGTCTGTTGGCTGTATGAATGTCTTCTTTTGAGAAATGTCTGTTCATATCCTTTGCCCACTTTTTGATGGGGTTGTTTGTTTTTTCTTGTAAATTTGTTTGAGTTCTTTGTAGGTTCTGGATATTAGCCCTTTGTCAGATGAGTAGATTGCAAAAATTTTCTCCCATTCTGTAGGTTGCCTGTTCACTCTGATGGTAGTTTCTTTTGCTGTGCAGAAGCTCTTTAGTTTAATTAGATCCCATTTGTCAATTTTGGCTTTTGCTGCTGTTGCTTTTGGTGTTTTAGACATGAAGTCTTTGCCCATGCCTATGTCCTGAATGGTACTACCTAGGTTTTCCTCTAGGATTTTTATGGTATTAGGTCTAACATTTAAGTCTCTAATCCATCTTGAATTAATTTTCGTATAAGGAGTAAGGAAAGGATCCAGTTTCAGCTTTCTACTTATGGCTAGCCAATTTTCCCAGCACCATTTATTAAATAGGGAATCCTTTCCCCATTTCTTGTTTCTCTCAGGTTTGTCAAAGATCAGATGGCTGTAGATGTGTGGCATTATTTCTGAGGACTCTGTTCTGTTCCATTGGTCTATATCTCTGTTTTGGTACCAGTACCATGCTGTTTTGGTTACTGTAGCCTTGTAGTATAGTTTGAAGTCAGGTAGCGTGATGCCTCCAGCTTTGTTCTTTTGACTTAGGATTGTCTTGGAGATGCGGGCTCTTTTTTGGTTCCATATGAACTTTAAAGCAGTTTTTTCCAATTCTGTGAAGAAACTCATTGGTAGCTTGATGGGGATGGCATTGAATCTATAAATTACCTTGGGCAGTATGGCCATTTTCACGATATTGATTCTTCCTATCCATGAGCATGGTATGTTCTTCCATTTGTTTGTGTCCTCTTTTATTTCACTGAGCAGTGGTTTGTAGTTCTC
Source organism: Macaca thibetana thibetana (assembly GCF_024542745.1). NCBI lineage: Eukaryota > Metazoa > Chordata > Mammalia > Primates > Cercopithecidae > Macaca > Macaca thibetana. The sequence continues at coordinate 174,658,828 of NC_065580.1, read as the reverse complement.
CTTGAAGAGGTCCTTTACATCCCTTGTAAGTTGGATTCCTAGGTATTTGATTCTCTTTGAAGCAATTGTGAATGGAAGTTCATTCCTGATTTGGCTCTCTGTTTGTCTGTTACTGGTGTATAAGAATGCTTGTGATTTTTGCACATTAATTTTGTATCCTGAGACTTTGCTGAAGTTGCTTATCAGCTTAAGGAGATTTTGGGCTGAGACAATGGGGTTTTCTAAATATACAATCATGTCATCTGCAAACAGGGACAATTTGACTTCTTCTTTTCCTAACTGAATACCCTTGATTTCTTTCTCTTGCCTAATTGCCCTAGCCAGAACTTCCAACACTATGTTGAATAGGAGTGGTGAGAGAGGGCATCCCTGTCTTGTGCCAGTTTTCAAAGGGAATTTTTCTAGTTTTTGCCCATTCAGTATGATATTGGCTGTGGGTTTGTCATAAATAGCTCTTATGATTTTGAGGTACGTTCCATCAATACCGAATTTATTGAGCATTTTTAGCATGAAGGGCTGTTGAATTTTGTCAAAAGCCTTTTCTGCATCTATTGAGATAATCATGTGGTTCTTGTCTTTGTTTCTGTTTATATGCTGGATTATGTTTATTGATTTGCGAATGTTGAACCAGCCTTGCATCCCAGGGATGAAGCCCACTTGATCATGGTGGATAAGCTTTTTGATGTGTTGCTGAATCCGGTTTGCCAGTATTTTATTGAGGATTTTTGCATCGATGTTCATCAGGGATATTGGTCTAAAATTCTCTTTTTTTGTTGTGTCTCTGCCAGGCTTTGGTATCAGGATGATGTTGGCCTCATAAAATGAGTTAGGGAGGATTCCCTCTTTTTCTATTGATTGGAATAGTTTCAGAAGGAATGGTACCAACTCCTCCTTGTACCTCTGGTAGAATTCAGCTGTGAATCCATCTGGTCCTGGATTTTTTTGGTTGGTAGGCTATTAATTATTGCCTCAATTTCAGAGCATGCTATTGGTCTATTCAGGGATTCAACTTCTTCCTGGTTTAGTCTTGGAAGAGTGTAAGTGTCCAGGAAATTATCCATTTCTTCTAGATTTTCCAGTTTATTTGCGTAGAGGTGTTTATAGTATTCTCTGATGGTAGTTTGTATTTCTGTGGGGTCGGTGGTGATATCCCCTTTATCATTTTTAATTGCGTCGATTTGATTCTTCTCTCTTTTCTTCTTTATTAGTCTTGCTAGTGGTCTGTCAATTTTGTTGATCTTTTCAAAAAACCAACTCCTGGATTCATTGATTTTTTTGGAGGGTTTTTTGTGTCTCTATCTCCTTCAGTTCTGCTCTGATCTTAGTTATTTCTTGCCTTCTGCTAGCTTTCGAATGTGTTTGCTCTTGCTTCTCTAGTTCTTTTAATTGCGATGTTAGAGTGTCAATTTTAGATCTTTCCTGCTTTCTCTTGTGGGCATTTAGTGCTATAAATTTCCCTCTACACACTGCTTTAAATGTGTCCCAGAGATTCTGGTATGTTGTATCTTTGTTCTCATTGGTTTCAAAGAACATCTTTATTTCTGCCTTCATTTCGTTATGTACCCAGTAGTCATTCAGGAGCAGGTTGTTCAGTTTCCATGTAGTTGAGCGGTTTTGATTGAGTTTCTTAGTCCTGAGTTCTAGTTTGATTGCACTGTGGTCTGAGAGACAGTTTGTTATAATTTCTGTTCTTGTACATTTGCTGAGGAGTGCTTTACTTCCAATTACGTGGTCAAGTTTGGAGTAAGTACGATGTGGTGCTGAGAGGAATGTATATTCTGTTGATTTGGGGTGGAGAGTTCTATAGATGTCTATTAGGTCTGCTTGCTGCAGAGATGAGTTCAATTCCTGGATATCCTTGTTAACTTTCTGTCTCGTTGATCTGTCTAATGCTGACAGTGGAGTGTTGAAGTCTCCCATTATTATTGTATGGGAGTCTAAGTCTCTTTGTAGGTCTCTAAGGACTTGCTTGATGAATCTGGGTGCTCCTGTATTGGGTGCATATATATTTAGGATAGTGAGCTCTTCCTGTTGAATTGATCCCTTTACCATTATGTAATGGCCTTCTTTGTCTCTTTTGATCTTTGATGGTTTAAAGTCTGTTTTATCAGAGACTAGTATTGCAACCCCCGCCTTTTTTTGTTCTCCATTTGCTTGGTAAATCTTTCTCCATCCCTTTATTTTGAGCCTATGTATGTCTCTGCGTGTGAGATGGGTCTCCTGAATACAGCAGACTGATGGGTCTTGACTCTTTATCCAGTTTGCCAGTCTGTGTCTTCTAATTGGAGCATTTAGTCCATTTACATTTAAGGTTAAGATTGTTATGTGTGAACTTGATCCTGCCATTATGATATTAACTGGTTATTTTGCTCGTTAGTTGATGCAGTTTCTTCCTAGCCTCGATGGTCTTTATATTTTGGCATGTTTTTGCAATGGCTGGTACCGGTTGTTCCTTTCCATGTTTAGTGCTTCCTTCAGGGTCTCTTGTAAGGCAGGCCTAGTGGTGACAAAATCTCTAAGCATTTGCTTATCTGTAAAGGATTGTATTTCTCCTTCACTTATGAAACTTAGTTTGGCTGGATATGAAATTCTGGGTTTAAAATTCTGTTCTTTAAGAATGTTGAATATTGGCCCCCACTCTCTTCTGGCTTGGAGAGTTTCTGCCGAGAGATCTGCTGTTAGTCTGATGGGCTTCCCTTTGTGGGTAACCCGACCTTTCTCTCTGGCTGCCCTTAAGATTTTTTCCTTCATTTCAACTTTGGTGAATCTGGCAATTATGTGTCTTGGAGTTGCTCTTCTCGAGGAGTATCTTTGTGGCGTTCTCTGTATTTCCTGGATTTGAATGTTGGCCTGCCCTACTAGGTTGGGGAGGTTCTCCTGGATGATATCCTGAAGAGTGTTTTCCAACTTGGTTCCATTTTCCCCCTCACTTTCAGGCACCCCAATTAGACGTAGATTTGGTCTTTTTACATAATCCCATACTTCTTGCAGGCTTTGTTCATTTCTTTTTGTTCTTTTTTCTTTTGGTTTCTCTTCTCGCTTCATTTCATTTATTTGATCCTCAATCGCTGATACTCTTTCTTCCAGTTGATCGAGTCGGTTACTGAAGCTTGTGCATTTGTCACGTATTTCTCGTGTCATGGTTTTCATCTCTTTCATTTCGTTTATGACCTTCTCTGCATTAATTACTCTAGCCATCAATTCTTCCACTTTTTTTTCAAGATTTTTAGTTTCTTTGCGCTGGGTACGTAATTCCTCCTTTAGCTCTGAGAAATTTGATGGACTGAAGCCTTCTTCTCTCATCTCGTCAAAGTCATTCTCCATCCAGCTTTGATCCGTTGCTGGCGATGAGCTGCGCTCCTTTGCCGGGGGAGATGCGCTCTTATTTTTTGAATTTCCAGCTTTTCTGCCCTGCTTTTTCCCCATCTTTGTGGTTTTATCTGCCTCTGGTCTTTGATGATGGTGATGTGCTGATGGGGTTTTGGTGTAGGTGTCCTTCCTGTTTGATAGTTTTCCTTCTAACAGTCAGGACCCTCAGCTGTAGGTCTGTTGGAGATTGCTTGAGGTCCACTCCAGACCCTGTTTGCCTGGGTATCAGCAGCAGAGGCTGCAGAAGATAGAATATTTCTGAACAGCGAGTGTACCTGTCTGATTCTTGCTTTGGAAGCTTCCTCTCAGGGTTGTACTCCACCCTGTGAGGTGTGGGGTGTCAGACTGCCCCTAGTGGGGGATGTCTCCCAGTTAGGCTACTCAGGGGTCAGGGACCCACTTGAGCAGGGAGTCTGTCCCTTCTCACATCTCAACCTCCATGTTGGGAGATCCACTGCTCTCTTCAAAGCTGTCAGACAGAGTCCTTTGCGTCTGCAGAGGTTACCGCTGCGTTTGTTATTGTTTACTGTGCCCTGTCCCCAGAGGTGGAGTTTACAGAGACAGGCAGGTTTCCTTGAGCTGCTGTGAGCTCCACCCAGTTCGAGCTTCCCAGCAGCTTTGTTTACCTACTTAAGCCTCAGCAATGGTGGGCGCCCCTCCCCCAGCCTCGCTGCTGCCTTGCCGGTAGATCACAGACTGCTGTGCTAGCAATGAGGGAGGCTCCGTGGGTGTGGGACCCTCCCGGCCAGGTGTGGGATATGATCTCCTGGTGTGCCTGTTTGCTTAAAGTGCAGTATTGGGGTGGGAGTTACCCGATTTTCCAGGTGTTGTGTGTCTCAGTTCCCCTGGCTAGGAAAAGGGATTCCCTTCTCCCTTGCGCTTCCCAGGTGAGGCAATGCCTTGCCCTGCTTCAGCTCTTGCTGGTCGGGCTGCAGCAGCTGACCAGCACCGATCGTCTGGCACTCCCCAGTGAGATGAACCCAGTACCTCAGTTGAAAATGCAGAAATCACCGGTCTTCTGTGTCGCTCGCGCTGGGAGTTGGAGACTGGAGCTGTTCCTATTCGGCCACCTTGCTCCTCTAGCAGTATTTATAAAAATATCTATAGTAGTAATCAAAGTTAAAAAAAAGTAATAAACAGTGGCAAATTAGCCAAAAAGCTATTTGGGGGAAGTAATAATTTTATTAGCAGGTAATATTTTTATCTTTTTTCCAATTTTTATCTTTTTTATATATAGTATATTATATATAGCATATATATGCTATATATAGTATATTATATATAGTATATTATATATAGCATATATATAATTTTATATGTAGTGGTTGTTCATATATAGTAATTTTTATTTAAGACAAATATGATTATTTGACTTTTTAAGCATTCTTTATTTTTAAAATAGGCTTTTATTTTTCCAATAAATTCTATTTTTCTTACCCTTCAAAGTGTCTGTGAGGCTGATCTTTCATGCTTGGAATATTGTCAATCCTTGTTGTGTTTTTCAGAGTCACAGAAACTTATTTTGAACTATTTTTGGCCTTTAATCATTGAGTAAGGAACACTCCTGTGATCAAGATTTGGATCATGTTTGTTTCTCTCTGCCTAGTTCCTCTAGAATTTGGAAATTATCAGTGAGTATTCTTAACTCATGACGATACAGTTATTTGCATCTGTGCAATCAGAATCCATATTCTTTTGCAGTAGGACACAATTGGTGAAACTGGTGGCTTTACCAAGGCTTTGACTGCAAGGATATGCTTCTCTTTAAGGAGTCAAGCTCAACTTACAGAGCTGATAGAAGCCTCATGGGAAAAAACTGGCCTCATACCCTTGCCTACACAGTCCCTGTACAGGGTTCCTGACCTGTGATCGGTAAAGAATGTCACTTCCTATCAGGCCCAGGAGCTCCAGCTTTATCTTGGGACCTTAAGAGGAGAGGATCACCTAACTCACAGGTATTTAAGTATATAACCCGATGGATCCCATGGCAGGGATTGACTTAAAAGGTCTTATCTATGATTCCTTGTGGAACAGAGTTCCATCAAAGCCAACCTAAAAGGCCTATGTAGAAATAATTATTATTGCTGCAATTTATATAAATAATCAGGCCAAGTATAAGACTAAAGTCTATTTTACAAACAACTCAGTCCTATCATGAGTTGTGTTTTAGCAAAACTGAGTACTGGAGAGAAAGAACATTTCAAAACTTATCATACATTTGTCATTAGCTGTTTGTAAGTTTTGCTTACATTTTTAGACTATCCCTGCTTCTTCCTGTGAACCAACCAGTGATCTCCAGCTGCAGCTCAGAAGGAACAATAATGATGGTAATGTAGAAACCTGTATTAATATTCTAGTTCTGGGCAATTATCCTATAAATCTTAACACGTGATAGGGATAAAAAAGATGCCCATCACTTAGAGGTTTCCTTTTGGGGAAAGAAAGACCAAGAGAGCTAACCAAAGCCAAGCATCGTGCCCCCAAATCTTACAAGCATAACAATAGCCACCAATTATCTGGGCATGTCACAAGATATCCTTTTCTTTCCTTCTTCTTTTTTTAAAAAAAATTTATTTTTTTGAGATGGAGTCTCCCACTTTTACACAGGCTGGAGTGCAGAGGCACGATCTCTTCTCACTGCAACCTCCGCCTTCTGGATTCAAGCGATTCTCCTGCCTCAGCCTCCTGAGTATCTGGGATTATAGGTACGCACCACCATGTCCAGCTAATTTATTTTTGTATTTTTAGTACAGATGGGGTTTCAGCATGTTGGTCAGGCTGGTCACAAACTCCTGACCTCGCGATCCGCCCGCCTCTGCCTCCCATAGCGCTGGGATTACAGGTGTAAGTTATCCTTTTCTTTCCCTTGTTGGAGGACTCAATCCCACAGCTTTACCTTAGCTTTTGGCGTATGATAAGGAGTCCATGCAGACGCCACAAGACACATTTTTGTTCCAAACTCAATTCCAAGCTTTAGGTCAAAGTCCTAAGAAAGAAAACTGGATCAAAGAAATCCAGAGGCAGATGATAACTGAAGTTAAAAGGCACAGCACAGGTGAGCATGGCTAATGCCCACTGATTAAGTCAAGCCTCTCGTTCCATGAATAAATGTCATGTTAATATCCATGGCATAAATGAGGTCTAGGGAACTCCCAGGCTACTGGTGGTAAGGCAGATAGAGACATAGGTGAGAGCAGATAATTCGTATTTTGTAGCCCCTACCTGCTTCTTGGGTGCCAGCAGCTTTGGGACCCATCGGTGGTACCTGCCAAGGTCACAGGGACTTGGGGACAAAGGATGAAAGAGGGAAAGAGGATGCTCTTCTTTCTCTCCCTCATGTACCCCGGGTATTTTCTAGGAAGAGAAGGGAGCCAGGGATGGTTGCTTCTCTCCTTCTAGATGAGTAGCTATTCATCTTCAGTCTGTACCCCTTTGGAATGCATCCTGAACCCCTGGGACTCCTTCGAAAAAATGTCTTCGTTTTTCCTTCCTTCTCCTCTGTCCTGTCTTCAATGATAGGTAATTGTGTCTCCATACTATGGAACACTCCCCACAGATCCATTCTCCCAACTGGAAAGAGTTAATTTCCCAAACCTTAAACTGGTTGGCTTAGGATTGGGCTCAGAGAAAGGAACCCAGAAAGTTAACATGCCGGCAAGAGGGTAAAGTTTTTGTTGTTGTTGTTGTTGTTGTTGTTTTTTACGAGTTGGGCTTTTGACCTTTCTCTCCCTGTGCAAACTGGTAAAAGGCCTCAGGATCTTTAACCTCCCTTTTTCTCATTTTGATACATGTTTTATAATAACCCTCTTTGTCTCTTCTTGCCTTCAGGCCCTCACATTCCAAAAGGTCATGCAACCGGAGCCTCTGACGATAGTGTCTTCTGCTGGGAACCTTAGATAGGCCCCGAGAGAGGTCTGACTGCTGTTTTCTCAAAGCAGTGCCACCTGTCACCTGGAAACAGTTAACATAGGTCTTGTCCTTATCCTTATTATTCTAATGGCAGTTAGATGTACTTCTTTAGAGGGGGAAATGGGACAACCAGGTATAAAGAGGTCCACAGCGAACCTCTGACTCCTCACAGGCAGGAGTGTGCAGTGGGCTGGAGCCTTGGGAAGTCGGCGCTGTATGCGGGAGTGGGGGAGCGGGGAGCCTGGCCTCTCCTGTTCCAGGGTGGCACCTGGGATTCAGTCTGTGAGGTGGGAAACAGGCTAGCAGGACTCTTGCTTTGTTGAGAGTCTTTGTTTCTTTTTTTTTCTTCCTCTTTGTTCAATAAATTCCATTTCTCTCACCCTCAAAATGTCTCTGAGCCTAATCTTTCGTAGTCATGTGACAAGGACTGTTTTTAGCTGAACTAAGGAGAAAGTCCTACAACAAAATGGCAGTAGTAACACTAAGAAAGACAGCTCTAGTGCTTTGAGGGGGGGGGGGGGGGGGGGGGGGGGGGGGGGGGGGGGGGGGGGGGGGGGGGGGGGGGGGGGGGGGGGGGGGGGGGGGGGGGGGGGGGGGGGGGGGGGGGGGGGGGGGGGGGGGGGGGGGGGGGGGGGGGGGGGGGGGGGGGGGGGGGGGGGGGGGGGGGGGGGGGGGGGGGGGGGGGGGGGGGGGGGGGGGGGGGGGGGGGGGGGGGGGGGGGGGGGGGGGGGGGGGGGGGGGGGGGGGGGGGGGGGGGGGGGGGGGGGGGGGGGGGGGGGGGGGGGGGGGGGGGGGGGGGGGGGGGGGGGGGGGGGGGGGGGGGGGGGGGGGGGGGGGGGGGGGGGGGGGGGGGGGGGGGGGGGGGGGGGGGGGGGGGGGGGGGGGGGGGGGGGGGGGGGGGGGGGGGGGGGGGGGGGGGGGGGGGGGGGGGGGGGGGGGGGGGGGGGGGGGGGGGGGGGGGGGGGGGGGGGGGGGGGGGGGGGGGGGGGGGGGGGGGGGGGGGGGGGGGGGGGGGGGGGGGGGGGGGGGGGGGGGGGGGGGGGGGGGGGGGGGGGGGGGGGGGGGGGGGGGGGGGGGGGGGGGGGGGGGGGGGGGGGGGGGGGGGGGGGGGGGGGGGGGGGGGGGGGGGGGGGGGGGGGGGGGGGGGGGGGGGGGGGGGGGGGGGGGGGGGGGGGGGGGGGGGGGGGGGGGGGGGGGGGGGGGGGGGGGGGGGGGGGGGGGGGGGGGGGGGGGGGGGGGGGGGGGGGGGGGGGGGGGGGGGGGGGGGGGGGGGGGGGGGGGGGGGGGGGGGGGGGGGGGGGGGGGGGGGGGGGGGGGGGGGGGGGGGGGGGGGGGGGGGGGGGGGGGGGGGGGGGGGGGGGGGGGGGGGGGGGGGGGGGGGGGGGGGGGGGGGGGGGGGGGGGGGGGGGGGGGGGGGGGGGGGGGGGGGGGGGGGGGGGGGGGGGGGGGGGGGGGGGGGGGGGGGGGGGGGGGGGGGGGGGGGGGGGGGGGGGGGGGGGGGGGGGGGGGGGGGGGGGGGGGGGGGGGGGGGGGGGGGGGGGGGGGGGGGGGGGGGGGGGGGGGGGGGGGGGGGGGGGGGGGGGGGGGGGGGGGGGGGGGGGGGGGGGGGGGGGGGGGGGGGGGGGGGGGGGGGGGGGGGGGGGGGGGGGGGGGGGGGGGGGGGGGGGGGGGGGGGGGGGGGGGGGGGGGGGGGGGGGGGGGGGGGGGGGGGGGGGGGGGGGGGGGGGGGGGGGGGGGGGGGGGGGGGGGGGGGGGGGGGGGGGGGGGGGGGGGGGGGGGGGGGGGGGGGGGGGGGGGGGGGGGGGGGGGGGGGGGGGGGGGGGGGGGGGGGGGGGGGGGGGGGGGGGGGGGGGGGGGGGGGGGGGGGGGGGGGGGGGGGGGGGGGGGGGGGGGGGGGGGGGGGGGGGGGGGGGGGGGGGGGGGGGGGGGGGGGGGGGGGGGGGGGGGGGGGGGGGGGGGGGGGGGGGGGGGGGGGGGGGGGGGGGGGGGGGGGGGGGGGGGGGGGGGGGGGGGGGGGGGGGGGGGGGGGGGGGGGGGGGGGGGGGGGGGGGGGGGGGGGGGGGGGGGGGGGGGGGGGGGGGGGGGGGGGGGGGGGGGGGGGGGGGGGGGGGGGGGGGGGGGGGGGGGGGGGGGGGGGGGGGGGGGGGGGGGGGGGGGGGGGGGGGGGGGGGGGGGGGGGGGGGGGGGGGGGGGGGGGGGGGGGGGGGGGGGGGGGGGGGGGGGGGGGGGGGGGGGGGGGGGGGGGGGGGGGGGGGGGGGGGGGGGGGGGGGGGGGGGGGGGGGGGGGGGGGGGGGGGGGGGGGGGGGGGGGGGGGGGGGGGGGGGGGGGGGGGGGGGGGGGGGGGGGGGGGGGGGGGGGGGGGGGGGGGGGGGGGGGGGGGGGGGGGGGGGGGGGGGGGGGGGGGGGGGGGGGGGGGGGGGGGGGGGGGGGGGGGGGGGGGGGGGGGGGGGGGGGGGGGGGGGGGGGGGGGGGGGGGGGGGGGGGGGGGGGGGGGGGGGGGGGGGGGGGGGGGGGGGGGGGGGGGGGGGGGGGGGGGGGGGGGGGGGGGGGGGGGGGGGGGGGGGGGGGGGGGGGGGGGGGGGGGGGGGGGGGGGGGGGGGGGGGGGGGGGGGGGGGGGGGGGGGGGGGGGGGGGGGGGGGGGGGGGGGGGGGGGGGGGGGGGGGGGGGGGGGGGGGGGGGGGGGGGGGGGGGGGGGGGGGGGGGGGGGGGGGGGGGGGGGGGGGGGGGGGGGGGGGGGGGGGGGGGGGGGGGGGGGGGGGGGGGGGGGGGGGGGGGGGGGGGGGGGGGGGGGGGGGGGGGGGGGGGGGGGGGGGGGGGGGGGGGGGGGGGGGGGGGGGGGGGGGGGGGGGGGGGGGGGGGGGGGGGGGGGGGGGGGGGGGGGGGGGGGGGGGGGGGGGGGGGGGGGGGGGGGGGGGGGGGGGGGGGGGGGGGGGGGGGGGGGGGGGGGGGGGGGGGGGGGGGGGGGGGGGGGGGGGGGGGGGGGGGGGGGGGGGGGGGGGGGGGGGGGAGAGTGTCCTTGGGGGGGGGGGGGGGGGGGGGGGGGGGGGGGGGGGGGGGGGGGGGGGGGGGGGGGGGGGGGGGGGGGGGGGGGGGGGGGGGGGGGGGGGGGGGGGGGGGGGGGGGGGGGGGGGGGGGGGGGGGGGGGGGGGGGGGGGGGGGGGGGGGGGGGGGGGGGGGGGGGGGGGGGGGGGGGGGGGGGGGGGGGGGGGGGGGGGGGGGGGGGGGGGGGGGGGGGGGGGGGGGGGGGGGGGGGGGGGGGGGGGGGGGGGGGGGGGGGGGGGGGGGGGGGGGGGGGGGGGGGGGGGGGGGGGGGGGGGGGGGGGGGGGGGGGGGGGGGGGGGGGGGGGGGGGGGGGGGGGGGGGGGGGGGGGGGGGGGGGGGGGGGGGGGGGGGGGGGGGGGGGGGGGGGGGGGGGGGGGGGGGGGGGGGGGGGGGGGGGGGGGGGGGGGGGGGGGGGGGGGGGGGGGGGGGGGGGGGGGGGGGGGGGGGGGGGGGGGGGGGGGGGGGGGGGGGGGGGGGGGGGGGGGGGGGGGGGGGGGGGGGGGGGGGGGGGGGGGGGGGGGGGGGGGGGGGGGGGGGGGGGGGGGGGGGGGGGGGGGGGGGGGGGGGGGGGGGGGGGGGGGGGGGGGGGGGGGGGGGGGGGGGGGGGGGGGGGGGGGGGGGGGGGGGGGGGGGGGGGGGGGGGGGGGGGGGGGGGGGGGGGGGGGGGGGGGGGGGGGGGGGGGGGGGGGGGGGGGGGGGGGGGGGGGGGGGGGGGGGGGGGGGGGGGGGGGGGGGGGGGGGGGGGGGGGGGGGGGGGGGGGGGGGGGGGGGGGGGGGGGGGGGGGGGGGGGGGGGGGGGGGGGGGGGGGGGGGGGGGGGGGGGGGGGGGGGGGGGGGGGGGGGGGGGGGGGGGGGGGGGGGGGGGGGGGGGGGGGGGGGGGGGGGGGGGGGGGGGGGGGGGGGGGGGGGGGGGGGGGGGGGGGGGGGGGGGGGGGGGGGGGGGGGGGGGGGGGGGGGGGGGGGGGGGGGGGGGGGGAGTATGTGGCTGACTTAGAAAACCTAAGTTATCTGAGAAAACAAGACATCCGTAAAAGAATTAATAGAAGCAAGTAAGTGCAACAGAACAATCTCTGTCACCCAAACAGAGCCAGGAATAGTTAGTTGACTTCTTATCAGCCGGAGCTGAAACCTTTCAAAATGGACAGTAAGTTTTGGTTTTTGCTTTTATTTTTGCCCTCACTGGGCTTTAAAATCAACCCTCAAATAGGTAAAATTGATTGTAATTGATTTAACTGTATTCCAAAACAAAGTCCCAAACTGTAAAAAAAAATCAAGTATGCAACAATCTAAAATTTAGCATAATTGAATCAAGAACTAACAGGCATGCAGGAAAAAAAGCAAAAACATACGACTCAAAATTAGGACGAGAAATATTTTTAAAAGGCATCATAAATAGAGAGTGACAAAGATACAAACACAGAATATATGTCATCACACAATGCAAGCCAGGAAGCAATGGAAAAACATTGTTAAAAGGTAGAAAGAAAAATGAAGCTGACAACATAGAATCCTAAACTCAGAGATACATATTTTTTGCTAAAACAAAACGAAGACAAAATAAAGGCTATTCACATATGCTGCAGCTGAAACAATGTACTGTCAGCATATCAGTTCTACAAAAAATATTGATGATTTCTTGTTATAGAGAATAATATATGAAAGGAAAATGTAGAACTATATAAATCAATAAAAAGCATGAGAATTAATATATGTGTGGGTGCACATAAATGAGCTTTTTGCTCTGGCCTTCAATTTTTTTTTCATATAATTACTGAATATTTAGAAGAAAACATTGAAAATGAATTGCTATGTTTATAATATGGAGGTAAATGTGAGGCAATACTAAAAGGCCAGAATAGAGAATATTGATAATACCATGGTGGTTTGATATTTTGCATTAGGCAGTTATCTAGGGAAAGATAAAATATGATTTGAGCTAAACCCTAATAAATTAATGACATATATTGTAAATTCTAGATGAATCTAAAAAATAGTACAACTAAAAATCAACAAAATAAAATAAATGTAATAAAAAACAATTTATCTAGAAAAACATAGAAAATAAATGAAAATGTCAAAATTCAGAATAAAAGTAAAATACATGAAAAATGGTAAAGTGTTAAATTTAGTTTAAAGCTTAACATCAGTAATCATCAGAAAAATGCAAATTAAAACTACTATGAGATAGGCCAGGCATGGTGGCTCACACCTGTAATCCCAGCACTTTGGGAGGCCGAGGCAAGCAGATCATGAGGTCAGGAGTTTGAGACCAGCCTGGCCAACATGGTGAAGCCCCATCTCTATTAAAAATACAAAAATTAGCCAGATGTGGTGGTGCACACCTGTAGTCCTAGCTACTTGAGAGACTGAGGCAGAAGAATTGCTTGAACCTGGGAGGCGGAGGTTGCAGTGAGCCAAAATCATGCCACTGCACTCCAGCCTGGGTGACAGAGTGAGACTTTGTCTCAAAAACAAAAACAAAAAACAACTACAATGAGATATTGTCTTACACAAGTCAGGATATCTATTATTAAAAAAACAAAATAACAGATGTTGGCAAGAATAAAGACAAGAGAGAAAGCTTATACACTGTTGATGAAAATGTGAATTAGTTCAACATCTGAGAAAGAGAGTAAGAAGATTTCTCAGAAAACTAAAAATCAAACTACCTTTTGACCCAGCAATAACACTACCAGGTATGTACCCAATGGAGAATGAATTGTTGTATCAAAAAGACCATACACTTAAATATTTATCAACGCACTATTCACAATAAAAAGATATGGAATCCACCTAAGTGTCCATCAGTGGGTGATTGGATAAGGAAAATGTGGTATACATACAGAATGAAATACTACCCAGCCAACAAAAAGAATGTCTTTTGCAGCAACATTGATAGGACTGGAGGCCATTACAGTAAGTGAAATAACTCAGAAATAGAAAGTCATATACTGTATATCCTCACTTATAAGTAAGTACTAAATATGTACACATGAAAATACAGTATAAACAATCGAGACTTGGAAGGATGAAGGAGTTGGAGGAGGATGAATAATGAGAAATTACTTAAGGAGCACAATGTGCATTAGTCATTTGGTGTCTGAAAAGCCCAGTGTTCACCATCATGTAATATAGTCATGTAACAAAATTACACTTGTATCCCTCAAATTTTTACAAATAAAAATATAAATAAAAAACAAATAAAAGAGTTTACAATGTTAACTAAAAGGCAAATATTGTAAAATTAGAGAAAAAATAATAACCAAGTGTATTATATCTACATATAATTCACTTAAACTATAGAGGTATAAACATTAAAAATCAATTAATGAAAAATGATGCATTGTGGTCACACTAATCAAAATAAACCAACAGTGGTATATCAATATTAGACAAATTACATTCAGAGCAAGAAACACAGGAACTACCTAAAGCTATAAAACTGGCAACTATAATTACATATAGTAAACATATTTAATTGTAAATAAAAAAATCTTCTATGATCAGGACTAAGTCAAGAATATATGTTTACACCATGTCTGTTAACATTTTTCCTGGACTCTCTACTCAGTGCAATAATACAAGAAAAATAAACAAAACTTACACCTAATGAAAAAGAAAATGCAATTTTTTGGATACATAATCAAAATATTAAGAATTATCTTACTGTAGATTATAAAGGTATAGGAAACAAAAAATAGTAAAACTCATTTAAAACTTTTCATTTATTTGTAAGAAACTTATCAGTACTATTTAAATTGTGCTGGTCTTCTTATTTTCATATAAATTACAATATAGACCAAATATGTTTTCTACATTGAGGCAACATACAACTTTTTAAGTTTGGATCAGCCTTCAACATTTTATTCATTGTGTTTTTATGAAAATTTGTTCATTTGATATCTGTGAGTGTTTAATTGGAAGTTATTTTGCTAGCATCACTTTCTTAGGGTCTTCTTTTTCCTTTTGGTAATAATCATTTTTTTCATTTATGTTGACAATTTCATCTTCAATACGTTCCTCTGAGTGTGTATCTATAATCTCTCAAATGATAACAGTCTCAACATTTCCATGAGCACCAATTTTCTACCTGCATTCAAGTTTTTTCTTTTATTATTATTTTTATTTTTTGTTTCCTGTACTTCCATATGTGTTGGCCAATTGTTTCATTGCATTATCAATTTTTGTAAAATAGTTTGTGGTTTTCTCTCTGGAAGATAAGAAAGCAGCAAAACTATATACTTTGCTATCTTTGTATGAACTGAATTACAATTGCATAAAGTAGTGTTTATACAGATACTTGTGGAATAAGACACATATTTGGAAGGAAGAACTGTCTGACATCAATGATTGAGGTTTTCCCAGTAATAAGCTAGAGAGAAAACGAAGAAAGAAGAACAAATTAAAAATTGTGTGTAATGAAGTAAAGAACATCATCTAACACAGGGGCCTCCAACCCTTGGGCCATAGACTAGTCCCAGTTCATGGCCTGTTAGGAACTGTGCCGCGCCGGGCAGCAGGAGGTAAGCAGCAGGCCAGGAACAAAGCTGAATTCAATCTCCTGACGGTTCAGCAGTGTTAGATTCTCATACGAGCCCAAACCCTATTGTGAACTGCACATGAGAGGGATCTAGGTCGTGCACTCCTTATGAGAATCTAATGATAAATGTAATGTGCTGAGTCACCCCAAAACCACCCCCGCATCGATAGAAAAATTGTCTTCCACTAAACCTTTCCCTGATGCGGAAAAGGTGGGGGACCATTGATCCAACAGACACTAAAGTTATTTTTCAAATAATTTCAGAATGACTTTACATGCATAAATTTGGCATGATAGAAAATTAAGTTAACTTGAAAACATAACTAAGCAAAGTTCACTCATGAGAAGATAGATAACGCAAAAATGTATTCACCTATAAAAGGACTGAAGATGTATTAATAAAAAAAATACTTGCTAGAAAGATAATACAAACTAAATTCAAATAACCATCAGATTATTTGATGCAAATTCCTACTCAAATCTTGGCTAATTAAATACAGTAATATTTAAAAATTATCATTTCTAAACGTAAGTGGCATTTATCCCTTTTTATATGTCTGGCCAATTCAATTCAATGTATTAATAAACTAAAAAAGATAAAAAGCTTTTGATCACTTTATAATCTTTTAAAATAGACAAAAGTATTTTATAATTTAACAAAATTTAACATATAAAATCTATCAATATTTAGAAATCAAACAACAGCCTTCTAGATAACATATTGGTCAAAGAAAAACGTACAAGGGATATTTACAAAATACTTAGAATTCAATGAAACGAGAAACAATACACCAAATTTGTTTGAGTGCAGATAAAGCAATGGTTTGAGGAAAATGTATAACATTAACACATATACTACTACTACTATTAAAAAACTTAATCAATGAATTAATTTTTCTAAATGAAGACAACAGAAAAAGACGAAATTGAAAGCTATAAGAATAAATAAATAATAAAAAGAAGAAAAGGTGATTGTGATGCAATTTAAACCAAAATAAAATATAGACCAAAATTAAGCAGGTTAATTAATTCATTCCTGAGTTTTTAAAATTGACAAGTCTTTTCCCATATTGATGAAGACAAAAAGAGAATAAATACAAATACCCCATATCATGAATGATATAAGGGATATCAACTCAGATTACTGAGCCTGTGAAATTATAGTAAGGAAAGTTTTGTCAATAAATTTGACAAATTCAAAAATGTACAGATTTTTAAATGTCATATACTACTGCAGTAAATCAGATGGAAGTCACCTTAATATTCAAGTTTCTATTAAAATAATCTTTAAATATTTTATGAGAATGAAAATGCAGTATCAGAGTACTTTACTGATTAGTTTCATCCTACAATTAAAGAATAAAAGAATACACAAATTTTATACAAACTCGTCCAGGAAGCAGAGGAGGAAAACATATTTGTCAGCTTATTATATGATACTGGCATTATACTAATACCAAAAAAAGGTGAACCATTGCAAGGAAACAAATGCAAAAATGCTTAATAAATATTAGCAAATCAAATTTAGCAATATAAATAACATGTCATTATTTGGGTGAGGTGGAGATAATCCCAAGAATGCAACATTGGTTCAACATTCAAAATTAACTGATTTTATTTGTAGCATCAATTTAGTAAACAAAATATATAAACATATAAATAGATATAGAAAATTAACTTTACAAAATTTAACATTTATTATCTGAAAAATAAGAAATTAGAGGAACTTTCTTATCTTTTTCTTTTCTGGGTAGAGTATTCTTGGTTGGCATTTTTGTTTTTCCTTCAGCACTTTGTATATGTCATCCCATTCCCTCAGGGCCTAGAAGAATTTAGATGAGAAATATGCTTCCAGGTATATCAGAGCTTTTTCGCGTGTTATTTGCTTACTTGTGCCTCTTCTCTCCCTGCTTCCAGGATCCCTTTTTTCTCTTGACTACTGAGGTGAACTTTGATCTACAACAACTAAGAAATCAAAAGATATATATGTGTTTTATAGATAATGCTTTCAAGCATTGGGAAGAGAATTTCTTTCAGTCTTCCCTAAAATGTGGCTGTCTAGGAATTACACTGATTCCAATGGGATATTTTTAAGAAGCTGTCTTTTCCATCATGTCCACCTTTACATTTTGAAATCACAGTAAATAAGTGAGTGACACCCTCTGAGGTACAGGAAAATTGATAAATTGAGGAAAAATAGAAAAAGGAATAATAATATTAATAATATAGGTTTATCCTAAAATGTTTTTGTGTAAACATGGTATAATTTTTTTTAAAAAATGAAATTTATCCAACAACTGTTCATAACTTGCTTCTAGAAGATAAGGTCAACAATTATATATAAGGTCTTTTAATGTCCACTCTTCAGTTTAATGCAATTGTGTTTACTATTATTTTTAAGATGACTTTTAAATAAAATTATGTGTTTATTATAAGAAATTTATAAAAATAAAAGAGAGTGAAATACACTGTCACATAATATTACACTATCAAAATAACTTTTAAACAAAGTAACTATTTTTTTAATTATACTTTAAGTTTTAGGGTACAACCTGCAGGTTTGTTACATATGTATACATGTGCCATGTTGATGTGCTGCACCCATTAACTCCTCGTTTACATCAGGTATATCTCCTAATGCTATCCCTCCCCGCTTCCCCCACCCACGACAGTCCCTGGTGTGTGATGTCCCACCCTGTGTCCAAATGTTCTCATTGTTCAATTCCTACCTATGAGTGAGAACATGTGGTGTTTGGTTTTCTGTCCTTGCGATAGTTTGCTCAGAATGACGGTTTCCAGCTTCATCCATGTCCCTACAAAGGACCTGAACTCATCCTTTTTTATAGCTGCATAGTATTCCGTGGTGTATATACTGTGAATAGTGCCCCCCCAAAAATATGTGTGCATGTGTCTTTATAGCAGCATGATTTATAATCTTTTGGGTATATACTCAGTAATGGGATGGCTGGGTCAAATGGTATTTCTAGTTCTAGATTTTTGAGGAATCGCCACACTGTCTTCCACAATTGTTGAACTAGTTTACAGTCCCACCAACACTGTAAAAGTGTTCCTATTTCTCCACATCCTCTTCAGTACCTGTGGTTTCCTGACTTTTTAATGATTGCCATTCTAACTGGTGTGAGATGATATCTCATTGTGGTTTTCATCTCCATTTCTCTGATGACCAGTGATGATGAGCATTTTTTCTTGTGTCTGTTGACTGCATAACTGTCTTCTTTTGAGAAGTGTCTGTTCATATCCTTTGCCCACATTTTGATGGGGTTGTTTGATTTTTTCTTGTAAATTTGTTTGAGTTCTTTGTAGATTCTGAATATTAGCCCTTTGTCAAATGGGTAGGTTGTAAAAATTTTCTCCCATTCTGTAAGTTGCCTGTTCACCCTGATGGTAGTTTCTTTTGCTATGCAGAAGCTCTTTAGTTTAATTAGATCCCATTTGTCAATTTTGGTTTTTGTTGCCATTGCTTTTGGTGTTTTAGACATGAAGTCCTTGCCCATGCCTATGTCCTGAATTGTATTGCCTAGGTTTTCTTCTAGGGTTTTTATGGTTTTAGGTCTAACATTTAAGTCTTTAATCCATCTCGAATTAATTTTTGTATAAGCTGTAAGGAAGGGATCCAGTTTCAGCTTTCTACATATGGTTAGCCAGTTTTCCCAGCACCATTTATTAAATAGGGAATCCTTTCCCCATTTCTTGTTTTTGTCAGGTTTGTCAAAGATCTGATGGTTATAGATGTGTGGTATTATTTCTGAGGACTCTGTTCTGTTCCATTGGTCTATATCTCTGTTTTGGTACCAGTACCATGCTGTTTTTGTTACAGTAGTCTTGTAGTATAGTTTGCAGTCAGGTACCATGATGCCTCCAGCTTTGTTCTTTTGACTTTGGATTGTCTTGACAATGTGGGCTCTTTTTCAGTTCCATATGAACTTTAAAATAGTTTTTTTCCAATTCTGTGAAGAAAGTCATTGGTAGCTTGATGGGGATGGCATTGAATCTATGAATTACCTTGGGCAGTATGGCCATTTCCAACGTACTGATTCTTTCTATCCATGAACATGAAATGTTCTTCCATTTGTTTGTGTCCTCTTTTATTTTGTTGAGCAGTGGTTTGTAGTTCTCCTTGAAGAGGTCCTTCACATCCCTTGTAAGTTGGATTCCTAGGTATTTTATTATCTTTGAAGCAATTGTGAATGGGAGTTCACTCATGATTTGACTCTCTGTTTGTCTGTTATTGGTGTATAGGAATGCTTGTGATTTTTGCACATTGATTTTGTGTCTTGAGACTTTGCTGAAGTTGCTTATCCGCTTAAGGAGATTTTGGGCTGAGATGACGGGGTTTTCTAAATATACAATCATGTCATCTGCAAACAGGCACCTCTCTCACCACTCCTATTCAACATAGGGTTGGAAGTTCTGGCCAGGGCAATCAGGCAGGGGAAAAAAATTAGGGTATTCAATTAGGAAAACAGGAAGTCAAATTGTCCCTGTTTATAAAGTAACCATTTTAAGTATGCCAACAAATATCTGTACAAATAATAGATTGTCCAGAGGAGTTATTGCTCAAAACTCTCTGAAATTTTAGTCTTTTGCCCAAATAATGGGGTTAAAAAGAACTTTAACTCATTCACATGGAGGAATCAAATAGATACATGAATACAATGAACAATATAAGACGACTGCTGTATAATCAACCCCGGTTGTTTAGTGCACCCCTTTGCAATACTAATGGAAGCTAGCATAGGCCCCAAAGTATTTTAGCTACTGTCTAAATAGTAGCCTTAAGGAATTTTTTTAAAAAAGGAGACCTGAAGTTGAAAGACAGTACATTTTATTAAAGTACCTAAGAATGTCTGAAAGCCTCCTAAGAGAATATGTGTGTTCAAAGGCTAACCAAATGGAAGAGATTCCTCTCTATGTGGTAGTAGTTCCAGTCAATGTGTAGTCTTACTGATTTAAACAAAGGCAAAGAAAAACACAAACTTATTTTAATATCTAAAAATTATTCTCTGAATATTACTGAATGTTAAATCACAGAAAGTTAGACTTGACTGGGTGCAGTGGCTCACGCCTGTAATCCTAGCACTTTCGGAGTCTTCAGTGGGCAGATCACTAAGTCAGGAGTTTGAGACCAGCCTGACCAACATGGTGAAACTTCGTCTCTACTAAAAATAAAAAAATATTAGCTGGGTGTGATGGTGCGTGCATGTAATCCCAGCTACTCAGGAGGCTGAGGCAGAAGAATTGCTTGAACATGAGAGATGGAGGTTGCAGTGAGCTGAGATCATGTCACTGCACTCCAGCCTGGGTGACAGAGCGAGACTCTGTCTCAGAATAAAAATAAAATAAAGTAAAAAGAATGTTAGACTGGGAATTACATGTAAAATAATATAATCTTACTTAACTCTAACTCTTAGCAAGGACTAAATTATTTCTCTCAGTTTAGAGAAATAGAATTATAACCTATATTTCTTAACTCCAAATTAGTGCTCTTCTAAAAACAATTGAGTAAACGGGTTTATCTTGCCTGAGCTAAACTGACTTACAAATTATATGATTAACATATGTGAAACACATATAATGAATCTATAATTCTGTAAAGACAACATTCTTCTTCATCTATTCCATTCTTAGAGAACACTGAAAAACTTCGATGAAGAATGACTTTCCTTTTAGCCTTTAAATAATTTAAATTTAGTGAATGCATTCACTATTATATTCCCAACATAAACGGCATAATCTTTCTCATCTCTGTTTTATTCCTCATTGCCCAAATGTAATTGACTAAACTAAAATTAGTATAGCAAATTTTTCTTCAGTTTGTGGAAGTTGCAAACATTGATTCTTGAACTAACAGCATTTTTTATAATAATGATACAGATAAAGATCAGCATCATTAGACTATGGAGCCGAGTTGCCTGAACATTCGTGGAAGAAAATAAATTGAAAGTGGTTATTACAAGTATCCTCACTACACTTCCTTGAAAATACACAGGATATCTATTGCAAACTTGGATACAAACCATTACTTCGCTATTAAACAATGTTAGTCTAAATATCTATAGTTTAACACAGTTATTGCCTCATTATACAGGATGTTGATCTTATCTAGTGTAGAGTTCAACTGGTTTTCTATTGCAAAAATGAAACGTACCTTACAACTTCAAAAGACAAAATACACTGTATTAAAAGGAATTAAATCTTTGAAAAAATGAAAGTTGATATGATAAATGATGATGCTGTCTACTAAAATCATCAGAATAACTAAAATAATTAGTCTCATCACAGAAGCAAGAGTCATTTCAAAAAGATTAACTATTATTCGAGCACTTTAAAATATTGACAATTGTTATAATTACCAATGAATCATTTGAAATACATAGTGTTTCTAAGATAAAATTCTTGTTAATGTACTTGAGACACTAATTCATAAATACACGGAACAAAAATGTAAAGATTATAATATGGTTTGGATGTTCGCCTCATGTAAATCTCATGTTGAGAAGTGATTCCCAGTGTTGGAGGTGGGACCTGCTGGGAGGTGTTTGAATCATTGGAGTGGATTGTCCATGAAATGCCCTAACATCATTCTCTTGGTGGTAAATGAGTTCTCATTCTGAGTTCACACAACATATAGTAGTATATAAAGAGGTCTCTCTTGCTCCCTCTCTCACTGTGGGATGTGCCCGGTCCCCTTTCATGATTACAAGCTTCTTGAAAGTCCTCACCAGAATTACGTGCTGGCTTCACACTTCCTGTATCGCCTACAGAACCAGAAGCCAATTTAATTTTTTCCTCTATAAATTATCCAGCCTCAAGTATTCCTTTATAGCAATGCAAACGGACTAAAACAGATTGTATTGTGGTTTTTTTTACACTCATAAACATTGCTGAAATTTGTGGCATAATTTAAATGATTTTAATGATTTTACAAGTGGTCATTAAGCCATTTTAATTTTCCATCTCTAGAGAAAGATAAAAAGATCTGTAGCAGATATACATGAAAGTATCAAAAGAGTCTTAAAAACTGCCTGAAGAATTTCTTGTATAAATGGGGTTCTTGAATATTAATACATAAGTGAAAATATTTCTTCCCATACCTGTTTATTAAATTTAAAAAGCTGTATATTATTTCAAATATGAAGTGTTATGGATTGAACCGTGTCACCCAAGGGAAGATATTTTGAAATCCTAAGCTCCAGCATTTCAGAATGTGGCCTTATTGGAAATATAATTATCACAGATGTGATTGGTTAAGATGAAGTTATACAGAAGTAGTGTGGGCCCTAATCCAATATGATTGTTATCCTTACAAGAAAAATGCAGTAAAAACAGACACGGTGAGGGAGAACACTGTGTGACATCTAAGGCAGAGACTGGAGGCAGCTACAAGCCAAGGAGCATCCAAGATTGACTGAAAACCACCAGAAGCTAGAACAAGGCAGGAAAAGATTTTCCTACAGCTTTCCGAGGGGAGCATGGCTCACCCATCCCCTTGATTTTGGACTTCTAGCCTCCAAAAAATGCAACGATATTTTTTATTGTGTTTTTTGGGTTTTGTTGTTTGTTTGTTTGTTTTGAGACAGAGCCTCGCTCTCACCCAGGCTGGAGTGCAGTGGCGCCATCTCGGCTCACTGCAACCGTTGCCTCCCGGGTTCAAACAATTCTCTGTCTCAGCCTCCTGAGAGTACCTGGGACTACAGGCGCCCACCACTACACCTGACTAATTTTTTTGTATTTTTAGTAGAGACGGGGTTTCACCATCTTGGCCAGGCTGGTCTTAAACTCCTGACCTTGTGATCCACCTGCCTCAGCCTCCCAAAGTGCTGGGATTACAGGCGTGAGCCACCGGTCCTGGCCAACAAATGGACCTAATTAATCATAGAGATTCTGCGCATCAAAAGAAATAACAGAGTAAAGAGAAAACCTATAGAATGGAAGAAAACATTTGTAAACTATGCGTATGACAAAGATCTAATATCCAGAGTCTATAAGAAATTTAAGTTAACATGCAAAAACCAAACAACGCATTTAAGAATGGGCAAAGAACATGAACAGACACTTCTGAAAAGAAGACATACATGAAGCCAACAAGCATATGGAAGAATGTTCAGCATTACTAATCATTAGAGAAATGCAAATCAAAACCACGATGAGATATCATCTCACACCATTCAGAATGGCTATTATTAAGGAGTAAAAAATAACAGACGCTGGTGAGGTTGTAGAGATAATAAGGGAATGCTTATAGACAGCTAGCAGAAATATAAATTAGTTCAGTCACTGTGAAAAGCAGTTTGGAGACTTATCAAAGGATTTAAAACAGAACAAACATTTGACCCAGAAATCTCATTACTGGATATATACTCTGTGCAATATAAATCATTCTACCATAAAGACACATGTAAGTGTATGTCCATTGCTGCACTTTTCAAAATAGCAAAGACATGGAATCAATCTAGATGCCCATCAGTGGTGGACTGGATAATAAAACTGAGGTACATATTCACCATAGAATACTATGTAGCCAGGAAAAACAAAATCATGTCTTTTTCGCAACACAGATGGAGCTGGAGGCCATTAGTCTAAGCAAATTAACCCAGGAACAGAATGCCAAATACAACTTCTTCTCTCTTGTAAGTGGGAGCTAAACTTTTAGCGCACATGCGAAAAAAAGTGAGGGGAACAATAGACGTGGGGGCCCACTTGAGGGTAGAGGGTGGGAAGAAGGTGAGGAACAAAACACTATCTATCAGGCACTTTGCTCATTACCTGAGTGATGAAATAATCTGCACACCAAACCCCCACATCATGCAATTTAGATGTGCAATAAACCTACACATGTACAACCTCAACCTACATTAAAGTTGGAAGACAAAAAAAGATCATCTCTCATATCAAGGACCAGGAAAATCACAACTTGAATGGGAAAGAAACAATTAGATAACAGTGACACAAAAGGAAATCATCTACTAAAATTATATGCCAAACATTTTAAAGTAAATATCATGAAAATAATTCAACTAGCAATTGTAAGTTATCTTGAAACAAATTAAGAAATGGAAAAAAGCAAAAATTACAAATTATAAAAGAAAGTCAATGGAAATTATAGAACTGAAAAATAAAATAACAAATGAAAAGCTCATCAAAATAGATAATATTGGTAATCACAGGACAGTCCTCAACAAATATAAAATAATTAAAAATTATACAGAGATTGCATTCTCTGGCCATAATGAAATCATACTAGAAATTAATAACGAAAGGACAACAAAAAATCTTTATGCACATGGAAATTAAACTACAAAAAAAAACCACTTCAAAATAATCCATGCATCAAAAGAAAAGTATCAAAGGAAATTCAAACAAACAAAAAACATAAATATGTAAAATTTATTGGAAATGATAATACAACATCTCAAAATATGTTGGATATAATTAAAGCATTGCTGAGATTATTGCATACACTAACAAAGAAGAAAGGTCTGAAGTCATTAACCTAAGTTCCGACATCAGGAAAGTGAAAAGAAAGAAGTACCCTTGGTGAAAGATGAAATGCCTTTCCACTAAGACCAAGAAGAAAGACAGGTTCTCTCCTTTTCTCATTCTTGTTTAACACAGTGCTGCAATTTCCAGGCACTGCACTAACACACACGCAAAAAGAAGTAAACGGCAAACAGATGGGAAATAAAAATAAAAATAAAACTTTGCTTGAAAATGACATAATTCTCTGTGTAGAGAGAATTTACAAATCATCTCCTAGAACTAATAAGGACATTCAGCAATGTTGCAAGATATATGATCAACAAATATGTCATTCACATTTTAATATAAGCAGTTTACCATCAAACAGCACAGGTTTAAACTGTCTGGGTCCACTTATATGAAGATTTTCTTCAACCTCTGTCATCCCTGAGTTGGCAAGTTTTACCCCACCTCTTCCACTGCCTCGTCAGGTTATTCAATGTGAAGATTCAATGTGTGGATAAAGATCTGTGAAGATCCACTTCCACTAAATGGATAGTAAACATATTTTATTTTCCTTATGACTTCCTTAATAACATTTTATTTTTGCTAGTGATTTTATTGTAAGAATACAGTATATAATACATATACAAAATATGTAAGAACATGACTATGTTATTGGTAAGGCTGCTGGTCAACAGTAGGCTATTAATAGTTAAGTTTTAGGGGAGTCAAAAATTACATATAGATTTTGGACTGTGCAGGGGTCAGTTCTCCTAACTCCTGCCTCATTTAAGGGTCGACTATACTAACAATGAATATGTGAAGAACAAAAATTAAAAAGTACAATGTCAATTTCCTTTTTTTTTTTTTTTTTTTTTTTTTTTTTTTTTGAGACGGAGTCTGGCTCTGTTGCCCAGGCTGGAGTGCAGTGACCGGATCTCAGCTCACTGCAAGCCCCGCCTCCCGGGTTCACGCCATTCTCCTGCCTCAGCCTCCCGAGTAGCTGGGAGTACAGGCGCCCGCCACCTCGCCCGGCTAATTTTTTTTTGTATTTTAGTAGAGACGGGGTTTCACCGTGTTAGCCAGGATGGTCTCGATCTCCTGAACTCGTGATCCGCCCGTCTCAGCCTCCCAAAGTGCTGGGATTACAGGCTTGAGCCACTGCGCCCGACCAACAATGTCATTTTCAATTGCTCCAATGACAATGAAATCCTTGAGTGTACACTTAAAGTATGTATAAGATCTATATTCTGTAAACTAAAAAATTCCAACAAAAGAAATCAAAGAAGATGTAAGTAAGTGGAGACATACCATACTATGATTCAACAAAGTGAAGATGTCCATTCTCTTGAAATTCATCTCTAAGTTTAATGAATTTCAAAAAAAATTCCAGTATGGCTCATTTTAGATATAGGCAATCTCACTCAAAGATATCATATGAAAAGATCCAATCTCTTTTGGTTAAAACATTGTTGAGGAAAAGGGGGAGGAATCACCTTACCCGATATTATGGCCTGCTGTATAGCTACAGTAGTCAAGACAATGTTGCATTGGTACGGGGACAGATCAATAGATCAGGAATATGGAACAGAATACAGGATCCAATTCCCCCTACCCCACATCTGTAGAATTCCAGCCTGAGAAGCCATCCGTGTGTAACACAGACAGAGGACCACTTTGGAAGTGAAGCCACTGTAGAGAATGACTTCGAGAAATGGGCCCAGACAGAGAGCTTCTCTGAGGATGGAGTTTCCCAAAGCCATAATGTCAAGACCCCCATCCCAAAATCTGAGGAAGGCAGAACCTCTGTCCCAGCATTTCCTAAAGGCAGGACCCCCACCACAATGGGTCCAGAAGGTGGGACTGAAGGCCCATTGCAGCTAGAGGGCAGAGCATTAAGCTGACGAAGACCATTCTCAAGTCTTTAGTTTAATATTACTTGCTCTGTTGGCTTTGGGACTTACTTGGGATGTGTTACTTCTGCTTTTTTGTTTGTTTGTTTGTTTGTTTTGTTTTGTTTGTTTGTTTCTATTCCTCACATTTGGAATGGAATGTTTGTCTTTCGCCCATCCTATCACTGTGTTTTCAAAACACATAACCCGTTTATTACATGGTCTCACACTGTAGGAAAATACGCTCAGGATGAATGTACCTTGAGTCTCATCCATATATGATTTAGATAGTATTTAGATGAGGCTTTAGACTAGATTTCGGAATTAATGCTGGATAGTTAAGACTATTGTGGATATCGGTATGGCTTGAATGCATTTTGCTGTGAGAGGCATATAACAGTATAGTTGAATATTGTTATAGTAACTACAATAATTAACTACAACAATTCATCATTATATTCAAATACATAGACCAAAAGATCATATTGAAACTGACCCAATAGTCTCATGGACAGGTGTTTTTGGATAAACATAGAAATCGCCCCTTCTGGTCTTAAAACTTGAAACCCATATTTGTTTCATCTGAGTTCCTTCCTCAGAAAAGTATCCTTCAGGCATCTCAAAAAGTATTAAAGAACTGAAACTCACCAGATCACCACTTACTGACAGTGAGATGTAGGACCCGTCATTCATCATGCTGGTTTCCTTGCCCCTCCGTAGTCATGTTTACTCAAAGGGCATGACTTCTTTCTGTCTGACACTCCAGCTAATGTCACAACACTTTCCAGTTTACTTTTGGGGTACGAAGTACATTAATTTTCTTTTAGTCTCTTTAGTATTTCTTGAGCAGAAATTTCTAACTGCTCATAATCCATTGCATCTTACTGGGCGCTGTAGAGGTCTACATTTCCTGGTTTCATTTGCAGTTAGTTTGGGTCATGTTTCTCTTATTTGGGATTTTACTTCCAGGCTGTGTTTAAAGCTACTTAGATGATTTCTTCCACCATCTTTGCTCCTTTTCTCTGTTGACCCATACATGCAGAATTTCCAGAAAATGAATCTCAGAGATCCTACTTAGGTAAGTATCACTCAGAAGAGTTACCCAGAATAAAGTGAGACATAGATGTCCTGGGTTGATCCTCTTAGTCTTCATTACCCTCAATAATACACAAACATTGCTCATGCCAGGACCACTGCATTTGTCATACCATTTGTCTGAGATTCTCTTCCACTTAGTTCTCACTTGTCTACTGTTCTTCCTTCATTTTGGGTTTTTGCTCAAAATTACTTTGTCAAAAATGCCCTGTTTTATTGACTGTTAGGTAACAATGGTTATTTAGTCTTTTCACACCCTCTATTTCCCTTTATTGCACCTACCAAACATACAACAAATGTTTATTTGTGTAGTCATTTCTTCAAATATGTGTTTTCTTACAAGACTGCACATTTCATAAAATATGATTTATTCATAAGTCACTCCCCTGTTCCACCAGAAATAAATAGATGATAAAGAAAATTCAAATAAATGTTCTCTGGCTGGGCACAGTGGCTCATCCCTGTAATACCAGCACTTTGGAAGGTGGAGGCAGGTGGATTGCTTGAGCCCAGGAGTTTGATGCCAGCCTGGGCAACGTGGCAAAACACCATTTCTACCAAAAAAAAAAAAAGCCGGTGGTGGTATCTCGTGTCTGTAGTCCCGGGTACTCGGCTGAGGTGAGAGGACTGACTGATCCCAGGAGGTCAAGGCTGCAGCAGTGAGCTGTGATCATGCCACTGCTCTCCTGCCTGGGTGACAGAGTGAGACCCTGTTTCAAAAAAAAAAAAAAAAAACCACCATTTTATGTAAACCACCTGGTTTATGTAATAAACAAGGCCATCAGCACAATGAGGAAATTGAGCGTAAAACTTCTAAAAAGAAAAGCATGATGATGATAAGAAAGAGCTACTAAAACTAAGAATAAGCCTAGCCAAATAAGCTTTCAAAGTAGGTATTTTCACAAGAAATATGAGAGAATTTGGAAAAAAAAATTAGTATTACTGGCAATATTTTTCAAATAAATATATATTGATAAGATTTTATATTTTAAATATTCATATGGCATAACAATTTCTTCTACTACGATAATAAAAAAGCAGGAGCTTCTTATTCATAGAAACCAAATTGTTACGTTACTAAAGCTCTAAGGGTTTTTATAGATTTTGTAGGCCCCCCTTCCTCTTATGGATGGTTTGGAAAGGAGAACTCAATAATATTATGAACTTTTTAGATTGCAAAACATTTGTGCATGGCCTTGTCTTTTTCCATTTCATTTTATTTTTCATTATTACACAAACTAAATAATTGAGCAATTACATCTGAATTATCTTCAAAAAAGCATTCTGCTTAGGGAACAAGTGTAAGATTTAAGTATATATTTAATTTTTAAAGAATTCAATATTTATATATGCACATATTAAAAACTCAGAGGAATAAGTTTGATATAGAATACATTTAGTAGTAACAAAGGAAATTAAATGTTGTAAGTAATGCAAGTAGGAGATTATAACCATAAAACACATGATAGGAATTTGAAATGAATGCTTTTCTTGACCAGAAGAACAGATATAGGAAATTCCATTTGAAGAAAATAATGATGTGGATCCAATTTTAAAAAAATGAAATTGCAGGTTCACTGAGGCCTCCTTCTGCTTGCAGAAATTAAAATAGAGTTTGAATCTATAATCACTATATCTGTTGTTCCCTTTCTAGTATTTCTTAAAGCCACAAATAATTTTAATGACACGTTCTTTCTGTCTGTTCGTTTTTATGTTAGTATATACTCAGACACTTAAATAAGTATAACACAGGAAAGAGGTGAGCCATTAGTAATAAACAAAGGGATTTAAATTTGAGAAAGCAAAATTAGCACTTCTATATTCATTTTTAATCATTCACTGATAAAAATGCATTAAGTCATCAGAATTGTGCAGATTTACATAAATTTCCAAGTTTAGTTGTAGCACTTCATCGATGGAGTCATGATGAATATCTTAGAAAATCCCATCTGTTAACAAATATGTGACCTTATTAGTACAGAAAATGTCAATTAGAAGTATTATGATAACTAGAAAGGTACTGTAAATCAGATATTTGGTTTTCTCTGCAAAAAATCATTAACTGTACAGGCTTAATGGAATTTGTGAAGCAACTTTGCAACTTTGGTAATTATTAATTAACACTGAATACATTAAAACCTATATGGGAACTATTGGCTAGTTTCACACACATAATCAATGAACTGCATCAGTCAAATTTATATTCAGTTGTAGACAAAAGTGCTGTGTAAGAATCATTATAAATTAATTAGTACTTAACATTTAATTGAAATGAGCACAATGAAAAATATTTTGTTTTCAGAAAATAAGCTTATAAGCTATGAACAATTTTGTTTGCTTTTCACTCTCCATTTCACTCCCCAAACACTTTTTAAAATTAGGTCTACAAACAAAAACAAAACTGTCACTCATTTTTTTCCAACTTAACACTCACCACTACCAACTGCACAATTCTTATTACTGTAGTGAAAATTTAGTGTATGAAAAGTATGAGATCAAAAAGTAAACTCAATGAATGATGAGCTCTCAGATCCAATCACCCAGGCTTTACAATTTTAATGTTTAAGCTTTGTCATTGACTCTTGGCTTCCTTGAGTACAATCTCTCCTTCTCATTCAGCATGTCTACAAATGCTCCTCTTAACTTTTCCTAACCACTGTTCGCAGATACATTTGGGGAGAATCTTCTACAGGATGCTTAACTAATACAGCTTGTTGATGGACTCTTGTTAGTCTTTCTCTTATTTCTAAAACGATAGAAACAATTTTATCAATTAGCAACATATTCACCCTCTATTCCATAGTGGTTTCAATAGTCTACAATGATAAAGGTCAAATAAGTTTAATTCATTGTAATAAGAGGCATAATGGACACTATAGTTCCAGTATTATAGAACTCTCTAGTTCAACATTGTTACCTTCATGTTCTAACAAAGTTTTGTCTCTACCAAGCTGAAAATTTTCAACTGTGATCAAACTGTAGCAAACTCAGAGCCTCTAGGGCTACTAGATTTTGGCATGGTTCCACCTTATTAAGCAGTGTTTATTTATATGAATGGTGTAGATTTATGCTTGAATAAATCATGTTTAATCCAACTGTAGCTTAATGATGGCAGTGTAATTTGGAAGTCATCACCACAAAACATGAGAGTGTAAGGAAAACACAGGAAATCAAGAGAGCCAGATTGCAGCATGGATATAGAAACAAACAATATGAATCTTGCTCCTGTTGCTTAGGTTTTCAGGGCCTTTTCCATCTTAGCAGTAAACATATGTTCTTGAATGTCTCTAATACCCATTTAAATGAAAATCATACATTCCATTTTGGTGGTGACTTTAAGACCCATTATTTATTATGCCACATAGTGGTGTTTATCCACTATAATGATACTGCCTACCAGTTGACATTTTCCCATTTTAACCAACAGCTCTACTGATAGAAATATATGGCAGCATATAAACTATAGGTATTTTTACATTTTAATAATATTTATTTTAGGGTTGCTAATTCATTTTGAGTTTTAATATTTATAGTATTCATATCCAACATGATCAGGACAGGTTTGAACATATGTACCTGTGCAGCATTTTACCATTTTATACAATCAAGTGGTGTTTTTTTGCATAGTGATCCATCTTATTTTTATTTCTCATTGGACTGCAATCAAGTAAGACTTTGCAAACAGCAATGTGGTCATTGAAACAGTTTTTCACTTGTTAATTGTAGCTCATGCCTTCACTGTCATCTGAAACTGAGACTAACAGTCTTCCTTAAAAGAGATCTGCTTATTGATTTTGCAAAGGTTGAACAGAAGAAACTTTACTCTTTTTGGTAACTGTAACAAGCACTACCTGCCTATATTGATTACTTACTCTCCATGTTATAGTAAATTGCTATTGTGAAAACATAATGATGCTGAACATTTGTGCTCAGATGATAGGGTAATGTTTGAACACTGTGTGCCCTGTTCTTTGTAGATTCACTAATAACCTCTTTAATCAATTCTGTTAAAAATACCATGGATGCTAAAGCAGAAACTAGCCTAATGGCACAACTAATATATGAAGCATAACATTTAATGACTTCAAAAGAAATAGCATCAATTACTTTCCATCCGTTAGACAGTATGTCAGATTTTTACTAATCGTATTTATAATAAACCTAAAATAAATCTATAGAAACTTTCATTCTATGACTATTCTTCTTAAGCCAGCACTGGCGAATGTGATGGTTTATATTTTCTGACATGAATTATATGCTTAAAGAATATATTTTAATGAAAACACACAAATATTTCAAAAATAAGTACATTTTAATTTAAAGGCTTATAGAATCACATGTGTTAGAATAAGACGTCACCTGAAAAAAGCTCAATGTGGGGAATTTATGAAGATTATCATGAAAGACATTGTATCTCATCATAAAAATTATATTTAAAAAATTTTTCCTTTTAAAAAACACCAATAATTTATCTATTATATGGATTGAATTAGTTTAAATAAAAATAATTATTTGAGATAAAATTATCATCCTATTATAATATCATTCTTATAGATAGGAAATATTACTTAAACAGATTTGAATAGAACAATGAAGACTAATAAGAAAAATATCTGAAACTATTATAAGTAAAGGTGAAAAATAAAAAAGCTACATACATATAAGTTATAATTCTTAGAAAATATATTATGCTGTATTGTAATACAATATAAATACTAGCTCACTTAAGAGTATTAGCCAGTAGATTTATGTAATATTTTGTGTTGTTGCTCTTTGTTAATTTTATTTTCATTTTTCTCAGTCTTATTTTTACTTTCTATTGTTTGCATCCATTTA
The DNA here is from genome assembly GCF_024542745.1 of Macaca thibetana thibetana. Classification (NCBI taxonomy): domain Eukaryota; kingdom Metazoa; phylum Chordata; class Mammalia; order Primates; family Cercopithecidae; genus Macaca; species Macaca thibetana. The sequence goes on along the minus strand of NC_065580.1, from coordinate 174,626,660 downwards.
GAAACAAAACAATGACTATAATCTTATTATCATTATTTCTTTGGAACCTAAAATAATCAGGCCTAATTATATCAACCTCAAGATAATAACCACTTTTGAATTGGACTTTTTGTAATCAGTTGTGTATTCAATATTTTATTTTATTTTATACTTTATGTTCCAGGGTACATGTGCACAATGTGCAGGTTTGTTACATATGTATACATGTGCCATGTTGGTGTGCTGCACCCATTAACTCATCATTTACATTAGATATATCTCCTAATGCTATCCCTCCCCCACTCTCCCCACCCAACAACAGACCCGGGTGTGTGATGTTCCCCTTCCTGTGTCCAAGTGATCTCATTGTTCAATTCCCACTTATGAGTGAGAACATGTGGTGTTGTGTTTTGTGTTCTTGCGATAGTTTGCTGAGAATTATCTAACATAGTTCATGTGCTAGAAAACTGGTTGACTATATGATGATACTAATAGCACAAAATACATTTAAGAGAACATGAATTCTGTAACAGTAATATAAAATAAAATAATCAATATAAAAGAATCTATATGGATGCATTTAAGTTTCCCTGCAAAATTCAGAACAGGTTTCTAAAATGAGGATTATTTAAGATGAGCCTCACTATGCTTTTGCTTTTTCATTGATTAATAATTGATTTACAAAATCAAGTGTTTGATTTGTCCAAACTCATATAAGTTTAAACTGATGCTTTTGTGCATCAATTTCATAAATCATCATTAAAAAGTGTTGAACATATATAACTTTTTAATTTTAATATTTTATTTTTTAATTAAATTAATTAATTAATTGATTTTGAGACGGAGTCTTGCTCTGTCACCCAGGCTGGAGTGCAGTGGTGTGATCTCAGCTCACTGCAAGCTCCACCTCTTGGGTTCCCACCATTCTCCTGCCTCAGCCTCCCAAGTAGCTGGGACTACAGGTGCCCGCCACCACGCCTGGCTAACTTTTTGAATTTTTAGTAGAGACAGGGCTTCATAATGTTGACCAGGGTGGTCTCCATCTCTTCACCTCATGATCCACCCGCCTTGGCTTCTCAAAGTGCTGGGATTACAGGTGTAAGCCACCACGCCTGGCCTAAAAAGAGTTGTACATACATAACTTATTTAATGTATTTCTTAAGATGTTTGATATATTTAAAAATTAGTTTTGTTATTAAATTTGAATATAACACATTAACTTGTGTATAAATATTGAACAAACACATGAAAGCTTTAATATTCATTAATTTTTTAACTTTACTTTTTTATATTCTTCCTGAGTTTATTTTTCTCTGAAAGTTTACATATACTCAGCAGCATATTTTCTAAAATGGGGTTAATTACATTTACAAGTTTTTCAAGAGCATATACTATTTCTAACTAAATGTGTGGGAACATGTAAACATTATCTTATTGAATTTAAATGACATTTTTCCAAAGAAGACATACAAATGGCCAAAAAGCATATAAAAAATGCTCAACATCATTAATCATCAGGGAAATGCAAATTAAAACCATAATAAGATAACCATCTTACACCAGGCAGGATGGTTATTAGCAACAAGTAAAAAATTAATAGATGCTAGTGAGGATGCAGAGAAAAGGTAACACATAAACTATTGGTGGAAATGTATATTAGTACAACCTCTATGGAAAACAGTATGGAGATTTCTTAAGAACTAAAAATGGAACTACCATTTCAATCCAGCAATCCCACTATTAGTTATCGACCCTATAGAAAAGAAACCATTATATTAAAAAGATACTGTACTTGTATATTTACTGCAGCATTACTCACAATAGCAAAGATATAGAATCAACGCATGTCTCCATCAACAAATGATGAATAGAGAAAATGTAATGAAACACTACTCAGCCATGAAAAAGAAAAAAATCACTGCTTTGCAGCAACATAGATGGAACTAGATGCTATTATCTTAAGTGAAGCAACTCAGAAAAGAAAGTCAAATAATGAATGTTCTCACTGAGAAGTGGGAGCTAAATAATGTGTATACAGGAATATAATGAGTGGAATAACAGACATTGGAAACTTGCAAAGGTAGGATGGTGAGAGGGTAACGAGAAATGAGAACTTACTTAATGGGTACATTGTACATTATTCAGGTGATGGGTACCTTAAAGCCCAGACTTCATCACTACATGATGTCCATGAAACAAAATTGTACCCCTGAAATCTATTTTTCAGAAGTTAACATATTAAATTTTTAGAGCAGTTGTAGGTTCACAGTAAAATTGAATAAAAAGTTCAGAGTTCCCATACACTCCCTGCCCCATCCACATACAACCTCCCACACTATTCATTGACTTTTCTCGTATTCTTTCATAGTATGTTTAATTCCTTAGTTATTACTCTTTGAAAACTAGATTTTTCCTCAATTATTTTAGAGAAATATGTATGCAATAGGAATTCTAATGTTAAACATTGCCCATTATACTATTAATATATATGAATAAGATTTGCAAACCTGGATAATTATTTCAGCCAAGATTAATGTACTTAAAATACAAGATAATAGCTTTACCCAAATAAAATATTAAAATGATTTATACTATTTATTATAATCTTTATTAAAGGCTACACACATGCATGCATCGCCATAGTTTAATGCCTTCTGTATTCTTTTTACCATATGTATCTTTTCACACTCATTGTTTGTGTACTTCTAAAGAAATCAACCATCTATAATATTTAAGACTCTATTTTTACTGAGGACCAAATATAAAATTCATCTCTCAGAGGCTTCAATTCGGGGTAAAGTGCTAAATAAATTAGCCAGCAAACAAAAAAAATCGTTTTCTTTTAAATGTTTCTTTGCTCAACACCTATGAAATGTCCTAAAGATAATTTTGAAATTCAGTAAATATGCTTGGTACAAGTCTCATTTTTCTCTTATATTTATATATTTAAGATTATATGCTTTAATTATTTAAATATTAATGGTGTTTAGATATTATTTAAATATTTAAAAATTATTTAAATATTTCAATATAAATAATTATTTAAATATAAATAAAATTCACATATTTTCTATTTATACTGCAATTTCAACTTCAGTATTTAAGAAATTATTTTAGTAAACGTGATTTTAGGTTTACTTTGCTTAGAGTTAATTTCTGTAGACTGGAGAGCATCAGTGAGGTAAGGAGGGTCTTTTAGAAATAAAGATTTTCATGCAGTGGGACTAGCAGAAAATGATTCATGGAAGTGTGGAATCACTTGAAACCTTCAGCAAACTGTTATGTACCTGGGTTATATCAAGGGATGGGTTTTTGTTTTTATTGTTGTTGTTTGTTTTTTGAGACAGAGTCTTGCTCTGTTGCCCAGGCTGGAGTGCAATGGTATAATCTCGGCTCACTGCAACCTCTGCCACCCACGGTCAATCAATTCTCCTGCCTCAGCCTCCTGAGTAGCTGGGATTACAGGTGCATACCACCATGCCCAGTTAATTTTGTATTTTTAGTAGATACGGGATTTCACCGTGTTGGTCAGGCTGGTCTCGAACTCATGACCTTGTGATCCACCCGCCTTGGCCTCCCAAAGTGCTGGGATTACAGGTGTGAGCCACCATACCCGGTCAAGATGCGTTTTAAAAGCGAGGAATGTGTCAGATTATGAAAGGATATGTTTGCTAAATAAGTCATTTGATCTTTTTTTCCTAAGAGTTTTATTAGAAAAAAACATAATTTTTATTAACGGTAAATTGTACTTGCCTAATTTAATCAATTTATTTCAATATTCAGGGATAACAAGTTTGCACTGATGTAGTGAAATGATTAGGGGAGTATGGACTATCATCAGCACAAAAGTCAAAAGGCTGCTACAAGAATCCAGGTCAGAAGTTTTGATGATTTAAAGAAAGGACATACCACTGGGAAACAGGGACCCACACAAGATAGACATTCAGAAGACAGGCTCTGTTAATTGATGATGTATTTCAGTGTAATAGGGTAATAAAGAGAAAACCATATGGACATTCATTCTTCCCTAACCCTAAATTTAATGTACATCTAATAGTGTAGTGATTGTATTAAACTCTGATTTTACAGGTATGGAATTGGGCTTGATATTCTACCTTTCTAGCAAGCTTCCAGGTTAGGCTTATGCTGGTAGCACTCAAAATACACTTTGAGTAACACAGTACCAAATTTCTTAAGGTTTCATGATTTTAAAATGGCAGGAAAGATTAAGACAAAACATGTAGTACACACACACACACACACACTCTCATACACACACTAATATGAAGGGAAGCGTACAAGTAAAGTTGTGAAAATATAGAGAGAATATACCACTACCACAAAAAGGAAAGCTGACAGTGATAAAGTTATAGTTATTTGTATCTGGAGAGGAAGAATTTTCAGAGGGTTCTAATAACCATAGAATAATTTCTGAGCTAATTTTAATAATACATAGTCTACTTCAGTACTTCCTGGACCTTTGGCTCAAGAAAATTAAGTGCTTAGTGATCTCTATGACAGAAAAGGAACAGGTTGACATTAGGAGATGTATTAAAAGGAAAGAAAAAAATTATATGGCAAACGGCATTCACATTTTAACACTTTTCTACCTTACTTTCTCATTTCATATAAAGTAGAATTCAAATAAAAGTACAAACATCATGGTAAAATCAGGATGTTTATGAGGAATTACTTAAACTCTTATTCTCTGAGGAGAATGGGTAAAAAACATTGACTAAGATATCTATAAATGTTAATAGAAAGCGTTGACAAGTATGCCTGAGTCATACTCAACAGGTAGTAGCTCGAATATGGATAGTTGTTTAAGTTTTCTTCCATTTTAGAACAGATCTTTTATCTATCTTTCTTTTATTTACTCTACATGCTTTCTCTTCCTTTAGAAGAGTACTTTTCTATGTGCTAATTGAACTTTCTCCCTGCTTCAAATAAGTTTTCTATATGATCTGCTGATTTCTGATATAACTCCCTGTTTATTAGGTATAATTATAGACAGGAATGTCTTTTCCTGGAAACCATTAAACTGAAGCCAAGATTGCCTATTTTTCTCTGCTGGAATTTCTAATATGTCAGTTAAGAAAGCTGGTTGGAAGTAAGAGAGAATGGAGCCAGCATGCAGAGAAAAGTAGGTAGATGAGATAAAGAAACAGTTGAAATTGGAGTCTCTAGTTCTAAATGATTTTGTCACTCATTGGCTTTTCTGATCTCCAAGACTTTTCATCATCCAATACTCCACATATACTGTGGGCATATAATCACTGCCTCTTAGAGTCTAAAGCAGGGCTGGAAAGAAATTCCTTAGCAATAAAAAAGTATGACAAATTCATTCTCAAAATAATGTTATTAAGAGTAAAATACACAAAAAGGAAGAAACATATTTTCCATTTCTTTCCTATTCTGAATTTTGTAATAGCTGCTACTCTGCAGGGTTCAATAAAGTTCATTTTCATGTCATCCAAACTTTATTGATTCAGTTCAGCTTCGTGAGTTTGCACTGAAGTATTGCTCACCCTAAAAGAATGCTAATGAAATAATTCTACGACATCTATATAACCTTGCGGTAAAAGGCACACCAGTGTAAAGTTGGGTGAATTACAGTCTATTTGATGCTTGATTTACTCTATAGCTGTCTCCAGTAATGAAATATAGCAGCCAGGAACTAAAGCTTGGGTGAGTTTCCAACAGATTAGGAGTTATTTGGTGAAGAGAGTAGACCTCTGGGGAAACACTAAAAATAAATTTGGTTATTTAAAAATTCTCTCCTTTTTTTTTTTTTTTTTTTTGGCTCTGGTCTATATTTGGGTTTGCTTCTGACCAAAGTAAGTTGGAAGTTGACACAGTTACATATATTTATCTTTCTTTCCTAATCAATTTAGGATATCAGAATCATTTCATTGATGCTAATATAGGAGAGATTAATATTCAAAAATCTTTACTGAAGTGAAAGTAAAAGGAATGGCTGAAAATCAGCTGACAGCCAGTTTCTACATGTTTCACTTCAACTTAACATTCAGACATTGTTCAGATCCCCTGAGGGTACTTATGTTCCGAATATTTACTAAAGTGCTGGACTGGATATTATGTTTTTAAAGAAGAAAAATGCTGTAGATTATTATAAAAGAAGGAAGCTTCTTTCTCTAAAGATCACATTTTTAAAATTTAGGAGTGGTGGAAGTTTCTAACATATATCCGTAGTGATATATCACTAGGATAAACCCATTATTATAATATTCAACCAGCACCTTTAGATATAGCATTTTACTTATGAACCTTAGTGAATAAATACTTCGTTTTTCACAATAGAGGTACTTAAACTTTAATCAATACAAAATCTGATATTTATATTTTTTTATCCAGCAAAGTATTGTAGTAGAATATTTTCCTTAAAATGGAATATAGAATCCAATATTCCAATCCTATATGGAAAAATAAGGCTATGTGTACGTGTGTGTGTGTGTATATATATATGTATGTGTGTATATATGTGTATATATGTATATATAATTTTATTATGCAAAGAAAAAAGAATAATTATTTTTATGAATATTTATGTAATGTAAAACCCAAAGACTGTCTTTTCTCTTCTCAAATATATCAACTTAGTTCTAATTTTTATACTATATCTATAAAGTTCATCATCATATACATGATATAATTTGGAATTTACTAATACTTTTGATGAATAATATACCAGTCAAAAGACAAGACATAATTTAAACATGTATTGCAAATTTAAAAATTGAAGGAATTTCAACTTTTAATAAATTTGTGGTTCTGTGCGGTATTAGACAACATAATATCATGTACCTATAATATATAGATATTGCTATAATCTATGATTCACCCTGCAACAAAAAAGTAACATAAATGAAAAAGATGAAATGTATTTAATATGAATTAGTTTTTTTTAAAACCTGGCAAAAATTTAAGAGATAAAGAAAAATAAAATATTTAGGATCATAATTGCACTCTTAACAACTATATGATATTGGACATATTGTTTGTTCTGATATTCCATCTCCCTTCCTTTGGTAACATTGCGCATGTTTTTGCCAGAAATTATCTCAAATTATTGCCATTATGTATTTTTCTTTTCATATTAAAAAAAAAGCAGATGAAATATGTCTTTTTAAAAGGTGCTTCACAAACATTTTATTAACTTGATATCTTAATTTATGCTTCCTTAGATATCACTGAGATTATGGTTACATGTAATTAGTGATTCTACATCTGAATTACTAAAGTTAATAATTTGAAGTTAACATTTTGCTACTAAATTGGCTTTGCCTTAATTTGGAATAGTTCTCAATTGTAAGATTTGTTTCCATTCACAGTCCAGATTTCACAATCCCTATTGGCCAATTTGGTCATGTAAATAAATATTTTATTAATGGTGATCTTGATTTTAAAAAGCACATATAAATACTTTGTAACTAAAATATAAACTGAATAAATTAAAAAATCCTCTAACAAAAATTATTCTTTTTACTTACCCAAGTGACAGATCTATGGCAGTACTGATTTGTCTAAACATTTCAGAATCAACCTGTTTATGTGAACTCTTGGTTCATTCAATCAAATATCTACACTGACAATTTGTTATTTGATTAATTGCTTTGATAAATAAGACAATGAAATGGATTATGGATACTCATATAGAAATAACTGTACATCTAGCTAAATTATTTAACTTTATAATTTATCTCAAAAATTATTCCATAAACAAATTCAACAGGATATTCATAAAAAATAAAAACAACTGAAATATGAATACAAACAAAAACATGATTCACGAAATAATTATGCTGAGTGAAAAAAAACTGTGTAAAAAGAAATATATATTTTATGAAAATTCAAAGTGATCTTTGGTAGCCAAAATTATACCATTAGTTACATAAAGTACGAGTCACCATGAGATAACTTTTGTATGTGACAGACATATGTTTATTTATTTTATTTATTTCTTCATTCTGGTGATGGGTTTATAGGTATATAGATATTTGTTTCTTTTTCTTAACTTTTTTTTTAAGTTCAGGGGTACATGTGCAGATTTGTTACATAGGTAAACGCATGTCACAGGGGTTTGTTATACAGATTATTTTGCCATGCAGGTATTAAGCCTAGTACCCATTAGTTATTTTTCTTGATCCCTCCGTCCTCCAAACTCTTCACTTTCAAGTAGAACCCAGTGTCTGTTGTGTCCCTGTATGTGTCCACGTGTTCTTATCATTTAGCTCTCACTTATATGCTCTCACTGGTTTTTCTGTTACTGTGTTAGTTTCCTAATGTAGAAATAATAGATGATGACCTCCAGCTTCCTCCACGTTCCTGCAAAGGACATCATCTCATTCTTTTTTATGAACATATGGTTGGATAGTATTCCATGGTACATGTGTAGCACATTTTTAAAATCTATTCTACCACTGATGGGCATTTAGGGGGATTCCATGTCTATTTTATTATGAATAGTGCTGCAATAAACACGCGTGCATGTGTATTTATGATAGAATGATTTATATTCCTTTGGGTATATACCCAGTAATGGGATTGCTGGGTCAAATAGTATTTCTGTTTTCAGCTCTTTGAAAAATGGCCACACTGCTTTCCACAATGGTGGAACTAATTTACACTCCTACAAACAGTGTATAAATGTTCTCTTTTCTCTGCAACCTTGCCAGCATGTTATTTTTTGACTTTTTAGTAATAACCATTCTGACTGGTATGAGATAGTATTTCATAGTGGTTTTGATTTGCATTTCTCTAATGATCAGTGATATTGGGCACTTTTTATATGCTTCTTGGTCTCCTGTATGTCTTCTTTTCTTTTCTTTTTTTTTTTCTTGAGACAGAGTCTTGCTCTGTTGCCCAGGCTGGAGTGCAGTGGTATGATCTTGGCTCCCTGCAGCACTCTGCCTCCCAGGTTCCAGCGATTCTCCTGCCTCAGGTTCCTGGGTAGCTGAAATTACAGGTGCATGCCACCACGCCTGGCTAATTTTTGTATTTTTAGTAGAGACGGGGTTTCACGATGTTGGTCAGGCTGGTCTCGAACTCCTGACCTCAGGAGATCCGCCCACCTCGGTCTCCCAAAGTGCTGGGATAACAGGCGTGAGCCACCACACCTGGCTGTATGTCTTATTTTCAAAAGTGTCTGTTAATGCCTTTTGCCCACCTTTCAATGGGGTTGTTTGGTTTTTGCTTGTACATTTGTTTAAGTTCCTTATAGATATTAGATCTTTGTCAGATACAGTTTGCAAAACTGTTCTCCTACTCTGTAGGTTGTCTGTTTACTATCTATTCTGTGTCATTGGTATATGTATCAGGTTTTGTACAATATCATGCTATTTTGGCTACTGTAGCCCCATAGTATAGTTGGAATTTGGTAGCAATTTGTTCTTTTTGCTTAGGCTGCTTTTTTCTTCTTGCTTAGTTTTGCCTTGGCTATTTGGGCTCTTTTTTGGTTCCATATAAATTTTGAAATAGAATTTTCTAGTTATGGAAAGAATGTCACTGGTAGTTTGATAGGATAGTATTGAATCTGTAAATTGCTCTGGGGGCAGTATGGCCATTTTAACAATATTTATTCTTACTATTCATGATCATGGAATGCTTTTCTATTTGTTTGCATTATCTCTGATTTGTTTGTACAATGTTTTGTAGTTGTCATTGTAGAGACCTTTAATCTCTCTGGTTGTCTGTATTCCTAGGTATTTTATTCTTTTTGTGGCAACTGTGAGTGGGATTGCCTTCCTGATTTGGCTCTTGCCTTGATTGTTGTTAGTGTATAGGAATTCTAGTGAGTTTTGTACATTGATTTTATTTCCTGAAACTTTGCTGAAGTTGTTTATCAGCTGAAGGAGATTTTGTAACAAGACTATGGGGTTTCCTAGGTTTAGAATCATATCATCTGCAAACCGAGATAGTTTGGCTTCCTATCTTTTTTTTTTTTCTTGGAGATGGAGTCTTGCTTTGTCACCCAGGCTGGAGTGCAGTGGCGTCATCTTGGCTCACTGCAAGCTCTGCCTCCCTGGTTCACGCCATTCTCCTGCCTCAGCCTCCTGAGTAGCTTGGACTACAGGCGCCCAAGACCACGCCTGGCTAATTTTTTGTATTTTTAGTAGAGACAGGGTTTCACCGTGTTAGCCAGGATGGTCTTGATCTCTTGACCTTGTGATCTGCCTGCCTCAGCCTCCCAAAGTGCTGGGATGACAGGCATGAGCCACCCATACCCGGCCTGCCTCCCTGTCTTATTTTGGTGTACTTTTTTCTTTCTCTTGCCTGTTTGTCTGGCTAGGATGTCCAATACTATGTTGAATAGGTGTAGTGAGAGAGGACATCCTTGTCTTGTGTTGGTTTTCAAGGGGAAAGCGTCCAGCTTTTTCCCTTTCAGTATAATGTTGGCTGTGGGTTTGTCACAGATGGTTCTTATTATTTTGAGGTATGTTTCTTCAGTAACTAGTTTACCGAGAGTTTTTATCATAAACGGGCATCGAATATTATTGACTTTTCTGCATCTACTGAGATAATCATGGGTTTTTTTTTCTTTATTTCTCTTTAAGTGATGAATCACTTTTATTTATTTGCATATTTAAATCAACTTTGCATCCCAGGGATGAAGCCTACTTAATTGTGGTGGATAAGCTATTTGGGTTAGCTGGATTAGCTGGGTTCAGTTTGCCAGTATTTTGCTGAGAATTTTTGTATTGATATTCATCAAGGAGATAGGCCTGAAGTTTTCTTTATTTGTTGTGTCTCTGCCAGGTTTTGGTATCAGGATGATGCTGGGCGCATAAAATGTATTAGGGAGGCGTCCCTCTTTCTTAATTTTTTGGAATAGCTCCTATAGGAATAGTACCAACTCTTCTTTGTACATCTTGTAGAATTTGGCTGTGAATCCATCTGGTCCTGGGCTTTTTTAGTTGGTAGGTTATTTACTACTGATTCAATTTTAGAGTTTGTTATTGGTCTGTTCAGGGATTCAGTTTCGTCCTAGTTTTGTCTTGGGAGGATATATGTATCCAGGAATTTATCCATTTCGTCTAGATTTTCTAGCTTGTGTGCATAGAGGTATTCATAATATTTTCTAATTGTTATTTGTATTTTGTAGGATGAGTGGTAATATCGTTCTTTCAATTGTTCTAATTGTGTTTATTTGGATCGTCTCTATTTTTTTCTTTATTAATCTAGCTAACAGTCTATTTAATTATATTACAAAAAAAAACCCTCCTGTATTTGTTGATCTTTTAGTGTTCCGTGTCTCAATTTTCTTTAGTTCGCGGCTGATTTTGGTTATTTTTTGTCTCCTGCTAGCTTTGGGATTGGTTTGCTCTTAGTTCTCTAGTTCTTTTAGTTGTGATGGTAGCTTGTTAAATTCAAATCTTTCTAACTTATTGATGTGGGCATTTAGTGCTATAAATTTCCTCCTTAACACTGCTTAGCTGTGTTCCAGAGATTCTGATATTTTGTATCTTTGTGCTCATTAGTTTAAAATAAATGTTTGACTTCTGCCTTAATTTACTTATCCAAAAGTCATTCAGGAGCAGGTTATTTAACTTTCATGTGATTGTACGATTTTGAGTGATTTTCCTAATTTCGATTCTTAATTTTATTGCAGTCTGGTCCGAGAGAGTGGTTGATACGATATCAGTTCTTTTTGCATTTGCTGAGGATTGTTTTATGTCCAATTGTGTGGTCAGTTTTAGAGTATGTGCTATGTGGTGATGAGAAGAACTTTGCATGGCTAGCAAAGTTCTATTCACTAAAACATTTCCACGGATATTCAAACTTCCGAAGTTTTTTTTTTTTTAAAGATGACAGAATGTATATATTTTAATAGGAAATTAATGATTCTGTTGTGACCGAATATATCCTAAAAAGAAAGATAAGAAAGGATATTCAATCTAAGGAAAATTCGTACATTTGAGTAGTGACAGGGACTTGGTAATTGAAAAATAAAGAGTTAGGTCAATGCCAGAGAAAAACTTTATGTTTACAGTTTCTGTGAATCTACTTTTACACTTAAGCTAACTGAAGATAGTTACTTTAAAATTTATTTCTAGTGATTATGTCTTCATTAATAATTTCAGTTGCATCTAACAGTTTCTTATTATGTTTTGGTTTACTTTTTAGGAAAACAGCTACAGATTTCTCCTCTCATCCTAAAGTCAGTCATTCACAGTATGTATGGTATTTCAAATTGGGCTTATCAAAATGCAAATTAATACAAACAACACCCACAATCCTTTGCAACTAAATATTCCCTAAGTATGTCTACTTAATTATAATATTTTAGAAAGAAGTACTTATTTCTAATGTTAGAAACCTAGCAGAAATGTACAGATATCTAGATACTTGGCTCAAATAATTCTCCAAACCCAAATAATTCTTAGCAGATGTTCTATTCATATATATATACATACACACACACACACACACACACACACACACATATATCTTTTTAGACAGAGTCTTGCTCTGTCGCCAGGCTGGAGTGCAGTGGCGTGATCTCAGCTCACTGCAACCTCCTCCTCCCGGGTTCAAGAGATTCTTCCGCCTCAGCCCCCCGAGTAGCTGGGGTTACAGTCACGCACTACTATGCACGGCTACTTTTTTGTATTTTAGTAGAGACGGGGTTTCACTATGTTGGCCCGGATGGTCTCTATCTCCTGAGCTCGTGATCCAGCCACCTCGGCCTCCCAAAGTGCTGGAGTTACAGGCGTGAGTCACCACACTTGGCCCATATTCTTTAAAAGACACGTGTTACCATTTTATTACAGCGTTTTAAGTTTTTATATGAGTTTTTCTATTATGTCTAATTTAGATAACCACGAATCAAGCTATCTTCCCTCTCACTCTTGTATTCTCCTTTCTCCTGCTCTTTCCACCTTTTCATCTGTATTCCTCAAACTCTAACAGCAGCACAAAGTTTTCTTAAGCCTGGTCCGTGTAAAAATGAATAATATCTCAAACTTCGAAAACAGTCACAATAATAGAATTCAATTCAAAAAATAGAAGGATGCTAATTAAAAGTAGCTTGTTAGACATTTGAGGAAAAGGACAAAAAGTAAATGGCTGATTTCCAAACTGTTTGACAAAGAAAATAAATAAATAAATAAATAAATAAACAGAAGAATAAAAGGATTAAATCTGTCCAACAAACCCTATTGTCTTCACTTTTACTAGCAGCTTTCAGGGTTATTGATTTTGACAAAAGGCTTCCCAAACAGAGGAAAGTTGTTCAGTTTTCTTTTTAACCTTTGGAATTCAGTGTTTTCCCTTTATAGGTGTTCAGAATAGTTCTATCACAGACTGGTTGGCATGTAAAATTATTTCCAAGTGAACACCAACTAGACTTATGTGGAATGTTCATATTCAGGCACATGCTTCGTATCATTGCCCAAATCCAAAACATTTTTGTCAGATATTCTGTTCAGCTTATTAATCCTTTAATATTTGTATTACAAAAACTTGTCTAATAATATTGTCTTGGATTTAATAATCATAACAATCAAAATGTTCTTATCCATGTCTATTTTCTGTTTAAAATGAAGTTCCTTTGGTCTTTTTCTCCGGCATATGTGCTCTATGATACTAATAGTTTCTCTAACATATGAGGAATCACTCTTTAGGTTATTTTCTTTTAAACAGATTCACAATCTTTACCTTTTTATATACACACATATGCATTACAGAAATATTTACTCTTCTATAAAAGTGTTCCATAAAATCAAGATGCAAACAATTTGCCTACCATTTCCAGATAGTGTAGTTTGTTCCTAACATTACAATATATGGTAAGATTGTATTGAAAGAAAGAATCTACAGAATGTTTTACAATAATTTTATGAGAAATTACTAATGAGAGCAGTGAGGAAGGAAAAATCCAAAAGTAGTTGGAAGAAAAAATGTAAAAATAATCACAAGCATTTATCAGAAAAAACGTTCCTATTCAGTTTTCGAGAGTGCTGTATGGATAAATAATTAACATTAACTTATTCTCTTCCTACTGCCTATAATACGTCATCATGAGGCAGAAAATTTTGTCAAAAACAAATGGTGAAATTGATGACACATTGGAACGCAAATGTTATGGTTTGAAGGTCTCCTCCAAAACTCCTGTTGCAATTGAATTCCTATTGTAATAATATGAACAAAGAAGACCTTGAAGAATGATTAGGTCGTGAGGGTTCTGTGCACTCACTTGCTCTTCTGTCATTTTATGATGCAGTGAGAAGGTCCTCACCATATGTGGCCACTGAATATTAAACTTTCAGCCTCCAGAACCATGAATCAAATAAACTTCTATTGTTTATAAGTTACCCAGTTTGTGGTATTCTGCTAGAGCAGCAGAAAATTAAACAAGACAACAAGGGAAGAATTCAATCCTTTGTTCATGAAAATTTTTTAATGTGGAAAATAAATGTTTATTACAAAGAAGGAATGTGTACATAGAGTGAAACATATAGAGTGACATTTCTGTTCTTCTATTCTTCTTTGCTTCAAAACCAAGAGTGTTATACTACGTAGAAACAGCTTTGGTTTTACATTTTTGTCCCGATTTATTTATTTTTTTCTAGTTTAACTTAAAAATCAATAGTGTCAAGGAAAAGGTGAGAGGAAAATAAGCTAATCAACACTTAGAAGGTGACAAGTAGGTAATTTAACCCATGATATCTTACTGGAATCCCAGTAAAGAAGGAATTATCACAAATTGCATCTTTAACTCTTACAACTACACAGTCAGGTAATTTATTTTTAAGTAGTAAATTTTTTATTATCTTAACTAGAATGTCACCACATATATTCTTTTCTTTTTTTTCTTTTTTTTTTTTTTTTTTGAGTCTTGCTTTGTCACCTAGTCTGCAGTGCAGTGAAACAATCTCAGCTCACTGCAACCTCCGCCTCCCACATTCAAGCGATTCTCCTGCCTCAGTCCCCTGAATAACTGGGACTACAGGAGCCTGCCATCACGCCCAGCTAAGTTTTGTATTTTCAGTAGAGATGGGGTTTCACCATGTTCATCAGGGTGGTCTCGAACACCTGACCTCATGATCCATCCGCCTCACCCTCCGAAAGTGTTGGGATTACAGGCATGAGCCACCGTACCAGGCCCACATATTTTCTAAGATTAAAGGTGGCATCCAATTTGCTGGTAATTATGAAATGAATAATTAATTGAATTTTTTTAAATTTTAATACCTATCTTTCTGTTTAGAAAGCATACTTCAAATTTTTTGATAATCCCTTTCATTGCTTTATTCATGTCGTGGAATTGGGGGAAAAAAGATAAATCGTGTTTTCAAAACAGAAACATTTTCAGAAGGAAACAGATAACAGAAGAAAAAAGATAAATTAATAATTATTAATATGTAATAATTAATAACATATTAACATATGTTAATATTTATTAACATACTATTAATGTTAATAAATAGTAACAGAAAATTTATTCACATTAAAGATTAAAATGTTTCTTTAAAAAAAGCAAAGTCAACTATGCATTTCTCAATGCAATTATTTAAATGTAAGCTTCCTAAAATACACTTGACTATCATTTATTTACTTTGTATTATTTTTATAAAGACAATAAGTGCATCTATTTAATAACTAATGTACTCCTCAAGAAGCCTTTTAAACTTTTGTCACAGTAAATGTAACATTCTTGATCTTTTTGACAATCTGAATAGCCCTAACCTCAAAATAAGGTGTAAATTGTTGCTTACAAATATATACAGGACTTCTGTGATCAAAACATAACTAATCTCATAAATTTACAACAAATCAAAGAGCCAATCCCATGTCATATAGCGTAGGTCAAATATTAAAGAGGTTGTCAGATCAATTCTTCAAGAGAGTTTTAAAATGTACTAGCATTTAAGTACTATTGTAGGAGAGGCAAAGGAAAATAGGACTCAACCTCTTGCCAAGAAAGAGTATTTATTTTTTTCTTAGTAGTGGATATTCTCAGTATTATTGATATTTCATATGTTTTAGACCATCAAAAATATAAGTAAGAAAAAAGTGATGGGATTAAAAAAACTAGCTGTCTCAATTGGTGCTATATCTCTAGGATACTGAAAATTTTAAAAAATATGGATAAAAATAGACATAGCTACTGCAATGGCCCATTAGTGATTTTTTAAATGTTTTTATCTTAATTTTAATTTGATTTTTTAAAATTTTAAACAATTCCAATAATCTTTAAATTTAGTTACCTGAAAAATGATTAATGTAAATAACTAAATGCTAAAAAGTAATTATTTAAAAGGTGTTTTTTTTTTTTTTTTTTTTTTTTTTTTTTTTTTTTTTGAGATGGAGTCTCGCTGTCGCCCAGGCTGGAGTGCAGTGGCGGGATCTCAACTCACTGCAGGCTCCGCCTCCCGGGTTCACCATTCTCCTGCCTCAGCCTCCCGAGTAGCTGGGACTACAGGTGCTGCCACCACGCCCGGCTAATTTTTTGTATTTTTGGTAGAGACGGGGTTTCAGCATGTTAGCCAGGATGGTCTCAATCTCCTGACCTCGTGATCCACCTGCCTTGGCCTCCCAAAGTGCTGGGATTACAGGTGTGAGCCACCGTGCCCAGCCTAAAAGGTTTTTTTAAAAGCATACACAACACTGAAAGAAAGTATAAGATTTTTAAATACCAAATATGAAATGTCAACATACATTTAAAGAGCCTGCTGAAGCCAGGGACTACCATAAGCCAGCTACCAGTCACTGCATCATAACGGGAAGAGTTTTCATGGTTGCGCTGGTAGGAACAGAATGGGCTTACGGCCAAGTTATCAAAAATAGAGAGTCTATGCCAACAAAACCCTCAGTGAAAGACGGTCTACCAGGTCAAGCAAAAAACAAAGGAAACAACTTATATACAAACGGAAAGAAAGTGACACTTGCCACTAGTTTCTGAATGACTGACAATGTTTTCTTTGGGAATTCTTAAAAAGAGTAGTTTGACTCAGGCCTGTAATCCCAGCACTTTGGGAGGCTGAGGAGGGCGGATCACGAGGTCAGGAGATCAAGACCATCCTGGCTAACACAGTGAAACCCCGTCTCTACTAAAAAATACAAAAAATTAGCCGGGCAAGGTGACGGCGCCTGTAGTTCTAGCTACTCGGGAGGCTGAGGCAGGAGAATGGCTGGAACCCAGGAGGCGGAGCTTGCAGTGAGCCGAGATCACACCACTGCACTCCAGCCCGGGCGACAGAGCGAGACTCGGTCTAAAACAAATAATAATAAATTAAAAAAAAAAAAAAAACACACAGCAGTTGGCATCCCTGAGTTTGAGGTCAATGTGCACACTATGTGACACATGCAAAGAATGTCAATATGATAAATTTTGTTTAAAGTGTCCCATATTGCCCACAATCCTATTCAGAGAATGAATTAAAACTTTCTCTGCAGGAATAAATCCTAAAACAGACTAGTTAAAATTTTGCAAGATAAAGTTCAAATAAGCATGTTTTAAGCAAACAAAAAATCATACTATAAACCAACTCTTTTTATTCAACACTATTTCAACAAATATTATTTGAGTACTTGATACGAGGTACTGTTCTAGATTCTAGGAATGCTATAGTAAGCAACAAAGAAAAATTAATCCCTGCACGCATGGGTTGTAGATTCTAGTGAAGAAGATAAACAGAAAATTCAATCTATAATTGCATGGTATTATATGTTTAAAGATAATAGCTTTTGTGTGAGTCAAGGTTCGCCAGAGAAACAGAAGCAATAGAATATATATACATTTACAAGGGAATTTTCTAATGGGAATTGGCTCAAGCGATTATGGAGGATGAGCAGTTCTACAATATGTTGTCTTCAAGCTGGAGAACCAGAACACCTGGGGGTGTCATTCAGTTTGAGTCGAAGGGATGGAGAACCGGGGGAGCCAATGTTGTCACTCAGCCTGAGGGCAGAGGCTTGAGAATCAGAAGCTTCCATGTATGAGGGCAGGAGAAGATGGATGTCTTAGCTCAAGAACAAAGAGCAAATTTGCTCTTCCTGTGGACAATTTGTTATACTGATCCCTCAACAGGTTAGATGATGCCCGACCACATTTATGAGGGCATATCTTCTTTTCAGTTTCCTGATTCAAAAGCTAATCTCTTCCAGAAACACCCTCACAGTCACACCTAGAATGAAAAATGGTTTACAAGCTTCTGGATATCCCTTAACCCAGTCAAATTGATATAGAAGGGTAACCATCACAAGTCCATCGTGTGTCAAATTGGCACGCAAGTGTATTTTATTATGCCATACTTAATCTCCCAGTAAAGACAATAACAAAGTCATAATTTCACCTAGTATGAAACAACTATCCTTTGTACAACCAAAAACACACTACTCTTTCTTGCAGAAAAGGAAACACAATTTTAAGTACCTTTACACTTCAATAGTGGAGTATTGCTGTACATGCCCATCTATATGGCTTGGTGAGTCAGATAACACCTATAAGCCATGTTTTGTCAATTATCTGATTATTCCTTAACCCAGCAAGTTGACACATAAAATTAACCATTCCAGCTTCTATGGGAAATTTTGGGTGGGTTAAATGCAATGTATTGAGCTAGAGGGACAACACAATGAATAAAAATCTATAGAAACAAACAGACAAATAGTTCTCCAAGGACTTCTGCTATATATGAAATAGCAAATTAAATAGCAAATTAAACAGACAAGACCGAAAACAGAATGAGAGAGAGACAGGCAGACAGACAGAGGACAGACAGAGGAAGATGGAGAAAAAATTGAAAAAATTAAATAGATTTCACCACATATTACAGAGGAAAAGGGCTATGAAATACTTAAACATAAGATGTTTTAAAATATGCTTCTCATATAAACTAATCAAGTAGATGATTTCAAGGTAACATATGAAAGAGAAGCAATATTTTGTGTGTGTGTGTGTGTGTGTGTGTGTATGTGTGTATACACTGTTTGAGAATTTTCTAGGACTGAAGAAATCCATGATGCAGGAAGCACAATATCTGTTCATTAGCACTAATGGAAATACCTTAGTAACTAGATAAATAATAGTATCACTAGAGAGTAATTTATGAAGCAAGATCTGTTGAATTATCTTCAAAAATGATAACAAGGCTGACAAGCAATTTCTCAACAATGAAAAAAAGAAGCCAAAAGTCAATTAGAGAATGTCTTCCAGACGCTGAAAGAAAATGTTCATCCAGTAGAACTGTGTACTTCTGGCAGGACAAATAAACAATTTCAATGATTCCTTAGAATATGTTTTATTTGATAGAAAATGACTTAATTATTGTAGGAAAAAATCATGGCTTGTCTGGGGTTACCATAAAAGTTTCTTTTATCAATTTCAGCAAGAGTTTCCCAACGCATGTTCCGCAAGTTACTGAAGGCGGGATACACTTTGAAAGTCGTTTCCAGACATTCGTTAACCGGTGAACATGTGCACAGGAACATATATCTGACATTTACAGAATGGCAGTGTCAGGTTCAGGTGTTCTGGGTCATTACATATAATGTTACTATTGCACAGTTCCACACTAATAATTGCAGTTGATTAAAATTAGGCCTTTCTATTGTTTATAGGCTTTATTAATTGTTATGCTTATTACACTACAGTAACCAATTTAATTAAAATTTTTGAATTAGGGCAAAACAGAAACATTTTCAGAAGAAAAAAGTATAAAGAAGTCGTTTAGAACTGTAAGAGGTTCACTAAAAGTCAGTGAATAAATTTCAAAATGAAAAAAAAGGTTTCTCAAAATGAATATGTATGATTCAATACAGAATGTCTAACAAAGGAATAAGTTAATCTCTAAATAAATAAAAACATTAGTTGATAGTATAAAAACACACACACAAAAGTTCTAAATGATGATGATACTCAGCAGGACCAGATTAAGTTACTAGGCAATACAAGTAAATAAACCGGTACAAGGGGGGAATGGGTGGGTGAGAATGTCCTTTATTTTCCTTCTGTTGTTTGGAAGGGGAGTAAATATATATGTTAAATGAGTAGTAGGTTAAGTCTATGTGTTATATTATTAAATGTGTCACTAAAGAATAAAAATGGACTTTAGGATTACAAATCTTAAAAATGGAATCAATTTAGCAGAAGGAAGAATAAAAAGCACACATTTAAGTGGTAGAAATGTACACATATGTAAGTAATCACAATCAATGTAATTGGGCTAAATGTATTTTTTATAATAACGATTGTAACTGGATAGAAAACATTACACTTCATTCTTCTTTAGAAGAGACATTCTAAAGTAGATTAACAGATAAAGATAAAAAGTAAAAAGAAGGAAAGCAAAACTGATGAATAAAAAGGGCAAACATTAAAAACATTTAAGCTAGTTAGGGAAAACAAACAAAATAAGCTCTAACCATAAAGTGGTAATAAAAATAAAAATTTAAAAAATGACTGCAGGCCAGACGCAGTGGCTCACATCTGTTATCCCAGCAGTTTGGAAGGCCGAGTCGGGCAGGTCACAAGGTCAAGAGATAGAGACCATCCTGGCAAACGTGATGAAACCTTGTCTCTACTAAAAATACAAAAATTAGCTTGGCATGGTGGCATGTGCCTGTAGCTACTTGGGAGGCTGAGGCAGGAGAATCTCTTGAACCGGGAGGCGGAGGTTGCAGTGAACTGAGATGGTGCCACTGCACTCCAGCCTGGGCGACAAAGAGAGACTCTGTCTCAAAAAAAAAAAAAAAAAAAAAGCAAACTCTAAGACTGAGAAGAAGAAAAAATAAAAGATAATTTAAAATAATGAATGGGGAAAAACTTGGAAGAAAGGTAAAAAGGCTGGGGGAGACAACCATAAATACATAAGAGTCAAAGCAAGAGTGGGAGGCAGAGGGTCGGGGGTTGACTTGTGAAAAATAGTTTCAGTAGTGAATGATAAGATAACAAGGAGGCATTATGAACAACGTCACACTCGTACATTTTAATATTTAGTTGTAATAGAAAAGACACTAATTTTTCAAAGTAATTTTAGCAAACAGAAAACTCAACTTGTATATAAACATTAAAAACCTGTATTCAGTGATTTAATTTATATACCCAGCTCACAAAGTTAAAAATGTTAATTCCTCCATGGCATGATCTCAGTTCACTGCAACCTGCCTCCCAGGTTCAGGCGATTTTCCTGCCTCAGCCTCCCGAGTAGCTGGGATTACAGGTGCCCACCACCAGGCCTGACTAATTTTTTTGTATTTTTAGTAGAAACGGGGTTTCACCATGTTGGCCAGGCTGCTTTTGAACTCCTAACTTCAAGTGATCTGCTTGCCTTGTTCTCCCAAAATGCTACAATTAACAGGTGTGATCCACTGCGCGTGGCCAAGAAAGAAACTACTCTAACCTAAACCTGTCCCGATTACTTTTAAAAAGGAGAAAATCTGTTAATTTTATAAAAATCTATAACAAGTATCATAGCCACTGTTGAAACATAAAAGACATTTTATTTGACTTAAGAAAAGTTTAAAAATGTAGCTATTATTCTATTTAACATTGTACAGAAAATCTTGGAGCATACAATTATACATTAAATTATAGCACAGAATAAAATTACAAATTATTACAAGGAGAAATCAGTATTTCATAACATTTAGGAACAGTTTAAAAAGTAGATCAGACATCAAAAATTCCATTGTTTAACTTGGTGATTTTTTTTCAAATATTAGTCATTCATTTGAATTTCATAAATTCTGATAAAATTTCTATTTGTCAATATAAATGATTTTATTTTAACACTCCAATTTCTTAGCTGTAATAGCTGTATAATTTACTGAGGCAAATTTAAAATTCATTCAGGAAATAGGTTTTCTTATGAAGAGTCAACATTTTTATCTGAAGGTATTAATCTATGCAGTAATTATAATCAGGGAAAATAAATTTTAAAACTCAGTAGCATTTTATAACCATTTATAAGAATCTCAATTTTTTACAAAAAGTCAAAGTAGATATTTAGCAGAAGAGATTATATGTGTGGTTGGGTGTGGGTGTGAAGTACATACTGGGACATTCACACATGGATCTCTTTAAAAGTGCTGTGTTTATAATTGAAAAGGAAATTATATAATATTGACCCATTACAATATTCAAATAATATTCATGATTATCCCATTTTGAATATTGTGCTTTCTTACGAAACAATATCACCAAGCATGATTCTATACGCTAAATATTTAAGGTTTTGTTTTGTTTTTGTTTTTTAGGGGGACAAGGTCTCACTCTGTTGCCCAAGCTGGAGTGTTGTGGCACAATTACAGCTCACTACAGTCTAGACCTCCCCAGGCTCAGGTTATCCTCCCACCTCAGTCCCCTGAGAAGCTGGGACTACAAGTACATGCCACCATGCCCAGCTAATTTTCGTATTTTCTGTAGAGACGAGGTTCCACCATGTTGCTAATCTCCATCACCTGGCTTCATGCAGTCCTCCTCCTCTGCCTCCCAAAGTGCTGGGATTACAGGCATGAGCCACCTTGCCCAGTCAGCATTATTCAGGATTTCATAAGATAATTATTACTCATTTGTATTACTTATGCCATATTTTATATCATTTTAAAACATTTATCATTTTACTGTTAATTGTAATCAGAGTATGTTATTTTACATTTTTTTCATTCTCTTAATCACATTATTCTTTTCTGTCACTCTCTCTAGAGCTTGCTGATTTCCACAATCAAGAAATATAGCAGCATATTGCTCCAAACAACTAAGTTCAAATGCACAGACATTCTGAGTAATGTCTATCTGAATTTTTTCTTTGAGGAAAGTTATGTTGGAATCCATTTAAGATGAAAACTTTAAAAGGTACATGGTAAATTCTGCATTAAGTATGTGTCTGAATTTTATCTTTTTGATTTCCCTCTTTGCTCCAGAAGTTTGAAGCAATTAATTTTGAACATTAAAATGTACTTATGTTTGAAAAATCTTAATATGTTTAAATAGATAATGATTCTTATGTATTCTAGTTCCACATCTAAAAGATAACTCCACAAGTTTAATTTTCTGTGAAGTTTATATTCTACCAGATGTTTACATTAATCTTAAAAGAACCTTTGACGATTTTCTTTTATAATTAGGTCCAACATCAATAAGCATTTTGACAGGATATCAAAGTAATTTTTATTCACTGTAGCAACTCCAGAAACATTAAAAAAAAAAAGAGCTAAAAGGCAAAAATGACCACTAATGTTAACCTGTTTCTACAATCTAATATAAAATATGAAACAATGGGAGAATTTAAAAGACACTAAAATAATGGGAGGAGCTGTTATTATTTTGTGTTGGATAATCAAATAAATATCAACACAATATTCTCAAAGTTCTTTTTTTTTTTGTTTTTTTGTAAGTTTTAAAATTTGTGTGGGTACATAGTAGGTGTATATGTTTATGGGGTGCATGAGATGTTTTGTTACAGGCATGTGATGTGAAATAAGCATCATGGGAAATGGGGTATCCATCCCCTCGAACATTTATCCTTTGAATTCTAAATGAGGTAAGTAATCAGTTGAGAGGTGTATGGAGGAGTGGGAAGAACTTCTAAAACAAAAGAAAAGCATATGAAAGCATAGTAGAGAAAACTCCCTGCGTATATAAAATAAACTACATCTATTTCATTTGCCTTCCCAGACCCTTTCTCAAATCCTGCCAGTTTGGAGCCCCCGGAGGCTATACCTGTAACTATACTTATAAACTTTAGGGGGAGCTCTAACAAAGGCTCACCCAGGAGGAGCAGCGTGTCTTCCTAGTTCTAAATTACACAGGCACAGTCATCAGTGCTGTCAGATGTTATTTTGTTCACAGGAAAAGACAGGGGCTCACTGAACTAATCTTTTCTAAAAAATATAGTGATTCAGGCAAAGACATGGGCACCTGTGCTCTGAGCTGCTTATTGTCTTCAGGGCATTCTTCTGAAGGGCTGTGCTTAGTCACTGAGATGGGGGCTTTGTGAAATTCTGCTGGCAAAGGATTTTGTGACATCCTGCTGGCAAGCAGAATGGTGAAACATGGTCTCTCATGTTTGCGACTTGTTCTCACAACACCTCATCTCACCCTTGTTCTTTCAAGCCTAGGGGTAGGAATTCTCTGCCTCCTTCCATGGTTTTTAGCTACAGCAGTTTTCTGTATCCCTATTAAATATATATATGTGTGTGTATATATGTATATATATATTTATATTTATAGCTGAACGAAAAGTAAATAAAAGACCACGTGTAATCCCATCCTAACCAAAAGGGACTGTTGTATGTAGAAGATGATTTTTAAAAAAATAATTTATAAAAATATTTATGAATGGAACTTTCTACTTAATAACTAAGTTGTTTAGTTTGGGGATTTCTTCCAAGTAAGGGGAGGATTTATTCATATATCTATGTAGCGAGAAGCAGCTAATGTCTTAGCAGAAAAGAAAAGAAAAGAAAAGAAAAACCCTTAGATAATTATGGTGGACATAAACATTCAGCACTCCCTTCACCCCAAATATATTTATGTTTGAATCCCTGGAATCTGTGAGTATGTTCTTTACATGGCAAAATAAGTTTTGTAGGTGTGATTATGTTTAAGAACCTGGAAATGGGAAGACTTTCCTGGATTATCCAGGTGTGCCCAATCTAACATGAGTCTTTACAAGCAAAGAACCTTTCACAATCATGGTCAGAGAGAGAGATAACTAAGGAAGAAATAATCGGGGAATTTGACTTTACTGGCTTAGGAGAGGGAGGAAAGGGCCACGAGCCAAGGAATACTGGTGAGCTCTAGAAGCTGAAAAAGGCAAGGAAATGAATTCTCTAAAGTTTCCAGGAATGATTTTAACTTGAGACCCATTTTACACTTCTGGTATACAGAAGATATATTTATTGGTTTAATGCACTCAGTTTGTAGTAATTTGTTATAACAGCAATAACAAATGAATAAAACAACAGTAGCGATGATGCTTATGCTGATTATCAGAAGGGACATTGATAAATGTAATGTATTATAATTCATTGAAGCCAGAGAAAACTGTGATGCTCTTCAGTGACTTCAGATAAATTTTTTTACACCATGACTCTTCTTTTGTCTGACATTTTATAAAAAGTGTGTGAAAACATAGTATTTTTAAATATGACTTCATCTACTTTGCATCCACCAGAATATCCTCAAACATTTTTGTTGTGTAAATGGGGCCTTGCTACAATTTTAGTGGTGATGAAGTAATTTTGTTACTGTTTATATAAAAGATTTTCTAGGAATGGAGAAGCAATGACTATCCATCACAGATATGAAGGTTACTAATACTTTATAATTTAAAATAAAATTTTCTGAATTGCAACCCAGGTAATCCAAAACAATTTACATTTCCACAAGTAGTGCATGATTGGCAACTGTCTCATGGTTTTGTACTAATTAATATGATTGCTTTTCAAACTTTGCAAATTTGGTGAGTTAAAATAAAATGTCAAGTAGAATTACTTAATTCTGACTGATATCATTCATTTATAATCTTTCTTATTGAATATTTGAAGTTATTATTTCAAAAAGTTTTGTAAATAGGTAATTTCAGCCTAGTGAAAAGATTGTAAATACAGGCCAGGCGCGGTGGCTCAAGCCTGTAATCCCAGCACTTTGGGAGGCCGAGATGGGTGGATCACGAGGTCAGGAGATCGAGACCATCCTGGCTAACACGGTGAAACCCCGTCTCTACTAAAAAAAATACAAAAAACTAGCCGGGCGAGGTGGCAGGCACTTGTAGTCCCAGCTACTCGGGAGGCTGAGGCAGGAGAATGGCATAAACCCGGGAGGCGGAGCTTGCAGTGAGCTGAGATCCGGCCACTGCACTCCAGCCTGGGCGACAGAGCGAGACTCCCTCTCAAAAAAAAAAAAAAAAAAAAAAAGATTGTAAATACAGTATTCAAGGTAACTCATGTTTGAAACATGCAAAACTTTCATAGAAAGATGTGAAGTAGGAAAAAGGCAAACAAAAAACGGTGGTTTTTAATAACTTTAAATTGCTGGATTAATGAGATGATATATTAAATTTGAGAGAAAGTGAAACAGAGAAAGATGTTTCATGCAAGTTGCATGTGTAAACAATACAGTTTTGGATGAATGGTCTACTTCATTTTATGTACCTAGGGAAGATTCTTTTTGCGGTGAAAGGATATTCAAACACTTACAGGAAACACTTATGGTCAATATATTGAAAGACCTCGGAGAAATACTCACTTTTCTATTATACATTAACTCAATATATATATATTATAAATTTAACTCAAACTACTAATTGGTAACTGTCTATCAGTAATTATCATATCAATAATTTATAAATATAAAAATTTGAAATTTTCAAAAATATACACATAGGTTTTTAAATCTGCAACACAATGCACTAAAATAAATATTACTGAATTCACAGAAGAAACTCATTATTTACTTAAAAAGAGTATGCTGTTGTATTTACATGGATCAATAGCAAATATCTTTGTTTCAACTTGGATTCTCTAAAACCACAATACAATAATTCCCCACTTCCTTAACCATGGCAGATACATTCCAAGATCACCAGTGGATGCCTGAAGCCAAGCATAGTACTAAACCTTACATATATACTATATTTTCTTCTATATATACATACCTATTATAAAGTTTAATTTATAAATTAGGCTACCATAGGAGATTAATAATATAAAATAGAACAATGATAAAAATATACCATAATAAAACTTATGTGAACATGGTCTGTCTTTCTTCCTTTCTCTTTCTTTTTCTTTTTTCTCCCTATGATTGACCATGGGTATGGTAAATGAAGCTATGGAAAGCAGAAACATGGATAAGGGAAGACTATCCAAGTCTAAGAAGAAAAAATGAATAGTCTAAGAAGAAAATTTGAATAGTTTAGGAACATTTTATGGCAGTTCTATATAATGAAGTGATCCACATAAACTCATAAACTATAGTAACTTACTATAATATGTATTTTACTACACTTTTCAGTAGTCCATGGTGTTCTCTTGATCATATACTTGTCTCAAAACGTTGAGTATGGTTAATACAAACATAAATATTACAATATTACAATAGTTAGGCAGACATGGGCAGGGCAGGAGAGCCCCCCACCCCACCTGCCACACAGGAATGTCAGGCGACCATCAGGTGAGGGTCAGGCAGTTGTTAACTGAAACTCTAAAATAATAATTGGTCACAGGCAGCACCCGGAAAAGGCAGTCTCCCGGCCGGGCGCGGTAGCTCATTCCTGTAATCCCAGCACTTTGGGAGGCCGAGGTGGGCGGATCATGAGGTCAGGAGTTCAAGACCACCCTGGCCAAGATGATGAAACCCCGTCTCTACTAAAAATACAAAAATTAGCCAGGCGTGGTGGCGGCACCTGTAATCCCAGCTACTCAAGAGGCTGAGGCAGGGAATTGCTTGAACCTGGAAGGCGGAGCTTGCAGTGAGCCGAGATGGCACCACTGCACTCCAGCCTGGGCAACAGAGTGAGACTCCATCTCAATTTAAAAAAAAAAAGAAAGAAAGAAAGGCAATCTCCCTATAGATAGAAAAAACCTGAAACTGGTGATCAGCAGCTTCCAGATAAGATCTCAGGAATAGGGCAAGTGGGCTCACACATGCACACTAAGAGGCAAAATGACAATGTTTAACCGGTATATGACTTTCCGGGGACTTTCCCTTTGCACCAGTAAAGGGAAGAATGCCTCAAGTGAGCATGTGTACAACTCCAGTAAACACACTGCGTATGCTCCCCCCGCAAGTGCTAGCAGGCCGTCCTGCTTGCAGACAACCCACCCCAAGGGAAGAATCAGGGGAGAAGGGAGGCAAGACCCTGGAAGCAGGCCGACATATAAAAACCCCAAGTCAAAAGGACAGACCCCGCGCTGCGCTTGTCCTTCAAGTCGCCTGCTTGGTCCTCTTCCAAGTGTACTTTACTTCCTTTCATTTCTGCTCTAAAGCATTTTTTTTTTTTTTTTTTTGGAGACAGTCTTGCCCTGTAGCCAGGCTGGAGTGCAGTGGCGCGATCTTGGCTCACTCCAACCTCTGCCTCCAGGGTTCAATCGATTCTCTTGCCTCAGCCTGCTGAATAGCTGGGACTACAGGTGCATGCTACCATGCCCAGCTAATTTTTCTATTTTTAGTAGAGACGGAGTTTCGCCATATTGGCCAGGAAGGTCTCAATCTCTTGACCTTGTGATCCGCCAGACGCGGCCTCCCAAAGTGCTGGGATTACAGGCGTGAGCCACCGCGCCCAGCCCTATTTCTGCTCTAAAAGTTTTTGATAAATGTTCACTCCTGCTCTAAAATGTGCCTCAGCCTCTTCTTCCTTGCCCCTCAGTCGAATTCTTTCTTCTGAGGGGCAAGAATTAAGGTTCTTGCAGACCTGTATGGATTCACTGCCAGTAACTCAGATACCCACCACTGACAACAGAAAAATTGGTTTTGTTTCATATTTTATGAATGTGCTCTGAAAATCACAGTTATAGAAGCCCTTTTCACAGGTCATAAAAGACCCAGAGGAAAATATAAACAAACAAAAAGTAAAGCAACTGAGATACTGTCACTAACACAGAGATGATAAACTCTATAATTCTCTTAACCTGCAGATTTGTTTCACATTGTAGATGATAAATGACATATAATGATTATAGTTATCCACTGTCATACTTGGAGAGATTATTTAATTATGCTATATGCTACATTTTCACATGAATGAATTAAGAAAGATGTTATGGCCAAATGCACAGCATTGCCCACAGCTGCTTAGATAAGTAAATAAATCAAACAATTATTTCCTAATCACACTAGTAACCATGGATAGCTCACGAAAAGGCAAGCAGTAGTAATCACCTCCTTAGGCAAGGTGTTTAATTTATCATGGTGGCAGTATGAAATGCATGTCTCTGCAAAGAATCTCAGTGAAATAGCCTCTAAAGCAGGGCCAGTTATAGTCTGCTATTAGTATAGTAATGCAATAAGAAAAATTTAAAGGGTGAAATTGAAGTATTTAAGAAAAACTAATAGTGATTAAATGTGCTTGATGCAGTGGTACAGTAAATTATTTCTGAAGTTTTATTTTTATTTTATTTATTTATTTATTTTTGAGACAGAGTCTTGCTCTGTCACCCAGGGCAGAGTGCAGTGGTGCCATCTTTGCTCACTGCAACCTCTGCCTCCTGAGTTCAAGCGATTCTTTTGCCTAAGTCTCTTAAGTAGCTGGGATTAAAGGCACCCACCACCATGCCTGGCCAATTTTTATATTTTTAGTAGAGACAAAGTTTCCCCATGTTGGTCAGGCTGGTCTCAAACTCCTGACCTCAAGTGATTCACCCGCCTCAGCCTCCCAAAGTGCAACAATTACAGGTGTGAGCCACCGCACTCAGCCTATTTAAGTTTTAAATGTAAATATCTGTGGTTCACAATATAGACAGCCAATAAATAGGCTCAATAGAAAAATAAAATTTGATTGAAACTAACTCTATCCCCAGGGAATTGGCTTTCGTCAGCATGTTTCTAGTAAGACTAGGACAGAATATAGCTGAACAAGCTAACAGATATCTAGCATACTCTCCCAATCACAAGTCATTCTTTTTTTTTTTTTCAAGACGGAGTCTCACTCTGTCGCCCAGGCTGGAGTGCAGTGGCGCAATCTCAGCTCACTGCAAGCTCCGCTTCCCAGGTTCACAACATTCTCCTGCCTCAGCCTCCCGAGTAGCTGAGACTACAGGCGCCCGCCACCACGCCCGGCTAATTTTTAGTATTTTTAGTAGAGACAGGGTTTCACCATGTTAGCCAGGATGGTCTCGATCTCCTGACCTTGTGATCCGCCCACCTTGGCCTCCCAAAATGCTGGGATTGCAGGCGTGAGCCACCGTGCCCAGCCCTCATGTCATTCTTAAAATTAAAAATTGAATATGAAAATCTACAAATAGATTTTCTAGAAACATGTTGAAACATGTTACATGCAGAAGCATTCCATAAGATTTAGTAACAATTCTATGTGTGAAGAATTCAAAGATATCTTTTTTATTAACAATGAGGGAGAATCATATTTAAGTACCATGCACAAGTTCACTATCCAATCGAAAAAGAAAGAATTTGAGTTAAATCTTTACCATGACTTTTTGAGGATTTCCATGTAAGACTACAAGGGTCTGGAAGAACTAAACTATCTCATAACTCTAACAAAATTTAAATTCACTAGTGAGATTGTGAAGTGAAAGTAAGTAGCTTGTCATAATATTTAAATTAAGTAGAAGAAAAAATTATACATTACAGGTGATAAATATCTATGATTTAAATAACATCTTATTATAAAATCATATTATAAAATCTTCCTCCTCTACTCCCCAACCATTGAAATCTGAAATGTAAAGTAAAAGTATTGCGTACGAAAATAAGACTCTTTAGGCCGGGCACAGTGGCTCACTCCTGTAATAACAGCACTTTTGGAGGACAAGGTGGATGGATCATGAGGTCAGGAGTTCAAGACCAGCTTGGCCAAAATGGTGAAACCTCGTCTCTACTAAAAATAATTAGCCGGGCATCGTGGCGGGCGCCTGTAATCCCAGCTACTGGGGAGACTGAGGCAGAGAATTGCTTGAACCCAGGAAGCAAAGGTTGCAGTGAGCCAATAGCACACCACTGCACTCCAGCTTGGGTGAAAGAGCGAGACTCCATTTCCAAAAAAAAAAAAAGAGATGATCCTTATTCTTTAAGTAGGATGCATACAGAAACTTTAATATTTTCAAGTAGAGTCTACACTGAATTCTTTCTGACTCCACATCTAATTGAAAGGAATTCAGATGAAAATTGTGAATTTATGGACTGCTTCAAATACAGTGAGGCAATTAGGAAATGTAAAAATAGGTGTCAAATATATTTCACTATAAGTGAATAACATAGACAGTTCACTGTGCCATTAATTTAATGGTCACAAAAACAACAACTTTTGAAAATTTTTGAGTCGTACCTCCAATAGAATTTAAGAAGCTATTTTACGTGCGAAATAAGAGCAAAGGTTTATGAAAAAAATCAAATTAGAAAAACCATTCCCAAGAATAAGAAAAAAATAACTTACAATTTCTGATTTCAAGTTATGGTGGAGGTAGTGAAAAAAAAGTTATAATCTCAAACCTTAAACCAGTAAAGATACTCTCCAGGGTATGAGTAAATTGAACCCTGGTAATCCAAGAGTGGTTCTCAACCAGCAAATTGGTTTCTTCTAGGAACTACTTAAAAAGCAAAATCCTGAGCCCCACCCCCCACCAAATCAAAGCTCTTCTTATTTTCTCCTTCTTTTTACAAAATTTACTATTGATTTACATGCGAATTAATACAGCCAACTATCATCCTAAGGCCAATTCCAGATGGGTCTACTAAGTTACTTTCCAAATTCTCTGCAATCAGCAAGGCCAGTGAATAGTAGCTGTAAAATAATGTGGAGGTGAAATAATTTGTTTACTGGCACAATTACTAATCAAATACACACAGACAAAAAAGCTAATGATATGTTGTTCTTAGAAATTATTTTATACATCATCTAAAGTGTTTCTCATAATTTTTAATTTGCACAATCCTTTCTTACACTCTTCTCTACATTTTTGCAACGCGGGGCTAAATAGACCATGTTTTGTACTATCCTACGAATTGTTTATTTTGCATTGTTTTTTGTAAACATGTGTTTTTACATTAAGGGGGCCTCCAAGTTATTCTTTAAACACTCCATTTTCTTTTAAGCAAACATTTTATTTGTTGATAGAATACAAGATTCTGAAGTTGGTTTTTAATACTTCCTATTTTTTTTTTGTTTTTGTTTTTGTTTTTTTTTTGCTTGTTTTTCCCCAATGTCTTGGTGATCTGAGCACAGGTCCCTGGCTTCAGTCACTGTACTCACTTTAACCATACTTTACAAACCTGAAACTCCATCCTTCTGAGTAAAATATACCATCCTCTGAACAATCATCCCACTGAATAATGAGGTAGAAGATATTTTAGAGGTAGAATAAAGTTATATGCAGAAATAAAACAGTAGATCCAATCTATGAATAAGAATTTTTAAAAAAGGATATAACAAAATAAATGAAATCATAAAATTTTACTATGGTAAATTTAAAATTGAATGCCTGCAATATCTTACAGACAAAGGTGATATAACGAGAAAATATCATAAAACACTCCTATAGTCAAGAAAACACAGAGTAGAATCTTTAGTGGACCGAAGAGAATGCTGTAACATTTCTAAAATCTCAAAAAGCGGTTTAGGTTCTATATGTGGAAAAATATATGAAAGACTCAAGAAGCAGATAAACTTTCCAAATTATTATCATGAAGGCTTATGTCCAAAATATAAACTATATCAGCAAAAAAGTTTTGAAAAATATATTTTAAGGAATAATATTTAAAAATAGGCAGTAACTAGTAAATGCAATTGAATACACAATTTCCTAAACAATTGTTTAGAATATGGTTGACAGATAATGGAAATAATTGGGCAGTTGATGGGTTGACAAAAAGTTTGTGCTATTTATTTAATATAAATAAAGTTGGGGTAATTGAAAATTAAAACATATTTACATCCAAAAAGAAACTAATAAATTAGGGAAAATTACATGAAGTAGATTTTTAGGAATATAAACTAGGATATTCATATGAAAATAAAACATTTTATTCAACAAAACCACATTGAAACAATGTAATATCAGGTTACATCCAAAATAAAATAAACATAGAAAATGTATATATTAGCAAGAAATGGTGAAGTTAAAAGTTTAGGTATTGATGCTAACAGCATGAAATGATGCAGTCATTTAGACAGCAGTTTGTCACTATTTGGTGAAACTTGACTCCACAATTTCTCTCCTGGGAATATACTTCATAAAACTCTAGGATAGTCACAGAAATGGACATGCGTGAGAATATTCAATAGAGTATTTTATGTGACAGCAAAGTCTTTCAAGAACGTAAATGTTCATCTGTTCTTAAAAGGATAGATAAAATGTGGCATATGTGCACCATGTAATATTGTAACTTTCAAAACACATTTAAATTGATTAGTTTTTCATGGAGCAATGTTGATTTATTTATATTTATTTTTGGAGATATGGTCTTTTATTTATTATTATTATTATTATTATTTTTGAGATGCAGTGTCCCTTTGTCGCCCAGGCTGGAGTGCAGTGGCACGATCTCGGCTCACTGCAAGCTCCGCCTCCCGGGTTCCCGCCATTCTCCTGCCTCAGCCTCCCGAGTAGCTGGGACTACAGGTGCCCGCCACTGCGCCCTGCTAATTTTTCTTACTTTTGGTAGAGACGGGGTTTCACTGTGTTGGCAAAGATGGTCTCGATCTCCTGACCTCGTGATTCGCCCGCCTCAGCCTCCCAAAGTGCTAGGATTATAGGCGTGAGCTACTGTGCCCGGACAACATGGTCTGTTTTTTTCAACCAAGCTTGAGTGCAGTGGCGATCATGACTCATGGCTCACTGCATCACTGCAGCCTTGACCTCCTAGGCTCAAGTGATCCTCCCACCTCACCCTCCCAAGTAGCTGGGACCACAGGCATGTGCCACGATGCCCAGTTACTTTTTTGGCATTTTTTGTAGAGATGGGGTTTTGCCAATGTTGCCCAGCTGTTCTTAAACTCCTGAGCTCAAGTAATCCGCCCGCCCTCGCCTCTCGGAGGGCTGGGATTACAGGCAAGTGCCACCATGCTTGACCAGAAATGATAGTTCTAAAGAAATGTTGAATAAAATAAGTGAGAAAGAGAACAAACTTTTTAGCACAATTCATAAGTGTATATTACAGCCAGTACACACACACACAATTAACAGTACACAGTTTATAGATTTATAATTATGTAAATAGATTTATGATTTATAATTATGCGAATAGATTTATGATTATTGTCAAAGCACAAAATAATTACATATAGTTCATTTCTGTTGGGAAAAGGCCATATGTAAGTCATAATATGTGCATACTGGCAACCATTGATTACAATGGTAAGAATTACTTTGAATTTTTGGGTAATCATTTTCTCTAATGGCATTATATTTTCTCCACATTGAAAAATTTTGTTTCATCCTGCTTATTTGGGAAAATATATTTTGGGGAGGGAGGACATTTTGAACAGGCAAAGCAAAAAAATTAAAAGGTCTGATTATAGCATTATATTTCTGACGCCTTGGGTGAAGTGAAAGTGGATCTCAAATCTTAAAGGAATGTGAACAAAATGAGTACTTGAACCCCTGTGGATAGATGTAGAAAAATTAAAGGTATTTGAAAATTTTAGTAGCTACGAAAAGTGATTGCCATTGTGAAGCCTGCTGTTTTCTTTTGAAAACACGGCAATAATGTGTAAATTAAATTGCAACAGGAAGTTCATATTCTAGAATACTCTTAGTTGTTTCGCATGCAGAGCTGGATAAATGGAAAATATATGATAATTATACAGCATAAGGGGTAAAGAATATCTAATCAGCTGAAATGTTTTAAAATTAGCCACTTGCAGATAAAAAGACCAGTTAATTTAAAAAAATCAAACTAAAAGGAGTTAATTTCAAGAAAACAGGATTCAAGTAAGATATAATGGCCTAGATCATAATTTAATAAAAGTAAAGATTATGCTATTTTATATTAATAAATATGTTTTTATAGGTTAAAAAAGAAAATGATTACAGTAACCACTTTGGTACTTTAAGCTGAAGGCATTATGTGACCATATAGTGAAGTGGTTTTAAACCAAACCAATTGTCCCATAGAACTGAATGGCTTCTTTTGCATACACCTAGAAATGGACTCTCCCAGTCTTGAAATATGAGAAAGTTACAGTTGTCTTATATGAGTTTTCTTTCTCAGGAAACCAACCAGCAGGCCTCCCAAATACTATCAAGGAACTGAAACTTATCATTGCATCTGGACAAGGAGTGTCAGACCTCTCCCTTAGCATGATTGCCTAACCGACCACCTGTTTCCTGTTGACCGACTCTTCTTCATTACCCCTCCCTAATTCCTGTTCTTTCATGTAGTTACATTTCTGCTATATAAATTCCTCATTTTAGTTGGTTAGGTAAATGGATTTGAGACTGATCTCCCATCTCCTCAGCTGCAACTCCTATTAAAGCCGCTTCCCTGGGAATACTCATTGTCTTGATGATTGCCTTTCTGTGCATGAGTAGCAGCGTTTAAACAGAACCCCTGGATTTTTGGTTAGTTTCTCCTTACAAAAGAAAACATTACAGATACATATTATTAGTGTGGAATATGTTAGGATGAAGATCACTTCCTCTCTAAAATACACCAACATTTGATAACAAAGTCAGTTATAAATATTTCCAAAATGTTGCTCCTTGATGCGAAACTTCGACTACGTAAACTAATAGCCTTTAATATTGACACTTTTCTAGAGTAACACTTTGACAGTGATACTGTCCTAAATTTTAGGTAGCAGGTTGAAGATTAAAATGATTAAGCAAGTCGTCCAATATCCTCGAAAAAGTCTAAAGAACAGATAAAAGATTGCATCACAGATTAAAATATAATGATAAAGGCAAATTGCCACAGGAGTAATGTAGGATGCCCCGGATGTTTTCTTTATTGTCAGAAATGAAAAAGACATAATCTTTCATTAATACTTACTTAAAGCACTTGTGAACTAACTCACAGCAGCTGATCTCTAGAATACTTTGTTACCTGTTCTACAGGTGCTTACTCAGCTTTTTCTTTTATTGTATTTGAGGATGTTTTTGAACACAGTCCCTGGAGAATAAAGGGACAAAATTTCTCTCTGCTTCATGGTTAGGGCTCTGCTGTTGACTTTACCTAAAGAATTCCAGCTTAGCTGGGCAGGTTCCCTCTTCGTCCCAGTTAAGTTGGGAACCAGATTGAGCATTTAATAACTGCTTTGGGATATTTTTTATAATGGAAGGTCTTTCAAAAAAACATCAAGATTTGATGAAGTACAGGTTGTGTGACTAGAGTCAAGCAGATCATAGAGATGGAAGAAGGTAAAAAAAAATCAGTTACTATTATCCTTAGATATCAGCAGAAGTCTGTTGAGTCAAAACTATTTCATAGTAAGATTAACATGGTATTTTTATTATTTGTCTTTATGTTGATATTTAGTTTGATGATGCAAACCAGATGTGAGACAAAACTGCTGGTGCCTTAACCCAAATTAAGGTAATGACAACTGACCTGGTAGCCATGTTTTTCAGTGCTACATACTCAGAGAGAGAGAGAGAAAAAAGAAAGCTATAAGATCAGTTTAATTAAGAAATATCCATTATAAAATAGTGAATATATATGAATATATGCATACACATATATAATATATATGAATATATGTATACATATATAATATATATCCATACATATGTGTGTGTGTATATATAATCTCAATACTTTTTAATATCCCATGTGATGAAATGAAATATACACACATGAAGAACTTACGTTTCACACCAATAGTTGTTTTGAGAAAAGCACTTTGGAAAGAATCACAACAGACAAACTGATTATTCAGAAGTGGGACTTTGACAGATATTCTCTTGAAAATGAATGGAGTGAGCCTCTCACTTAAAAACAAAACAAAACAAAAACCCAGAATTCTTGCCAATGATAAAATTAGAGCTTTCAAGTACAAGATAGTATTGCAGAAAACTTGCATCTGCCTTTTAAAATTGACATGTTCTCAATGCTTAAGGAATTTTCTGATCATATTGGCCATGATATTAACAATGAACATGATCTTGATGTTTTTTAATCCAAGATGTCAACATTTGGAAGATCTGCAGAATTATTGAACCAAGATTATTCAAATGACAATGTAAAAATCATGTGTAGATAAAATTCGAAGAGAAACACAGATCAGCAGTTTTTTGTTTTTTGGTTTTTTTTTTGAGACAGGGTCTCGCTCTGTCTCAAAAGCTGCAGTGCAGTGGCATGATCTCAGCTAACTGCAACCTCTGCCTCCTGGGTTCAAGCGATTCTCCTGCCTCAGCCTCCCCAGTAGTTGGGATTACAGGCGTGAGCCACCACGGTGAGCTATTTTTTATATTTTTAGTAGAGATGAGGTTTCACCAAGTTGTCCAGGCTGGTCTCGAACTCCTGACCTCAAGTGATTTGCCCTCCTCAGCCTCCCAAAGTGTAATCCCAACAATCCCAAAGTGTTGGGATTACAGGCATGAACCACCACACCTGGCCCTCAGATCAGTAGATTTTAAGGAAACAATACAGGAAACGTTCTCTAATATAGTTTTGGATTCCATATTGTAACTAACCCTTAAAAAACTACAAATAGTCAAGATTTGGTATAGTATTAAAGTTGAATAGTTACAATTATCTTTAAAATTTGCTTAAATACTTCTTTCTTATTCAATGTTATACTCATGGGAGGCAAGGTTTTTGGTGTTGTTTTTTTCCATATACTTCAAATAGCATATTGAAACATTTTAAATAGAGAAGATATGAAAATTCAGCTGTTTTCTATTGTCTGATATTTGACAGATGTTTAAAAATGTATAACAATGCTACTCTTCACACTAAATTTTTGTTATAGGAAATATATTAAAAAATTCTTCTTAATAAATAATAATGTTGCTTTTAAAAGAATAGACAAATATATTCATATGTCTCAGTTTTAAATTTTAGTATAGCATATATTGATAGATACATCTTACATAAATAAATAACTTTATGGTTTTCAATAATTTTTAAGAGATTACATGGTTCTGAATTCAAAAATTTGAGAATTCTCCTAGTACTACTAGATTGGTTTCATTACTTTCATAAAACTTTTTAATAGGAGACAATCACTTTTTAAATGTTTTGTATGTTAACTTACCTCCAACTTTTTATTTGGACATTTTCATTTGAATACATTCATTCCTTTTGAGCCAAAAGCAGTTTGAAATTTTGTTAATTATTTTTATTATTCTATCATTTTCTTACTATAATTTGTTAGTTATTTTTTCTATAGGTATCTGGCTTTTTTTTTTTTTTTTTTATACATTTTATCACTATGCCATTACTCTCCTTAGATTCTTTAATGATAGTTTCCTAAAATTCTACCCTGCATAATTAAAAAACATACAGCTTCTGGCCAGATGCGTTGACTCACGCCTGTAATCCCAACACTTTGGGAGGCTGAGGCAGGCAGATCATGAGGTCAGGAGTTTGAGACCAGCCTGGACAACATGTTAAAACCCCATCTCTACTAAAAACACAAAAATGAGCCAGGTGTGGTGGTGCACACCTATAATCCTCGCTACTCAGGAGGCTGAGCCAGGAGAATCACTTGAACCTGGGAGGTGGAGGTTGCAGTGAGCAATCGTGTAAGACTCCATATAAAAAAAAAAAATACTTCTTCTCTAATTTTTTTGTCTTATTTTTTGCCCTTTTTTTTTTTTTTTTACCAATTTGTTTTAAATCTGTATTTTACATGCATAATGATAAACTTGATATTTGTTTCTTAATTCACTTGAACAACTTCACATTTTAATTTAGATTTTAATTAGAAAGCATTTAGTGTAATGAGGAATATGTTTTAATTTCTCCATTAATCAATTAAAATGTATAAAGAGTAACTGTGCAGTAAAATAGAATAAGAGTCACTTCAGATATCCAATAGATTTTCTGAATAATTTTGTCAAGAAGAATACAAGTATCAGGGAATGGAAAGGTCTAGTGTATAATTTTTGTGGGTGATGAGGATAATATGGAGAAAATATCACTGTACAAGAGAACTCAACCAACTGAGGATTCAAGATAATGGTTTTTCTATCTACATAGACATTAAAGTCTTTCATGGATGGTAAAATGGCAAGTATAGAAACAGAAACTCTGAAAAAAAGTGAGAGAATCCAGGTGAGGGATCTTGAGCAGTTGAATATGGCAGACCTGATTGATTCAACGGAAAAGATTCATTATTGGTTTTGGCTATATTTGGATTAATATCATTAAGCAAAATCTTCAATTCTGTTTTTCACATCTATTAAACTAGCTGTGCTCAATTTATAGTGTCTGAAAATAGTTGCACACTGAATAAAAAGGTTATTTTCCTTATACTAATAATTTTTCATAGTTTATCTTAGTTTGATCTGAAAATTGTTATTTTTTAAATCCCTATTATGACACACAGGAGAAGCTACCACAAGATCTAGCCTACGTGAGAATGTGGAACATTTGTTCAAAATTATTAAGAATGTTGTCAGTGACAGTAGAGCATTAAACCAAATGCGGGTTTCTTTCTTATCATGAGGCCTGTGCAGCTACACAAATGGCATGCCTCTAAGACCAGCCCTGATGCCGAGGTAAATATTTAAAAATCCTCCAATGAATTTTATTACCTTGATGCTTCAGTGAGTTTCTTTTTTGATACTCAGGCTTGTCTCTACCCCATGCATCTAACACTTGTCACTTCTGCTTAGAGAGAAATCTACCATTGAAGAACGAGAGAAATAAAGAAATAATGGGGTAAATATCAAAATTCTACTGCTAAACACCACATGTCTTGAGCTATCACTTCTTTCAATTGTCCAAATCTGATAAACATACCATTATATATAGAGTGAGACAGAACTGGAGTGGAAAGGAAGCAAGAAAACTGGTACTGCTGAGATTTTCTATGCAGAAGACCTTGATCTGAACACAATCAAAGGTAGCTTCAAGGAGAAGACATAGGGACACCACATAAATTTGAAGAAATAAGCATAGAGGAGAACGAAGTCATGGTTTCTCTCTTAGAGGCCACATTGAGACATAAGGTCTCTAAGTCACAAAGGTGACAAAGTTGTAGAGTTGGTTCTTTGTGATTAAAAAAGGGGGAATAATTCTCAAACTCTTCCATAAAACCAAGGAAAAACATGTAGGGTGAGTAAAACTTCGCATGCCCATTAAGTGGCCTGAGATCTAGCTGAGTGGGTGTATGGCCTGGAGAACTCTTTTAGTTGATGGGGAGCTCAGTTGCCGTAGGTCCTTTAACAGTTGCCAACATGGAGGTTTTACATTATCTGAGAAAGAGTGCGACATACTATCTGTATTAGTCCATTCTAATGCTGCTAAAAGAGACATACCTGAGACTGGGTAATTCATACAGAAAAGAGGTTTAATTGACTCACAATTCCACAGGGCTGGGGAGGCCTCGGGAAACTTACAATCATGGCAAAAGGGGAAGAAAACACATCCTTCTTCATGTGGTGGCAACAAGGAGACGTGCAGAGCAAAGTGGGAGAAAAAGCCCTTATAAAACCGTCAGCTCTCATGAAGACTCACTCATTATCATTAGAACAACATGGCGGTAACTGCCTCCATGATTCAGTTACCTCCCACCAAGTCCCCTCATGACACATGGGGATCTTAGGAACTACAGTTTAAGATGAGACTTGAGTGGAGACACAGCCAAACCACATCATTATTTCACTAGTAGCCACTTCAGGCATATGGAGACATGGTTATGGTGAATAGAAGCAGGCATCTCCTTTTCCATGATGTTACAGGGCTCGGTAAGCCTTCAGTTATTTAGAATTAACCCTCAGGAAAAGGTAGGAAAAATGCTTAAAACGATGTTTTCCAGAGATATTATGAATATATTTTATTCTTTTGATATAATGAGGACAAATATATTCCTTCATTTGAAATCTAGAAAAATGACCCAGTCATATGCACACTGGAGGTTTTATTTTTAAAATAGTACACTCATTCCACTGGCATTTGCCTTTTTGTCCATAAAACACCTGCTTTAAAAGCAAATGGTTATGCATGTCAGCATGAATTGGGGGAGCACTAATATCATAAAAAGACTTTAAGCATCACCTATGAATAAATACTGCCATAATCTTTTATAATTACCTAAATATTGTTACCATTATATAATAAATTGCTGAATGTAAACAGTTTATCATATTCTGACAGATTCATAGAATAATTTTATCAAAGATATAAACCTATTCTTAATGATTCTACATGATATATTAGACAAAATTTCTTAACCTCAGGGCAACACATATTTGCATTACTTTTTCTGTGTTTCACTCTATTTTTATTCTGCTATGCCAACAGCAAATAATGTTATTTACTATTTGTATTTATGTTTTCACTTTTATTATGCCTATTTCAAAATAATTCAAAGGTTAATGCATTGAATTATTATGGACTACAATGAATCTAAACTACTAGAATGCTGTGAATGAAAAATAATTCTGTGTAATATATATTTAAATCATCAAGGCAGATTAATTTTAGGCTGATTTGTCATATAAATTTAATAGGGAATGCATATGTGTGTCACAGAATCTTTCTATAATATTTTTAAGCAAGGGCATCAAGCATATTTAGTATAATCTGGTAATGTACAGATTCTAATACCTAATAATTTAATATCTATTTCATACAAATAAAATAATTCTCACATATAGATTTTTAAACAGAGAATTAAAAGTACATTATCACAAAAAAAAGGTCTAGGAAAATTAAGCTAAGTTTTTAATTACTGTCTTAATACCATATAGCCTTGCATAATTTTATTTATTTATTTATTTATTTATTATTTCCATAGGATTTGGGGAACAGGTGGTATTTGGTTACATGAGTAAGTTTTTTAGTGGTGATTTGTGAGGTTTTGGTGCACCCATCACTCAAGACATATACACTGAACCCCATTTATAATATTTTATCCCTCACCCCACCCCACCCTTTCCCCTGAATCCCCACTGTGTCATTCTTACGTCTTTGCATCCTCATACCTTAGCACCCACTTAGGATTGAGAACATGCGATGTTTGGTTTTCCGTTCCTGAGTTACTTCACTTAGAATAGTAGTCTCCAGTTCTATGCAGGTTGCTGTGAATGCCATTCATTCATTCATTCATTTTTATGGCTGAGTACAATTCTATTGTATATGTATACCACAGTTTCTTTCTTTCTTTTTTTTTTTTAGACAGAGTCTCACTCTGCCACCCAGGCTGGAATGCAGTTGTGCCATCTCAGCTCACTGCAACCTCCCCCTTCCAGTTTCAAGCAATTCTCCTGCCTCAGTCTCCCAAGTAGCTTGGATTGTAGGTGCACACCACTGTGCCCTGCTAACTTTTTGTAGTAGAGGCAGGGTTTCACCATGCTGGCCAGGCTGGTCTCAACCTCCTGACCTCAAGTGATCTGGCTGCCTCAGCCTCCTAAAATGCTGGGATTACAGGCGGGAGCCACCGCGCCTGGCTTATACCACAGTTTCTTTATCCATTTGTTGTTGATGGGCATTTGGCCTGGTTCCAGATTTTTGCAATTGCAAATTGTGCTAATATTAGCAAGTGTGTGCAAGTATCTTTTTCATTTAATTACTTATTTTTTTCTGGGTAGATACCAAGTAGTGATATTGCTGGATCAAGTGGCAGTTCTACTTTTAATTCTTTAAGGAAACTTCACACTGTTTTCCTTAATAGTTGTACTAGTTTACATTCCTACCAACAGTGTAGAAGTGCTCCCTTTTCACCACATCCATACCAACATCTATTGTTTTTTTTTTTCTTTGAGTATGGCCATTCTTGCAGAAGTAAGATGGTATTGCATTGTGCTTTTGATTTGCATAACCCTGATCACTACTGATGTTTGAAAAAGCATACAAAAACATAAAGTGCAGAAAGGACACCTTATAAACAAATGGTGCTGGGATAATTGGCAAGCTACATGTAGAAGAATAAAACTGGATCCTCATCTCTCACCTTATTCAAAAATCAACTGAAGATGGATCTAGGACTTAAATCTAAGACATAAAACTGTAAAAAGTCTAGAAGATAGTATCAGAAAAACCTTCTAGACATTGGCTTAGGCAAAGACTTCATGACCAAGAACCCAAAAGCAAATGCAACAAAAACAAAGATAAATAGCTGGGATTCAATTCAATTAAAGAGCTTCTACACAGCAAAAAGAACAGTTAGCAGAGTAAATGGACAATCCCCCAGTGTGGGAGAAAATCTTCACATCTATACATTTGACAAAGGACTAATATCCAGAATCTATAAGGAACTCCAACAAATTAGTAAGAAAAACAAACAAACAAACAAAAAAATCCCATCAAAAAGTGGGCTAAAGACACAAAGAGACGATTCTTAAAAAAAAAAAAAAAAAAAAAAAAAGACATACGTATTAGTCCATTTTTATGCTGTTGATAAAGACCCACCCAAGACTCCACATGGCTGGAGAGGCCTCACAATCATGGTGGAAGGTGAACGGCACATCTCACATGGTGGCAGGCAAGAGAAAAAACTGAGAGCCAAGCGAAAAGGAAAACCCCTTATCAAACCATCAGATCTTGTGAGACTTCTTCACTACCAGGAAAACAGTATGGGGGAAACCATGCCCATGATTCAATTATCTCTCACTGTGTCTCTCCCACAACATGTGGGAATTATGC
Source organism: Macaca thibetana thibetana (assembly GCF_024542745.1). Classification (NCBI taxonomy): domain Eukaryota; kingdom Metazoa; phylum Chordata; class Mammalia; order Primates; family Cercopithecidae; genus Macaca; species Macaca thibetana. The sequence goes on along the minus strand of NC_065580.1, from coordinate 174,583,282 downwards.
TGGAAGAGTCAAACATATTTTTGATAAGTTATCACTCATTGATAGGCAAATTTATTAACTAAAACTAGAAATAATTTCTGTATTAGTTTGCTAGGGTTGCCATTAAAAAATATATATAAACTGGGTGGCTTAAACAGCAGACATTATTATTTCATAGGTCTGGTGGCTAGTAGTTTGAAATTAAGGCAACAGAAAAGTTGGCTCCTTCTATAGGCTGTGAGGGAGAATCTGTTCCATGCTTCTCTTCTAGCTTCTAGTGGTTTACCAGCAATTTTTGTCGTTCATTTGCTTATAGCAGTGTAACTTCAATCTTCATAATTCTCCCCATGTATCTGTCTGTGTCCATTTTGCCCCTTTTTATGAGGACACTAGTTATACTGATTTATGAGGACACTAGTAATTCTCCCCTATCTGTCTCTATGTCCATTTTGCCCCTTTTTATGAGGACACTAGTTATATTGGTTTAGGGTTTACTCTATTAACCTCATCTTGACAGATTTAGATGTGAAAACCCCATTTACAAATAAAGTCAGTAGCAGATTACAGCTTCCATTTCTTTGGGGAGACACAAACCCACAACAGTTCATTTTTCAAATATAGTATATCTCAGCTGTTTAGTTAATGTCAGATCTTCAAAAGTTGACCTATTCTAACTTTTCCAAATTCACATCATTTGCTGGATGATTTTAAGAATGTGATTGGAGGTGAAAAAAGAGTTTTCTTGGTTTCTCAGCCTAACCTGTTGTCGAAACCTAGTTTCCCTTCAAGTATTGCTTTGAGAATTTCAGCATGAGTCCAGTAGTTGTTAGTATTTCCCATTTACTATTTTTGGAGTGTCCTATGAGGAAGAGGTGTGATTAACAAGAACTTATTTCTGTGGCCTAGAAAAATATGATCCAGCGATATCTGACTCTTTATCATGTCCTTAGCAAGAGATTATGCTTTGAAATGACGAATTATTTTACAATTTTTCAAAATGCCTTGAAAAACTTGATGGTTAACTGCAGAATTATTTCCATCCCCAACAACAAGAAATTATATAAGAAAACATGTATTTATTCTGGTAGATATTCAGGCAAAGGGCATTGCAAAGGATATCATTGTCTTTTTAAGAGACATCAGGAACAGTGTAATGGACCTGGTTAAAGTCAACCACACAATATTAATAGTTAGATAGGTACCTGACATTTCATCAAAGGATCCATAAGCCTTTGCAATTGCAACAATAAGCCTTGAACACACTTTTACACCACGGAGTGATGAGTGAGAAAAGAGGGAATAAGGGAGCTAAATCATGTTATCTTTTATCTCTACCTCCTTCTGAATAAATTGACTTTTATTTTAAAAGCCCAGGTGTCAAGAATAGCTAATTAGCACAGACCATATGTTGAAATTAAGAGAACTGGAATAAACAATCCATAATTATGGAGCGGTTTTTACTTTCTTTTTTTCTCTTTTGAATTTCATTTTAATATCTTGTTTGATTTTTTGGGCAGGGCCAAACAATTTAAAATAAGAGCTCAATGGAAAAGAAATTTTAGCTGGGGAAGCCTAGTTCACTTAATGATTCCAGCATTATTTTATACTTGATTCTTGGGCAGAGAAAGTAATATGAAGAGAACCTCGTGTCTGGCAGCTATTTTCCATGAATTTTCTACATGACCTTAACTTTGACTAAGCATGTGTTTTTTCTAGATCAAGGATGCTGCTGCTGACAGAATCTGTGAAGAAAATGGCATCTTACAAATCTTTCTTAGGTTAAAAAAAAAGCTTTTGAAAATATGTGATGTTGAAACTACAATGTAAATGATGAGACGGTGTCATCCAGTTGAAGATGGAGAAGTGGTGTTTCAGGAATTGAAATTGAACCAAGGGAAGACTCGACGTGTTTAGGGAACTAAGAGTACTTGGATAACATAAAGGAAGAGGAGAGTTTTGGGAGATTGAGGCTGGAAAGGAAATAATAAAAATGCAATAGCATCAGTCTTGCTGACATCTAATGTAAATAACAATAGTTGGTTGCAGGCTACACAAGAAAATCCTGATTATACAAGATTATGCTATTCAAAATGCTTTCCCATGCCAGGATACCCTAAGTTGAAAAGAATCCCAAAACATATTTATTAATATACAGATAAATATGTCTATTGAAAGGAAATAAAGAAGAATCCTCTATTATACCATTCTTTGGAGACACAAAGAGAATGGGGACAAAGATAAAAAAACAAAAACAAAAAAACACTGATCGTCACTGCAAGTCTACTCTGCATTAGACATTTTCTTTTTGTTTGCTTGCATGAATTAGCTCATGCAATATCACAATAATCTCGTAAAGTAAATAGTATCATTATTTTCATTAAAGTGTCCAAAGTTACAAAACTGGCTTAGTTTATACCTGAAGTATGAACCAAGAAAACTGTGGTTCCAAAACCTGACTAGTAATCATATGCTCTTCCAGGAAGCAATGGTAAATTAGGAGTCTCTGTGAAAGGCAGATATATCCTGTTATATAATACAACTCCTAATTTTAAAGGACTAACAATAACAGAAGTAATTTTTGAGTGGTGAATGCTTTAATTTTTTCTTGTGATTGTCATATACTTCCCCTGCATTAGAGACAATACATGTAGACTTGTTTGGTAAGTGAGACAAACAGAAATAAATGTATGTATGTTCCCATAGTTACTTAGTAGAAAAACTAGACAACTAATGTTTTAATTGTTAACCTAGTGTTATTCCGATTGAACCACATTAACTCAAAAATTCCTAGTAGTTGTTGCTTGGCCTAAAACACAATAATGCTATTAACCAAAAAATACAAAGTAAAAAACTTTTACACCTTGTCTTATCCACAATTTTTATACAACTCCATAGCTCTACAACCAAAGTTATCTGTCACACTGTGCTGATTTCATTTATACAAAAACATAGAACCCAATGTATTTTAGGGTTATATCTTCATTGTTACATTTGGTTAAAACCTCAGCTCAATGATGACGAACTATAGTTACAGAAAATTGACAGTTAATCTTGGTTTTAAAATTACCAGCATCTCGTCGGATGTGGTGGCTCACGCCTGTAATCACAGCGCTTTGGGAGACCAAGGTGGGTGGATTACCTAAGGTTAGGAGTTCAAGACCAACCTGGCCAACATGACAAAACCCTGTCCCTACTAAAAAATACAAAAATTAGCCGGGCCTGGTGGCATGCGCCTGAAATTACAGCTACTCAGGAGGCTCAGGCAACAGAGTCGCTTGAACTCGGGAGGCAGAGGTTGCACTGAGCTGAGATCATGTCACTGTACTCCAGCCTGGGTGACTGAGCAAGACTTTATCTAAAGAAAAATAGTAATAAATAAAAAATAAAAAAATAAAAGAAATAAAATTGCCAGCATCAGAGTTTGAAATTAACTTGTTTTTTCTTTCTTTCTTTTTTTTTTTTTTTTTTTTTTTTCCTGAGATGGAGTCCCACTCTGTTGCCCTGGCTGGAGTGCAGTGGTAAAATCTCGGCTCCCTGCAACCTCTGCTTCCTGGGTTCAAGCGATTCTCCTGCTTCAGCCTCCCAAGTAGCTGGAATTACAGGTACATGCCATCACACCCAGCTAATTTTTTTGTATTTTTAGTAGAGATGGGGTTTCACTATGTTGGTCAGGATTGTTTCGATCTCCTGACCTCGTGATCTGCCTGCCTCAGCCTCCCAAAGTGCTGGGATTACAAGCACGAGCCACCACACCCAGCCTACAATCATCTTTGACCTTTGCAGCAGTTTGCTAATGAAATCAATAAATTTAAAGAACCTGGACTTTTATCCTCAGAATTATTTCCTATAATTTTAATTACACTTATTTTGCTAGCATTAATAATTTATATTGTTTTCTTTGGTGGATACATTAACACATGTTAACTGCTTACGGATATCAGATGTAGTGCTAACAAAACTCTAGTTTCCAAAGTAATTTTGTCTTTTGTCACTGATTTTAGAAAGTATCAACTCTTGAATATGAAGATAGATAAAACTATTTTCGGAAAAAAAATAAATAAATAGAAGGAAAAAGGAGGCTTTAATCATCAAAACAAACAAACAAAAAAGATCTGAGCATGAGAACAAATATTGTGGTAAGAAAAATGTGATAGAAGAGCAAATATTTTGCAAGAAGAATTTACCATTGTTTCCCGGAAGGGCATAGTGATTAAAATCTCATCTTTTGGGGACCAGACTTTTTCACATTTTTTTCTGTTTCCTAAAAAGAAAGTTTGTTTTCAGTTTGTATTTTTATTTATCTATTTTCAAATCATTTGAAATAAAATTAGGAACAAAATATAAGTTTTATAGTTCCTATGCTTCCTCTATATTTAAAAATAAATTTAAAAACATAGGTACCATTTTGTAAAAATTAAAAGGAGGCATTACCTGATGGATTCTTCCTGCCCACTGCACAGACAAAATCAATCTAATGAGATAATGGCATTGATTTAAAGAAAGATTTTAGTTGATGCAAGGCTGGTCACAACATGCAGGAGATGGAGTTTTTACTTAAATCAATCTCGTTGAAGGCTGGGAAGTTAGGGGTTTTTCAAAGATAGTTTAGTGGGCGGGGCAGAGGGTGTGGGAGGTGCTGATTTGTCAGGTTAGAGATGAAATCATAGGGAGTTGAAGCTGTTCTCATGCACTGTGTCAGTTCCAGGGTGGGTGCCACAGGACAAGTTGACAAGTCTGGGTTGGTCCATTTGGTTGTCAGAAATGCAAAAATCTAAGAAGACATCTCAAAAGGCCAATCCTAGGTTCTACAATTGTAATGTCATCTGCAGGAGTAATTAGGGAAGTTGCAAATCTTGTGACCTTCAGTTCATGGCTGGATAATTATTTAACTACACCTACATCTTAGTAGAATTCATGCCCTTCTCATTCTCCTAACTTGGTGGCCTTTCATTGGTTTTACAAGGGCAGTTTAGTTCTTGGGAAGGGCTGTTATCATGCAAACTATATAATAAATTTCTCCCAAAGATAGCTTGGCCCATGCCCAGGAATGAGCAAAGATAACCAGCCTGTGAGACTGACTACAAGCAAGATGGAGTCAGCCATGTCAGAATTCTCTTAACTGTCATAATTTTGCAAAGGCATTTTTTTCAATACCTGTTAATAAATTGATGACCTGTATATTTTTGTGGATTTTTCAGTTTTCTAGTTATAAAATTATATGAGCAACATATTAAGTACTCTGACACAAAGTAAAAATACTAATATTTATTAATAAATGTCTACTTTTTTCTTAACTAGGTTGCTTATCTGAAACAAGGAAACGGAATTACCTTTGCAAAATTAAAAGCGAAGGAGACCTAACTTAACTGACTCCATCTTGATTCAACCTTCCAAGTTGTCTTTGTTCATTCCTGGGCATAGGCTGAACTAACTTTGGGAGAAACACAGTTTATAGTTTATAGTTTAAACAAAGATGGTAACAGCCCTTTCCCAAAGCAGAACTACTTCTTGTCTGGGGACTCGATTGCCTTTGTAGGGCTAATATTAGTCACAAGATTAGAGATTATGGTTTATGAGTCATGCAGCTGGAGGCTACAAGATTCTGACCCTTTCTAAACTACTCCTAAGAACACTGCTTGAGATATTTTGCAGACCCTGCACTTCACGGATCAGCTGGCACCACCCAGATCAATAAACTGGCTCGTCTGATCCTGTGGCCCCAACCCAGGAACTGGCTCAGTGGAATAAGACAGTTTCAACTCCCTACTATTTCATCCCTGATCAATCAGAACTCAAGGCTCACTGGCTTCTTCCCACCCACCAAGTTATCCTTAGAAACTCTGCTCCCCCAATGCTTGGAGAGACTGACTTGAGTAATAATAAAACTTCATTCTCCTGCACAGCTGGCTCTGCATCAATTACTCTTTCTCTATTGTAATTCCCCTACACTGATGAATTGGCTCTGTCTAGGCGGCAGGCAGGGTGAACCCCTTGGGCAGTTACAACAACATATTTTGCAGATCACTATGATGCAGGATTTTTGCTCCTCAGTTCAGCTAAATCCATGTTCTTGTCTCACAACCAGGAAAAATTAGGCACATGGACACATTGAAGAGTGAGGGGGTGGAATATATTAAGTGAAAGGAAAGCTCTCAACAAAGAGAGAGGTCCTACACTCAGGTTTCTACCTCACAAAATTGAATGCCAGGCCACTACACACTAGCTGAAGAGGCAAGTTTCCTCCCCAGTGTAAGGTGTGAGTTTCTGGTGGCTATACTCCATTCACCCCGTGCATGTGGGGAATGCCCAGACAAGACAAGCCCCCTCTGCAGGTTCCCCTCTCTGCAAAAAGCACCTGGTGTAAAGACTTGCGGGATGGGTGAAAATCTCCAGGGACATTTCCTATTTGCCTAGGGCATCTGGCTGTCTCTTGACCCTGTCAACTATTCACTACATAAAATTAGTTCCTTGCAAATATTTTCATGCTTATCACAAAGCTTGTATAGATGAGAATGTTCATTTCAGTTAATGAGTTCTGTGAAAAGTTTTCTTTAAATAAGCAAGAAGAAAAAAATGCTGTTTCTTCAATCTAGAATGTTTACACCAATCATAAAAAGAAAAATCAACTTGTATTAAATTGGTTCTACAAAGAATATGTTAACTGCAACAAAGTTCAACATCTATAGAAAATATTAGATGGAAACCAAAACTTGAACGTTGTTTTTAATTTAAAAAGGCTCATTAGTTTTGAGTTTGTCAGCACAATAACCTAAATATGTCCACCAAATAACAGAGTCATTATCATTGAACTATATATATAGATCTGAAAATAAGTATCAGTACAACAGGCTTCCCCCCCACTTTACTTTTTCCCTTCCTGCCCAACCCACGAATACAGAATAACTTCTCTTTAACCTGTGCCGAGGATTAGGAGAAACGGTAACTTCTTAGTTTTTATATATATATATACACACACACACACTCTATATATATACACACACACTATATATATAAACTATAAACTATATATATATATATCTCTCTCTCCAGGAATTTAAAAATTGCATTCAAATATAAAACAATGTTTTACATTAGTAAATGACTAGCATTAGAAGGTTGAAGACATTAGTATATAAAAGTTCATTTGATTTAATTCATTATTTTAAGCTAGAAATTTACTCCTGTGCAATTCACTTTTTTCCTTTCTTTTTTTTCAGGTGTTAGGTACAAACTGGAAAAGGATATTTAATTATTAACTTAGAAGAGAAAAAGGTGTGCAGAGGGTGATCTAACATAGGTGGAAGAAAGGAAAGTAAATCTATCAATTCTACAGTTTAAATAAGAATCGAACTGGCCTCAACCCACAGCAGCTTAATTTCCATAGAGAAAAGAGTAAAACTTGAATAAAAGAAATAACTAAATAAAACACACCCCCAAAAAAGATAAAATCAATTTTTATTTCAAGTGTTCACGGAAAAGAGATAAGTATAGATCTCAGGTAGTTTCATTAGGCACAGTTTTCAGAAATTTCAAAAAGTTGAAATATTGCAGACAAGACTATGTGATTATATTACACTAAAATAAAATGCCAAAAACATAACCACATATAAAAAGTGTTACTAAAAATAGCAATTGTATGATAGTTTTGAAAGCCTTATTAATTATTTGTGGATCTAATACATTTAAGAATATCTAGAATAAACATGCACACACACCCATATGTATAATTAAAACATTACACAGCCATCCCCGTGGGAAATAGCTAAAGCTGAGCACAGAGTAAGAGTAACAGTATTAAATATTTTTATTGATTTAATTTTGTTTAAATAAACTTATAAATTTCAACATTTAGCAAAGAAAAAGAACAAAGACTATTACTACCTAAGAAAGCATAGGAGGCATAAAGCAAAGGGAGACAATTAAACATAAAGGTAGAAAAATAGCCAATTAAAGGCAAAATGTGATAGAAACCATATAAAAATTGAAATGCAGTTATCTGATGATAAAATTAAAATATTAGCTAACAGTCAACAAATACATAAAAAACTGCAACACTCAAAATAAGAGATGGTTATTAGGAAATCACAACTTATACAAACAATTAAATAATCAAATGATTCCTTTGGCCAATTCTATTTAATAAATTTAAGGGTCAGAATTAAATGGATAAAACTGTAGAAAAATAGAAAATAGGAAACTTGGTAAAGGAACCCAAATAAAACTTAGTAAAGTAACTGAAATATAAAACAGTGTAAAGTGACAGGTCATAACGTTAAATAAATTCATTTTAACCACAGTGCAAAATGTATCAAGCAGAAAAGGTTTTCAATATTTCACCTTTTTAATACTTTTGATGCAATTTAAATATTCAATTTCAATTTATTGTTTCAAAAACTATCATTCCATGCAAAAATGTGTTTTATTACCCTATATTTTTTCAGAAACTGATAGTTATGAACTGAATTGTGCCCCTCCCTCGAATTCATATGTTGAGGCCCTAATCTGTAATGTGACTATATTTGGCCATAGAGCTTTTAAAGAGGTAATTAAGGTCAAATGAGGTCATAAAGTTGAGGCTCTAATTCAGTATGTCTAATGTCCTCATAGAAAGACAGAGAGAGACATTAGAAATGTGACATGTGAGAATACAATCAGAAGGTGGCCATCTGTAAGCCAAGGAGAGAGGCCTCAGGATAAACCAAATGTCTTGACACTTTGATCTTACACTTTCAGCCTTGGGAACTTTGATAAAAAAAATATATATCTGTTTTATAAACCATACAATCGGTGGTAATTTTTTATGGCTGCTCTTGCAGACTAATATGCTGATAATAGAATTCAAATTGCATGCCTTTTGAAATGTTTAAAGTTCAGCCAGTCATATTCAATTATGATTGATATTATTTTCTTAGGTGGAAATATAATACTCTCATATTGGAATATGTAATATTTAAGCACTAAGTGTGAATGCATATTTTAAGAGAGGGATACAATATTGAGGTACTTATTTATTTTAAGATAATAATGCTGGACACTTTCTACAGTTATTCAATATTATCTTCTCTAAGTTCAATAATTTTTATTTAGGGCAAACTGAAACTGCAGTACTATTCCAGATTACCAGGATTTGTTGTTTCAATAAAAGCATAGAGCTGCCTTTGATCTAACAATGTTTAGTGAGTGCCTTCTATGTATCAGACTTTGTTCTCGGCACTAAAGACATAGTAGTTATCGAAACTGAGCAAGTCTCTGCTTCAGTATCACTTATATGTAGTGGGGAGACATAATGATAATTACATGACGTATCAGCTGATGCATAAGCACTGTGAAAAAAAAATCAAACAGGATAAAGGGAACATTTAGAGTGCCACTTTTTAGTTTATAAGGGACTCCTCAGAGAAAGTGGCATCTGAGCAGAAAAATAAATTATTTCCCTCATGTTTTATCATCACTTGAATTGTAATGTTAGTGGGAATAATTGTGCCAGAGACTTTTCAATATGACATGACCAATCAGAATATTCAACCTTCCTACAGTGTTTTCCCAAATTGTGACATGGATTGACCAAGAGTCGCCAGATTCGTCAAGCGCTTCCCAATTTGCCAAAACAACTTGGGGGAAAAAATTTAGATTATGTGTTTTAGGGCCTTAATTATCCAGAACAGAAAACAAATATCTTGAGGCCAGAAGTTGTGCTTTCATGTGCAGTTTTAGTTGTAATATCTTCCTTTTGAATGGATAAAGGATATCAAAAATACATTAAACTAACTGGTAATAAAAAACATGATAGAAATTTCTGCATCAAGTTTATTGACAAAAAATGTTTTTAAATCTCACATAAATCTTCTGATAATGTGTTTCAGAAGGAAGACTTAGAAAACGGGAAAAATTAAAAAGAACGGTAAGTTTGGTGAAAGGAAAATTTCTGCACTGAGAATGAGTTTAGATTAGATGCTTGCTAAGAGAGCTTCTTCCTTTAAGAGTCGTGGAGGTAGATAGTGGAGAGGTAGAGAAAAGAGATTGGGAGGGATGAGACAGTAGGCAGGAGGAAGGATAAAGAGAAGTGGCTTAAAGGGTGCAGACATACAGTGGGATAGAATAAATAAATTCAATGTTTGATAGCTGATTAGGGTGACCAGAGTTAAACAAAAATATATTGTACTTGGAAGGTGGACACCCTAAATACTATGACTTGATCACGGTGCATTATATACATGCAATAAAATCTCACACATACCCAATTTACTTACACAAATTTAAAAAAAAAGCCATTAATGTTTACTGCTTAAAAAAAGAAGGAACAAAATTAAAAACGTCACTTTGAAGACTTGTAGCCAAGAAAAATTAGAATTTAGTTGAAACTGTAGAAAATAATAAAAAGTGAAAACAAAAATTAGGCAATACTAGAATCTAACAACAGGTGTACTCTAGTTTTGAAACATAATGTTTTCTCTATCCAGTCTCTCATTTTTACTAAATAAAAAATACGGTAGGACTGGTTTGCATTATCATATTTGGCCTAATTATTAGTATACAGTGCAGCAAGAATAATTATTTTTTACATAGGCTTTTAAATTGGCTTTGATGGAACTTTGTTCCATAGGAAGAATCTCAGATAAGGCTTTTTTAAAGTTGGGCCCAGTCATGGATTTGTGCCATTAAATATCTATGAGTGGGGTGAATTTCCTCTCCTCTTAAGGTTCCAAGATAAACGTGGAGCTTCTGTGCCTGTCAGAAAGTGACATTCTTTACTTACCATGGGTCAAAAACCCTGGGTAGGGACTCTGTACACAAAATACAAAGTCAATTTTTCCAAGGGCTTTATTGTCTCCATAAGTCAAGCTTGATTCCTTAGAGAGCACACCAGGCCGGGCACGGTGGCTCACACCTGTAATCCCAGCATTTTGGGAGACCGAGGCAGGCAGATCATGAGGTCAGGAGATCGAGACCATCCTGGCCAACATGGTGAAACCCCGTCTCTACTAAAAATACAAAAATTACCTGGGTGTGGTGGCATGTGCCTGTAATCCCAGCTACTTGGGATGCTGAGGCATGAGAATCACTGAAACCCTTGAGGCAGAGGTTGCAGTGAGCTGAGATTGCACCACTGCACTCCAGCCTGGTGACAGAGTGAAACTCTGTCTCAAAAAAAAAAAAAAAAAAAAAAAAGAAAGCACACTATTCCAATCAAAGCTTGGTAAAAATAACCAGTTTTTCCAACTGCATCCTGTTACAAAGGAAAACAGATTCTTATTGCACTTATGCAAATAACTGTATTGCCGTAAGTTAAGAATACTCACAGATTCCAAATTCTGGAGAAATCTGGTAGAGAGAAACAAATACGCTCCAAATATTGTTTGGATGTATACTAAATTATTGTATTAGCATACATGTATTAGTATACATTAGTATACACTGGTGTATACTAAATTATTAAAAGCTGTCAATAGCTCAAAGGAAACGTTTTAAGATGCTGAAATACAAAACAAAAGTTCAGCAACGTTTTAAAAAGTCAAAAAGATTAGTTGAGTCTATGCAGTTACTTCCTGTTCTGCTTGATATTCATGAACATTTTAGTTCTCCATGAGTCCTGAAAATTTTTCCTCTATTCTGATGTCACTATCTCCAAAGTTCTAAGAAACTTGCATTGAAGAACACCTGTTGGAGTTTTATAGCTGATTATAAAACTACCTTCTAAAGAGGACTGAAGCAAGACAACAATTATCCATGAATGAAAAAAAATGGCTTTAAGGCAGCCATAGTCAAAAGACACGATTGACAAAGAACGTGTTTCCTCTGTGGCACGCAATAATTTCAACATAACAATTATGACAATTACTGATAATTTACATTAAATTATATTAGAATTACAAGAGTTTTCCATAATTTTGGAACACATACCAATAAAATAGTTATACAACTACAGCTCCCCTGCCAAAAAAAATTCCATTTCATATTAGATGATGCTTCCTGTATAATTTTTATACCAAATAAGCCAAATTATGTCATTTTTGGATTTTAGGGAACCTAATGTTTTAAAGGATTAATTAGATTAGAAAAAGATGTAATTTATAACTTGATTTTGGAAAGTCTGTCAAATATAAATGGTTTAAAATACTTGATATTACAAAATAGGATTACAGATCATTGTAAAGTCATTTATTTAACCAAAGTGATAATGCAAGCATTTCAAAAAAGAAAAATTTTTATTCTTTGAGAGAGGAGACTTAATGTTTTAAATAAAAAGCCCTGATTAAAAAAAAAAAAAATAGCCTGAGGTGGCTATTTTGAGGCGGTGGCTCATGCCTGTAATCCCAGCACTTTGGGAGGCTGAGGCGGGCAGATCGCCTGAGGTCAGTTCAAGATGAGCCTGGCCAACATGGTGAAACCCCATCTCTATTAAAAAAACAAAAATTAGCCAGGTGTGGTGGTGGATGTCTGTAATCCCAGCTACTTGGGAGGCTGAGGCAGGAGAATCGCTTGAACCCAGGAGGTGGAGGCTGCAGTGAGCTGAGATCGCACCATTGCACTACTCCAGCCTGTGTAACAAAAGCAAGACTTTGTCTCAAAAAAAAAAAAAAGCATGAAGACAATTACATTTGTTTTTCAAAAGTTTGCAAACAATCTATAAAGTTTAATCTTGATTATAAAATGTAACTTCTGTAAGACTTTCATAACCTTTATAACCTTTATTAAGTAGTTGGTTAGTGCTTAAAGAAAAACTTGCTAATCTGACACAGGAGTCCATCTTCTAATTTTGCATCAGTCAACCTTTGACACTAATGATTAATTTATAGAGAAACTAAACTTACTTTATCTTCCTAAATGGGCCCTTACAATTTTACGTGCCCACCGCTTCCATGATAGTCTCTGGGCCTTGAGGAGTTGAATAGCTTTAACTTCTTGTCCAGTGTCTCGGGAATGCATCTTCTAGGGGACCTGAAGATGAGGCTTTCATTGCTGGCTGTGTTGAAGAATTAGCCAGACTTGGTGTCCTTTTTAGACCCAGGAGTTAAAGCTCGGTAACTCAATGTTACAAGGACTTTAAAAGCACATATAGGGAGATACATGGATGTAATAACCTTAATAAAAAAAATATTATCTCAGTTGTTCTTTTTTCCTAAGCAAATCAAAACTTAGTAACATGATAACTTGATTATATAAAAGTATATTTTTTCTATATAAATTCTCTTATTCTGACTTACACTGAGCGTTCATGATATGATCGGATTTTCTGGTTTGTTCTGAACATCCCTCCTTTATAAAAAACCAGTTATTTTAGGATTAAACTTACCATACAAGATTTTTTACATATAAAATTATTTCTCTTTTAGCTTTTTACCTCAAAAAAAAAATCTCTATATTTTTATAACTTTCTTTACATTTTTTTTTTTATTTCTTGGTCCCTTTTACCTTGTTTTATACATAATCTTTATGTAAGTTTTGAATTAGACAAAACTTATCCACCTTGTTCTTTAGCAAGAATGTTTTCTAACAATATATATTTATATTAGAAAATACCCAAATAATGAAATATCTATTATTTAATTTAATATTACTTTATATTCTAAATTATGTCCAGTTTGTCTACAAGTATTTATCCCATTCCATTTACCTAATTTTTAATTTTAATTGCCTACCTAGATTATTTATGAAAACTGTGATAGTCATGATTTAAAGTTATGAGACCACCACTGCAAAATTATAACCGAGACAGTGAAAAAAGATTTGACCTGACTGACTCCATTTTGCTCTTAACTTCCAAGCTGCCCTTGTTTATTCCTGGGCATAGGTTGAACTAACTTTGGGAGGAACTTAGTTCATAGTTCACAGTTTAGCACTGAAACAAGGCTATGAAGCAGTCCTTTCCCAACACAAACCTCCTTATTGTCTGTGGACTAAAGTGCCTAAAGCCACAGGATTAGAAGTTATGGTAATCTTACTAAATTCAAGATGCACCTATTTTTTTATTAAACCTATATCAATGTCTTATTTATTCAATATTACAAAAGCAAAGATCATTCTCTTCTGGGCTGGGTTTATAGTTTTGTAACCCTTATGCCAAATTTTGACACCTTATAGTGATGAGTAGGAATAAGTATGAAATTGTTTGATTAATAAATGCAAACACAAATGTATGCTGGCAATTCTTAAGACATTTCTCATATTACTTTACCAATAATTTTAAAACTAACTTATTAAATATTTTACTTAAGTCACATGAAATTGAAAAAGCATTTGACTGGTCTTTTCTTTTTCAGTTTCTGATTTAAGCACTTTTATTTTTCTTTAAGCCAATTATTTAGAGCTGTTTTATATATTTTTAGTAGTGAAACATTGTGTACACAAGACATGAAAACAGAAAGACATATTACGCATGCCAATGAAAACACATTTTATAGATTTATAAAGACCCCCCACTTTTAATTTTTTTTTTTTTTTTTTTTTGCTGTCTTAGACTTTCAGATTCTTCATAACCTGTTTTACAACCCTAAGCAGCTGTCAGCTAAATAGCCTTAAATTTGCACAATAAAGGAAACAGCGCAGGTGAAAATCAGAGAGAAAATGTCTGGGGGTGCTAGAAGGAGAAGCTTTTATAAAGCACTTTTTTTTTTTCTTTTTTGAAACAAAGACATTTCTGACTGTCTGAACTACATTCTTCCTTAAAAACCCAGGAGTAGCCTCTGCTGCAATAACTAGTTTAGTCAAAAAACCAGGTGAAAAGTTAAGCTGACTTTTAACCATTGAACTCCTTAACATTTTTTTTGTATCTTATTACAGCATTTCAGTTAGGACAAAATGCTGCTAAATGAACAAGGATCACATAAATTATATGATTTCTGAGAGCTCTAAGGGTAAGCAGAAATTAACACCAGCTTGTTGTTAATGCTCACTTTAGGCAATTAAAAAGAATTTGCAAGACAGAATCCCAAACTAGTTTCTTACCTATTGGTGGGTCTCAGGTTGTAGACTGCTCTCTACCATGCTAGAAGCAGGAGAAAGAAAACTCATTTTCCCTGCTGGAAGTGAGCTCTGCCTCCATAAAGGAGTTACCAGCCTTCCATCATCATGGAAGCAGGAGAACCTTACCTTCCTTGTTGGAAGCAAGTACCACTGCAAAAAAAGGGGAGTTGTACAGCAAAACAAACTTCAGATCTCGACCAAATTTTGGGACATCAGAACTAGCATTAATAGGAGATTTGCCAAAGGTTAGGGGCATCTCCATTCAGAATCCCTCCCTGGTTACCAAAATGTGAACCCATACAATCTGAGACAGATCTCGGTTAATTTAGAAAGTTTATTTTGCCAAGGTTGAGGACGCACCTGCGACACAGCCTCAGGAGGTCCTGATGACATGTGCCCAAGGTTGGGGCACTGCTTAGTTTTACACATTTTAGGGAGACATGAGACATCAATCAATATATGGAAGAAGTACGCTGGTTTTTGTCTGGAAAGGCAGGAGACAACTTGAAGCAAAGGCAGGAAGACTTGAAGCAGGGAGAAAGCCACAGATAGATGAGGCACAAATGGTTGCATTCTTTTGAGTTTCTGATTAGTCTTTCCAAAGGAGGCAATCACATACGCATCTATGTCAGCAAACAGAGGGGTGACTTTGAATATAATGGGAGGCAGGTTGGCCCTAAGCAGTTCTTGGCTCCACGATTCCCTTTAGTTTGTGAGTTGGGGGCCCCAAGATTTACTTTCCTTTCACACCCATTTACTTGTACAAATTAAATAATACATTAAATGTTTACTGTTTTCAACCAGAAAAAAAAAAAAGGTTATATAATCTCTTCCTCTAAATTTCCAACTCTGTCATGGAATTCACAGGCAGAAAGGTCAGCAGATACAAGGGGCCCTGTTCACTCAGCCTCCTGTGAATGGCAGAGCTAGGTAGGCTGTAGGCACTGCTGGTCACGGTGTGGGTCTATGGTCCAGCAGACCCTTCCCTACCATAGTTCTACCTTCTTGAAATTCAAGGGCATGAGTCACTTTGTCATGGGTGCCCATCAATGACATTTGTTGCCAAAGTATCTGCTTTTACCTGTCATCTGTTTAGAGACTGTTGGAAATACCTGGAGACCTTGAATAGAAATGAGACTGAGCTGCAGCCCAATGTTGATCGTCATGCACCTGCGTTAAATACAAGTACACTCTCGATTGTGTAGCTCTTAAAATTATATGTATGCAAATATGTTTCCGTATGTTTATGGAACTCATGCCTTTAAATATTGGAAGTTGAACATAATTTCTAAAAGTTATGTATGTAAAAATGTAATATTTCAAGGTGTCTACAAATTAAATAAGACATAATTTTACTATATAATTGCGAGTTGAGACTGTCCTATTCTCAAAGTAATTTGAAAATAGTAACTTTGACTGGGCCGAGTTTGGGAGGCTGAGGTGGGTGGATCACGAGGTCAGGAGATCGAGATCATCCTGGCCAACATGGTGAAACCCCATCTCTACTAAAAATACAAAAATTAGCAGGGCGTGGTGGCGGGCACCTGTAGTCCCACCTACTTGGAAGGCTGAGGCAGGAGAATCGCTTGAACCCAGAAGGCGGAGGTTACAATGAACTGAGATTGCACCACTGCACTCCAGCCTGGCGACAGGCTCAAAAAAAATTAAAATAAAAATAAAAAAAATAAAGTAACTTTAAGAAAATATAAAATGTACATATAACCATGAATAATATTGTTAACTGTTACAGAAAAATATTGTAGAAAGAATTGCAGCTATATTTAAAGTTAAGCATGTGCTTTTATGTTTAGAACCATTTGCTGGGATTTAATCATGAATAAAACTCAGAAATAAAAGTTTTGTTGCAAAGTAATAATGTTCTTTGAAGGCCCAATTATTTCTTACATAGGATTCTTCCACGTCACATACTATGACTGAGAAACATCACTCTAGTCCTCTTATGAAAAATTATTTTAGATAACAGCCTTTGAAAGAAAGACACAGAAAAGCAACTTAAACTAGCTTAGTAACATGGAATGTTAGAGGTAGAGCCAATGGAATCAAAGAATGGGATGAGCAGGAAAAAGCTAATCCTCAAAGTATTGGCTTCAAGGCAGTTGATGTCCATCTCTCATCTATGCTGTATGTATCTGACTTAGTTCTTTCTTGCTGTACATTTGCTTCCTAAATACCTTGGGAATATGAGCACCAATGAGCACAGTTTAGCACTTCTGGGTGGTAAGCGACTTAATTTAAAAGCATTTAATTCCTACTATCACAGAAGGACTCTTGATGTTGTTATTCACAGTGGAAGTATTCCAGTGGAGGGAAAAAAGTCTACTGGCTTGTTAAGGTTAAAACTCACCAAAGATCACTGAATGAATTGTGATTGGCTCTATAAGCAAACACTAGGAGAGATTAGGTTCTTTGTTTACTCCAGGGATAAGTCAACTACAGCTAGAGTTGTGTAGTTAGGGAAGGAGTAGATCCCATTTTCACCAAGTATTTGGAAAAAAAATGAAAGGTAGTCATGATAAGAGAAGGGCTCTGGTCAACAGAGAACATGATAGTCCTCCATAGCGGCTGGACAATAATATTGAAGCCAACCCTTTTTTTTTTTTAACATTTTAATAAAAAAATTCATATTAATTTTAAGCAAAAAGAAAAAATAAACCATATCAGTTTGTCTTATCTCTGAACTCTCGAGCTATGCCAGGCAATACATTCCATTACACGTAATGTGCCTTGTAGCATTTGAAAATGTACTCCACATTACACACCATGTTTTTTCAGCATTGCCTTTCCACCTAAACATTCTGCTTATTTTCCTCCTCAGTGCACTCCGGCTTGGTATTATATCCATTAAAATCAATGCCAAGGATTGAGCAAAATCCTCTAGCTATGGAAAATAAACATGTATTAGATTGGAAGAATGGATCAATTACTTCTGAACTAACAGTGTATTTATGTTTTCTGACTTTGAATTTTCACTTATCTTTATGGACACATCAGTTTTCATTCTTAAATTTTAGGTAAATTAGTTTATATACCATTTGTTTGCATACCAAATTATTTTCTTTATTTTTATTACATAAAATATTATCAAGCCAGATCTACAGAATTAATTGGATATATTTTAACAGAAAAATTTTGTAACAATATAATTGTTTTATTACTCTTATCTTTTGAGTTTTTATATGTTCATTTACTTTCAATTTTATTCTTTACCATTTAAGTCTTTTCCTATAATCTGTTTATTTTCAAATTTTATGAGTATGACTTTCGTAAATTTAAATTTCAAAAGTTGGCTGAGATCAATATTTTACGTTTATCACCTTCTACATAATATGTGTTATAAGCTTTATTTCAATGAACCAAATCCAAGTTTAACCCAATTTTATTTACTTTAGCATATTAAACATTCTGAAGTATTGTACTGCATGTTCTCACTTATAAGTGGGAGCTAAATGATAAGAACACATGCACACATAGAGGGAACAACAGACACTGGGGCCTACTGGAGGGTGGGAGGAGGGAGAGGATCAGGAAAAATAACTAATGGGTTATTAGCTTAATAGCTTAATAGCTGGGTAAGAAAATAATCTGTATAACAAACCCCCATAACAAACATTTCCCTATGTAACAAACTTGCACTCTGAACTTAAAATAAACATCTAAAAAGGATATATGTTTACATATCCACACACACGTATATAATTTCATGAATGTTATCATTTTATAGCAGTATATGGTAAACCTACATATATTTTTAATCTATGCCGGATCCTAGTGACCACTTCTTTTTCTAAGTATTTAAATTATATATAAGATATATCAGTATATATATTTCCTCATATAGGTTTCATCACACTGAGCTACAATTCAAAGAATTTGCTGTGTTCTATTATCTGTGAATAAATTTCCTCTTTATATTTTGGCTAGCTACTACTATGCACTACTCCTCAATTACTAGGACAATTGGCCATTGAACAACGTGCAAGTTAGGGCCACTGACCTCTGAACGGTTGAAAATCCACATATAACACTTGACTTCCCCAACTGAACTAATGAACTACTAATAGCCTATTATTGACCCAAAGGCTTGCATATATATAAATAGTTGATTAATACATAATTTGTGTATGTGGTATATATGGTGTTCTTACAATAGAATACGTCAGAAAAAAATAAAATATTGAGAAAATATTAAGAGATTCCTAAGAAAGATAAAATATATTTACTATTTATTAAATGGAAGTGGATCATCATAAAGGTCTTCATTGTCATTGTCTTTGCATTGAGTAGACTGAGGAAGGGGAGGAAGAAGAGGGACTGGTCTTGTTGTCTCAGAGGTGGCAGAGGCAGAAGAAAATCCATGTGTAAATGAACCCACACCTTTCAAACCCATGTTGTTCAAGGGCCAACTGTATAATACAAAGAAGCATTCTGCAATCACATGTGTAAGTTATTTAAAATACCGGAAGTGAAGTAATTTTTTTTTTGAGCGAACAAAGTTTATATCAAGAAAATAGGTAAATATTTAAAAACGGAGTTTCTCAAGTAGTGCCTCCCTTTCATTCTCCTTGCAGATAAACTTTCAAACCATAGAATATTTCTCCATGACCTGAAGAATCAGGATCAAGCCCTCAAAATTCCCTAGTGAGTTTTTCTGACAGGTTGTAGGGATGACCTCTTGAACATGGCCAAGATTTTTTGGTTGCTCATCCTATCATGATGTCCTGACCATCTTTCCGAAATGGAACCTATATTGATGGATTCAATGTAGGCAAAATTCCACTATCTACCAGATAGCTGTGCTTTCTTCATTTTGCAGGTAGAAACAAGGTTGTAGATTAGAATACGGTACAGCAAATATTCACCCCCTCACACTCCCCATTTCCTGGAAAGAATATGCTTCCTGTCGCTTTGACGCTGAGCTTGTTCTGTGACTTGTTTTGGCCTCATATTAAGTAGAGCATGCTGTCCTGCCTCTCGACCTGGGCTTGGCAATACATTTAAGTTGCTTTGGCCAATGGGGTGTTAGCAGACATGATGCAAGACTTGAAACAAGGTTGCATTAGTTTCACTATAGCAAGAACAAGCCTCCAGTAACCTTTGGTCTAAGGAGGAGGAGACAGGCAGAGAGTACATCCTAGATCTGGCTTGTAGCCAGAGTCACTGAGTCCTAGATGACCCACAGATTTATGACAAATAAATGGGGGAAAAAAAAAGTTTGCTTTTTTTTCATTTGTTTTTTAATCACTGCTTCTTCAGACAAGATTTTTGTTCGGCCTTTGCTAAGTATGTTTCTCTTGACTATAACAAGGTTATTATCTTTTTTTATATATACTTTAAGTTCTGGGGTACATGTGCACAACGTGCAGGTTTATTCCATAGTTATACATGTGCCATGTTGTGAAATAAATTTTAATTTGGAAACATGACTTAAAATAGTGAAATCATCTGTTATTGAATCACTGCTTTAATGTGTCTTGAATTATGAGTTATAATGTTTATTTTATTCAGCTTTCAGGTTCTTTTCATTTGTAGAGTAAATAGCATTAATTAACAGTAGTTTAGAGTTCTCTCAGTAGCATATCTCTAGGTTTTCTAAAATTATGCTACCATTTATTACTTATACAAAATAATTCATATGTATCCAGTAATTCCTATTTTAAACTTGTGGGCTCATTAGCCACTTTCTTTTGATGTGATAAACTTCAAAGTTTCTGAACACTTAAAAGATTTAAGGCATCCTAAATTTAACCTTTAGCTAGATGGTCAGATTTTTATGAAGAATCAAGTCTCATATTTTCATTACCATCACTGATCCTAATGTGGTCCTGTATGAAATTATCAACATACACTTATTAGATAGAAAAGCCAAAGAAGAACATGGATCAACAAAATATAATTGCTACAAAGACACACGCATGCAGGCATACAGAAAGATGATCAAAAAGGTCTAAAGATGTAATCATATTATTTTAAGAAAAGGTATTATCAGCATCTATACAGGAAAGTTTAGTAATTTCCTGCTGGCTGTTCACGAAATGTAATGAAACCTGTAGAATATTGAAAAGGAGACATAATAGTATGAATTTACTTTCTTCTATGTAGTGTGTCTTCTTTCTTTTCTTCCAAGTCTTTTTTCAAACCTTTTCAAGTTCTTTCAATCCCTAATGATGTTCAGAAAGTACTGAAGTGCATTTTTACTTGCCAAATTGATTCTGCTTCTAAGCCATCTTTAGAATTCAAATAAAATTTACTATTCTGCTGACTCTAGCTAAATGCTTTTCTCACAAATGCATTTTAAATCATGTAAAAGAAAAAATCTGCAATTTATACAGTTGCTGAAAATTCATGATTAGTGATCATTTATGATCTCATTTTAGATTACTTATCTTATTAAGAAGAGTTTTCTGCTGTCATGTTTTAAAAATCCCAGGTTGGTATTTAAACTCTTTTGAGGCCAAGTGAGTACTGTTTGAGTAAAATTTACTAATTGAGGGAAACATGTGTCTCTACCATGATGCTATACATATTCTAAAAAGCCCCTGTCATCCACATGTTCAGTGCATTAAGAACTTATAACCAGGTGTGAACTATTATCCCAGCTACTCGGGAGGCGGAGGCAGGAAGATCACTTGAGCCCAAGGAGTTCAAGGCTGCAGTGTGCTATGATTTTACCTGTGAATAGCCACTGCACACCAGCCTACATGACAGAGATTTTGTTTTTAAATAAATAAACATATGTGCGCGCACACACACACACATATACATCTATATATAATATATGGAGAGAGAATAGATTCAGTATAGCACAGCTTTTCAGTGTGACAAATGTGTGTCTAAATCTTATCTCTTTCATCGTTAGCTCGATGATATAGTTGTCAATTTACTCAATTGCAAAGTGAAACTGCATCTTGCTCACTAGATTATGAGAATTAAATGAGAAGCACCTTAAAGCTTGGTATTTAAAATGCTTTAAACTAGTGTCACTTTATTTTATATTTTCTAGATACAAATGGACAAACCCTTCTCTCTGTGACTCATAAAGAAGTAAAAATTCGTTTTTCTTACTCATTAGTTTGCTAGGATTCACATAACAGAGTAGCACAAATTGGGTGGATTAAATCAATAGGAACACATTCTTTAACAGTTCCAGAGGTGAGATGCCTGGAAGGAAGATATTGGTAGGTCCATGCACCCTCTAAAGCTCATAGGGGACATTCTGTTTAATGCATTTCTCTTAACTTTTAGGGCTGGTAGAACTCCTGGAAGTTCTCTGGCTTGCAGCTACATGAATCTCATCTTTGCCTGGATCTTCACATGGTGGTTTTCCCTCTGTGCCCGTGTCTCTGTGTTTTCACACTGCCATCTCCTCTTTACAAAGGGCACCAGTCATATTGGAGTAGGGCCCACACAAATGATGTAATCTGAACTCGATTATGTCTGCAAAGACTCTGTTTTCAGAAAAAGTCACATCCATGGATAATAAGGATTAGGACTTCAACCTATTTTATTTTGGGGGTTGGTGGGGACACAATTCAACCTACAACATTTTTTATTTTAAGGCATACATTCCAATTTCAGCCAACACTGCAATGCTTCTCTCCTCAACTCATATACTCTCTGCCCTTCGACATAAAAATCAGATAAGCCTCCAGACAATTACAGAAATACTACATTTACCATTGTATTACCATGTAGAATGTTTTTTCTGCTTTATTCATTTTTGTAGCACACAATGTAATTTTTACAGGTAAAAAAATTCTTAAAAAGATGATTCTAATATAAGTCATTTATTAAACAAAGTATACAAAACACATTATATTAAATATTATAAAAACTAAAACTCTGGCCCTTTTCCTCAATTTTTGTTGGAAGAAATAAAACATCCTCACTGCTTTGATACATTGTGTTCTTTGATGCAACAGTGAAGTGAACCATTAAAAACTAAAACACTCCATTGAACTGAAAAGCAAACTCTGATTGGGAAAGCTAATGCCTTAGGAAAAAGCAGGTTTTGTAATCTCTGACTTCATGTCTTCTTGTGTCTTTGATTGATGATGAGAAAAGCTAAATTCTAAACGAAAATGCCACAGTGACTGCAATACTATTACTTCTTGTTTTGCATACCAACAGAAGTTTTAAAAAATGTCCAAAAATGCACACCAAATAGAAGGTGTCAGGACAAGAAGAAATAAAACCACATCGGATGTACCATTTCATAGTTCATTTCCTAGTGGTGAATGAGACTTACATATTTCACAGGCCTTCAATTTACTTGAAAAAACAGAAAAAAATACCCTCTTTAATTGCTCACCAGTTTTTTTTTCCATGTTTTCAAACATAAAGCTAATTCATAATAATTCATAATTAATACACTTCTCAATTTTGGCTATTTAATTATGTCAAGTTAACAGCACAAATTGGTATGAGTTTCACAAAAAAGTGACTATCTGAGGCAGGTAGTTTATTGCTAAAGTAAAAGAGTCCTTTTACCACATTGGCTGGGGACAATAGTCATAGCCATTCTTCATTTGAATGGAAGATATTGTCTTAGAATATATATCTATGACCCAAAACATGTACCTTATTCAGGGAATTGATAAAAGAATAAAAGCAAAGTAATGGGGAATTCTAAGTGCCCAAGAAGATAGCAGAATATGTGAACATTAAGTAAAGTAAATAGGGCAGACTTGACAGTAAAGATAAAATTTGAGCAAAGGTAAGAAGAAGGTTAGGCAGCTGGCCCAACTGACATTCAAGACAAGAGCTCCCCAGGCAGAGGAGCTAGCTACAGTAAATATCCTAAAGCAGGAGTTCCTGGTGCATATGTAGGAGACCAAACAAGCTACAAATGAAATGACAAGGGGAGAGAAGTAGAAAAAGGTATCAGAAGGATAACGGGGCACCAGAGTTTGTACAGGTTCATTAATTCATAGCTATCATTTTGGAAAGCCACAGCCGTGTGCTGGGGAGTGGGTGTAGTAACATTCCCGGTCTTTTGCTTAAAAAGTATAATTTTTTGTTACCCAGATAAGAATACATAGCCGGGCGTGGTGGCTCACGCCTGTAATCCCAGCACTTTGGGAGGCCGAGGCGGGCGGATCACAAGGTCAGGAGATCGAGACCACAGTGAAACCCCGTCTCTACTAAAAATACAAAAAATTAGCCGGGCGCGGTGGCGGGCGCCTGTAGTCCCAGCTACTCAGGAAGCTGAGGCAGGAGAATGGCGTGAACCCGGGAGGCGGAGCTTGCAGTGAGCTGAGATCGCGCCACTGCACTCCAGCCTGGGCGACAGAGAGAGACTCCCTCTCAAAAAAAAAAAAAAAAAAAAAAAAAAAAAAGAATACATTGCAGGGGCAAGGGAAAAAGCACAGAAACCTGTTGGATGGTATTGAAATGATCCTACAAAGTAATGATGCTTGATTGCACTACTGAAGTAGATGGTGAGAAGCAGTAGGATTCTGGTTTTATCTTGAAAATAGGTTTGGCATGATTTTCTGATTGATTAGATGTAGAGTGAGAAAGAAAATTGTGTGTTTATGTGTGCATGTATATGAGTACCTGTGTATGTTTGTCAGTGAGAAAGAGAAAGACAGACACAGACAGAAAGGTAAGGATACTTCTAATTCTAGAATTTGAGCTTCAGCACTGGAAACTATCATCAACTACGAGGGGAAAATGTGTGAGTAGATCAAATGTGAGTACATGTGTGTGATTTTGCAGTGGGGCTCTCAACAGCTCAGCTTTGGATCTATTAAGCTGGAGAAATCTATTTGTTATTCATTTCACAGAAGTTACTGATGTCAGAATTTTGTACTTTGTGCTTATACTCTCTCCCTATATCCTGACCATGGAAGAATCAAATGAAAAGACATATGGCAGAGAAAGATGGGAGATTAAAAGATAGAATCACATCCTACTGCAGGTTGTGAGCCGAGCCATTAGCCCAACCTAAGTTTGAGCAGAGAAATAAATTTTAAATTGGATAAGAGATGAAAGATTTAAGTTGAACCAGATTAGATTTTGTAATATCTGAATGTAACTGGAGACTTTGCTTCAGATATAATTAACCATAGAGATAGGGATTACAGAATATGCATGAGATGAATATTAAAATAAAACATAATATTTTCCAGTTTATACTGGAAAGATCAAATTACCAAATCACTTAAATATGTTTCTGATACATTTATTATAGTCAAATATATATGCAACAGGCAATAAGTCTATAGGAGCATGAGCCTCTCAAGTATGTATTTGCCATCTAGAGTGATGGAAAGATGAATATTTAATAATTGGGCATGTGTAAATCAAGACATAATTGGCATACATTAAATAATGTTTAAGAAGAGGTGTGGGCCACATGCAGTGGCTCACATCTGTAATCCAAACACTTTGGGAGGCCAAGGTGGGTGGATCACAAGGTCAGGAGTTCAAGACCAGCCTGACCAACATTGAGAAACCCCATCTCCACTAAAAAAAAAAAAAAAAAAAAAAAAAAAAAAAAAAAAAGCTGGGCATGGTGGCATGCGTCTGTAATCCTAGCTAATTGGGAGGCTGAGGCAGGAGAATTGCTTGAACCCCAGAGGTGGAGATTGCAGTGAGCCAAGATCTTGCCACTGCACTCCAGCCTGGGTGACAGAGCAAGACTCTATCAAGAAAAAAAAAAAAAAGTAGGTGTCTAGTTTATTATGATTATAACATTAGCAGAGTGAAACGAAATATTAAAAATAAAACTGAAAGTATGGGTTTTAGGAATATTTTATCAGGTGAGATGACAAGATGAGTTTTTGAATGCAATGATAAGGAATAAGGATGCTATTTTCCAGTTATTGAGAATCTATTATTTTTAATGTAGGAAGATATTCGTTACTTTATCAACAGGAGATATGTTAAAGGCTTTTTTTATGTTTTCACAACTATGAGAAATGTAATCTGTTTTTAGTAACAGATGAGATTTACAAAGAAACATCTCCTAATAATGTATACATAAAAACACAGGATTCAACATTAAAAGAGAACGTATTTTAAGCATGGGTAAGGCTTACGATAAAATAAAAGTACTGATCAGATATTAGATGAATAGAAAGCAAAGTGAAAAAAGAAAAAAAAAACATAATTCCTGGGGACTTGGGAGGACACTGATCAGGGCAAGTTAGAAGGCAGAATTAAGGAATTTTATAGGAAGAAAAAAAGTACCTCTGCAGAAAAACATCAATGGGCAACTAGAAAAATGAAAGACAAAAACAAACACAAAGCAAATAAACAACAAATTAAAATCACCAACAGAAAATGACTTGTTTTCATTGAATAGAAAAAAGCAAACAAAAAGACACACCTCATAAATCCTATTTTAAATTCCAATTTTTGACTTGGGGTAACATTCAGATGGAAGCTTGCATTCACAGGCCTGTGTGGTGTCAAAAAATTTAATTATTTTGATATGAAGATCCGGCATTGATTATGACCCCAGTTCCTGGAAGAGTCATGTGCAAATACACATTCAAAAAATTAATTGGTTGGGCACGGTGGCTCATGCCTGTAATCCAAGCACTTTGGGAGGTCGAGGCAGGCAGATCATCAGGCCAGGAGTTTGAGACAAGCCTGACCAACATGGTGAAACCCCATCTCTACTAAAAATACAAAAGAATTTAGCTGGGTGTGGTGGAAAGTGCCTGTAATCCCAGCTACTCAGGAGGCTGAGGCAGGAGAATCGCTTGAACCCAGGAGGCAGAGGTTGGAGTGAGCTGAGATTGCGCCACTGCACTCCAGCCCGGGCAAAAGAGAAAGACTCCATCAGAAAAAGAAAAGAAAAAAAGAAAGAAAAAATTAATTATAAAATTCTCCTCAAATAAAAATTTTTCATAGGTAAACATCTAAAACATATGAACTCACACATACATATCACTAAAAATAGAAAACAAGCCCATATGGTTGAAATAAAAATACATAGATTTGATAGAGAATTTTAGTAAAAAAGAAGATATTTAAATATAAAGGTGAAAAAGAGGTAAATAAAAAGACCGGAAACATCTGAAACAAACAAAAATGACTTCTAGAATTGACTAGATACACACACACACACACACACACATACACACACACACACACACACACACAATGGAATGTAGTTCCGTTTCTGGTTTTGATATATAAAAAGTTAAAACAAAGTAACTCCCACTATTGTTAGAATACAAAGAAACAAAAGAAATAAAATAAGCCAAAGTATTACATGAATATTATTATTTAAAGTCATCAAGGTGCTATGGACACAAAATGATGAAATAACTAATCTCCAAGATTCAAGCTATGAAGTTTCTAAATAAACAAGTTATGGAGGATATTTCACTACCTCCTGATAGTAGCTGAGGTCAGACAAGGCAGGCAGTGAAATAAGTCTATCGGAGAAGGATGGTCTTTATTCAACTGAAAAGAAGCCAGTAAAACTTTAGGTAAAACCACGTGCTACAGCATTCTAGTTGTCTTAAGGGAAACATTTAAAAAACTAAACTAGTTTTCGACAAGTAATGTCTTACAGAGAAGTATCATTGAGAAAGTAGATGACGGTGGGGTGAAAATAGAGGGCGTAATTAGAACTCACAATCTGAAAGTCTTGAAGTGATAGGCTCTTACAGTCTTGTGGCTTAGTCATTTCTCAGTTTGATAATTTCAAGCTTACAACCTGCCAAAGAAAAGTTTCATCATCTCATGCTTCAGGTTGGCTCAAAATGACAGTTATGAAATTAAAGAATTCAAAATATTGCTATCCTAAGTTTTAGTAATCTCTTGATTTAACAGTCTCATGCTTTCAGACAGTGATGCAATAACACCATAAAATATTTATGGGTTTAAAGTCTAGTTGGTTCAAGTGATTGGTCCTAGATGCTCCTAGAAGAGTGTCTGACCACATCTTCAAAATTGTAGAAGTCTGAGTCTAAATATAGATGCAATCATATTTCTGTACAATTTAACCAATGATAAAATTAAAACTATGAACTCAATGAGAGTAGTAAAAGTTGGGACCTCATTTGAAAAGCAAACAAATATCTCCCTATATTCCCAATGTTTGAACCCCAAGTCCTTAATTAAAATGATTAAGCAGAACCCAGCTGCCACCTGATTGGTCTTCTTGATGAGTTCTCCCTGGACTCCCATCAGAGGAAAAGACATACTCCTAGTTCCTGGAACTGAGTGAAGTGGTGACATATACTTGCTTTAATTTCAGAATTGCTATGGACCCCATACTGTGATATGCCTCCCATTTCTCTCTTTGCCTTTTCAAACGATAGTGTCTACTTTTATTATTCTGTCCTTTGCTCACAGTTGTATGTGCCCTCCTTGGCCTTCCAAAGTGCTGGGATTACAAGTGTTGGCCAATTTATGGGAATTATTACAATTCAAGGTGAGATTTGGGTGGGGACTCAGAGACAAACCGTATCAGATGGGATTTCCCTGAGAAGAGTACTGACTATTATGATGGAGAGATGATAAACAGATACACAGAGAGACAGAGAGACAGAGAAAGTGTGTGTGTGTGACAGAGAGACAGAGAGAGAATGAGAATATGAATTAATATGGTTTGACTTGGAAGCCTTCCAGTTACCTGAGGCAGCAGCTATACTAATATGGTAACTTGGATTTCCAGTCCCCGTACACACATGGTGATTGAAACCAAGAGCAACAAAATATCTCCAAACCTGAACTCAGCTTATAATACAGAATTATAAGTAAATAAATGGTAGTTGTTTTAAACCACTATGTTTAAGGTTGGTTTGACACACCTGGAGATAATTTACATTCTGTCTTTGCAAAGCCTTGAAAAAGCTTTAGGCCTCCTGCTTTCTGGGAGGCCTTGTCCACCTTCATCTTGTACCTCTAAAGTTTCTATGTTATCTTTTTAGGTTTCGACATTTTGATTTTCTAAACCCATGAATTTATTTCAGAAATTTTCCCTTTATTATTTTAACAACCAATCCAATAATTACTCACACTAACAAGGCATGGTAAGTTTTGTGTTGCTAGCTGATAAAGATGGATGTTAATTGTTCTAGAATCTTATTCAGTAAATCAGATCTGAAAGCAGGTACTATTGCTCCAGGATGAATCCCAGTGGCAATCATCTATGCTGGAGTGCTTGTCAAAGCCTTGATTTATTCTTCAATTCAATTCAAATAGCTGCTCTTTCTTGTTTGTCGTTGTTTTGATTGCTTTGTTATTTTGTTTCTTTGGGTTTACATACATTAACCTTAGACCCACAAGCAAGAAAATCCATAGAGCATCTTTCAAGAGGCTAAGGTAAGAGTAATGCTGTCATTAGAATTGTGATTACAATATTAATCATTCTCTTGTTCATTTTCCTGACTTTGGGGTATATATGTATGCTTAACTCAATATTTTGTCTGCAGAATATCGTTTTTTCTCTAGCAATTTTTAGTTTAACTTTGAATTTTACGGATCTTTAAAATTATACCTTTGTGTTATTTTGAGTTTCATGGAAAATTATTAGAAAGGTGTGCTATTCCTCGTAGCCAAAGAGTTTCCTTAATAGAGCCAATACAGATGGAATCTTGTTGATGGCATTAAAG
Organism: Macaca thibetana thibetana; assembly: GCF_024542745.1. Taxonomy (NCBI): domain Eukaryota; kingdom Metazoa; phylum Chordata; class Mammalia; order Primates; family Cercopithecidae; genus Macaca; species Macaca thibetana. Next base: position 174,553,739 of record NC_065580.1, on the reverse strand, counting down.
GCAAGACTATTTAACGAAGAGAGCTAAACTAACATAGAAAAGTGCTGGGAATCTTTTGACTGAGCATAAGAGAAAATACTCAGGAGTTATAAGGCTTGAGTTGCTGAGCAATGAGACTTGCTGAATAAGGCCAGTGAAAACTTACCAAACACATCATTACCATAATGTGGAAATAGTCTATTCAAATGAACATACACATATACACAATATATCCATGTGAATGTATATCCATATATACACATATATTGATATATATTCATGTGTGTATGTGTATATATACATGAATATATATGAGTGTGTGTGTGTGTGTGTGTGTAAATTAAGGAGTACACAAACCCAGCAATGGTCTGTTTAGAAATTCTAAAGAGTCAGGAATAATTTAGCTTCAGTGAGATAGATATAGATACAGGTATTTTAATAGATAATGACACATACTCACACATACACATATCTATATACACATACATATATATATATATATATGTATGTACTGTAGTAGTTCATTTTATGTTGTTCATAACAGATACCAGAGGGCTGGGCACAGTGGTTCACGCTTGTAATCCCAGCACTTTGGGATGCCGAGGTGGGTGGATTACGAGGTCACGAGTTCGAGACCAGCCTGGCCAACATGGTGAAACCCTGGCTCCACTAGAAATACAAAACTTAGCCGAGTGTGGTGGCGGGCGCCTGTAGTCCCAGCTACTCAGGAAGCTGAGTCAGGAGAAGTGCTTGAAACCAGCAGTGAGCCGAGATTTCACCACTGCACTCCAGCCTGGGCCACAAGAGCGCAACTCCATCTCAAAAAAATAAAATAAAATAAAATAAAACAGATACCAGAAACTGAGTAATTTTTAAATAAAAGAAATTTATTTCTTGCAGTTATGGAGGCTGAGAAGTGCAAAGTTGAGGAGCTGTGTCTGGTAAGAGGCTTCTTTTGGGTGGGGACTTTCTGAAGAGTCCCAAGACAGCACAGAGCATCACATGGCGAAGGGGCTGTGCATGCTGACATGCCAGCTCAGGTTTCTCTTTCTCTTGTTATAAAGCCACCAGTTCCTCTCTCATGATAACCCATTAATCCATTAACCCATTAATCCATACATAGATTAATCCATTCATGGGGGCAGAAACTTCATGATCCAATCTCCTCTTTAAGGACTCACCTCTCAATACTTTCACATCATGGATTAAATTTCAACATGAATTTTAAAGGGGACTAATATTCAAACCATAGCAAATATATAGTACTTCTTGATAAAAGTCTTGACATTAATTCTCTTGGAGATACAAGAGGAAGAGGAAAGGGTTTTGGGGAAGAAAATTCTGGCAGCCTGATGTTTAATTGAATGGTGTGGGGAAGGAAAGCACGTAAGATCTGCACATAAATTTAAATGACAACGCTAAAGGGTACCAGAAGTTGGACTTACTGTTTTATTCTTCTGGGACTCTTTAGGATTGACATTCTAATTTATGTGAAAGTTTCATGCCCTCAACACAAACCAATCAATTGGGTATCTCATTGATTGTGCTATAACTTATTACTTCTTTGCTTGAGCTTACTTATAAAATCCATATCTATTTCAAAATTAAAAGCCACCATAATGGAAACTGTTAGAAATCTTTATACACATGTTTTATGTCTTTTTCAATCTCTCAAGAAATTTGTATATTTGGAGAGAATAACAGAAATGTATATTTGCTGGTATCCATTTACATGAAGGAGATAAATTTTCACAGCATTTATATCAAATACTTCAATTAAAAATGGTTTCATCTGGGATGTATGTTATATAAGAATATGATCCACAGTAAAATAAATGATGTAGAATAAATAATTTTATGATTTCATATATGAACAAGAGATTGCACACTGGGTTTCTTTTGGGGGCACAGTTTCTTCACTATTGGTGGCTGCTGCTCACGCCTAATGATTTCTCCAGCTTCTCTGAGCATTTGACTATAAATAAATAATTTTCTCTGTTCCAAATTTATGCCAATCTGTCCCATGAATGTGTTAGCAGGGCTTCCTCCTGGTTGTAACACACGAAGTACGAGGAATGCAATTAGCTTGACTCAGATATAGGAACCAGTTTACACATGACTCCTTCCCTTGTAAAACTCACGCTTTGCACCAAATAACATAGAATGTGTGATTTGCTAGAATATGCTCTCGGTTTTTAACATCAGCACACACAGCAAATTCCTCCCTTTAGATATTTTTCTAAAGAATTTAGAAATATCTATATAGTACAGAGGAATTAAGATAATTTCAAGGAAGTACAACTCAAGTTTGGACAGGGAGAGGAAAAGATATGTTGACAGTGGGCAGGCTGATTGTGAATTTGCATATTACCTTTCAGTATGTTGGTCATTACTCAAGGTCCAAAAGGAAAATATACTGAGAGAATCAGCCTGATTAACAACTCCACTTCTACAGAGCATTAAATCTGTCTATGATTTTATTCCCAAAAGAATGAACTTCCTTTGAGGAAAGCTGGCATGGCTGGCCCATGGGACTCTATTAGAAGACTTAGGAGACTCTATTGCAGCCCACAAATAATTTTACAAGTTCCCCAGGGAGGCATGATAACTCAACTCTCACATGCAACACACTCAGACTGAGTTTTTCTTGATTCACAAGAATCCCTAAGCAGATCACGCTTGTTTTTGTTTTTTTCTTTTCTTTTTACTGCTTAATTCATGCAAGGAAAAGCAGTCGTTCCTCTATCTAAGAGATTAATCTCTTTATTTCCAATTTTCTGATTAATTTTGACCCTTTTAACTTTTTTTATACACTGTGCCCTTAGCTTTTACTTTGTAGTGTGAAAAGTCAATTAAAAAAAAATCATGCTGGCAGACACAAGTAGCCCCATATCAAAAATCATGCTTAAAGAAAATAACATTTCTTATGTTAGTGCTGATGAAATTTATAGTTAGCAGTCCATGCACAATCTGTTTGCTGAGAAATAGCTGGCAATACACCAACATATCAAATTGTAAAAAATACTGGTTTGTTTTTGCATCTTCACTTTATTATCAGCAGGAAAGGGTAATGGAGATTAAAGAGTATATAACAAAATTGAGGTGAGGATATACAAGTTACACACAGAGAAATACTCTAGCTTGTGTGTGTGTATATATATAATACATATATACACACATACATAGTATGTATATTATATATACACACATAATATATATACACACATATAACATATATTATACATACATATAATATATATTATATGTATGTATATATAATATATGTGGGTTTTTTTTTTTTTTTGAGATGGAGTTTTGCTCTTGTTGCCCAGGCTGGAGTACAATGGTGCAATATGAGCTCACTGCAACCTCTGCCTCCCGTGTTCAAGAGATTCTCCTGCCTCAGCTTCCTAAGTAGCTGACATTACTGGCATATGCCACCACGCCTGGATAATTTTTTTGTATTTAGTAGAGACAGAGTTTCACCATGTTGGTCAGGCTGGTCTTGAACTCCTAACCTCAGGCAATCCACCCGCCTCAGCCTCCCAAAGTGCTGGAATTACAGGTGTGAGCCACTGTGCCCAAACATATTTTTTTAAAGACAGGGTCTCTCTCTGTCACATAGGCCAGAATGCACTAGTGCAGTCATGGCTCGCTGTAGTCTCGACCTCCCAGGCTCAAGTGATCCTACCACCTCAGTCTCCCAAGTTCTGGGACTACAGGCATGTGTCACCACACCCAGCTATTTTTAATTTCATTTTTGTAGAGACAAAGTCTCACCATACTGCCTTGGCTGTTCTTGAATTCCTAGGCTCGAGTCATTCTCCCACCTCAGCCTCCCAAAGTGCTGGAATTACAGGTGTGATCCACTGTGTCAGGCTCAGTTATGTAATTTTAAAAGGGAATGAGAAATTTTAGAAACTTAGATGTATGTGATAGAGAATAAACATGTATAAAGTAACATGCTGTCTGACAATAACTGTGTGTTATTGTTTGTGTCATTCTTTAAAATGTATCTTATAAATGTTCACAGTTTATATGTCAAATGTTGCATTGCAAATAAGTAAACACTGGCTTCACACTTTTAAAAATATTATAGCAGAGTCAGACTTAAATTTTCCTCAGACCTTTGCTTCAGAATAATTTGGTAGCTAATAAAGTATGTGCATGTTTATTATTTGTTTATAATTCATTTCCTTTTATGTCAATATGTCACACATAATCTTCATCTTTCAATTTTTAAATAGGCACATAATTGCTTAGGATTTGAATAACTGCATCACCTTTAGCCCAGGGTATTGGAAAAGCTGCTTTAAGTTAATCATCACAGATCACAGCGGCCACCATCAAAACTTTGGAAGGAAAGATAAATAATGACAAGTGAAAATATGATTAAATCTTTCCTGGAATTTGAAGGCATAAAAAATAGTTCAAATTATTATGGGTTGCATATAAATATATTTAATATTAATAATTGGCTATTAATTTAATTATAGCCTCTAGTAAAATTAGAAGTGTTACAAACACCTTTCAAACCAATGAAAAAGCTAGTCTTTTGACAAGATGCAAAGCACGTAAAAAAGATAAAATTAAAAATCTGAAAAAAACAAAATTATAGTCCAGTGAATCATACAGGTGAGAGGAATTAATTTACCTGTATAAATATAAAAATAAAATATATTCAACCATTTCTCCTAAAAGGTATATGTTCAATATGAGATAGGAAGTGGAAAACCCGATTGCAAGCAGTCCCTGTTTTGCACAGAACCATATTAACTGGAGCTTGAGCATACTGACAATGTATCCTCCAAACATAACCAAGGTTTAATTCACATAGTATTGCATTGAATAAAGACAATCTGTGTTCACCAGATAAACAGAATTAAAAACAAAAAACACCTGATTTTCTCAATAGATGCAGAAATGGCTTTTGATAAAATTGAACATCTATGTTAAAAACCCTCAACAAACAAGGCATGAAAGAACGTATCTCAAAATAATAAAAGCCATCTATGACAAATCCACAGCCAACATCATACTGAACGAGCAAGAGCTGAAAATATTCTCCGGTTCTCCTTGAGAACTGGAACAAGACAAGGGTGCTAATTCTCATCATTGCTATACAGTATAATACTAGTAAGTCCTAGCCAGAGCAATCCAGCAAGAGAAAAAAAATAAAAGGCATCCAAATTGTAGGAGAGTAAATCATACTGTCTTCACAAGCAATGTAATTCTATTCCAAGAAAACCCCATAGACTCTAGCAAAAGGCTCCTAGAACTGATAAATGACATCAGTAAAGTTTCAGAATACAAAATCAATGTAAAAAATCAGTAGCATTTCTATTCACAAATAACATCCAAGCAGACAGCCAAATCAAGAAAGTACTCTCATTTACAATAGCCAGAACAAGAATAAAATATCTAGGACTGCAGCTAATCCAGGATGTGAAATATCTCTACAATAAGAATTACAAAGCACTGCTGAAAGAAATTATAGATAACACAAACAAATGGAAAAGCATTCCATGCTCATGGATAGAAGGAATCAATATTGTTAAAATGGCTGTAAGACCCAGAATTTAAAGATTCAATGTCATTTCTAACAAACTAACAACGTCATTGTTCACAGAACTAGAAAAAAAAAAAAAGGTTCTAAAATTCGTATGCAATCAAAAAAGATCCTGAATAACCAAAGCAATCCTAAGGAAAAAAAAAAAGAGCCAGAGGCATCACACTACTCAATTTCAAACTATACTAGCAGACTACAGTAACTGAAACAGCATGTACTGGTACCAAAACAGATATCTAGACCAATGGGACAAGTGAGAGAACTATGACTATCTGAACTTCAACAAAGTTGGTAATAACAAGCAATGGAAAAATAACTCCCTATTCAATAAATTGTGCGGAGTTAACTGGGTTGCCAGCTACATTGTGCCAAATGTAGAAAAAGACTTCTTCCTTTCACCACATACAAAAATCAACCCAAGACTGATAAAAGACTTTAATGTAAAATCAAAAACTGTAAAAACTCTAGAAGAAAATGTAGAAAACACCATCTGGACAACAGCCTGGGCAAAGAATTTATGACAGTCCTCAAAAGTAATTTCAACAAAAATAAAAATGGACAAGTATGACCTATTTAAACTAAATAGCATTTGCACAGCAAAATAAACTATCAATACAATAAACAGACAACTTATAGAATGAGAGAAAATATTTGCAAACGTTGCATCTGACAAAAGCCTAATATCCAGAACTTATAAGGAACTTAAACAATCTGACAAGCAAAAAACAAACAACCCTATTGAAAAATGGGCAAAAGACATGAACAGACACTTCTCTAGAAGACGTACATGAGACTAACAAATACATGAGAACATTCTCCACATCACTTCTCATTAGAGAAGTGCAAATTAAAGCCACAATGAGATAGCAACTCAAACCGGTCACAACAGCTATTACTTTAAAAGTTTAAAAATGCCAGATGTTGGCAAGGTTGTAGAGAAAAGCACACACTTATACACTGCTGGTGGGAATCCAAATTATTTCAGCCATAGTGGAAAACATTATGGGGATTTCTCATAGGACTTAAAACAAAGCTGTTGTTCATCCCAGAAATCCCACTACTGGGTATACAGCAAAATGAAAATACATAATTCTCCCGAAAAGACACATGCAGCTTTATGTTCATCACAGCACTATTCACAACAGCCAAGACATGGAATCAACCTAGATGCCCATGAGTGGTGGATTGGATAAAGAAAATTTGTTACGTATACATCATGGAATATAATGCAGCCATAAGAAATAATAGGATCATGTCCTTTGCAACAACATGGATGAAGCTGGAGGCCATTATCCTAGGTTAATCAATGTAGAAACAGAAAACCAAATACTGCATGTTCTTACTTTAAGATGGAGCTAAACTTTAAGTATACATGGACACAAAGATGGAAAATAGACACTGGATACTCACTGAGGTGGAAAAGTGTGAGGGGTTTAGGTTTCAAAAACCACCTATGGGGTACCATGCTCACTACCTGAGTGAAGGGATCATTTGTTCACCAAATGTCAGTGACACACAATTTATCCTTGTAACAAACCTGCCCATGTAGCCTCTGAACCTAAAATAAAAGTCAAGAAAAAAAAAAAAAAGACTATATGTGTCCACCTTTTTTTTTTTTTAAATCAGCCTGTGGGTAAAAAGTACACATGAATTTTAAAACTAAATATTTAAAAATATACACCTGGAAAATATTTACAAATAAAAAGAAGTAACAATATTAATACCATCCAAAATAACATTAACCAAACGGTAAAACTGAACTGTTTATAGCCATAAGCACTTTGGTAAAAACACAGCTAAATAAACCCTCAGAGAAACAAGAAAGAATCAAGAGAAACACTGCCATTTGGTCTTTGTCAAACAATTTAAATTAAATAATCAATAATTGTACATGAATGAATGATGTTATAAAGAAGGTTGATTTAAATGCTATCAATAAACATCTCCCATAAAGACAATATACATTCTTTCATTCAGTCAGTAAGAATCTAAAGTCATTTATCACAGAAAAGAGTCTCGGTAATCTGTAAAATCAAGAAAATCAAACCACACTGGAAATGAAGTATCAGACTCCAATACTCCTAAATATTCTTTCCTATTTTTGAGATTTGAGGAACATTAGGCATTTTCTGTACTTTCAAGGTTTTAAATATTTGTCATGTTCTATTTTCCATTCTTTTAGTTGGAAAATGAACCGATTCCTGTTACCTCATCTCACCTCTTTGTTTCTTTCACTTTAGCTCAAAGTAGCCAGTAATAATCACTCCATATTTCTAATAATCTATTTTCCAACCTCATTCCCAAATCTAGAAACTCCATAAACCCCAAATTCAATATAAAATATGGTAGTTTTACAAAATGTTTTTATATTGTGTAACATGGATCTATTAAGATGATTTATATATTCCCGTTTTGACAGGAGAAAACATAAGATCTCCAGGTTAGAGAACAGGACACTTACTACTTACAGCGCATCATGTGTCCGTTTCTCAGGTACATTTCTTCACAGGATGATGTGCTGTGAGCCACATGTTCACCTGTGTTTGCAGTAGTTGCGCAGCAGGAGAGGACCCCCAAAATTATGAAAAGCAGTACTGATGTAGAATAAGTAGCACAACTTTCCATACCCCTCACTGGAAAAAAAAAAAGGTACTCCATAAGATAATAACCAAGTCTCTGCCATCCTCGATGCCAGGATTCCAAGGCTGTAAGGAGAATCAAAACACAGCAAGGTAATGGAGAAATAGAAATAAATTTTATGTGGCTGAGTTTATGAACCAGGCATAAAAAGAGTACACAAGATATCTATATACATACAACAAAGAGAAATAAGTCACATTGTCATAGTCAACTAAAGGACAACCTTAAAAATCTGGTCTTGCTGTGTTTTCACAGGGAAAAGGGAGCGTCTGCCTAACATTCATCCCATCTCTGTTCCCACACTTGCCATATTCTATGTCTATTCTCAATATCAGTTTTTAATGAAATACAAAATCAACCTTGTTAGCTGGTGATTTATTAGTATTTCCTCCACCTACATTTGCTTTTTCAAGTTTCAATTGGGCTAGCCCTTTCATCAAATCATAAAGCATTTTACAGATGAGGATTTTTTTTTACATTTTTTAACAATATTAAATATTCTAATGGCATTTTTCAATTTCTTAAATTGGTTTCCTATTTTTTTCTCAAAAATTAGGATACTTTATAAAATCTTTGTTTGTCTATAAGATTAGAACTACCTTATATAGGAATATATTATCCTTCCTTTTTCTCAATAACCTTGTAAATTAACATTGATATAAAATGTTTAAATGTAAAAAAGAAGTACTTTTAAATTTAGGTACATACATAAATATATTTTTAATAACTCAGGGAAGCATCCACAAATGCAAAGATGAAAATCATTTTCAGCTACTGGATAACCTATGCTGAATACCGTTCAACAAATATTTATCATTTACAATTTTATAATAGGGAGAAATAGCATTATGAAGATGATTGATCCTTAGATAGAATGAATGAATACATGACTGACTGAACGAAGGAAAGGCAGTCTGGTGGCTCAACAGGATGCTTACCTAAGTTGAGGGCATGCACAGATCCTGGGCTAAGGTGGAGGACTCAGGCTGTTCCAGCCAGGAAAGTTGTCCATACTAAATGTGCAGTTTGGATAGACATAGTTAACTCCGCAAGTCTGGCACCTGCTTTCCCTCTCTTCTTTCCTTTCTTTTTTTTTTTGAGACGGAGTCTCAGTCTGCAGTCTCTTGTTGCCTAGGCTGGAGTGCAATGGCACGATCTCTGCTGGCTGCAACCTCCGCCTCCTGGGTTCAACCTATTCTCCCTGACACAGCCTCCTGAGTAGCTGGGATTACAGACACCTGCCACCATGCCCAACTAATTTTTGTATTTTCAGTAGAGACAAAATTTCCCCATTTGGTCAGGCTGGTCTTGAACTCCTGAACCTCAGGTGATCCACCCATCTTGGCTTCCCAAAGAGCTGGGTGACAGGCATGAGCCACCACGCCCGGCCTCCCTCCCTTCTTGCTAAGGGTCCAAAAAATGTAGTGCAAAATATATTAAAAGCTGCTAAATATTTTTCTGAATAACAGAACAGTACTTTAGTTCTTTTTTTTTTTTTTTGAGACGGAGTCTTGCTCTGTCGCCCAGGCTGAGTGCAGTGGCGCAATCTCAGCTCACTGCAAGCTCCGCCTCCCGGGTTCCCGCCATTCTCCTGCCTCAGCCTCCCAAGTAGCTGGGACTACAGGCGCCACCACCACGCCCGGCTAATTTTTGTATTTTTAGTAAAGACGGGGTTTCACCGTGTTAGCCAGGATGGTCTCGATTTCCTCACTTCGTGATCTGCCCGCCTTGGCCTCCCTAAGTGCTGGGATTACAAGCGTGACCGCGCCCGTCCAGTATTTTAGTTCTTTAGCAAAAGTATACTGAGGTTCCTTGAATTGTTACAGAGTAATGTACACAACACCCAAACATAATGTAACATTCTGGATAAGATTCAAGAAAAGGCAAAGGGGGCACCAGGTTAAAACAAAGAAAATCTGAATAAACTGCAGACATTAGTTAATAATAGTGCATGAATATTGGTTCATTAATTGCAATAAATGTTATATAAATGTAAGATATTAATTATAGGAGAAACTAAAAGTGAGGAATATGGAGGGTTTCTATGCTACCTTTTAAATTTATCAGTAGATTTAAAACTGCTTTTTAAAATTAAAATTGTTCTAAGACAAAAAGCTTTTCTAAAATTATGCAATTTGTGTAATTATGAACTATTACACATACTTGACTGAAACGTTCTCATGAATCAAACCACGGACCTAATGTAGCAGAGCAAAATTGTAAAATACTATAACCACAACCAAATATAAAAATGTTTGCAATAATAATCACAGTAATCATCATTATCATTATTAAGGTCATACTAGAAGGAAGTAAAACTAGTGCTGGGTCACACCTGAGAATTCAAGTGAGAGTGAAAAAAAAAAGTTTGTTAATACTGAATGGACAGTGCTACTTCTATAGTTTCTTACAGAAAACAAAACAAAACAAAACAAAACAAAACAAACCCAGAAATATAACCCTGCTGCTGAAACTTACAATTATTTGTTATGTCAAGTAGAATCCTATGTATTGAAGACAAAGAGATTGAACATATTTCAATAAATGGGAAAATGTGTCAACACTTTTTCTCAGTTTCAAGAATAACAACTAGTTTATAGGAGCAAAACACATTTTATATGTGGATACACAATGCTGAGGAAGAAATCCTGTCAATAACACCTCTCCTACTGCCTAATTTAATTCAAATAAATAAAATGATAGAAATTTATATAGCAGATAGGGCACGAGCGTGAGATGTCAGAGTAGGAATACAGTATAAATATGGATCTTTTCAATTTGAAAATGTTCTTTTAAAGGAAATTATAAAATTTACCATGGAATGCCTGGTTTCTACCAGGGATTTTAAAATATATATTACAACAAAAAATTGGAGTTATGGTGCTCATTTTGGAAACTATTCAGGTTTACAAATTGACTCACTAGCATCATCAAACTTTGTAAATACCTTATCAATGCCCCGTTAGCATATCCTAGGGTTCACCTGCAGCTTTGTAATGAGCTCCCATTTATGCCAAGGGCTTCCTGTTTCAACTATCTGCTCTTTCTTCCTGAAAAATGCATGTCTGGTTCTGAGAAGTACAGAAGTTTAATAGAATTTCAGAAGTCATCTTCAAAAATGAAAAGAGGCTGTAATTCCTTCTTTTTGTCTCCGATTTTATTTCTTTGAAACTTCTATCTTTTATTCTTAGGCTAAAGGTTTATTGATTTTATCTTTTCAAAAAATTAATTCTTCTTAGATTTTGTATTGCTGATTTAGTCTCTATATTATCTTTACCATTTTCTTCCTTCTATTAATTTTGATTTTAGTTTGCTCTTGTTTTTCTAATGCCTTTAGATGTGATATTTGGTTGTTTGAGATTTTTCTATTTAACTGATGGAGGCATTTGTTGATATGAAATTCCCTCTTAGAATGGCCCTTGCTGTACCCTATAGGTTTTTGGTATGTTCTGTTTCCATTTCAATTTGTCTCAATAAATTTCTAAATTTCATTTTTAATTATTTCGCTGACACATTGGTTCAAGAGCTTGTAGTTTAATTTCTATGTATTTCTAAATTTTACAAAATTGTGTTTT